>NC_143528.1:43201511-43883371 GCF_031878675.1 Megascapheus bottae | reverse complement strand
TTGTGGCTCAAGGGGTAGGGGCGGTAGCCTTGAGCTGAAGAGCTCAGGGACAGTGTCTAGGCCCAGAGTTTAAGCCCCATGACCCACCAAAAAAAAGGGGCAGGGAGTTTGACCTAGTGGTAGAGTGCTTGCCTACCATGCACAAAGACCGGGCTTTGATTCCTCCGGACCACATAGATAGGGGGGGTGGGCCGGGGCCTACCGGCTAGCAAATTGGGGTTCCTGAAATAGGGGGCAGGGACTGGAAAAAATAGAAGAGAGACAAACACATCGGGTCCAGGAGGTCTGCAGCCCAGGCAAAAAACTGCAGCGCCTCAAAGCTTATATCCCTCCTTGAGACCAGGGGCACTGCCAGGTGTTACATCCAGATGGTTAATCAGGGAACTGTTGGGGGGTTACATTCATATGGTAAATCTCAGATCAATTGAACAGGAGAAGGCCAAAAACAATAAGACAATCAAGCAATTATCTGATGCAAATCAAAGTACAGTTTGATTCCACTCTTGCTCCCGACGGGGGGGGGGGGGGGGGGTGGGGGGGGGGGGAAGCTGAAAGTGGTGCTGAGACTCAAGTGGTAGAGCTCTAGCCTTGAGAAAGTCCAAGGACAGTGCTCAGGCCCTAAGTTCAAGCCCAGGACTGCAAAAAAAAAAAAAAAAGAATGTGAAAAGAAGACTAGCTTGCATTCTCCTGCTGTCTTCCTGCCTCCTCCTTCTTTCCCACATTCTGACCTCATCCATATTTGTACAATTTATACTCTGGAAAAGGAATAAGAAAATCTTAAAGAATGTTATGCAAGGGCCAGGAGTGTAGCCTCATGGTAGTGTGCTCGCCTAGCTTGGCAAGAAAGCCCTGGGGTCAATTCCTTGGTACCACATACTCAGAAAAAGATGGAAGTGGTGCTGTGGCTGGGCAGAGCACTTACCTTGAGCAAAATGTGTCTAAGGACAGTGGATTATTTAAGGAGGAAAACCTATGGATGTGCCACTTCACACAATTCCACAAATGGTGTTTACATGCCACACTAGCATTTCCCACGTAAACAGCAGAGGGCACCCTAGGACTTGGGGGCACGACCACAGAGCCCCAATCTGGCTCTGTGGGATAACATCCACAGGTTCCTACTGATAAGTTTCTTGTCTGCCTTCTCATTAAATCATTAAAAATCATTCTACAGAAGGTCATTTAGCACAGGGAAGGGCACAAAAAATTGCAGAAATACCTAGAAGTGGAATGACAGCGTCATAGTTAAGACATCTGCTGTTTGATGATTCTTCTACAATGGCTTCTCCTACAGTGGCTTCTCATTTTGTGTGCCCACAATGTATACAAAACAACTCTCTGTCTGAACTGAGAATAGGGAAATGAAATGAACATAAAATTCATTAACAATGGACTTGGTTAGCATGTGTGAGGAGCCTGGGTCCCATACCCAACCCAAATATAGTAAGTAGTTCAGAATATGGAAATGGTAGATAAATGTAAACCTATTGTGCATTTTCTGTCTCTCTGTCTCTGCCTCCTCTTCCCTCCCCCTCCCCCCTCCCCCCTCTCCCTCCCTCCCCCTCCCTCCCTCCCTCCCTCCCTCCCTCTCCCTCCTCTCTCTCTCTCTCCTCTCTCTTCTCTTCTCTCTCTCCTTCCTCTCTCTCCCCTCTCTCATCTTCTCCGGCTCTCTCTCTCTCTCTCTCTCTCTCTCCTCTCTCTCTCTCTCTCTCTCTTCTCTCTCTCTCTCTCTCTCTCTCCTCTCCTCTCTCTCTCTCTCTCTCTCTTTCTCTCTCCCTCTCTCTCTCTCTCTCTCTCTCTCTCCTCTCTCTCTCCCCTCTCTCCTCTCTCTCTCCTCTCCTCCTCTCTCTCTCTCTCTCTCTCTCTCTCTCTCTCTCTCTCTCTCTCTCTCTCTCTCTCTCTCTCTCTCTCTCTCTCTCTCATCCTGGGGCCTGAGCACCACCCTTAAGCTTTCTTAAGGCTAGTGCTCTACCTCTTATGGCACAGCACTATTTATTTCTAGCTTTTCTGTTTATGTGGTAGGGGGAATTAAACCCAGGGTTTTGTGCATCGCAATTTATCCATGCTTCCAGCCTGGCAGAATAATTTCTAACAGAACAATGAAAAGCTATAAAATTAGATTAAAAGTAATATATTCGGTGCTCCTCAATTTACACTGCATGAAGCCATACTCATACAACTATTCTGTTTCATTTTCAGTACAGTCCACATATATTCATGATATTCAACAATTTTTAGTAAAATATGGTTAGATTTTTTAAAACCAAATTATAGGTTCATGTCCAATATTTTGAGCATGTTTACGATATTTGGTAAGTTAGGTGTATTAAGTGTATTTTTGACTTACGATAGCTTCAAATTTCAATGGTTTATCGGGAGAAATCAAACTACAAACACTTGAGAACCGTCTGTGTTTTATGGCCCCCATGTGATGTGATCTTGCCTTAGCAATATGGAACAAAATTCCAGAAGCAGTTGATCTGTAGTCTTAATTATGCTTGCGAATACCTTCGCCCCATTCAATAAACAAAGCACGATTGTCTAAACTGGAGTTGTACTACAGCTCACGATATATATGTTGGCATTATTTTAGTGTATTAAACGTCTAAACATTAGATAAAGGTCCTCACATTTACGAAGTAAACCAGTCACTTAAACGCAGCAGATGGCAGAACTGAGCACGTTTGCACATTTGCATCCGTTACCTCATGCCCACGGCCATCCCTTCCGCGTGGTGCCGGCGAGGGGCCTGCACAGGCATCTGCACCGCCCCGCTCTGAGACCCGAGGTGGCCTGGCTGCCTCTGACCTCCCCCCCCCCACGCTCGGGCCCCTCAGGAAGCATCCCGGCCCGCGGGGTGCTACTCGGACGTCACTCGGGTCGGTGGGGTGGGGGCGGGGATGGGTGGACGGCCGGGCGAGCGCTAGGACGCCCGTCTGTCTCTCCGCTCCTAAGCGGGCGTCTGCGCGCGAGCCACAAGGCGCTTCCGCGTTGGCAGCCACAGCCGTGCGGGGCAGCCTCGGCGTCCCGGGAGGGGCGTTCACTGCGCACGCGCCAGCCAGACCGGGTAGCAACACAGCCACGCGGCGCCACTCCAGCCAATCAGCGAGGGAGGGGGCGGGGCTTTCCCGGCGCGCCCGGGGGCGGCGGGGCACTTCCGGCAATAATCCACACCGCCGGTCTGGCGCGCGCGCGAGGCCCTTGCCCTTCAGGTGGGGCCGCCAGGTGACCGGGGCCGTCAGGTGAGAAGGCCCTCGGGCTGGCCAGGTGGGAGCGGCGGCGGGCGTCCCTCGGGGGAAGGGCCGGCGGGATGTGGGCGTGCGGCGGGCCTGCCCGCGGGGCCTGCCCGCGGGGCCTCGGCCTAAGGCGGCTCCGCGTCCCCGCCCGCCCGCCCGCCGCCCCCCGCGTCTTCCCCTCCCCTCCCGGGACGGCCAGCCGGCTCCCTCCCGCCAGCGCCTCGCCTGCCCCGGGGGAGGGGCGGGGGACAGGGGGGCGCGGCTCCCACGGGAGGCTCCCGTTAACCTTTCTTCCCGCAGGGTCCGCTCCAGTTCCGGGCCCGTCCAGTCTCCCTTCCAGCCAGCCCGCCGCCGGAGACCTGTCTTCTCCACCAGGCCTTCTTTCCTTTCCCTCCCCTACTCCATTTTCTCCTCACCCCTTTGCATGTTTTCCTTTCCCTTGAAACATCTGTAACTGTCTCCTTGAAGTAAATCCCATGTCTGACTTGCAGCTTGCGATTTGCAGCTTTGAGTGTCCTTTCCCCACACAAACCCACTCGCAGAGGCCCCTGTTGCTTCAGATACTGGAAATGATGTAAGAAAAGGAGGGCAACAAGGAAAACTCATTGCTTAGCAGATTGAAGACCGATGATTATTTCCTTTTCCAGACAAATTTTCCCTCAAATTTTATAATAAAAATATAAGGACGTGGAACTATGGCTCTAAGTGGTAGAGTGGTGCCAGCATTGAGCTGCAGAGCTCAGGGACAGCGCCCAGGCTCAGAGTTCAAGCTCCAGAGCCGACAAAACAAACAAAAAAATTATAGTTAAAAGAGAAACGTAATTTCCAGACAAACTTTTTTCTGTATTTGAAGCTTTCCTGCCATTATTTTTGTTGTTGTTTTAAGTAGCATAGATCATGCCTCATGCCCACAGTTTTTATTTTGAACTTCAACTGTTGTTTAGTACTTTTGATTTCATATCTTTTCATCTAACATAAAAAACCAATAGTAAAACACATATAAGAGTAAAAAAAATCCTTAAAACTTTATGGCATTGCTTTAATAAAGTGTTCAAGGACTACAATAAACAAAGACGTTATGAGCATGGATTCTGGAGTACAAGTACATACTCTGGATTTTCTAAACCTGTAAAATGAGATAATTCCTATTTTGTAGAATAACCAGGCATTAATAAAGGTTTTTCATTGCTATTTTTAATACTAATTAAAAGATTAAAGGAAGGTTTAGGTTCTTTCATGGCCAGGAGTTTCAAAATGAAATGAATGTCATAAAGTCCTTGTATAGTACACAATATGTCCTTCCTGCCATGTAGAGTAGAAACAAAGCAAAATATAGTTACAATGTAGTTTAGCTCCATATGATCTTTGACATTACTTTTAGCATACAATGTACCTAAAAATTGTACTTTATAAAACATATGTAGTAACTCACTAGGCTCCCCTTGTGAGTTTTATTACGTTTATTAATTTTGAAGAGTAATTTTCCAGTATTCTGTACTTAAATGTTTGTAACAAAACTAATTTAATAATAACACTTTCATAAAATACTGCGAAATCATGTCTTTCAGCAGATTTTTCTTTTACAGTGTAGCAAGCCATCCTTGTGAAAGTAACATTGTTTTCTGATTTATAAAATCAGATACTCACTTTGGAACTATTTTTGAAAACTTGAGACATGGGCTTTTTAAATTGCAATTTTTTGGTTGCTTGTTTTCTTTATTTGGTTTGGTTTACTTTTTTCAGATAAGATATTTAAGCATATCCTAGGCTAATCTTGAACTTTCAACTCTTGTTTTACTCTGCTTTGTGCTGGGATTATAGGCATGCACCTTCACACCTCATGCCATTGTTTTTTTAGTTACTTTTTAAATCTGCTCTTAGGGTCTGTGCCATTGTTTATGGACTTCATGGCTTATATTTTCAATCATAAACCATTGTGACCCCAGATCATGCCATAGCAAGTCTAGTAAATATACCCATTGGCAAACCACCCCTTTCTCCTTATAGAAAAATATAGGATGGTAGCTGACTTATTTCCATGTTCCATTAGCATTTCACTCTTGCCACTCATTATGTCTGACAAAATCACTTGTCTAAGACCCTTTCTTGACCCCGCCTGCTCTTAGAATGAAACCCACTTCCATTATCTCATGCAGCCATTGTACCTTCTCCCAGTTTGACTGTGAGTGACAATCTATGCTATCACTCATGCCAACTTCCCTGGAATGGGTCCACACTAGCCTGGTGCAGATGGTATTGCACCTGACTGCTATTCCCTCACCTTTGCAGGTGTGAGCTCAGGAGTCCCCTGGGATGATACACACATTATTGAATTTGAAAATCCACCTGATCACTTTAGTACTGTATAGCTGAAGTACTGTTATTGTCACTGCTTTGTCACAATGGCTACCTAGCATGAAATGATGAGTAGGCATTTAAATGTTAAGTAATAATTTGTTCTTTATAATCAAAGAGCAAATGGAACTCCTCTCTCTGTGTATGTATGTACATACATACACACAAAACACGTTTAATCTAAACTAACTTTTTACAGAACAATGCCATTTCTGGGTCAGGATTGGAGATCTCCTGGATGGAGCTGGATTAAAACTGAGGATGGTTGGAAAAGATGTGACTCCTGCAGCCCTGAGCTTGGAAGCGAGAATAGACAATATACTGTCAATCACAGCATGTAAGTATTGGCCAGGCAGAGCCTACCACCTGCTTACTTAGCTAGCACTTGTAGTCTTCTGCTTTTCAAGTAACAGCAGAGCTACATAACTTCTAATTTTGCTGAGAATTGCCCACACAGAAGGTTGGCATGAGAAAAATGTGTTATTTTGCCAAGGAATGAATGTAGATTGCTTAGCATCTACACATGAATTTTTTTTATTATTTAAAACATAGGAATTGCTGTTAACTGGATATGAGACCATGAAAAGACAGGTTAGGGAACAAGTGTGAAGGACCAAAGTTTCTGTTTTATATTCAGAATGTGCATTGATATAGTGACTTTGCTCAGTGATAAGTGACACACTGCCATTCTGAGTCTGCAGCCTTACCTTCATAGTCCTATCATTGTTACCCACCACATCTGCATTCTGATTGGTAGAACACTTAAAGTATTTCTGCACTTTGTAAACACAACCTACAGTTAATCAATCATGACTGCCATTACCTTATTGGCTGGAGGTGCTGAGTGCAAGATGTAAGGCTGTAGTCTGTCTTACCTGTGGACACATGTACTGATAGTCTTGAAATGGCATGTGTGCAAGAATATAGAGAGCTGCGGTATAATTACCAGCAATTCTGCTCAGTGTTGATAATGTGGAGGCTTACTGCTGTCTAGGGTCATCATTCTCTGGAGTGTCATGGGTCTAACATTGATTTTATTGCACACTTTTATGAAACATTTCATAAATGTACACAACTCTGACATTGGGTAGTATCGTCATCAGGGTCCTTCTCGGATGTTTGGGAGGGGGATGAAATGGCGATGGAGCCCACAAATAATCCTGGGAACACAGACTCCAGAGACCAGACTCAAGCTGCAGATCTAACTTTATTTAAAAAATGTGGTCACTTATATACTGCACATCATCCAATGGCAGCCACCTCATACCACAAGCAGCAAATAGGGCCTTCCTGTTGGAACTATCAGCCAATGGTGTCGTGAGACACGCACCCTTTCCAGGAGCTCCTGGTTACAGCAGAAGTGCCCTTAGGTTCCAGACTGCCCACCTCACTGGGCATTCCCAGGGGTGTACATGCCTGAAGGCACAGGGTCACCAGGTGTTCCCAGGGATGTACGTTGTCTGGTGGCACAGAGTCACAGAAGCAGAGAGCAATCTAGGCTTCTAAGCCACCAGCTAGGAGGCCCCACAGGGTAGCATTAGACCAAAGATTAATGTTTGCAGTATTTAGAGATAATTTTATGTTAAGTCGAAGGATAGGTTATAAAATGACAGCTTAAAAGAAGCTTTAATTGAAATAGTGTTGCAGCTAGTTTCTATGTATGACAATTTTCCTTTCCCTTACATAGGATTGGAGAATACAATCCGAACATGTTAGTAGCTCAGGGTCTCAAGTGTCTTTGCTGAAAACTCACCCATCTACCCTCTTCTGACTTACAAACAAATCCTTTGAAATAGTCATCACTGTGCAGGGTGGGAAGGCATTATATTTTTACTAAGACAGCAAGTATTGTACACTAAGACAGCAAGTATTGTACACTAACCACACTGCCTGTACTGGGATGGAAGAAAGGAGCCATTTTGCACTATGGTCGTTGTTGTTCTGCAGGGTTTGAGGTCATGAGGCTTGAACTCTGGGCCTCAACACTATCCCTGAGCTCTTCAGTTCAAGGCAAGCATTCTACCACTTGAGCTACAGCACAACTTCTGGTTTTCTGGGCTTAATTGGAGTTAAGAGTCTCATGGACTTTAGTGCCCGGGCTGGCTTTGAACTGCAGTCCTCAGATCTCAGCCCCCTGAGTAGCTAGGATTACAGGTGTGAGCGACCAGCACCTGGAATTTTCACTGTCTTTTTGAGCCAAGTGATAGGTATTTTGTTCAGGACACTGAAGGATATTTTAAAAAGAAAAACAAAAAGGAAAGTGTAGACATGAAAGGTGGTTGACTGAAAGTTTACATAAATGCAAAATAGACTTGTGTAAATAGTACGTACTATTTTTTAACACATACATATTGAAAATAGACTTGTGTAAATAATATGTACTATTTATTAATACATACATATTGAATTGTAATTTTGAAAGTATTTCTTCTTTTCCACTTGTGCATACCTTTATAGTATAAAAACCACTACAAAAAATTACGATTTTTCTTTTTTAAAATACTTCGTAAAAAGAGCAATTAAGTTTAATAGTTTCTACAAAGTAGCCATTTTCCATTATTTATGTGGAACTGTCCAGGGCCTAAATCTCAAGTCCTATGCATCCCATGGAGCCTGTACAAGTCCAGGCAGTCCACCAGTACAGAGATGGACCCTATAGCCAGTGGTGGATCTCCAACTAGGCCTACAGAAGACATGTTCACTGCAGGTAGCCTGCTCAGAGTTCAGCTGAGAGCAGTACAAGTCTGCTTCTACAGGGTGGAAACAACTGAATGTGTACTGCCTCCTTTGGGCAGAGTAGAAGTGTCCAAGAACATTCACCTGTCTTGTCATTTGCCTCACACTGGCCATGCAAGATGTTTCCCCCTGATTAGTGGAGCAGATCAGCCAACCTTGTTTTCTTTCTTCTTTTTTTTTTCTTTGTTGGTTTTAGGACTTGAACTTGGGTCCTGGACTCTGTCCCTGAGCCCTTTTGCTTATGGTTAATGCTGTACTACTTTGAGCCATAGCGCTACTTCCCATTTTCTCCATTTAATTGGAAATAAGAATATCATGGACTTTCCTGTCCATATTGGCTTCAAACAGTGATCCTCTGATCTCAGTATCCTCAATTGCTAGAAATAGAGGTGTGAGCCACCAGGCACCCAGTTCCTGTTTATGGATTTTTCTTATAATAAGAGACTTCATTTTAAAAAAGGAAAAGTATTTGAGGTTTTATTACTTTGCCTATGAATTCCTAATCTTATTTAAAAAATTAGAAAACTTTACATATGTTCAAATGGTAAAAATATAAGCTTCCTTCATCAGGTTCCATTAAGTGCCTTAACTATTTGATTGACAATTATTTTGAGAAATTAGCTGAAATTAGCTGAAATTGAATATTTGAAAATATGGAGGATCATGGAAATGTTAAAGTGCTTGCTCAGCTTTGGATCAGGGATTCTTATTGTCCGATGTCATTGAGTAACATATTGACACTAGAATTTTTCCCCCAGAGCTTTTTATAGTTTTGCTTACACTCTCCATGTTTTGGGAAAGCATTTTGTTGTCTTTTGATGTTTGACTGAGCAAGTTGTAATCATTGGGAAGTCTATAGGACTTTTTGGGGTAAGATTCTCAAAAGAATGAGGATAAGCTCAAAATTCTCAAAATGAAAAAACATATAAGTTACCTTTGGGAATTAAGCTTGTGATCTCTGAAAATTGACTCACACTTTCTAATGTAGCATTTTTTTACATAAAATATTTATTAGATTCTCTAACAAAAGCCAAATGAAGTTCTCCCTGGGGAAAAATGTTTTACAAAAGTATGTTTTTATTTTAGTATATTAAATAGTGGAGAAGAAATATTCAATAATGAAGAATGTGAATATGCATCCAAAAAAAGGAAAAAGGACCATTCTGGAAATGATACAAATGCTCAAAGTAAGACCATTTTCACTAATAATCCTGTATTTTCGTTGTGGAATATGTCAGTATGCTAAATTGTTTTGCTAGTGCTATTTTATGATATAAAAGGAGATGCAGGTATTTAAATAATCACCATGTCCAGTATTGCCCACTGTGTTAATGATCACATTTTTTCCAACTAAACCATTTGAACTGGTAAGATGTTCACAAACAGGAGACCTACAGCTCTGTCAATTTGTCCTCTGAATGGCCAAATGCTATTCTGAACTCAGTCTATTCCTGAGAGGGATGAGGACTTAGGACTTATATATATATATAAGCAGGAGTCAGGGGAGGAGCTAAAGATCGGTATGCAAGATGTCATGCAGGTTGAAGGGCATAGAGTAGGGGCTCTCACAGATGCCTACTGCAGTGTGGATTAATAACATCTAAAAAGGTGTGAAGAAGGCAAGGTCACATGGAGAACCTTTGTGATCAGGAAGCATGGACTCTCATAAAGGGCAGTTAAAAGAGCAGAAGTTTGTATTAGAGCAACTAAAATGCACATATCCATTTAATTGAATTTTTGGAGTATTTATGTTTTGATATGACTGTGGTCATTAATAATTTCTTCTAAGTTAACTAATAATTTTCTTCTAAGTTAACTAAGACAGGGTACTTTTTTTTACTTAAAAAATCATCTTTACTTACACAAAGAAATTTCATTTCAACATGTTAGTTGGTACATATGATGCATTTTGAGCAATGTAACTCCTTCCATTGTTCTCCCCCCATCTCTCCCAACCACAAAGGTTGACATGTTATTTTCTTAAATAATTTTCTCAAGTGGTAGTGTGGCAGCTCTTCTTTACTGCTATCAGGAAAGAAAGCATTTCTTTTTACATTTAACTAACCAAAAGCATCTCTCACTGATAAAATAAGTCCTAATTTTTATTAGCATATTCAATTATTGACATTCTTTTAAATCTTCATTTCGAGATGATCTCTCATATTTTAAAATTATCTTACTTTTATTCTAGGTTTTTATCGTGAAAAATGGATCTATGTCCATAAAGAAAGCACAAAAGAAGTAAGTGTTAGTAGAAATAAGAGCATATTTAAATAAGAGTATACCATATAGTTCCTTTTGGTTATATCATGTTAAATCATTTCTTTTGCAATATCAGATCTGTGGTTCACACTGTAACAGATAAATATATGTAAGAGCTTTTGAAGCAATGAGTACAATTGTGATGGCATGTGTTTGAGTATGTAGTTATGTTGTGCGCATGTATATGGTATATGCTGTTGATGTTTGTGTTTGAGTATGTAGTTAAGTTGTGTGCGTGTGTATGGTATATGCTATTGATGTTTGAGGTATGATATGTGTGACACTGGTATGTGTGTCTTATGTGATACATGCATTTAATGTATGGTATGTGTGGCAAATGGTATCTGTAGTATGTTTATGTAGAGTTTTGTGCATGTTGCTGTGTGCTGTATGTGGCATGCACATGTGTATGGCGCATGGCATGTGCATATATGGGGCATGTGTGGTTTTTATGTGCATATGTGTAGTGTGCTTATGGTATGTGTGTACATATGTGCTGTTTGGTATCATATTTGCATGTATATATAATATGAATAGCTGTGATGTTTTGTATCTGTGGTGTATTTGTGCATGCGATGCACACATATGTATTATGTGTTATATGTGTAGTGCAGGCATATGTATATTTGCATATCTGCCATGTGCATGATATGCATGTGTATGGTATATGTAGATGGAATTGTGTGGGTAGTGCTTTGTGGATATGCGTGGTATATACTTGCATTTGGTATATAGTATATATGATGTGTTTATATGTATGCTTATGAGCACTGTATATGGCATATGTTGTACATATATATGCACTGTATGTCCCCTACACATCTCCGAGACAGCAGGTCTACTTTAGAAGAGTAGACATTCCTAGAGGGGTGATATGTGTCATTTAGCATGAGCTGGAGCTGTTAGTATGGGTTTTCTTTACTTGGTATCATGTATTTTGGAGTATCTTTGAGCCCCTAATTTCATGTTGAGTGTGGGTTATAGGAAACTGTTTATTGGGGTTGGGCTTGCCTACAGAACAGTTTAAATAGTCTCTGTCATTGATTTTCCACCTGCTTAAAGCACTCTTTTGATGGCTTTGATCAGACAAACCATTCTGTTACCCATTTTTGTATTCTTTTTATAGCTGTGAAAATACATATTTGCTGCATTTCACAGCTATTAGAGAAAATAACTCAGGGAGCTATTGTTCATTACATATTTATTAGATTAGGATAAGTTAAATACTCCAGGAACATTAATAATTTATATCCTTAAACAAGCCCATTTTTCTAGAAGGGATTACATTCTAAGAAAGAAAACTTACTCAACCCTAGTTGGTAATGGATAATATGGTGAATGGAGTGTAACATTACTCTGATTCTTGCCATACACTCTTAAGTCACTATTGAAAGATTGACAAAACTTAGTGTATAAAAAGGAAAAGCAGCAAAGCTTGAGCTTATAAAAGACTATTCATTACTTCATCTATTCTGTGTCATCACGCAGATTGGCTGGTATAAACAACATGAGAAATTCAATGAAAAATTGAAGAAATGTCCCATGAATCCTTGGGACAAAGCACTGATGGGCTCAGTAAAGTCGTATAACTATTACTGGTCTGCATTCCATCAGAGCCATTCTGCTTGCACCTGGTATAGACCAGCTGGACAAGGGAGGCAGACGCATTTAAGTGATACACTCCAGTCAGATCCAGTTCTCGGTTTGAGATGATGGCTACCTTGACTATCAGAGAAGAAATTAAACTGAGTCTTGACTGGGATGATTTCAGATTGCCTCAGTATCCTTTGCTTCCCCACAAACCCAGATGCACACCCACGCCCTGTACATAGCAGTCACTTACTTAATGGGAGTGTTGATGTTTCATGTGAGCATGTGATGTTTCTGCACACATTAGGACTGTTCTTTAGGTTAAACATTAGGACCAGGCAAGTCTCCCTAATTTATCTATGGAGGCTAGCACTGCTACCCTTCTTTCCCTGATCAGTCCTACTCACCTGTTTGAAATTCATGGAATTATTTTCTACTCAGTCTCCTATTGATTGCCTATCAGATTAACTGGCCCTTCAACTCTGCCTTGAAAATCTGTTTATAGAGTGTAGTATTTCAAGTGCAGAAGCTAGGTCCCGAGACTGAAGTGTAGGGATATATTGGAGAAGGAATACCTCCAAGGTAGGACAGCAAAATCTTTCATAGTTGATCCTTGGACTTGTGCCTTTCATTAGTAGCTATAGTACAGACCCTCAGCAGAGAAATTCTTCCCAGTATGTATATAACACCAGCATCCCTGGCCTTGTGTTTACTCCACATCAACTCCAGCAGAAGAAACACAACTTCTCTGTTGTTACAACAGCAGTAGTATAAAAAAATGTCAATGTACCATGTCTCATTTACACATAAATGGCTGAAATCTAGTATTACTGTAATATTACTGGCACAATCTAGAGGTAAATCTTCAGAATGGAAACAGATGCCCTTTGCCCTTTATCAGAACTGTAGGAAGTGTTCACATAACCTAATTGACGTCACTGTCAACTTTCAAGGCTCCTCCACTTCCTTTCAGAGACATGGCTACTGTACCCTGGGAGAAGCCTTCAATCGGCTGGACTTCTCCAGTGCTATTCAGGATATCCGAAGGTTTACTTATGTGGTCAAAGTAAGTATTTGATTTAAAAAAAAAAACAAAACTTTAAAGACCCTTGAGAAATGTTTGTGTCTGTGACTGTGTATATTAGTTATAAGTGTGTTTCATTGCAACAAAACCTGTTTTACTTTTCTATTATCCATTTATTTCATTTCTGGGCTTTACCATGAGATTTTACATATGCATGTACATATGCACGTCAGATTTACCTCTTGCTATCTCTTTCACTGCCCTGCTACAGCCTTATTCAGTATCTTTATTCCACCTTTTTATGTAGATATATGTATTTGAATGTTATTACTCTGCCATCCTTTTTTCCCCCTCTCATTCCCCTCATCCCCCCAAACATAGTAAATAGATTTATACACTGCTTACCTTTTGTTTTTCGTCATTCCTTTAAGCTACTACAACTCATTGCAAAATCCCAGTTAACTTCATTGAGTGGTGTGGCACAGAAGAATTACTTCAACATTTTGGATAAAATCGTTCAAAAGGGTAAGTTGATCACTGGAATTTTGACTAATTTAAATCTAAATTGAAAATTTGGCTTATCTTCTCTCCCCCTCTTCTCCTCCTGGTATATATGCAGTCAAAAATAATAATGTGAGTTCTATAACAACAACAGGCTCCAGGAAGATGAATCTTCCAGTTCTAGAGTCTTTGTGTATCTGCCATTTACTTTTGCATACAGAGGGCTCACCATGACAGAAGAGAGAGCCAATCCTAGAGACACTCCCTCCTAAAAGCCATTTTGCCGGTCACATTCATTGGAGCTAGGTAGTTCTACAGTTTTGCAAGATTATGTGTATTCACTTAAACATCCAGTAAACAAATTATGTAATTTAGTCCAGTGATTGTAGTTCATGCCTGTAATTTCAGCAACTTGTGAGGATAAGATCTGGAGAAATACCATTTGACACCAGCCTTAGTAGACAGGTCTGAAACATTCTACCTCCCAAATAACCAACAGAAAGCAAATCTAGAGACACTGGTGGCTCAAATGGTAGAGTACTAGCTGGACAATCAAGCCATGCAAGGGCAGGGCCCTGGGTACAAGTTCGGGTACTTCCAAAAGAAAAAGAAAAAAATTATTTAATAAGCTTACATTAATAAATAAGTGACTATTAGTAAACTAAATTTTGCACACTTAACTTACACACATAGAATTTTTAGCATGTATAAACCATTTACAAGTATTCTCTTTATGACAAATTCAAAAGAAAACATGTACTAACAAATTTAAAGGAAAATCATAGATACAACAAAAATTTTCCATCAGGTAAAATTAAAGGTTTGAACCTCTCATCATTATTTGTAAAACCTAAAAACTAAAGCCACTTTGGGGTTGTAGTGAAATTAGATCCTTGCTTTTCCCTGAGGTAAAACAAATATAACTCATATTTACCTGTTTTTAAAATTTATTATTATTATTATTAGCAATCCTGGGATTTGAATTTAGGGCCTTGCACTTGCTATGAAAGTGTTCTATCACTTGAGCTATCCTTCTAACCCAAAAGTTAGGATTATCATCCATGTAAATGTGTGTCACAATTTCCCTTTTTAATATTCCATTACATATGGGGACAGCATTTTGTGCATCTATCAGTAGACACTTGTGAAACTCTTTCAATCCACAGTTTCCTTTTTCTTTATTCCAGTTCTTGATGACCACCAGAATCCTCGCCTAATAAAAGACCTTCTCCAAGACCTGAGCTCTACCCTCTGCATCCTTGTAAGAGGAGTAGGAAAGTCAGTGTTGGTAGGAAACATCAATATTTGGATTTGCCGCTTAGAAACTGTTCTTAGTTGGCAGCAGCAGCTACAGAATCTTCAGATGACAAAGGTATGGATTTCTTTCTTTTTTCAAATATTTCTTATGCTCAGTCAGCTTGCAGTGAATTGTACAATGTGACACTTCAGTGTACAGTGTATAATATGTCAGGGTAATTAGCATGGCCCAACTTGGACATTCATTATTTCTTTGTGTTAAGTACATTCAAAGTCTTCTACTGTCTTTTTGGAAATACTAAATTAATTATCAATCATAGTTTCTCTACTATACTTTGCAACAGTAGAAATTATTCCTCGTGTCCAACTACGTCTGTGAACACATCAACCATCCTTCTTCATTCCTCTCTCTCCATACCTTCCCCAGGCTCTGATAACCACTATTCTACTCTCTACTTTGAGATGATCTTTTTAGCTTCTACAGAAGTGAGGTAATGCTATATTTGTCTTTCTGTGCCTGGCTTCTCTAACTTAATATAATATTGAAAGTAATTAAAGTAAAAAAGAACACTTCTGGAGGTATCATACCACCAGACTTCAAATTATACTACAGAGCCATAGTACAAGAAAAAAAAGTTGATATAAGCACAGAAATAGACCTAATGACCAAGGGAACAGTATAGAAGATCCAGCAATAAAACCACACATCTACCTACAGTCAGCTAATTTTTGACAGCGCATCCAAAAATTTTTAATGGAGAAAAGACAACTTCTTTAATAAATAGTTCTGGGAAAATTTAAATAGATTCTACTTGCAAGAGACTGAAACTGGACCTCTATCTCTGATCCTGTACAAAAATTAACTCCAGATGTATGGAAAAACTCAAAGCAAAATCTGAAACTTTAAACTCTAAGGAAACCTAGAGAAAACCCCATAAGTCATAGCACAGGTAAATAGTTTCTTAATAGGACTCCAGTTGCCCAGAGGATGGTAGCAAAAATGAGGGTAATCAAATTAAAGAAGTTTTATCCAGCAGCCATCACCAGAACCAAGAGACAGCCCACAGAATGGAAGAAGCTCTTCACCGGCTATTCAACAGATAAAGAATAAATATGTAGCATATATGAAAAGGTTAAAAAAAAGCAAAGAAAAATCCAGCTAATAAATGGACAATCAACAAATATTGCAGTGCTCAGGATACTCTGTGGAAGTCTTCTTGACTCAGAGTAAGGAAGCTTGGTTTCAAAAGAAATTGCAGGAGGTGGTAAACCAGTCTTAAATTTGTAGCAAGTTCTGATGAAGATCAGTCACTGCTTCTTCTGTGATCTTTTCAGGTGAATATAGGATCTAAAACATATCTCCATGATCTAGGAAGACTTTCCTTAAGCAGGATGGTAGAAGGAAAAGGTGATAACCCTACTGGCATCAACTAAGTAGTTATATGACGTGGCAATGGGTGTGAACTAAGCTTTATAGGAGAGATTAATAGGAAGGTAGAATGTGCTACATGGGAAAAAAAATTAGTTTACATTGGGATAGAGATGGGGCAAGTAAAGTGAGGAGAGTTGAATAGGGGAGTTGGGTTAGGTATATACATGCATGCACATACATACACAAAAGACTCAAGGCAAGTCGCACAAAAGAAATTGATGTTCATGTTCACATGAGTAATTTACTAGGTAAGGAAGAAGAGTTGGGAATAAGGGAGCATGAATGAAAGTAAGTATGAGTGCAAAGAAATGTACTTGTATAAAAGGAAGGTATATGTGGGGAAGAAGATAAAAAATAGGATTTGAAAGAGAATACTACAAGTCCGGTATTAGGATTCATGTATGATGACTTTAGAGATGAGAAAGAGAGAGAAGCACAATACAAAGTTAAAGGGAGAGTGGAAAATGTCTGTAATAAAAAGTAAAAGTTAAGGGATACACGCATGGGGCCGAGAGTTTGGCCTAGTGGACCAAGGACAGTGCTCAGTCCCTGAGCTCAAGCCCAGGACTGGCAAAAAAAAAAAAAAAAGAGAGAGAGAGATACATAGCTTACGGAAAAGCAGCTCTCTGGCAGTCTGAAGGTCTGCCACCATCATGAATGGCACAGTAACTATCTTGACCAGTAGGTTCATGACCAACCGACTACTTCAGAGGAAGCAGATGGTTATTGATGTCCTTCACCCTGAAAAGGCAACAGTGCCCAAGACAGAAATAAAAAAAAAAACCTTGTCAAAATGTACAAGACCACACCTGATGTCATCTTTGTATTTGGATTCAGACCCCATTTTGGTGGTGGAAAGACAATTGGCTTTGGCATGATTTATGATTCCTTGAATTATACAAAGCAAAACGAACCCAAACACAGACCTACAAGACATGCCTATATGAAAAGAAAAAGACCTCAAGAAAACATTGAAAGGAACACATAAACAGAATGGAAAAAGTCAGAAGTACTGCAAAGGCCAGTGTTGGAGCTGGCAAAAAGCCAAAGGAGTGAATATCCTACAGTGACTTGACCCGCAGTGATGATGGATTTTTCACAGAGGGATTAATAAACTATAAAAACTTGAAGAAAAGAAAAGCACACAGTTAAGCTCAGAAAACAAAACAAAAACAACTTACATAAAAATATGAATTTTCCCATTGTTCTTTTAAATATATCAATTTATATATAGATTTCTCTGCATGGTACAAGAGACTGCTTAGTTCTAGATGTAAGGATTTATTTTTTCCATCAGCAGATCTTACATTGAGTCCAGACTGGCCCTTCATAGTTTTAGCTGCCACTGACAGCTGGTACCTCTGAGGCTGATGTCTGTATTGGTTGACACTGGAGGATACTGGCTGCTTCACTGCCAGTTTTCTGGAGAGGCTGCCTTTAATGACGTATTTTGCATACTTTTTCAACTGCCTCTTCATTTTCTTCTGCTGCACAAACTATGGTCACCAGCTTAAGGTTGCTGGGTCCCAGGCTTCTAAGATGGCAGTGTAGCTTCTAACAGCTTGAACTTTTCTGCTGGTTCCTGTTGGAATTTCTGCCCTCTCTTCACAAACCCATTTTAGCTGATTTATAACCAACTTCTGTGGCATTCCACATGACACTGTAAAATGTTAAGTGCTGATTGTTCCTGGTCTCAGGGATCCCAGAGAAATGTCTTCAAGATGCAGGCTCTGTCAGTATCTGGGATACAGGAGAACACAGAATGTGTTAGTTCTCTAGTTTAGCCTCTCACAGGAAATTAACCACTGTCTCCTAGGGCCAAGGTTTGTCACATGTATATGCTTTTCCTTCAGCCAAAGTTGACAATCCCTCAATGGGATCATCTGATTTTTACTTGGTGTTTCTTTATTTTGTTTCCCTACCCAGAGAGCCAGGAGCCAGCTCCAAATCATCACAGCTTTTTGTGTGCTGTGATTATGTTTCTATGATTTTCTGTCTCTCTGCTACTTCCTCTTTAGCTTCTTCTTTCTTCTACTTCCTCAGAACCTGGCCTTTTTAGCATCACTGGACTCATCTCTTTCATAGCAATAGTGACAGTCATTTCCTATTTACCATCTTGCTCTACTTCCGTAATCAGGGAACATTCTTCATCCCATGTTCATACTGTAGATAGATAGATTTATTTCTGAGACCACCATTCTTTTGTGGTGGCCTATGTGTCTGTTTTAAGCCATGAGTATGATGTTTTGTTATTACTGCCTTACTACTTCAGTTCAACTTATGGCTTTAAACAGCCTTCACGACTCTTGCCTTGTCCTGGAACATTGACCCTGTCTTCACTGAGGGCCTGATAAAGTGTATTTATTCTTTGTCTTGCAGGAGGAAGGAATAGTTAATATGGCTGAAGTCATGTCAGTCAGCAGTTAGGAGTCAGTGAGGTGCTGGTGAAGTATATGTAGTCTCAGGTTTGTGAGTTGACTGGGGATGGAGATAGAATTGTACATCTCGTGGCTGTGATTAACAGTGAGACATGGATTACTTCAGAAATGCTGGGGGAGTAGATCTTATTGCTCAAGGTGATGAATGTGTTACTGAGCAGGGTGATGGTGACCATGTCACTGTGTGCATGTGTATCATATGTACTGCTATACACCATAAATAATTACAGCTTTTGTCAGTTGCTGCAATAAAAATTTAAATTAGGGGCCTAGTGGTAGAGTGTTTGCCTAGGATGCACAAAGACCAGGGTTCGATTCGTCGGTACCACATACATAGAAAAAGCCAGAGGTGGTACTATAGCTCAAGTGATAGAGCTCTAGCCTTGAGAAGTCCAAGGACAGTGCTCAGACCCTGAGTTCAAGCTCCAGGACTGACAAAAAAATAACATTGAACATAAAATATTAAAATGTATAAAACAAATAAGCATATAATATGAACATAAAATATTTAAATATGTAAGCATGTTAAATATGTGAGAATATTTAAAGATTAAAATTAAAAATAGATATAAGTAAAGCGAGAAGGAGTTTAAAGATGATAGGCACCACCCCACCCCCCCTCCTTCCCAAATCCTGATCTTCTACCCTTGGTTGGGCTGAAGCATAGTATTCATGCTGTCCTGTATCTGGTAGTGAGGCCAGATCTGGGGCTCTTGCATTAACCCAGCAAGGCCTCATCCATGTCCCTCACTCACTACACATATCTTTATTGCCCTCATGAAGCATGGCTGATTGAATCAACTGATCCAAATGTTAGAGCCCACCATTTTCCAGGTATCTTTCTAAACAGGATAGTACAGCTTTTGCTTCCTTGCATTGGAGTGGAGGTGGCACATGTGTAGCCTTCCAAGCTTGGGCAAATCACCATCTGTATATAAGCCTTGAGGTCAGGGCACCTTTACTGTAGCAATACTGTGAAGTGTGTGTTTCAGGCTGGCCATCAGGTGTTTGAGTGATACACTACCTGTGTTTCCTTTCAGCAGGTGAATACTGGCCTCACACTCAGTGACCTGCCTTTGCACATGCTAAACAACATCTTGTACCGCTTCTCAGATGGGTGGGACATTGTCACCCTGGGTCAGGTAACACCTACCCTGTACATGCTGAGTGAGGACAGGAGGCTATGGAAGAAGCTGTGTCAGTACCACTTTGCTGAGAAGCAGGTGAGTGTCCTGCATTGCTTTGGGGTGCAGAGCTGACAGGTCTCATGAATGCTCTAGACCAATGAGTGCTTCACTTCCAGAGGCACCAGATAGTCCTAGACTCCTGAGGTTGCTTCAGTTCTCTCTTTTCTTTTCTAAAAGTTGCAAGGCTTTTCATATTCAGAAACAACTGTGATTCTAGAAATAGCCTAGAATCAATTAGCACAGCCAGAGTGGAGTCCTGTCCAACTTCCTAGTGACAGGATTGCCAAGGTTCCTTTACCTGACAAGTTAATTCCAGCTCTGTTCTCTCTGCCAGTGGTGGTCCTAGAATAGTCTGGCTCTACGCCCTTGGAAGCACCATCTCCAAGATCCTCCAGACCACATGCTGCCCACTGGTGACTTTCCTGGGTCTGCACTCTCCTCCTCCAAGGAGAGATGATGATATCCTTGTTCTTTCTACTTCTTTTCAGAGCCTGGTGTCCCTTACCATGCTTAGAGCCAGGGAGGGCAGATGGCATGTCACATACCTCATAGACATAGGTCTGATTGATCTGTAGGAACACTGTGAAGGTGTGGATGGAATTGTTTCACAGTCATGGTGAGCATGGCTGTGAACAGGTTTAGACACAGGAGAGCATTGTTTGTGTGAAGAGGGAAATGAAGTAGAAGCTGAACCATGCCAAGGGTCCTTGTCCTCATCTAGTGAGCTCAAAACAGACAACAGAGCATTTGGAACATTGGGCGACTTTTTACATTTTTTTCTTTTTGTTGGTCATGGGGCTTGAACTCAGTCTGGGTGTTGTCCCTGAGCTCTTCAGCTCAAGGCTACTTCCCTACCCCTTGAGCCACAGCACCACTTCCAGTTTTCAGATGATTAATTGGAGATAAGAGTTTCATGGACTTTTATGCCCAGACTGGCTTTGGACTGTGATCCTCAGATCTCAGCTTCTTAAGTAGCTAGGATTACAGATATGAGCCACTGCACCTGGCAATTTTTTAAATTTATTATTATTATTATTATTATTATTATTATTATTATTATTATTATAAAGGTGATGTACAGGGCCGGGAGTTTGGCCTAGTGGTAGAGTGCTTGCCTAGCATGCACAAAGACCCGGGTTCGATGCCTCGGTACCACATACGTAGCAAAAAGCCAGAAGCGGTGCTGTGGCCCAAGTGGTAGATCCCTAGCCTTGAGAAAATCCAGGGACACTGCTCAGGCCGTGAGCCCAAGCCCAGGACTGGCAAAAAAAAAGGTGATGTACAGAGGAGTTGCAGGTATGTGTAATGAGTACATTTCTTTTTAGACAATGTCACACTTTCCCTCACTCTCTCCCAGTTTATCGCTCCATTGTACTACTTTTAAAAGACCCTCTGATGTTGCTTAAGTAATAGACTATCATGAGCACAAGGAGGCTCATTGAGTACTATGCCAGAAAAGGAAGAGTGGTGAATAAGGAAATTTATAGCACCAGCTAGAAAGACCAAAAGGAGCAGCAAGATCTGCCCAGAGATGGTGAGGTAAGAAAAGAGGGTCCCAAGCAGAGATACAAAGAGAAACCTCCAAGGACCCAGAATATGTACATGAAAGCTTGGGGAGAAAAGTATCCCATAGGCATAGAGAAAGGCCCTGTCAGAGGGATGGAAGAAAAAGACAAAGGATATAGTCCATTGTGCTTTGCAGATGTTAAGACCTGAAAACTTTTACATGAGCTTTTAGAGGAAAAGAAAAAGAATTAAGGTACTCATCGGAACAGGAAATAACTTTCCAAATGCATTCTTGGACATGTGGGCCATCCCTCTCCCCACACTCTTCCCCAGTGTCTGGTAACTATTATTCTGTACTCTATCTCTCTGAAATCAACTGTGTGTTCAAATTCTAAATTGGTATTGGAAATGGTGGATGCCTTGAATAATCTCTTGGGAAGAGGATTTAGAACTGAAGAAAGGGGGATGAATAAAAGTAGGACTGAGATAGGTCATTTGAATCACATATGCCTAGAACCTCCCTCCAAGGGCATCTACAGGAAGAAGAGCCAGAGCTGTGACTCATAGTCTGAGCTCAGACTAGACTGTGTATAAAGTGCTAGCAGATATCAAACTCTAACGGCATCTTAAAGGTGTCTATTGATATTTGTGAAGTCTTGAAACTCTTTTAAGGCACACTCTAAAGAAGCTAAATACTTGCTCTGCACCAACATTTAATGTCCAACTAGAAGCTAGACTACAAGTTGGAGTTAGCACTGACAGATGTATACTTTCAATGCATATTTGTTTTAACTGAACTACAAAATAGCATCCAAAAGATAATAATCACCCTTTTTTAGGGCTTGGTGACTAACAGACCCTGAAAAAAAGAAACATCTTAGAAACAATTTCTATGGAAACTACCAGCTTAGGCAGCCTCTCACAGTGAAAGCATAAGTGGCATCTACAGTGTAAAGTGACTGACTCAAGCTCCTGGTGTGGATATGAGATCCCAATTCAGGAAGATCACAAATAGATATTTAGGAGAAAATCATTGAGCATTCTTCCTTGAGGACAATAATAGGGCACAAAATTAAGAGAAATGAAACAAGGCAAAATTGCTTCTTTTTTCATATATTTTTATTGTAATTAATAGAAGGGTTACATGATATTTGCCAGATAGATGGTACATTAATTCCCATACATTGATATACCCTTTCACATGTCTTGGTCCCCATTTCCCCCCCACACCCCCACCCCTCATCTTGTTTTCCCCCCTTCCCTATCCAATTTCAAATAACCAAATACAAATATATACGATATATCAGGTAACAAAGTGAGATACTGTAACAATATGAGATAACCAAGGGACAGCAAGAGAGATGAGAGATAACATAGTACCTTAAGAACAACAATCATTCATTATATGGCTTATGTTTCTATATCCTAGAGATCCTTTCACAAAATTGCTTCTGTGTCTAAGAACTAATGTCTCAACAATGCTTGACAGATACAGAAATTTCTGTAGCCTAACCTATAACTAGTCCTCTTTATTTTTTCTTTTCTTCCTTCCTTTCTTCCTTTCTTCTTTCCTTTCTTTCTTTCTTGCAAATCTTGGGCCTTGAACTCAGGGACTGAGCACTGTCCTTGTACTTTTTCAAGGCTAGAACTCCACCACTTGAGTCACAGCACCACTTCTGGCTTTTTTCTATGTATGTGGTACTGAGAAATCAAACCTGGGTCTTAGTGCATGATTGGAAAGCGCTCCACCATTTGGCCAAACTCCCAGCCCTTTTCCTTCCTTTCCTTTTCCTTTTCCTTTCCTTTCCTTTCCTTTCCTTTCCTTTCCTTTCCTTTCCTTTCCTTTCCTTTCCTTTCCTTTCCTTTCCTTTCCTTTCCTTTCCTTTCCTTTCCTTTTCTTTCTTTCTTTCTTTCTTTCTTTCTTTCTTTCTTTCTTTCTTTCTTTCTTTCTTTCTTTCTTTCTTTCTTTTCCCCCTAGTCTGAGACTGGGACTTGAATGTGGTGCCTAGCACTTGGGTAGCATTCTGCTACCTGAACCACACCTCCACTCCCAGGTCCTCTGTATTTCTCAAACTGTCCTCTTTTAAGATTTTATTTGAAACAAGAATTCTTCATTGAGTATATCATAATTTCCAAACAAAGTCCTCTAAAGGCATGACTGAATATGAGTGTTTTATTTATAAAAAGCAAAACACACTTTGCAGCAGCAAAACTCATCAAGGGCATAATTTTGCAAATAAGAAAGGTATTAAAACAGTTTCAGTCTCTATGTACAACGTATACATAACACTTACTTAGCTGTATGCGTTACTAGCCCGTCACCAGATTTTGTTGCAGTTCTTACAGCCAAATGTAGGGCATGATTATTGCCTTACAAGGAACCCCATACCCTTCCCCAGCCCTAGCATTCCCTTATCTACTGTCCATGTCTAGACTGCTCTGGATGTTTGACATGAATCAAACAAGAAACTCCACTTACAGTTTTATGACTGGCTTGTCACCTTAGCAAAAATGTCCATCAGGCAGGATATGATAATATGAAGGAGAACTCCATTCATTTTAGGGCCAAATGAAAGTCTACTCTGTAGATACTCCATGTCTTATTTATCTATTCATTATTTAGGCATTTGGTTTGCTTCCAGTTGTACTTCTACCTGTTACGAGTATTGTTACTTGGAACATGTATTGATATGCTTGTGAATAGAATAATTTTCTCTCAGGTGGTTTCCTAGGCCTGGAAATTCAGGTCAAATGGTGACTGTGTTTAGCCTTTTGGTGAATTGCCAACAGTTTCCCACAATAGCTGCACCATTTTGTACTTCCTGCAGCAGTACAAGGTCCCAATTCTCATTGCCTTCCGGTGCAGGTACTGTTGTCTGACTTTGTGATTACAGCTATCCTCATGGTACAAAATGGCATCTCAGTACCCTCCCTAACAACCAAAGTGGCATCTCAACATCCTCTCTGACAGACGGTTGTTGTCTCCTCATGAAGTCATTAGCTGTGTCACTGTCTTCTTAGGAGAAATACCTTTTCAAGTGCATTGTTCATTACATAGCTTACACAAATCCTTTATCAAGCATATGATACCTTTTAGTAATTTTAAATATTACAGACCTTATTCCAGAGCTGAGTCTTCAGCCCTATCTCCCAGCTACTTGCTATTACATAACTACTGTATGATATATTTCACTAGTCCCTTATTGACTTAATCCAAGTAAGTTTAACTTCAAATAATAATTGCTTCATGTACTACACTGTCTTAAAAAACACAACTAAGTACCTAGTATGTGCTTTGAAAATTATCTTCTGATTCTGAACAGAATTTTGTTTGTTTAGTTTTGTAGACATTTGATCCTTTCAGAAAAAGGTCATATTGAATGGAAGTTGATGTATTTTACACTTCAGAAATACTACCCAACTAAAGAACAGTATGGAGACACTTTGCATTTCTGCCGGCACTGCAGTATTCTCTTTTGGAAGGTAATGCTTTTAAGTATACTCTTGGAATTACAGGATTGGAATGTGGTGAAACTGATTTTCCACCTGCATTTCAAGTGGAAAGGGAAAGGTAAGAATGGAAAACATTGTTTTTAATAAGAAACTTAGATACATTTTACCAAATCTTAGAAAAGGCAGCACAAGCCCATAAAAAAATGCATACTTGTGCTTTGAGTCAGCAGTGAGGAAAACTAGATGTTATATTCCTGGTTGTAAATGTACTAAGGAGACGTGAAAGGACAAATGAGCCTCCTGATGTCTATTCTTGGGAGGAGCTCTGGAAACCATATACCCTCTTCTGTCACCAGAGGAAGACTCATTTCCTCATCTTCACAAGCTTGGTCTCTGGTAGCCCATCTGGACAAATGGCCTGTTATCTAAAGGGGATAGGACAAGCCTTGATCTTCTTTTTCTCAAAGCTGAGTTTTTAGAGCAAAAGGGTCCTAAGGAAACATAGACTTGAATCACTTTACTCATTAGAGGCTCAAAACATAACAAGACTTGGGCAGTGGAGGATCACATCTATAACCCTCACTACTCAGGAGGCTCATATCTGAGAATCAAGGTTCAAAACCAGCCCAAGGAGACAGACTCTCAGAAAAATTTTACCTCTAGTTAACCAGCAAAAAAAAAAGCCAGATGTGGAGGCATGACTCAGGTGGTAGAGCAACTTTGGAGGAAAAAGCCAAGCAGGAATCAGAGGCCCTGTATGCAAGCCTCGGTACCAACACACACACACACATAGAGAAACTTTGAAGGAAAAAGCCAAGCAGGAGTCAGAGGCCCTGTATGCAAGCCTCGGTACCAACACACACACACACACACACACACACACACACACACACACACACACGTAGAGCAACTTTGGAGGAAAAAGCCAAGCAGGAATCAGAGGCCCTGTATGCAAGCCTCGGTACCAACACACACACACACACACACACACACACACACACGTAGAGCAACTTTGAAGGAAAAAGCCAAGCAGGAGTCAGAGGCCCTGTATGCAAGCCTTGGTACCAACACACACACACACACATACGTTGAGCAACTTTGAAGGAAAAAGCCAAGCAGGAGTCAGAGGCCCTGTATGCAAGCCTCGGTACCAACACACACACACACACACACACACACACACACACACGTAGAGCAACTTTGAAGGAAAAAGCCAAGCAGGAGTCAGAGGCCCTGTATGCAAGCCTCGGTACCAACACACACACACACACACACACACACACACACACACACACACACACGTAGAGCAACTTTGAAGGAAAAAGCCAAGCAGGAGTCAGAGGCCCTGTATGCAAGCCTCGGTACCAACACACACACACACACACACACACACACACACACACACACACACACACACACACACGTAGAGCAACTTTGAAGGAAAAAGCCAAGCAGGAGTCAGAGGCCCTGTATGCAAGCCTTGGTACCAACACACACACACACACACACACACACACACACACACACCACTGACCAGTGCTATCATTAGTTATTTTTTAAGGTTAATCCTTAAGTGAGAAACTTAGCAACTTAGCAGTGTCTTTCTCCAAAGGATAAGCTGGGAGCCCTTCTTCCTGTCACTTGTTATGTTTCTGATCTCACTACCTGCTATGTCTCTGGTGACTACATGCTTCCCATAGTCAACATGAACCAGAGTATAACATTTGTTTGACAATTTATTTTGTGGGCTTATTAATAGGAATGTACCCTCTAATGTATTCCATGGTTTATCTGACATTTAAGACCTCACTATGGGAGAAATGTTGGGTGAAAATCTCTGTGCCCAAACTGCCACTGGAAAGGGCCCCTTCATGGCTGCCCCAAGTCCACAGGAGGCTCAGTTTCTCAAGGAGCCAGCTTCCTTAGCTTCTAGGTTTGAGGACATGAAGCTTTTGTCAGGTAGAAATCATAGATGTTTTTTATTTTTGGTTATTTATTTTGCTTTACATTATTCCTAATTTGTCATCTAATGAGTCATAGGGCAAACTGTAGATTGTTGGAAATGAGACAACAGCTTTTAATTCTTTTCATTGCAAACTCCAGTACATTATAATGGTGTGACTGTTTTATTTTTAGACTCCCAAAGAGATAACTGAAGATATTGAGGTTTTCTTATGTCTTCAATATCAGAGTTAGGCAACATTGAAAGTAGTAGCTGCTGGTACCTCCAGCAAAATATAGGAGACCATTTCTCATATCTAATTTTACTATTTTGTGCCAGGGTGTGGCCCTTTTCTTTCTCAAAATGTTTTAGGTATATGAAGTATCTTTACAGCAGTGGTTATTCAAAATGTTCTCTCTAAAGCATCTTATGTCCAAATTAATTCTAAATTCTTCAGTGTGATGATGGATAGATGCACAAGAGATGGCCTTTCTCTACTCCTTCTCCTAGTTATGGGGCTGAAAACACAGACAGATGCCTATGGACAAAGGAGGCTCCATGTGTGGAGCCAGCTTCCACCCACTTTGATATCTATTCCCTTGGGACTAAGCTGTTTTCAGCAGCTCCTTCTAGAACTAGTACTTTTCTGAATTCTTCAAGGCCCTGAGAACATAGCACCTGTCTTCCATCGTAGAGTCAAAGCACATGATATACTGTAATGTCTAGTTTTAATTAATACTTCTAAGCAGATTATTTTATTCTGTAGAGATATTTGAAAGTAATGATTCTTTCATGAGGAAAAATGCTGTTCATGTAATAGAAAACTTTCTGTTTTGTATGTGATGTAAATATTTTTCTTAGAACAATGCCCAAGAATATTAGAGCACTCTCTCTGCCAGGTACAAAACACAAACACATGCTTTCTCCTCAGTTTCTGTGTTGTTTGGCAGTATAAGAATATGCTGCTTAAGTCTCCTGAAATGTGTAAGCTCTGATTTTGTTTTCAGTAGAAATGTTTTGAGCTTTCCTGAAGAATCAGCCTGAAAATTCTTGTATGTAGTGACCCATTATATGATCATGTGAAAAAAATCAGAACAAGTCCTTCCTAATGAAGAATCTACTGGGTCTAAGATACACCTAATGCCTGGAGAGTGAGTGGTACTGCACATGGCAGGTTATTAAAGCCAGAGAGAGTCAACATGACATTGCTTCTTCACTCACCAGCCTTCCAAAAGTTCAATACCGTCTTTTTTAAGTTTAAAGAAGGTTATGTCTCTATACATACAATAAAATTCAAGTTAAAAAAATAATGGTTAATAAGTTAAACAAGTTTAATATATTGTAATAAAAGCTATTATCTTACCAATAAAAACAAATTACTTTTTCTTTCCTACCTTAACTCCTGAAGCATTCAGATACTTTTCCTCTGCTGCATTATGCCCCCTGATGCTATCTCATGGCATAGGCCTGTGTAGGAAGCACAAACATGAGTCTGTCAAGCCCAAACCATCACCTCTCTCTTACCCCAGAAGGCTCTAGGACAGTCAAGCCTATTAAGAAGTAGGGGAAAGGTAGCTAGGTCTCACCTGGCCCCAGATGTGGTTGGTAGCCACAGCATCGCTCTGTAACATTCTGCTTGTACCAGGCCCACTGCCATGTTTGACAATGCCAACCTGTCATTGTGTAGCTCCTTCATCTACTCCCAAGCTGGTTTTTCTTCTGCTCCAGCTTCACTGTATTGGAGTGCTTATTAATTTTCTACCTGCTTCTAAATACCAGGTCCGTGGCCCCTCTCCTCCTTGCTCCCTGCTCCCCTGGCCAGGCCACTGTGCATGTTTCCATCCTAGTCCTTGGTCTTCAACTATACAGAACCTATCAGAACCTCTGGATTCATAGGGTAAGCTAGGAAAACCAGGACTAGGTCATAGCTTTTCATATCCCTTTCCTGTGTTAGTACGTCAGTTGCTTAAAGAGAGGGCTAGACACCTAGCAGTGATCCTGAGGCCCGATGGGCATTAGGAGTCAGTGTGGTTTCCTGACTTGTCTATCTGAGAAACTTAAAGGAAATGGGAATATTTTTTTCTGACTTGACATTGTCTTTAAGTCATATAAGATTTGGAGTATCTGGTGATGATGCGTGCTTTCGTTCTGTTTTATAGCAGCCCGATTTCGTTACCTGGAATTTACTTATTTTCACAGACAATATACCTCAAACATAAATACCTCATTACATCTGGCTCTTTCTAATGGTGATTTTCCCTTTTTCCTCCATTGGCTGCATTACTTGCTGATTCTTTCTTCACGATCTCAAAGGACTACCATCTTGCTTGGTTGTTGAAGGTACTTCCTATCATGCATGCTGTTCCACTTTGTGCATTATCCTTACCCTGAAGATAACAGTCTTATATGGGTCTCAGTGCCCACTGGCAGTGGCAGACTTGTCCCTGAAAGCTGACATAGGCGTCACACACAGCTTCAGCATGTTCTGGAAGGGGCCAGAAGACAGTGTGGGCCACTCAGCCTACCAAGATTCTATCAGTTCTTTTTTCTCGTCACAGCTATAAAAATATCAATTCTGCTCCTTAATTGTGAGTGCTACCAGTTCCCTTGCACCTACTCTAGGGAACTGTCCCTAGATGGGACGATTGGGGTCCCATCTGCCCTGTCTCTAGACAGTCTCCACATCTACTCCCTGGATCTGTGCAACGAAGGAAACCATGTTATCTGGGACCAGGAGGCAGGATGCAGAAGGGTGGGCCCTAGCGATCCAGACACTGGCAGCTCCCGCATTTCACATAGACTGACTTTTTTTTGTGCCAGTCCTGGGGCTTAAACTCAGGGCTTGGGCACTGTCTTTGGCCACTTTTTGCTCAAGGCTAACATCCTGCCTCTTGAGCCACAAAACCACTTCTGGATTTTTCTGAGTATGTGATACCAAGGAATCAAATCCAGGGCTTCATGCATGCTAGGCAAACACTCTAACACTAGGCTACACTCCCTAGGCTAACTCTTGATACTGCCGCCTGTTCCATCTGAATGGGTCCCTGGGGGTTACTGGATAGTGGGGCTGCCCATGTAACTATTCCCAGCCAAGGTATCTGTATAGTGTGAGGCCAGGATCCTCTGAATGAAATGCTGGCAATCGCTCTGGAAACTTGACTGATACTGGTGACAATGCGTCCTAACCTGCCTCCTTCCCTTCCCACAGGACTCAGGTCACCCCTGCACTGCTGCTGACCCCGACAGCTGCTTCACACCTGTGTCACCACAGCACTTCATCGACCTCTTCAAGTTTTAACAGCCACTTTCAGCCCTGTTGCCTGAACTCGTACCTTGTATTTGCTGTGCATAGCTGGTAGTAAGTGTTCTCTGTGACCAAAAACAACGACGGAGTCTTTGTCTAGCAGCGACTTTGAGGTCTATGCTTCTAGAAAGAACTAGAAAGAAGATTGGAAATTCCCTTTGCAAATGTACAGTATAAATGCACTGTTAGATATTTCCATCTTTCAAAAATTGAGACACTGCAGACTTTGTACTTTCAGAAAACTTTTCTTCTAAGCATATTAAAATTTGCAATTTTGTATATTTATAGGTATAGATCAAAAAAAGATTTTGGATTTTCAGCTCCATATTCTATGCTGAACTGACCCAAACAACCAAGAATATGCTTCTTGTCAAGTTCTAATATCCCTTCTTAAAGTAATTGAGATGGAGAACTAAACACCTAACTTGTAAATACATTGTGTAGAATATTTATTTTTCCTAAGGTACATTTTCACAGCTGCATTAGCTGTACCCACATGTGCCCTCGTTGAGTTCCCAACTAATGTAGGGAAATGGTGGGCACATTCCAGTCCCTTGGCGTGTAGAAGACTGTGCATCCTCCATAGTCAGCAGTTCCTTCCAGGTGCCTCTGCCGTAGACCTCTGCCAAGGAAGGTCTAGGCCTGACTGGTGTAGGAAACACAATAAACCATGTTTATCTATTGATGCAGTTTCATCAGGTGTGAATCTTAATGAAAAATGTGTTGTCCTTAAAGTATTATTTTATTTTTAAATAGTGCATGTCCATCTTAGAAAATTTTGAAAATAAAATGCATAAAATAAAATTAAAATCACATTTACTTCTGTCACACAGAGGTAGTATGCTTGCTAGAAAGGATATGAAAAACTATTCTTCAGCTGCCATAGTATTCAAATGTGTGCTTTTTATTTTTCAGTAGATGGGGAAACCTAATCATCATTACTTTAATATTTTCTTCTAAGCATATTAAAATTTGTAGCCACCTGTCTAAAAATAAATATGAAAACTGTTTTGGATTTTCAGCTTCACATTCTGTGCAGACTGCTGTAATGGCTGTAACTGGCTCTTTATTGTCAGATTAGTTCACAGGCTGGCTTTGAACCACAATCCTCAGTTCTCAGGCTCCTGAGTAGCTAGGATTACAGGCGTGAGCCACCATGCCAGGCTAACCTTATCAACTGGGCTGTGCAATAACAAATAACAGCACTAATCTGTAGAACCAACAGATTGTCTCAGAAAAAAAGAAAAACAATACTGACAGAATAGGAAGAGTCCCGGTCATAACCATTCTATCCATAGGCACATCTGCAGAGTCCAGCAGCTCTGACAAATCCTAAATGTGTGTTGGTGTGCCTCTGTGGATGAACATTAGTGACACATGTAAGAGGGCTTACTTTATGTTACTGCAAAAGCCGGAGAGGGGAGGGAACAGAGGCTTTGATAATTCAGGCAGCACTGGAACATTTAATAGGTCAGCTGGTACCAGGCCCACTCAAAGTCAGTACTGAACACAGATTGTTAGAGGGCCTTTAAAAAGCCAGAACAATCATTCTCACTGGGTCACACTCAACCTTGCTACATTTATATATTTGTCCTAAAGAGGAGATTTCTAGACTCTGAGAGCAAGATCAGAAAGCGAGAAACTCCCTGCCTTTCGTGACTTCTATGGAACAGGGCATTGGTGACTGCTGTCACTTGTCCCACCTTACCTAATCAAAGACATGTGAATCCAAAGGCCAAGTGCTCTTCTTTCAGTAGCATGTTAGGGTAGACTTGCTGCCAGCGTGGCCCACAGCTCCTTGTGTCTGCATGTGCATGGTGTGGACTAATCAGAGCCACACACACAGCCAAGTCTGTATGGCTGTGGTTAAGGACCTGGTTATATACTTTTTGGTTCATATGCTTCTTTTAGAATCAAACTCTCATAATGATTTCTGTTTTTTTTTTATCTTGTAACCTTGCTGGAATTGCTGTAGATTCCTCAGGATTTATTGTGTACAAAACCTAGCCATTTCCTAGCCATCTCACTTCTCACTCTCAGTCTAGGTACCTGGTACTTTTTTTCTTACTCAGCTGCTCTGGTAAGAACCTTAACACTATGCTGAGTAGACATATTGAGAGCTGACTCTTTGCATTGGTGTATATTAGCTATATGTCAGATTTTCATTGCTATTATGCTCTCTTTCTCCTATTTCTAGTTTATGAAAAGCTTTTACTATGAAAAGGTGCAGGATTTTACCAAGTTATTTTTTTCCTACATCCAGTTGTATAGTCACATGATCTTGTTCTCAATTGTTAGTCACATCAATTGACTTGGGCATTGGAAGCATCTTCACTTCCTTGGGATAAATCAGTGTGCTATTCAGTTATGTTTGCTGGTATTTAGTTGGATATTGATATAAATATCTTCACCAGGGACCTAAGTGTGTATTTATTGTAATGTCTCCCTCTGGTCTGTGAGCCAGAATAATGGCATTCTATGGAATCAACTTGGACATATCCCTAAGTTTTGTGCAGATCTGAAAACGTTCAGCTTATTTCTTTAAATGTTAGCTTTTCTTTGTTGTGAGGTCAGGCTCACTCTTGCTGTTTCATCATGGTTCCGCCTTGGAAGGAATTTTTTCAGGATCTGCTCATGGTACCTTTTTCTCATTTCATTTCTCTAACATCCCCTTCTGATTTCCATCATCTGAGTCTTTGTCATTCTAACCATAGGTTTGGTTTTGTTAATATAAACTTCAAATGTTGGAAGTGGCATTGTGGCTCAGAATGGTAGAACAGTAACTTGAGTGAAAAAGTCCTAGAACAGCCAGGAGTTTGGCCTAGTGGTAGAGTGCTTGCCTAGCATGCATGAAGACCTGGGTTCGATTCCTCGGTACCCCACATACGTAGCAAAAAGCCGGAAGTGGTGCTGAGACTCAAGTGGTTGAGCTCTAGCCTTGAGAAAGTCCAAGGACAGTGCTCAAGCCCTGAGCTCAAGCCCAGGACTGGCAAAAAAAAAAAAAAAAAAAAAAAAAAAAACCTTCGGGGCCGGGAGTTTGGCCTAGTGGTAGAATGCTTGCCTAGCATGCATGAAGACTCGGGTTCGATTCCTCGGTACCACATACATAGAAAAAAGCCAGAAGTGGTGCTGAGGCTCAAGTGGTAGAGCTCTGACCTTGAGAAAGTCCAAGGACAGTGCTCAGGCCCCGAGCTCAAGCCCAGGACTGGCAAAAAAAAAAAAAAAAGTTCTAGAACAGTGGCCAGGTCCTGAGTTTAAGCCCCCGTGATGAACAACAACAACAAAAAAGTAAACATCAACTATTGATTTTGGTTATTTTGTTGCTTCTCCATGCTGCTCTCATCTATAGTAGTTCTTCCATGCAGCTGGCTTTGAGCTATTCTTTAAGGTATGAATGTAAATTGATGATCTGAGATCTTTGATTGTTTTTACAGCAACTCACTTTGACCATTGCTTTCACTACATTCCCTTATGTTTTCAGTTATCACTAGATTCTTTCTGGTTTCCCTTGTGATCTCTTCTCTAAGCCATTGGCTGGGAGTATATTAATTTCCAAATACTTAGGGATTTTTCACTTTCTACCGTTTATGTCAATCCACGGTGACCAAAAATTTCATTATTTCAGTCTTTTGAAATGTATTGAGACTTTTTTGACCTAACATTGTCAGGAGACTGTTCCATGCACACCTGAAAAAAATGCATACTGTGCCTCATGCCCACAGAATGGTGCATGCTGGTTCCTGACAATTAATTGTCTCCATGACAAAGAGCTCCCTCTCTCACTGTAAAACCATGCATTGCTTTTCACTTCTGTCAGCATTTTGCTTCGTGCATTTGGAGTGCTCAGCTGTCTGGGGACCATTTACACTACCTAGATAGAAGTCATGATTAGGCAAGGAGGATATCTAGTAGCTTTTTGTAATTCTCAGGTTGTGGCAGCAGAGGGTAGCAAGCACCAATCTGCTGTCAGCAGTGCTTTTTAGTGTTACAGCTCTCATGTGGGCCTTAGATGCTGGAACCCTTAGTGCTACAGTGACACATGTTACAGCTATATGGCCTGATATGTCTGAATACTCAGCCCTTGACAATTGCGGCTAGTGTTACATTTGGCCTCAGATATTGAGAACCTGGGTGTTTGAGGCTTCTCTCCAGACCTCTTTTTTTTTTTTTTTTTTTTTTTTTGCCAGTCCTCGGCTTGAGCTCAGGGCCTAAGCACTGACTTTGGACTTTCTCAAGGTTAGAGCTCTACCACTTGAGCCTCAGCACCACTTCCAGCTTTTTTTCTATGTATGTGGTACCAAGGAATCGAACCAGGGTCTTCATGCATACTAGGCAAGCACTCTACCACTAGACCAAACTCCCAGCCCCAAAATTTGTATGGCATGTGCTCTATAGAACTCTTCTATCAACCAAAGCAAGCTATTTCTATTTTCTGGCTCTTTTACAGCCTTCTCCTTTCTTCAGCCTTGGCTCTCTACCTTTTCTCCTCTTCTACTTCCACTGTTCCTCATTGTCTCTGTTGCTTCTGTCCTCTCATGTTATTATTTATTATTTTTAATATTTTTGCCAGTCCTGGGGCTGGGAACTGTCCTTGGACACTTTTTGTTCAAAGCTAGCCTTCTGTCACTTGAGCCATAGCACCACTTCTAGCTTTTTCTGATTATGTGGTACCAAAGAATGGAACCCAGGGCTTCGTGCATGCTAGACAAGCACTCTACCACTAGGCCACACTCCCAGCTTTATTATTTATTGATGTGGCCATTTTCTGTAACTCTTCACCCTGCCTCTATTACTGTTGTTGTCCCCCTCTCCTTTCATATTACCAGATTAGCTCACTGTACAAATAAACAATCAAAAGTAGGCAAAAAAAGAATAATTAAGAGAAACCTTTTTATAAGCTTGATGTTCAACACCATGGGCAGCACAGATGGCGTCTCCTGGCTAGTGAGCCAGAAAAGGGGTGTAGGAATGGTTTGCTTACCCCAATCACTGCATGCAAGGAAGGACTGTATTTACACCAATCATATGCCTCCTGCTGGGCCACTGGAGGAAATAGTCCCTTCCCCTGGTTTCATGGATCCATGTTCACTGAGTACAGCACAGCTTCTGACCACAAAGGGTCAAGCACGGTCACAGCTGAGAATGTGCTTTTAGGAACCAGAAGGGTGCTTCAACTTCAAGCATCTGTATTTGCTGCATAGCTTCTTCAAGGTGTCCATGGACTGCTAGAGCACCAGAGAAGGGTATGACAGCTCTCACTTGAAGAGTTAAGTCACCCCAACACCTCACAGTTTGGCTTAAAGGGGAAAAAACAAAACCACTACTAGAGTTTATTAGAAAAAAAAGCTTATATTATTACTAGTGCTTAGCTTCTTGCTTAGTACTCCAGAGAGAAATGGGTTCCTTTAATCTGCCTCATATGTATATGATTTGTTTTAAAGATTTCTATGACATGAAGGCGAAATTTATTTCATATTAGTAGATAAAACACAACATGGTGGGCCAGGAGTTTGGCCTAGAGTGCTTGCCTAGCATGCACAAAGACCCAGCTTCCATTCCTTGGTACCACATACATAGGAAAAAAAAAACAAAACAAAACATGCCATGGAATTGATTTGTTCAAGTAGGAAGAACAAGAGTTGTTTTTTAAAGAAGTTACTTCTGAAAAAGAACTCGTTGGGTATTTTTGCTGTTGTGTTTTGGTTTTTAGTTTTTGGTTTTTGAGTCTTGGGGTTTAAACTCCGGGACTGGGCACTGTCCTGAGCTCTTCAGCTCAAGGCTACCACCTTATCCTTGAGCCACAGCCCCACTTCCCATTTTCTAGTGGTTAATAGGAGGTAAGAGTCTCAAGTTTTTCAGTGTCCATGCTGGCTTTGAACCTTGACCTCAGATCTCAGCCTTCTGAGTAGCTAGGATTACAGGGGTGAGCCACTGCGCCCGGCTAGAAGTTTTTTTATCTTTCTTTTTTTTTTTTTTTTTTTGTCCTGGGTTTGAACACAGGGCCTGAGCACTGTCCTTGGACTTTTCTCAAGGCTAGAGCTCTACCACCTAAGCCTCAGTACGACTTCTGGCTTTTTTCTATGTATGTGGCACCGAAGAATTGAACCCGGGTCTTAGTGCATGCTAGGCAAACACTCTAAGAGTAGGCCCAGTTTTTTTTTCTTTGAAAGCAAGTATTTCATTTCCTTTACCCCATTTAGATTGATCCACTTTTCTGGCATATCGTCTCAACTTCGTAATTTTTAAAATCACAGAAACATTTCCCTAAAACTACAATACAGAATTTACCTTTTTAAAAATATTTGTGGTAAATATAATTCCAAAGGGACTTTATACCACTAAAATGAAAAAAAGAAGATAAAATTCCTTCCAGATTTATTAATCACCATTTGAAAATATCTCATTGGAAACTAAAAAGCCTGGACGAAATACACATTTCCAAATATATAAATCTGTGCCTTGAAGCTGGAGCCTCACAGAAGGATACTTCCATGACCTGGAGCTGATGACACTACCTCATACAGCATGGCATGGGGGAGTCCCAGCAAGCAACAAGTTTCAAGAAAGTGTAGGACATCTATGAACCTCAGAAAGATGCTAACCCCACACGGGTGAGAAAAAGATCTATGCTTTCAGGGTGGACTATCAGCAAGAGGTCTCCATCTACTTCTCAGCCATTACAGTAAGAGGAAAGGGTGAGCTGCAAGGTCACAGACCCTAGCTGTCCATGCTTACATCCAACAGAGCACATCAAGCCTGGAGGGCAGGACAGGCACTGTTCATAGGCTGGTGGTCCCCCTGTCCCTCCCTCCCTTTTTCTCCAGCACGCTTTGTGCAGACAGCAGAAATTCAACAGTGGAAAGCTGCAGCTGGAAGGCCTCCCTATTTTCATACCATATGCTCCCTAAAACACTTCAGGGTCATGTGAAAAAAAAAAAGTAGCTTTTCTTAGCCACCAAGGTAGCTTTTAACAGCTTCATCAGCCTTCAGGTTCACAGTCTCTTCTTCCAATGCCTTTGAAAAAGCCCCACACTAGACATAGCATACTCCGAGACTTCAATGCTGGGCCCGTCCACAGCAAGCCTCATGGGCTGAACTGAGTGGCCTCTGAGCATAACCTGGCTCCTTCCACTCCTCCATTTCCTAAAAAAGCTAACAACTGCCAGAAACTACATTGCTGTTTTCCTATTAGCTGAAATTGTTAATTTTCACTCCAGTGTTATACTCCCTTCATAGTGTGAATTCAGATACTTTATAAGAGAAGAGTCCGTCTGTAAACAGAGTGCATCCACCTAGCTTTCTCTAACAGCTACCACCAGGAAGACAAAGTGGCTCTGCTAGGCCCTGGGCTGTGAGCAATATCCAAATGCCACAGCCATAGAACAAGGTAGCCAGGTTGAGGGGCTGGGCAACTGTAGATAATCACCAGATAGAAATTGAGCAGCAGTTCTGTTAAGTTTTACAGGGAACCTAGTGTATGCAAGGCAACTGGCTTGACATGAGCCAAATTTAACTAGCAATGTGTGGCATTTCAGCTACATGGTGTGAACATCTCTGACCCAACATCAACCTTGGGGAAAGTCCCGCGGTGAACCAACCAGACCTGGAACTGACCACAGTGACCTCGGGAAAGGCAGACCATTGCTCCAGGAACAAAGGTGTGTGGTGGCCTCACGTTTTTGTTGGATACTATTCTTCAGGTCAGTCTTTCACACTGATGAAGTAATTTCAGGAGTATTTTGAACATTTTTTTAAGATAAAATCAAATCTCAGCTGAAGGAATGGCCTCACAGGCAGACAACAAGTAAACAATGAGTTCACAGCTAAAAGCCCCATTGGAAGAGGGGACAGAAATGGCCACTGCCAATGAGGACAGCAGGAAGCTCAGACAAGTCCATCAGTGAGGACCTGAAAATTTGGGCCTGCATTATAATGAAAATCCAAGAAAGGGCATGGAGAAAGTTTGACTAGGACCAAGGAGAAGTTGAGTGGCACAGTGGGCCAGTGAGAAAAGGCTCTTGTGGCCCTGTTCTTCCTCCTCAAAGTATCTGTTCCCAGAAAGACAGAGGTCCAGTTAGTATAGTTGTTGGTCCTTTCTCAAGAGTTCCCTGTCTCTCAAAAGGCCTGTATCCAAGGGGTGGATAGCTTTTTAAAAGACAATTAAGCTAGAAGCCTGTCTGTGGCTCACACCTGTAATCCTAAATATTCAGGCTGAAAATTGAACTGCTAGCAAAGTCCATAACATGAAACCTCCAAATAACCAGCAAAATGCTGGATTGGAGGTATAGCTTAAAGGCCCTAAACTCAAGCAACAGCACTCCAAACCCCCAACAAAGATAATACTTGTATAAAAAATATAACGCAGTATGTTTTGGTTTTATGTTTCTCAGCTGAGGCTAAAGGAAACAACTGGCTTGTAGACTAATATCTGCAAAAACAGTGGCAGACCCAGGTGTTCAGTACATCTAGCCACCTACTCAATAGATAAGCTGTGAGTACAAGAAGGCATGGAAGCAGTGGCTCCTTAACCACAGCTCAGGAAGCAGCTCGAATAGGCAAAAGACACACTGGGACAACCTGAGGTGGAACTGTTTATTTATGAAAATGTTAATATATTCTCTGCATCTTAAAATGAGGTTTACAAGGTCAGGAAAGTGCCACTAGCATTGAATGATAAATCACTGAAAGCAGATGCCAGTAATCACACAAACTGATTAAAAAGACAGAAGCAGTAGTATTTCCGTTTTTGAGTCCTCAACCTTAAGAAGTAACCGTCCCTCCTGAAGCCATCTGCATTCCTGTGCAGACATAGAAAGCAGTGCAGGATGCAGCTACAGAAACCCCATGTTCTTGCCACTCAGTCCAGGCACGTCCAATACTGCATGTGAACACTTTGCCGTCCTCTCAGGACATTTTCCCTAAACGCAAACCAATAAATATTCACACTAAAACAGTTACTTTAATCAAAACGGAAGAGTCACCCTTTCAATAATATTGGTAGATGAAAAAAAAAAATCCAATCTGCCACGCCCATTCCAGCAGCAGTCTGGCTCTATCTTCTGCATTGGCCAGTTGGGGTGGGGGGGGGGGCTGGTCCTGGGGCTTGAATTCAGAGCCTGGACACTGCCCTTCAGCTTTTTTGTTTGTTTTGTTCAAGTCTAGTACTTTACCACTTGGTTCACAGTGCCACTTCCTGGTGGTTAATTGGAGATAGGAGTCTCACAGAAAGCCCAGCACTGGTGGCTCATGCCTGTTATCCTAGCTACTACCAGAAGACTGAGACATCCAAGGATCACAGTTTGAAGCCAATCCAGGGAGAAAAAGCTATGAGACCTTTATCTCCAATAAACTACCCAAAAAGGTGGAGCTGTAACTCAAGTGGTAGAGTGCTAGAAGGCTCAAAGACAGCACCCATTCCTGAGTTCAAATCCCAGGAGTGGCAAAAAAAAAAAGAAAAGAAAGAAGAAAGAAAAAGAAAGAAAGAAAGAAAGGAAGGAAGAAAAGAAAGGAAGAAAAGGAAGAGAAGGAATCTGAGTCTTAGGTAATGGCATAGTGGACACCATGGGATATCTCCTGGTGGAAGACATCTGTGTGCAGCACTGTCTCTTTTAGGGAGACTGGGATCTGCAGCCATGCCCTCCAAACTTGCCTGAGAATATAGATATGATTCCCTAACTCAGTTCCTATACTACAAATGATAAACTTTCCTCTGTGTTATCAAACAAAAGAAAATCTACACAATTCCATAACCTCAGGATTCTAAAAACAATTTATTTGAACACCATTGAAAGCTTGTTCCCCTTCTCAAGACTCAGTGAATGAACTGTTTGTTCTATTTTAAAAAGGCAATGGACACACTGAAAGGACCAGGAGATGGAGAGAGGTAGAGGTGGATGGGTGAGCAGATGGGTGGATGGATAAAACAGAAGCACAAGTAGCTATAGATGACAGGTGGATTTGTCTCTTGTTCTATTAAAGATAGACTTCAACCCACTATGTTGCATATTATACCCCCAGTAGAACCAAGGGTCAGGTAGGACAAAGGACAGGGCACAGTGGGCACACTGGAAAAGTCAAGGACAGGAGAGTTTTGCTTCTAATTCCCCTGGGAGAGGGAATGCACAGCATAATAGGAGGCTTTTGTTTTTAAACAAAACGAAAAATAATATACCTCTTCTGTCAAGCCATTCTTAAGAAATATTTGTACCACCTGCTGCTAAGCACCACCTGACATGGGGCCTAACATATGGCATAAGGATGCCAAGGATGTTTCTAAAGAAATAGGCAGAGCAAGTAGCCATGAGTCCTGCCTGTGGGAAAAAAAGGACTTCTCACTGACCAATTTAAGGTCAATCACAAAATGATATTTCAGATAGAAAAACTAAACATCTGGGAATATAGAGGCACTTCAGTATTTTATATAGTTTTAACTCTGCAGTGAATAAGCTAGTGGTTTCTAAATCTTTTTAAATTATCAAGTAACTAAAATTTATCCTCATTATATAGCATTTCTTTATAATACATAAACTAAAACAAGAACAAAATTTTTGAAGAAAATAAAGATCAGTGTTAAAAGATCAAGAGAAGAAAAACTAAAATCCCCACAAGGGCACATGGGAGGCAGCTTCTTAGCAGCCCCAGGCCTAAGTCCCTGTTCCACTGAAGGAGGCCTCTGCTCCCCAGTATGTAATCTGTTCACATGTTCTTCAGTAGGAAAAGTTCAACTTCCAGGTTACACAGATACATGGAACTAACGTGGCCTTTGGAAGATGCATCCTGTACTCTGGAAGCAGGGAGGACACCGCTGCTGCCACATGTGCAAGTCAAGCAGCGTCTGGGCCACATGCAGGGAGAAGATAACAGGTCCTGAAAGACGGCGACTGAGGCCAGTCGCCACTTTGTAGAAACATCACATTTTTTCTCTATCTCACTGGACAGCATTAAAGATGCCCATGTCCAGTCTCAGCAGATATGGACACATCCAGGGTAAGGCAACCAAATGCCACCAGGAGCCACAGCCTATGTGGTCTCCAGTGTGACTCACAGGCACTCAGTGGACTTCTAGAATGCAGGAGGGCTGGATAACTTAATGGTGTGCTAGCAGAGGGCCATGGGGCCCAGCAAACCCTAAACTAAAGGCAAGGCAAGAGTAATACAGGTCCTCCACTCACTCCACCTCCTCTACCACATCCGTCAGTTGGCCCTTGCTGTGCCGCCGAATGCTGACCAACTTTCCTGCTGACCGGAGGCTCCATCGGGAGCTGCTGGCTGAGCTGGACAGGCTGGTGTACTTGGTAGAGGCCTTGGTGTCACCTTCCCAGCCAGGCCAGGGTGAGTAGCCACTTCCCAAGTCAGGGTGAGTGGCATCCACATCAGCCACCAAGTCTTCAGACCCAAGTCGGGGAGGTTCCCAACCTTCCATCTCATCTGGCTTTCGAGACTGGTTGTTCTGTTTTAAAACCAAACTGTCCCAAAATCCAGATTTCTTCTCTGCCTTCAACTCTTCTTTTAGTCGTAAATTAGTTCTGTAGGAAGTGAAAGGGTTTACTGCTGGTCATATTGTGATCTTAATAAATGTATTGATTTTATAAAGCTTTCCTAGAAATTGTAATTGCTTTGAAACTAACACAAGCCTATGTGTAAGTTTTAAATAAATATTACAATTATTAGAGAAGTAAGGAAAAACTTAATTAGCTACTATACTCCACTGCTTCACAATCCCATTCACCATAAGCCAGCTCTCAGGAGTTGACTGCTTGAGGCCAAAGGAAGGATGTTGCTTGCTGGTATTGAAGAAAAGTGGACTTGCATGGTTTTATTTTTCTATGCAGCATAAGCATATTTGTAATTGTGTCTTGAATGTCAGTGCCCATTAATATGAGGAAACTGACCATGTTTGTGACTTTCAAGAGGCTGTGAAAATTTCAGCAGTTTGCTTAGATAAATCTGTAAATAGAAATTAATACAGAGAGAAGGAGAGGAGTGAGCAGAGAGGAGAGGAGAGGGGAGGAGAAAGACAAAGAAAGACAGAAAAAGAAAAAAAGAAAGAAGGAAAGGAAGAAAGGGGAGGGAGGGAGAGGGAAGGGAGGGAAACATGCAAACTTGGTATCTAGATTAGAGAATAAGCGGGGGAACATTCATCAAATGGATTTCCTATATGTTTACTTCTGTGCTAAGCTAATCTCAATCATTTACTAGATAATTTGCGTTACTAAAATAAAGGCGAGGTGGCTCACGTCTGTAATCCTAGCTACTCAGGAGGCTGAGATCTGAGGATCATGATATAAAGCCAGCCCAGGCACTAAAAGTCTGTGAGACTCTTTATCTCTAATTAACCACTAAAAATAACTGGAAATGGTGCTGTTTCTCAATGAGTAGTAACATAGCCTTGAGCTGAAGAGCTCAGGGACAATGCTCAGGCCCAGGGGTAGGGCAGTAACCTTGAGCTGAAGAGCTCAAGGACAGTGCCCAGGCCCGGGCCCAGAGTTCAAGCCCCAAGACCAAAAAAAAAAAAATCTAGAATATCTCCTTCATAAAAAGGAAATGAACAGAAGGCATGCATGCACAGGACAGTGATCTATGCTAACTTCCCATGAACATTACTCAAGACACTTTTTGGGACACTGGGGTCTGGCTGATGACTGCCAGGTCACCCAGTAGCTGCAACGTCCCCTTATAACACTGTCATCCCAGACTAAGAGCGAAGATAAAGTCACAGGTCCCCATGGCATGGCATGGCACAGCACAGCAGAGAAGAGCAGGACCCTGTGCCTACCTGAGAGTAGCAGAGCAGACATGGTGGTGAAGAGTTTTACCAGAAGAAAATGTCATCACCAAGACCCCCTGAAAATACCAGCAGGCAGGCAGAGTACAGGCCTAAATCAGTGTTGTAACTTTTTTTTTGTTGGTGATGGGGTCTGAACTCAGAGCCTAGGCACTATCCCTGAGCTTTTCAGCTCAAGGCTAGTGCTTTACTACTTGAGCTACAGCACCACTTCTGGTTCTCATGAGATAAGACCCTCATGGAATTTTTGTACCAGGGCTGGCTTTGAACCTTGATCCACAAAACTCAGCCTCCTGAGTAGCTAGGATTTCAGGCATGAACCACTGGCGCCTGGAATGATTTTTTAAAATACTTTTAGGGGCCAGGAGCATGGCCTAGTGGTAGAGTGCTTGCCTAGCATGCACGAAGACCCTGGTTTGATTACTCAGTACCACATACACAGAAAAGTGGTACTGTGGCTCAAGTGATAGAGCGCTAGCCTTGAGAAAGCCCAGGGACAGTGCCCAGACCCTGTGTTCAATTCCCAGGACTGGCAATAAATAAACAAATAAATAAATAAATCCTCAGAAATTTCGTTCTGGTTTTCTTCAAATTTTTATGGATGATGTGGGCTAACCCTGGAGCTTTTCACATGATAGGCAAGTGATATACTCAGTGTATCCTCAGCCTTAATCATTTGCATTTTGACAGTGCCTTTCTTTGTATTGTATATGTTTCTTAATATTTCTTAGCATGATAGACTGCTTTAAGGCTAGTAAGTTCAATTTACAATTTCAAGTTTTGTTTGTTTTTGCTGTTCTATAGCATTTCAAAATGTATGTCACTTGCATAGCCTTTTACCAAAAGTATGTTTTATTTTCTCTAGTGCCCAGAGCATTCGAAATATGTACTCATTTCCTATGTACTCACAGAGGAAGGAAACAAAAGTGGTTCCACAGGCCCACTAAAATCTGAGCAGCATTAGTCCTCCCCGACCAGGGCTAAAGGGTTACCATGCAGTCACCCTTTCCACACCCCCCAACATAGCAGCCTCTCTACTTCATGGTGGCTTCCTCCCCTCTTGAGACCGATGGCTTATGACTTACTCTTTGGATCTGGGAGATTTGCCTCTCTCGAGCAGATGCTGTTCGTCGTCTTTACTAAACAGAGAAGTTACTTCTTTCCAGCCTCGGAAACCTGCTCCCTGAACCTAATGAAAGGTTGAGAGAAATGTCAAACTGGCATAGTGAATCTATGGGACAATAGTTGTGAGAGTCACTCTCACGTGACTGTGCCTGGGTATGGACACAATTTTCAGCACTGGCATGTACCTAGTTGAGGGAATGTGTGACACATACAGGCTAAGTGGTGAATGCACACGACAGACACCATACTTCTCCATGGAAGGTTCTTTGTGAAGTTCCTGGTGTTTGGGCCTGGGGCATGTGACAGGAACCAACATCTTCACCCAGCCACAATGGACTAGCACAGATGCTCATGACCAGGGATCTACTCCCACTCTTGCCTTCTCCATCTACTCGTATCCAACACTTGGCCTTAAGAAAATCCTTATTGGGAACTTTTCAGTATCTCACAGACTTCCACAAGGTCTGGAAGAGTTTGTTCTCCTCTATTCCTGTGCTCTTCTTCAGCAAGGAAATGCTCCGCCCACCAAGCTGGTTTGCATATCTTGTGTGACATCAAATCTGCTTAGCTAGAAGGGTCTCACAGAGTTCATTAAATTTACATTCTGCCAGGTTTAGGTGGCAGGAGGAACAGATGTCAGGCAATGAGGCTTGATGAAGGTTCGTGGCCTACCTGCGAGCTAAGCCTGCATGGCACAGCCCCAGGAAACATGAGGGGTGGAACAGTGAACACTGAAAGTGTTTCTGGGGGACATTTGACTCTGAAGCCCAAGCTGAGTAAGTGTTCTAAGCTCCTTGAGTGCATCTACTAAAAACAGTTGGAATGTCTTCAAACCTGTGATGAACTGAGATAGTGATGACATACAACAAACCAGAAGTGAATTCAGCCACAGATCCTAATGAGGACAAACTCTACCCAATACAAAAGCAATGAAGTACCACCAGTAGCCCTTTCAGTGCTGTTCTTTGCCCCTCTGTAGGCACCCACGTGCCTGAAGGCCAATTTGTGAACTAAGAACACACAGTCCACATTGGTGATCAATAGCTTCCCTTCCTCCCTTCTCACAATTCATAGCCCGTACCTTGTCCTCTAATGCTGTGGAAAGTTCAGGATGCATCTCAGAGCTCTGATAAGCCACACCCCACTCTCCATCCTATCTGGGACACTTGAGTTTACAGAACTGTATACCCTTTATCCAGGGGACATCCTTTGCTCACTGTTGAAAGCAAGGCAACTCCTTCCTGCTTAGCTTGTCTTAATCTCCCCACAATTTATCCAGCATGGACAATATAAAACTGTTTTTCTTTTCTGGTAACTCTTCAGTTGCAAAAAGGAATCTGTGCTCCATGTAGAAACCCATACAATCCTGTATAATATAATCCTATATGGTGTCTATAATACAATCCTGTAGAAATGCTTACAATCCTAGCTATTCAGGAGGCTGAGATCTGAGGATTGAGCTTCAAGACCAGCCCAGGCAGAAAGATCCAGATTTTTTTTTTGCCAGTTCTGGGGCTTGAACTTAGGGTCTGAGTACTGTCCCTGAGCTTTTTTTGCTCAAGGCTAGCATTCTACCACTTTGAGCCACAGCACCACTTCTGGCTTTTTCAGTATAGGTGGTAGCGAGGAATTGCACCCAGGACTTGATGCATGCTAGGTGAACACTCTATTATTAAAGCTACATTACCAGCCCCAGAAGAATCTTACCTCCAATTAACTAGCAAAAGCTGGAGTCACGTGGCTGAATGTCAGACTTGAGTTAAGAAGCCAAGCAACAGTGAAAGACCCTATAACTGGACACCAGGAGATGCTGGGAGGAAGTCAACACCATGCAAACCTCAGTAAACTATGTTGGAGAGGGGGCACCAAGGGTCTGGTGTCATGTATACCCTCATCATGCATACCCCACATACACTTTTAACTGTATACAACCCAGGTACACCCTAACTGTATACCCTCCATGTACACCCCATGTACACTAACTGTACATACCGCATGTACACTCTAACTGTAAACACATCATGATCTCTCACCTCACACACCCCCATGTACATCCTCACTGAACATACCCCATGTATACCTTACCCCCTTACACACCCCACATACGCACACACTCCAAGTACACTCTTGCTGAACACACCCTTTGTATATCCACACTACCCACCACATATTAGTCATTTGATCACTGTCACATGTCTAATTGAGCGCTATAGTGTCATAGTGCTGTGCCTCCCTCCAGTTATGTGTGCAGTGCTAACATATCCAACAGCCTACTTTTATGGTACCTAGAGGACATGGACAACATGAAGCTATGAAGACCTTTGGCTTGATGGGTCTAACATGCAGAAAGTTTCACCTGCCCTATATAACCTGGCTGTCAAGGTCCCGTGGTTCTGCCACCAATGAGGGACACAGCCCGACCCAGCTGACCCGTTACATGACCACCTCACAGGAGGACTCCTCTAACATCCTTCACAGCACAGGTGGGTGAAGGTCTGGAGAAGGTTCCACTGCCTCTGTCATACACATAGGTCCACGTGTACACTGAAATGATATTTTCTTCTGTTCCTTCAGTTTGTCTCTTATTTATCAGTAATGCAGCAGCAAGATTATGTGAGTTATGAAACAAGTAGTAAGGGGAGGTAGGAGGTAGGCACACAGAGTGCAAGGGTCTCAAACAACTTCCCTCAGCGAACAAGGTGAGAAGCAAGGGATCCATTTACATGTTGTCCAGAGGCAACTCCAGCTCTGCCACAGTACCCATCCCACCACCCATGTGGACATGTCTTCATGGCACCAGGGTAAGCATCACTGCAGACAGACTGCCAGCTCAAAATCGGAGTTAACTGGCTTCGTCTCTATCATTTATTTCAAAGCAGTCAGTGCACACTGTACTCACAAACAGGACAAGACAATCATTAGGACAGGCAGACTTGGTTCTTTGCTTACACACATACAATCCACACAGAATTTGGAAGTTCTCCTCTCAGTCATTTCCCATTTTACAGAGTTCTACCTTAGGTCCTTTTGAAGTAACTGAAATAAATAGCCAGCTGCTTACTTAGAGTAGTGAGGAAAAGTTATTTCAATATCTAGTGTGTGCATGCGTGTACTGAGGCTTGAACTCAGAGCCTCTTGCTCTTATCTGGCCTTGTACTTTGCCGATTGAGCCACACCTGGAGTTTTGGCTGGTTAAATAGAGAAATGAGTCTCACAAACTTTTCTTCACTGGCTTGCTTCAAACTGAGATCCTCAGATCTCCATCTTCTGAATATGATTACAGGTGTGAGCCACCAGTACTGGGCCACTTACCAATTTTTTAAACAAAGAATTTTACATAAAAATTAACCTTTGGCACTGAGTTATATTGTGCTTTCTTGTTTCTTTTTTGCCAGTCATCCTGGGGCTTGAACTCAGGGCCTGAGCACTATCCCTAAGCTTCTTTTCCTCAAGGCTAGCACTCTACCACTTGAGCCACATTGCCACTTTTGGCAATTTTCTGTTTATGTGGTACTGAGGAATTGAATCCAGGACTACATGCATGCTAGGCTAGCACTCTAACCACTAAGACACATATTATGCTTTCTTAAAAAGAAAATTAACCTTTTGAGCTGGGCGAGGTAGCCTGTGACCCTAGCTACTTAAGAGGCTGAGATCTTAGGATTGTGGTTCAAAGCCAGCCAGGGCACTAAAGACCATGAGACTCTGATCTCCAGTTAATTGCTAGAAAATGGAAAGTGGGACTGTGACTCAGGTAAGGCAATAGCTAAAAAAGCTACTAAAGTAGCTGAAGAAGGCTGAAGAGCTCAGGGACAGCGCCCAGGCCCAGAGTTCAAGCCCCATGACCTACCTCACACACACACAGTAACAAAAAAAAAAAGAAAGAAAATAAATAAATTAACCTTTGGGAGGGTACCTCTGGTGGCTCATGTCTGCAATACTAGCTACTCAAGAGGCTGGGATCTGAGAATCATTGTTCCAAGACAAGTTGGGCAGGAAAGTTTGTGAGACTCATCTCCAGGTATTCACTAAAAACCTGGTGCTCAAGTGGCAGAGTGCTAGCATTGAGCAAAAAAGCTCAGGGACAATGCTCAGGACTAAGTTCAAGCCCCAGTACTAACACCAAAAACAGACAATGAACAATAACTCTTTGTAAATAATGACTTGATACACAATTTATGCAACCAATGCATGTTATAACCCTCACATAGTCTTGTATGCCTGATGAAAACAAACACATATTAATCAGTTTGGAATTACTAATGCAATCTAAAATAAAAAAAAATACACTGCCTGCCTATTTAGCAAATGGATGTACAAACCTGAAACAGGTGTACAGCTGTCCTTGTACAAATACTCTTTTGTTCAGTAGGCACCTGAGAAGGATTAATTGCATAAGCACATTACCTGCTCTACACAGACCACATGTACTGCAGTCATGGAGCACTAAGTCCATTTTAATAGCCAGGTCATTATGCTAGCCCTCCTGTAAAGCTGGGCTGGAGAGGTCCTCCACAAGAATGTTCCTTTAAACTACTTAAAAGAAAAGATGCTTAAAATGCCTCTTATTAAAACAAACACTGGAAGAGCAATCCCACTGAAGAGAGTCCATTATTTTTACCAATCAAGACCTAAAGTACCCACAGGACAAGCTAAAATTAAGTTATTAGAATTTCTTAATGGGAAATTTTACCTTTGCATTCCATTGCTCTGTTTCCTAAAAATAACTTGGGAAATGGTCCCAAGTCCATATGTCCATCCACTGTTTCCATTTCCAGGCCCTGCATATCTTTATTGTTGTGGGTGTCTGTCCCTCCTAGGACCCATCCACTCTTGTTGTTGTGGGTGTCTGTCTTTCCTAGACCCTGCACATCTTCATTGTTGTGGGTCTCTGTCTCTCCTAGGCCCCGCCCATTTTTGTTATGGGTTTCTATCCCTCCCAAGCTTTCATCCATTCCTTCACTTTAAGGAAAAAACAAGTCATTATTGCATAGGTCTCTGTATTTCACAGCTGCCCTTTTGTGTACGTGGTGTTCCTGGGGATTGAACTCAGGGCTTGGGCACTGTCTCTGACCGGTTTTACTCAAGTAGAGCCATAGCTCTACTTCCTGCAAGCACAGTGGGAGGAGACAGGACCAAAACACAATGCATATTGGAAATGTACCACAGACAAAAAATAAAAAATAAGAAACCTCTATTGAGTTTGAGTCATATATTTTGGTAAAGTCTACTTGTTATTGAAATTATCATCATCCAACAAAATGGAAAGCTTTGGGAAAAAATCATATTAAGTAAGCCAGACCCAAAGGTATAGAGGCTCGCTAATGGTTTCCTTCATTTGTAATAATTAGTACACATCTAGGACTCTCCTAGCAGATCACAATAGTTCAAAAGCTGTACACATAAGGTCATATATGATGAGACTAAATGAAATGAACTCTAGGATATGAAAACAAGAGGTTTATCTTTGTGATTATTGTTCTTAATGTACTACGTTATTTCTTTTTCTCTTTTTTCCCCCTTATGGTTAATCTCATGTGGTTACTGTATCTGATTTTGTTACCTGATATATTATATATACATTTGCTTGTTTATTTGAAATAGGGAAGGGAAAAGGGGAGAACAAGATAATTGGGAGGGGGTGGGAGGAGGGAAATGGGACCAAAAACATGAGAATGGGGGGCCGGGAGTGTGACCTAGTGGTAGAGTGCTTGCCTAGCATGCACAAAGACCGGGGTTTAATTCCTTGGTTCCACATGCATAGAAAACGCCGGAAGTGGTGCTGTGGCTCAAGTGACAGAGTGCTAGCTTTGAGGAAAAAGCCCAAGGACAGTGCTTAGGCCCTGAGTTCAAGCCCCAGGACTGGCACTGGCACACTGGCACACATGCACACACGCGCATACACATACACACAACAGACATGAGAAAGGCTATCAATGTGTGAGAAGTAATGCACCCACTACCTGACTAATGTAACTGTAACCACTCTATACATTACCCCAACAGTAAAACTAAACAATAAAAAGAAATTAAAAACAGAAATTATCATCATCCAGCCACCACAAAAAACACACTGTAGGAAAGCAGCCAAATTGAGGAAAGACTTGAGTGTCATCAGGCTCCACAGTGAGGGGAAGATGTGTGAGCCCTACAGCTGGAGCCGGACATCTACATGAAAAAGAGGAGTCACAGTGCACTGAGGTACAGAGGGATGGGAGGAGGCACTGACAGCCACAGCCTCCATTGCCCACTGCCCCGGGCAAACCTAGGGCCAGCACTTCAGGCTCACTAACTTTCAGTCATTACAGAAACAGGCCTGGCTGATTTCAGTAAAAGATAAAACTAGAGAGGAAAAAGGATCTGGGTTTCCCGGATTTAAAAAAATAAATTGAAACTGCTGGAAGATGATGGGTTAGAGGAAGCAGGAGGAGTTTGTGGTATCTCAAAGGTAGACACAGAGAACAGGAGGATGGAACCCATGCAGGACAGCAGCTAAGGGGTCCCAAAGGGTTGGATAAGTAAAGACCCTCAGACAAGCACACCAAAAGTGGAGGGAAAGGACTATGAGCTCTCACCAGTGAAACCCCTTAAGAGCATCCTGGAGCTCAAAGCTACTAGCAGACCAGAGCTCCTGATCCTGAGGCCCAACTCCTGTCACCCAGATGCATGTGAGCAGAGCAACAAACAAGGCAGTCTCAGCCTTACACTGTGCTCTTTTCCCTTGCTGTTGTTTCCTGTACTCTTCTGATTTTTGTGCATTTGTCTAAATACTACATCAACGGCTGTGTTTAACAGAGTAAACCACACACTAGTTATTCCAAACAGCAGTTTACACACTTGGTCTTGGTGGAGACTTCTCCTGCATATGGCACATGGGTTGTTTCATTTTGTTGTTTCCACATGAGTGGCATAGCACCGCTCAGGTTCTAAAATCAGGTCCTACAGCCATGAGCAAGGGACTGCCCAACATCTCTACATACAACAATGCCTCTGCCTAACAGGAACAGGTCCCTCACCAACACGGCTCTACCTGACAGGAACAAGACCCATCCTACATTTCTACACGCAAAGGCCAAAGGCAGTCCTCAGTACAACTACATGGACAGGAACAGGCCTTATCCCCAGCATGGAGAACGGTTCTACACCCACAAATACACACATACACACACACAGCTCACAGAGTAAGACCAGCTACCACCCTGGGCATTCCTACTATCCCTGAATGATCCACCAGTGAAAGCTAAATGTCCCATTTCCTACCCCAACACACGTGGCCTCCATGTGCCCAAAGCACTGTTTTCTCCACTGATCTCCTTCTCAATAATGATCCCCAAGAACCAGCTTGCATTCTAACTGCTCCTCATTCAATAAGAAGGGAGGTACACAGGGAAGGCTGAAGGGTGCATAATTCTTTATTCTCACTGTGCCCTACTGCAGGTCACTCACTACCTTCCGTGGAATCATTTACCTCCCACAGTAACACCTGTCAATATAGTCCAAGTAACCACCCCAAAACTGGAAGTGGAACTGCAGCTCAGGAACACTAACCTTGAGTAAAAAGCTCAGGAAGACTTCCCAGGCTCTGAGTTCAAGCCCCAAGATCAGCGTCATGGGAAAAAAATGTTGAAGTACAGATGACAATCTTATAAACAAAAGTTGTTACAAATGTGTCACCAATGACTGAAGATAGGTAGGTTATGTGGTTATTCAATCTCCCGTTTATCTAATTTTTCCTGATGTCAGAAACGTTTCAAAACAAGGGGAAAAGGGGCTCTACGTTAAAATTTTAATAGTTCACCTGGAAACAACATTATGAATCAACCAATGTTAGTTACAACTTCTTCAGTTTAACTTTGTAACCACATGTAACTTTTTATTAGTACAATAACAACTTAGTTTTGAATAACTACAAAATTTTGTGACTTAAAAAAGCACTAAAATCATTTAGTGATGACTAAAGGCTATCGTGAAAGTAAGTTCTCAAAGAAAAGGTAACCTCATTTAGATGATTAAGATAATCAACTTCACTAAGAGTCTACAATGACCCCTAAGAGTGTAGAATGGCCCCGAATTCCGGAAAGGAATGTCTTAAGGATAACAGCTTCGTCCCTAAGAGAAACTGTTTTGCTCCAAAGGGTGAAGAAACTATTTTCAAGTCCGGAGAAGAAAAAGATCGTCAGAGCCTTTCCTGATGGCTTTCCGAAGATTTAACACAGAAAGAAAGTGTATGCTCCTCACTTTAACAAAGAAAAGAAGAAAGCTGAGTTTCTGACCTAAATTTCACTGCGCATGAAAGGGGCCACTGCGCTGGGGAGGGGAGGAGGGGAGGAGGGGAGGAGGGGGAGGGCTCGCCCGCCCACAGGATCCACCTGGGATTCCTTTTAATTAAAAAATTCTACACATTCCAAACACATCTCCACACTTGTCCGGCCAAGGCTTTTCCAGTGGAAGAGCGCTGCCTCCTTCCTCCAGAAAAATCAATCGCTCACGGAGAGGAAATGCGTGCTGTGCAAGCCAATGCGCGGCCCCGAGCGTGCGCGGCTCGCGGCAGGCGCCGGGACGCGGCAGGCGCCGGGACGCGGCGGGCCCGGACGCCGCGGGGCCCGGACGCGGCGGGGCCCGGCCCGGCAGCACCTGGCGCCGAGCGGCCGCGGGCGCGCGCCAGGCCCGGGCCCACCGGGTCACCCCGCAGACCGAGGCGAGCCCCGTCCCCGCACCCGAGGCACCGGAGGAAGCCGCCCCGCGCCCCGAGAGCTCTGGGTCGAGGGGCCGACACCGCGCCCGGGACCTGGCGGGACGAGCGGCCGCCCGCCGACGCCCCCGGCCGCCCGGCCTCACCTGAGCGCCCACCGCTCGCTCCCTCACCTGCGCCGGGGTTGCGGCCGCGGTCCCCGGCGGCGGCGCCCCCCGCGGGCCCTCCCCCTCCTCCTCCTCGGGAGGTTCGTCCAGAAGCACCCGGCTCCGGCTCAGCTTCCACATCGCGGCGGGTCGAGGGGACCGGGCGTGACACTAGCGGACGCGGGCCGGCGAGCCCGACGGCACACCCCAGGTGGCGGGGGCGGGAGCAGCGGCCTGCTCCCCGACAACCCGTCCTCCGCTGGCTCCGCCCCCCGCGACTCCGCCCTCCCCCGAGCTGGCCACTCAGAAACGCGTCTGCCTGGCCCCGCCCCAATCGCCCCGCCCCGCCTCCTGACCCCGCCCCCTCGCAGCCCCTCCTCCCCTGAGCCCGACGCCCCACCGCTCGGTGCTCCCGCCTTGCCCCGCCCACACCCCCGCCTCTCCGCCGGGCCCCACCCCTCCTGACTCCACCCCTTCGGCAGCCTCCCCAGCCCTCCGAGGAGCCTCGCCCCTGCGCCCCTCCCCCGCTTCCCTGTCCAGGTCCACAACCCCTCCCCACCCCCCTGCACTGCTCTCTTTTGCCCCAGGCCACCCTAGGTGCAAGCCCTGCGTCTTCACCTGACCAAGCCGGTCCGCCCCAGCCCTCACGAGTCCCAGTCAGAGGACTCTGTGCTCCTGCTCCCCTGGGGGTCCCTCACCCTCCTCAGACCCGCAGGCTGGCCGGCGGACGTGGCCCTTCTGGGGTCACAGGACAGTGTTTCGAGGGGGGCATGTGGTGCTGGCCGCTGGAGCCGCAGTCAGGCACCCTGAAGGGTCTGCACCCATGAGGAACGGAGACGCACCAGACAGGGGCTCCGGCCACTGGCCAGGAGGAGGCGGGGAAGACCACTCCTTGCCAGACAGCTCACTCGCTGGTGCGGAGCCTGGATGGACGGATGATGGACGGGGTGTCCCCTCAAAGGAGAAAGGGGAAGTTTGTAGATATGCATCTCCGTGTCCTAGGCCTAAGAGACAAACCTGGAGGTCCTACATGTGGCATGGAGGTGAGTCCTGAGCTTTGATGTTTATAACTGTGGACCTTTTTTCTGAGATTCTTCCAGGCTTTGCCAGGCTGTCGTAGACCCATCATCTAGACAGGATGCACGGCTGCCTCCCTCTGCCTCCTGATGCAGAATCTGGTGTCACTCAGCCTGGTAGGGCTCCAGGTGGACAGAAGGGCTCTTCAGTGATGGTTATGAGTCTGCCAGTGTCACGAACGTCAGAAGCTTCACACGATCCAAAGTACAAAAGGACACAGGCCCAGTCTTACCAGAAACTACTGAAAAAAATGACAACCCCACCTTAGAGGGAAATTGTAAAGGAGCTCTCCCCACATACCTGCAAGCACAGTAAACACTGCCAAAGGCTATGCAAGTCCAGGAAGAGCATGGCTAACTGCTACCTGCCACCAGTTAGCTGTAGATATAGTTTGAACTTTTGGAAGGTGATTTGTTAATTTGTCAAAATTTTTCTATATGCATACATTTCCCACCCAGCAAATTACCTCCTACAGAAAAACTTTACTTGATACACTTCCTTACTGCTTATATTTTCACACTACACATCATTTAGAAAATGTAAAGACTTTCTAACCATCATGACTCACTTCTATTAAAAGTAATTATAAATAAAGCACACTTAGGGGTTTTCCAGAAGTGACTAGCAGCAAAATTCTTTTAATAAGAAGGAACCTTGAGGGTGGGAGTTTGGCCTAGTGTTAGAGCGCTTGGCTAGTATGCACAAAGACCTGGGTTCAATTCCTTGGTACCACATACATAGAAAAAGCCAGAAGTGGGGCTGTGGCTCAAGTGGTAGAGCTTTACTCTTGAGAAAACCCAAAGAGCAGTGATCAGACTCTGAGTTCAAGCCACACAACTGGTCCAAAAAAAAAAAAAAAAAAAAAAAAAAAAGGAGCCTTTGAGAGAGTCCACCACTAAGTAATAACCTGACCCAAGGCTTGGGGAGGGATGGAAGAAGATCTGGGAAGAGGAGCTGAGTGGGAAAACCAAACATAAATATCAGCAGGCAACCCACAGAACAAGGCAGAGACAGCAACCCACCATCTCCTACCCTTTCTGAAAATGATCTGAACACACTAAACTAAACAATACAAAGTCTAATAAAAGCACAGGACACATACTAAACACTGTGTCATCCAGTGCCAGTAAACTTAGGAACGTCTTCACATGCTATTTAAGAACACTGCAAGTTTACATAGTATGTATGCACCTTTTCAAGCAAGTTCAGACAAGACTAGCCTAGCTGGGACAGTTTAGGGATTGTAGCCCACAATGAAAGGACAGCCACCAGGGTGCTGATAAAATAAACACAGTGCAAGCACAAACAGGACACAAAACAAAGCTAGGGTCCAAACACAGCCCATTCAAAGATGCTGTAAGTAAAACATGGAAACTGACCCACAATACTCCAAAGAGCAATGTGAATCCTCTTTCCTGGGCAAGGTAGCACAGGATTTTCCCTCAGGCATACTTCCATTCTTAGACACTGTCAGAATCTGCACAGTAAGTAAACTAAACCCTTGCAAATCTTAGCAAATGTGGAGGAAATGAATTTGATGTAGTTCATTTAGTCTCTCTGTTTTATATGACATTATTATTATTATTATTATTATTATTATTATTATTATTTTGTGGGTCATGGGCGCTGTCCCTGAGCTCTTCAGCTCAAGGCTACCACCCTACCCTTGAGCCAAGCCCCACTTCCCGTTTTCTAGATGATAATTGGAGATAAGCGTCTCAGGTCCTTTTGTGCCCGGGCTGGCTTTGAACCTTGATTCTCAGATCTCAGCCTCCTGAGTAGCTAGGATTACAGGCGTGAGCCAGCATGCCCGGCTAATTTTTTTGTTTTTTTTTATGACTTATTATTAAGCTATATTATAGTTGAAGTGTATAAGAGGTATACTTGATATGATTAAGTGACATAAAAACACAATCCTTACCCATAGAAATTCATTTCTGAATCCAGTCTTTGCCAAAGGAACTTTCATTTCCTAAACCTTCAGAGGAAGCTGCTAATTTTAGGTTGAGCTGTACTTACTGGATAATTTGGTCCTTGAAAACTTCACTGGGGCAGAAATATTTTACCCGATAAAAATAAAACATGTCACCTCTTTCAGAATTTAAAATTAAGAAGGCTCAACTTAGAGAAATGAGAGTAAGATCAAGGTCTAGAGTTTCTGGATCCTTTTCTAAATGATGTGTGGTGTGAAAATATAAGTGCTATGGAAGCATATCAGGTAAACACTGAAGTGAAGTTTCTAGCAACTAAAGCTATTTCAAAATGAAATGATCTTCCTGGGGAAGCAGTCTGTGTCATATTTCCTACTTTGGGCTCTTGTTACTCCACTGAATTGGTCCTGCTAGACCCGGGGCTCATTCCTGCGCTCATAGGAGCCAGAAGGGCAGGTGTCCCACAGGGATGAGCTTCTGGTCATGTCCTCCCAAGACAAGTGGCCACCCCATTCATATGGTCCATTCATGTCTCATGTTGGAGAAAAATGATGTGTGATATCTGGAGGATGAAATCTGTCAGCTTTACGGTCAGTGCACTTAGTGACAAGCCTTTACTTCTGACAGCAAAATGTGTATTTAATATCTCTTCCCCCAAACTTCTCCCCACAACACTCACTAGGTATAACCTTATATATGTTACATACCTAGTATGCTTTATATAGAAATGTGCTCAAATGTGTTTCAATTTTTTTGGACTGCCTCCCTATAAAATTTTGCTGATTTATTCCTCTAATTTTTAATATTAAAGTCCCATTACAGCTGGGTGGCTCACACCTGTAACCCTAACTACTCCAGAGGCTGAGATATGAGAATCCCAGGTCAAAGGCAGCCCAGGCAAGAAAGTCTGTGAGCCTCTTATTATGAATTAATTACAGAAAAGGCCAGAAGTGGCCCTGTGGCTCAAATGGTAGAACACCAGTCTTAAGCAAAAGGAGCCTAGGGACAGTGCCCAGTCTCAGAGTTCAAGCCCCAAGACTGGGGGAAAAATTACAACCTGCTGATATCCAAATGTATACATAGTGATAGCATATATAAGCTCATATTTCTGCAATTTGAAATAATGCATACTATATATTTTAATAATAACTGCTTCTATATTTAAATAAAATTTGTTTTTTCACTTTTCCACAGTTCAATGATAAAGAGCACTTGTCTAGCATGAGAAGGTCCTTGGCTACATCCCAAGTTGAGAGGATAATTATTCGGCAAATATGAAGTGGTCCCCCTTTACCACCATTTAAGTTAGCTGTTGTCAGAAATATTGCATGGATAGTTTCAGAAATAAACAATCTATACATTTTAAATAATGTTTCATACAGTATACCACATGTTTTATTATTCACTACTGTTAATCTCTGTCTATGCACTATGTCTAGCTTATAAATTAAGCATGATTGGAGGTATATTGCAATAGCAGTTCCAAAGAAAGAGATATGGTAAAGGTCAGAAAAATATGTCTTACATAAGGCCGTTACAGACAACACTCCAATACATCTTTAGCCATCTTCAAGATATAGTTCTTAGGTTAAATAGGGAGAAATTGGGAAGGTGGTAAGAAAAGGATACACAGTTAAAACAGTCCCATGTCACAGGTATGGCCTCATTGACTATTAATAATCTTAGTCTTTGTCCTTGGAGAAGTTGTTATCCACTGGAGAAGAGGAGCAGGAACAAGCTTCCTGGAGGGTGGTCTACTGAGCACTTGACTGTTTTCTTTAAGATGATAAGAAGATGACCTTGCTGTTTAAGGAATAAATAGTTTACCCCCTATTACAAGATGATTATGGGTGAATTTTGTTCTCCTGGAGCCCAGGATGGTTACACAGTGACTGAAACAGAGGATAGCTCAGATCAAAGGGCACAAACGTGTGGGTGGAGCTGAGTGTTCAGGTTTTAGTTAATGAACAAGGCCAAGAAATAGAGATCTTTTAGTAAAGCACTACCCTAGCATGGCTGAGGCCCTGGGTTCACCCACAGTTCAAAATATAAACTAACAGTTCGTTTCATAAGTCTAGTTATACAGGAAAACATTTTTTACACAGGATTTGGGTTTATCTGTGATTTCAGACATTCCCCCTCCTTCATGGAGAAGGGGAACCAGTCATTTTAGCTCTTGTCATACTATAACTGGAGTTCTAGGCCACAATTTATCCACTCACCCCAAAACACTGAGTTAAGAGAGTAGAGGCAGAGCCGGGAGTTTGGCCTCGTGGTAGAGTGTTTGCCTAGGAGGCACAAGATCTGGGTTTGATTACTCAGTACCACATACATAGAAAAAGCTGAAAGTGATGCTGTGGCTCACATGGTAGGGTTTATCCTTGAGAGAACCCAAGAACAGAGCTCAGACCCTGAGCTAAAGCCCAGGACTGGCAAAAAATAAAATTAAAATTAAAATTAAAATTAAAAAAGAGAGTAGAGGCAAAGGGCAGGGAAATGGAGCTGGTTACATGCAATGACCAGCCATGAATAGAGGCAAGGGAAGTAGTTCAGTCCTCTTTTGGTACGGATATGAGTTTTAGTTTTAAACAGGAAAAAAAATTGGGGCAGGGGATGAGAGGTATGCATAAACAGTCCCAGGCAAAATGTAGCCTGGTTGATCATTATCTCAGTTCTGGTTCTATGAGGGGATGGATTAAAGAGAGGTTATGGCTGTCCTCTTTGAGGGAAACAATCTGGTTCCGAGGAGGTGATTGCTCATGGACAGGACAGCCTCCTCAGGATAGGTACATGTGCTCATTGGAGAGGTATTCTGTGCTGCTAGGCTCTACTGCTCCTTTCCTAGCGGGTAGATTCCTTATTTTGTCATAAAGATGTTGTCAGTCCTGTCCTTCCTGGAAACCAAGGTGCTTTCTAAGGAATGATTTAGAGTAAGAGACAGATGCAAAATGAAAGCAGGGGGCCAAGCTTTGCTCTGGTTTTTAATTTGTGATCCAAGTAAAGACCAAGTGGTTTTTAGCAAAAACAGTGTTTAAGTACCTGTTACATTCCTAATGCAGGAATAGTGCTTCATAGGAGTACAGCTGAGAAAATAAAAAATCCTGAGATGCTGTCATTTTAATTACAGAAGGCCAGCCAGAGGATGGAAGAGCTAGAGAGAGGTTAGACATGGTATGATGCATGTTTTTTGTGTTCTGGAAAATGTTAGAGCTTCAAGTTCTTTCTATTCCTAAGCCCCTATTTTAGGTGCAGCCTCAACCAACCCAGAGAGCACAGTTGATTCTTCTTAAGGAAGGCTCCATAACCCAAAGATGGCCAGTTTTGTATATACCCCATTCCTGTCACCTATTGCCAATGTAGGTTCCCATACTACATAAGGATTCAGTGGAAATTTCCCACTGCTGCTGAGCCTCTCTGGGGAAGGCTACAGGAACTCACCCCAGGTCCCATTTCTTTCTGGTTAGCATCTGTTCCAGTTCAGTAAGTTCTTTTATTTCAGGTATCTCTTAGTCTCAAGCAGTAAATTGATGATCCATGGACATAAAACAATAAAGTGAAGTAAAAAGATAGCTTATTCAGAGTAATAACGGCAGGGCAACAGTGGAGCTTGCTCTGAAATATGTGTTCCCTGTTGGAAAAAGTGACAGGAATTTCTATAGTCACAGAACAAAAGAAAGTCAGTTACACTATTGAGAGATTAGAAAACCTAAGGGTTTAGATGTCAGAATTCCAAGTGTTAGGGCTAGTAAAGGATAGAGATCTGCCAAGCTCAGTGAACTTTACTTCATAGTCACTAGAATGTTAGGTCTTTAAAAAAAGTCAAGGCCAATTGCTATTAAAGGACCTAAAATAACCCATAATTTTGGCTCACAATCTGTAATGTTGTTATAATAGAATTTAAAGCCTCTCCACTATCTTTAAAATACATACCACATCTTCAGAAACGTTCATCTCATAAGGCCACGGATAGATGTATTGTCAGCATAGATATAATGTGAGTCTTCTGTGTTGCACTGGAAGAGTTACTCATCTTCTTCATGCCTCCATTTTTAATTTTTTATATGAAACCTCCATTACCTGTAGCATACCAATAGACAGCTTGTGACCAATAGCAGGAAGGTCTGCATCATGTGACACTTCTGGTGTCAGAAGCTCAACATTCAGGACATCTAGATTCAGCTTGATCCTTGCTCGAACAACATTCACTCCTCACACTCTACAGCTTTGGGGGCCTCTCCAGGACTCACCTTAAAGGCTGGAAAATCCCTGCTGTATCCAGTCTCCTTTTGTCCACCCATGTTCAAGGCCTCCTTTTTATTTACCACTTCCACCCCAGGAAATTATATGATTATAATAATATTAACAAGAACAGTAAATACACATTTCCTTTCTCAGCAAAAGCTATTTTAAAGCTTCTTTCTGTCTGGTCTCTCAAATGGATAATTTCCAGAATCTTATTTGACAAGTGTAATATTTATTCATCTTTAAAAATTATCATTAAAGGCACTTTTTTTTTTCCAATCCCAGGGCTGTCTTTTGGGTCTTGGCACTGCCCCTGAGCCTCCTTATGCTAAAGGCTAGTGCTCTACTACTTGAGTCACAGTGCCATTTCTGGCTTTTTTGAGTAGTTTCTTGGAGATAAGAGTCTCACAGAGACTTTTCTGCCTGGACTGGCTTTGAACCATGATCCTCAGATCTCAGCCTCCTGAGTAGCTAGGATTACAGGTGGGAACCTTAAAGGCACTTATTAAAACAGTAAGGATCATTTGAGGACATATATAAGGACTACTGCAATGAATCCTCAGAAGGAGAGAGGGGACTGAACCCAAGCACAGTGAGGGCAAGTTGGGTTTTAAAGCCGGAGAGGTAAGGTGATGAATGGAAAATCCACAGAAAGGTGCATGCACTAGAGGTAGGGAGGACGGCATGGAAGTAGACCATGTATCTAAGCTGGGTGTTGAGGGTCATCAGCATCTTTTTTTAAATTTTTTTATTGTAATTAGTAAAAAGGTTACATGATATTTGCCAGATAGAAGGTGCATTAATTCACATACATTGATACCCTTTCACATGTCTTGGTACCCATTTCCCTCCCCCCCCCCGCACCCTCCACCCGTCTTGGTTTTCCCCCCTTCCCTATCAAATTTCAAATATCTAAATACAAATAAATTCAATGTATCAGATAACAAAGTGAGATACTATAACAATATGAGATAACCAAGGGACAGCAAAGGAGATGAGAGACAACATAGTACATTAAGGACAACAATCATTCATTATATGGCTTTTGTTTCAATATCCTGGAGGTCCTTTCAATTAGCTTCACATTATATGGCCTTATGTATCAAGATTTTGCTCTATTGCAGATCTCTGCTAGTAGAGCCCAATCATCAGCATCTTTTTAAGAAAAATATTTTTGCCACTCCTGGGGCTTGGACTAAGGGCCTGGGAGCTATCCCTGCACTTTTTTGCTAAAAGTCAGCGTTCTACTGCTTGAGCTATAGATCCACTTCCAGCTTTATGGAGGTTAAGTGGAAATAATACACTCATGGAATTTCCTGCCCAGGCTGGCTTTGAGCCACCGTCCTCAGCATCTGTTTCACTGGGATTCTCTTTCCTTTTTTCTCCTGAGCCTTGCATATGCCAAACAGGCTCAGTGATGCACACTTCCTATCTAGTCATGGCACCATCATTATTGAATATGTATGCGAATGACCCATGTTAAAGCTGGGGATGGGGACTTTGGGGATCCAGAGACACAGCGGACTCTAGGGGCAGACTGATGGTTGGAAATCTTGCTGAAAGCAGGGCAGATGAAGACATTGCTTGGCAGTATATGTGACAGGGATGACCTCACCTCTTTGGGTCCTCATTTCCTGAAGGAAGCTTCTGTGCCACATACATGTTCACTAAGCTTGCCTGCTTTCTTCTCCCTGGCAGGTCTTCTGTATGTTTCAGCTATGAACTCACTGATAAATTTTGGTATGAATATCTTCTCTGGAGAAGACTTCAATGCTATAGCCATCAAGAACTCTGTCAAAAACTTCAAGGTGTCATGGATCATGTAGGCAATGTGCAGATACTGAAAAGGACCCTTGGTCATTTACCTGCACTGTTTCCACATCTTACCTGACAAAGATGGATCAGGAGAACTATAGTTGAAAGAGTAAGGCTCTGCAAACTTTACCTTGCCACATTCCCAAAACAAAATTTATTTAAGTTACAAGACAATGAAAGCATGATTATTTTTTGTGCTTATCCTAGGGCTTGAACTCAGGGCCTGGGTACTGTCCCCGAGCTTCCTTTCCCTCTCCGCCCCTCATCAAGGTTTGCCCTCTGTCATTTGAGTTAAAGTCCACTTCTAGCTTTTGGTAGTTAATTGAAGACAGGAGTCTCACAGACCTTACTGCTGGGACTGGCTTTGAACAATAACCCTTAGATCTCAGCCTCCTGAGTAAGTAGGGTTATAGGCATGAGCCACCAGTACCTGGCAAAATCATAAGAACTTTTATTCTTGCTCTAAATGATGAGAAGTCAGATATGCTTATACTTGTGGTGCTCTTCTCCCCTCTAAGCGCCAGGTGGGTAGATCCATTTTGTGTGGAGCATTGTGAGCTGTAGACCAGCACATTTGATATCTCTGTGGTGTCTAGGTCTCAGCTGTTCTGATGACCAACAACACCTTGCATCAAAGAAAGGAACTCTTAGGTTAGGGGATGGAGGCTTTTTATTTTGACCCCTCCCTCTATCAAAGTCATTACACAAGAAAGTATAAAAACAAAATGAAAATAAAAGAAACCAAACTCAGAGGAGATGCAAGTCTGTAGAGAGATTGAGCTAGGGCAGGGTACAGGAGTCACACACCTTTGGTGGGAGCTGTGATTAAGTGCAACAAGGCATTAGCTGCCTGGAGAGGACTGCAAGAATTCCTTGGATACCCTGGTCCAGCTGGCTGGGTTTGCCCCCCTGTAAAGTTCCAGACCCTGGGAAGCAGGGCAGTGGCTGGAGGGGCCAGCTGCCAGAGAAGTGTATACCACTATGAAGGGTAAGGCTTGTAATCTTCCACTCAGCTCTCTGAAGGACAGGCAGGAGGCCAGAGAATCTGACTGGCCATTTCTGGACTAGGAAACACCTACAAACATTTGCATTTGAGACTCCCATGAAGGAATCAGGTTGTCTGAATCTCTGTAAGTGACCCCCAAATACCTCTAAGAAACTTTCAGAGCCTTGGTCTCCCAGGTCATCTAGGGGCCACAAGGAGGAGCAGGAAGACAGATTCATCCGTCAGCATCCTGGCAGGAAATACGTGACATGGGCAAACCAGCAGCAGAGAAGGCATAATCTTCTTAAGAAAAATATTAAAAGGGGTGATAACAAGCAAGTGCAGTAGCACTTGGAGGAGAGACAGGAGAAATTAATGCCCCCACTGTCACAACCCCAGGTTGTGAGAGAGGCTGGGGTGTCTTTTCATCAGGACAGAGGAGCAAGGAGCAGCCAGGAAGCCCTCATGCTCTCAGGTTTCTTATGAGGCACTGTTGGGGTAAAGTAGGCTGTTAGGGCCATATCTGTTCAGAGACGTGTGTCTTATTCTTAGCTTCACTTCCCCAGCCATGGGCTGAATGAGGAGTCTTTTGTTGAGGCAGTTGTTGCCTGTACCTAGCATGCAGCAGGCTCCTGGCTTCCTTAGCAAGAAGTCTGGGCTATGTCCAGGCAGAGGCACAGGGGAGCTCAGGTTTGAATTAGCCATCTACTCACTTAGGATTCTCTCTATCTTTCCTTCTTTTGTTTCTTTTACACATACTATATAGGGCTTTTACTTGAACTTATGTTAGGAACAGTGAAAAGCATGTCTGTTTCATCTTCCCATGAGTGAAAGTCCTACAGATTGATTTTTAAGGACAGAAGCAGAACTGCCCTTCCCCCCTCCCCATTACAAACACTTAACTATTAAGTCTGATGGGAGTGATAATCATCTTTCAAGGACTATAAATATTTTTATTTTCTTATTTTTTTCCAAGTTCTGGAATCAAATCCAGAGCCTTGAGCCATATCCCAGAACACTTGTTTTTGTTTTTCTGTGTACTATCTATCTCTTCCCTGGAAGTAATTTTACATGAGTTCCTGATTTTTCCTCTCTACTTTAGGAGATTTCACGTTAAATTCATGAGATAGTTATTTGCATTCTGATTCTTATTTGCAAATGAAGACAGTGCTCACTATGCACACAACTTTATTATGGCCATCACATCAGGCTTCAAGCACACTTGGTGATCACTGTGCTCTGCTCTGGGCCCAGCTCAGGCCAACTCAGCTGATGTTTGACAAGTTTTGATCCAAATGGAGTTGTAAATCTATTTGATGTGAATCTTTCCTCACCTCTGTAAGTTTGGCAAGTTGTGCCACCATCATTTCTTTCTGCACAGCAAGTGGCAGGGCAAGAGCTGAAGTCTCTGCCCAATGTTAGTAGCTGAACATAATCAATTACATCTACTTTGACATATAGGGACTCAAAACTTGCTACTTTAGTGTATTGATTATGTTGAGTTACAAGAACTTGAGAACCAACTAATGAAGAATAAACTCTTCATCTCAACCATTCAATAAAGTACAAGTTTTCCTTTTTGTAAAGAGCATTCATGTGTACCAAACTACTGCCCTGTGGATGGAAGTAGCTCTGAACATAGACATGTCATCCCTCTATTTCTCCAAGTCTCAAATCTTTGTGGGACATCAAGGTTGTATAGATAAAATAATTTTCTATTTGTTTATCTTGTAACAACTAGATCTACAGACAACCTAGGACCTTAGAACAACGTAAGGAAGCAACATTCTCTTAAGCCCTGTATTTCCATTTCGTCTCCATTATCCAGATCTAAGCTGTTTCAGGATCTAGTAAATATGAAGAAAGAAACTTCTTAAGGTTATGCGTAGATGGCAAGATGTTGAAGCTGGGCTAGCTGAGGACAAGATTCTCTCCTCACCATGCCACAACTAAAGGGAGATCTAGACACCACATGATAATTAAGTATCCAAGCTGCTCTGTGGCAGCAGGGCGCCAGACTTCAGGGATCATACCACCACCACCCAAAGCACAGGGACTCCTCTTTAATCTGTTTGGCTAGTTTTTTGGACAATTAAATTCTTTTAAACATAGGTCTCTATGGTCAAAACACCTATCTAAAAACCACTCAGACAGGCAACTCCTCAATTTTCGTAGGGCTCCTGGAGGGCATGGCTGTACTCAAGGTCACAAAGCCAGTGGTTTGGCAGAGCCAGGGATTTCCCCTGTAGTATTCATTGAGATATCCAGACCCTTGGGCTCCAGTTATTCCTCAGTCTTGAAGACCAGATGACATAAGCCTCTTAGATCATACATGGCTCGAGATCACTCTGAGATTTATCTGCCTAAAGACCAGAGCCCTGCTTAGCACAATTAATCCATGGCTACATAGGAAAATCAGTCTTTAGAAGTACATAGCATTATCTATTCTGCCTATAAATCATATTTCTGAAAGAAAGGCTGTCATTTAGGGAAACCAAAGGACATAATAGCCATGTACTGGTAGCTCATGCTTGCCTCTGCATACTACTAGCTATTCAGGAAACTGAGATATGAGGATTTGGGCTCAAAGCCAGCCTGAGCAGATAAAATGTAGAGACCCTTATCTCTCTAACCATCAAAAAGCCGGAACTGGAGTCATAGTTCAAATGCCAGCCATGGTCCAAAAGTTGAATAAAAGCACAAGGCCCTGAATTTAGGCTCTACTAGAGGCACTCAACACACACACACACACACACACACACACACACACACACACACAGCCCAAAGCAAAACAAAAAAGTTAGCAGTTGACTAAACCTCCTACTGTACCTGGAGCATTTATAAACAACAGAAACTACTTCACCTCATAAAGCTCTGACTGGCAGAAACTACAAGAACATGTGGAATTTTGCACCATGCAGAGTATGAACAAACAAGCAGGCAGGGGATGTGGTCTCCATTCCCTATACCTGTGCCTGAAGTGTGCTCTGATTGCTGATTTCACCTTAGGTATTACTAGACAGTGCAATGTAAATAGCTGCAATGTACTTTCTCACATCCCTTATAACTTTTGCTCTGTCCAACATCTGTCCTCATTTTTCTATTGCTCCTAGGGACTGTGTCCTTGGTATTCTACCTAATAACAGAAAACCCAATCCCTGGATGTTCTGAGACAGTAACCATTTCAAATACCAACCCTTAGGTCCCCAAAATACAAGTCACACTTGAAAGACTGTAATTTATTAAACAAAAGGATCACTTTTATACTTATTAATGATTAAATAAGTATATTCTTATGGCATAAAATAAATGTGGTAAAACAAAGAATAAAATCAAAATAATCTATTAGCAGAGATAAGTTCAGATTTTTTTCAAATATTTATATGTGTAACTGAGACTAGACTCAACATATGCAATATTTTTGTATATTTAAAACATAATAGCTTTTATTTCTCAGAAAAGGTTTCCGTAAACAGTTTGGTTTTAGAAAAATGGCATAGACATAGTTCCCATACACCTTGTTTCCTCCTGGTTTCCTGTTGTTTACTTCTTGCATTCGTGTAATTGATGATCCAGTGTTGATATATCATTATTACCATTATTACTAAAGTCTTGGTTTACGTATGGGTAACTTTCTCATGGTGCTACACTTTCTATAGGTTTTGCAAAAAGTATAATGATGTGCACCCACTATTAGGAATCACATAGAATAGTTTTGCCACCAGAAAGTCCTCTGCTCTACCTGCTCATCCTTCCTCCCCACTGCCCCTGTTCCGAAGTCTCCAGTTCCTGGTAACCACTGGCCTCTTCCTAGAACCATGCAGTGTGCTGCCTTTTCAGATTGGCTACTTTCATTTAGTGGCATGTACATAATTTCCTCTGTGCATTTTCATGGACATCTATCTCCTCGTCTAATTCAAAAATACTCTTGTGCTGATTGTGCTTAATAGTGTCTCACATATAGCACCATTGTTTCTTCAGGAGGGTTTCCTTTTTCTTATTTTTGGCAGTCCTGGGGCTTGCACTCAGGGCCTGGACACTGTCCTTGGATACTTTGCTCAAGGCTAGGGCTCAGCCACTTGAGCCACAGCTCAATTTGTGTCTTTTTGAGTATGTGGTACCGAAGAATCGAACCAAGGTTTTTGTGCATGCTAGGCGAGCACTCTATCACTAGGCTATGCTCCCGGCCAAGTAGGAGGTCCTATGAAGAGCCTGTTTCTTGTTTCCATACCTGTTGTCTGATTTCTGTATTCTCCAGTATGCTTAGCAATAATTACAAAGGACAGCTTTGTGTTTCAGGTGATCATATTAATAATAAATGTCTCTATTGGTTTAATAAGCTTCTGAGAGTTTTCCTATGAAGACACGATGTATATCAATGCTGTTCATGTGCTTAAGAGCTGCCATTCAAAAGATACTATTCTTCTTCCTAGTCTGATTTGCTAGCATGTAACTATGATTGGACCCTAGACTGCAAATGCTGGCAAAACCCAGAATTCTCTACTGTAATAGCTTACAGCAGTTTGGGTGAGCAGTCCTTTGCCTGTAGGCCACCAACTCATTGCTTTTCAGTGTGGAATAATATTTTGCTGTCTATACTGACCAGTTTACTTATCTATTCACCGACTGAAGGGTATCTTTCAAGTTTTGCAATTATGAATAAGGTATATGTGTGTGTGTATGTGTGTATGTGTGTGTGTGTGTGTGTGCAGTTTTCAACTGTTTGGTAAAGAATATTCTTGCTTTTCTTACAAATGTAAAACTTGGGCTACCATTTTGTACATTTCCACAGCAAAAACAGAGTTCCTGTTGTCCTGCTACCCCATCAACATTTGATTTTGTCAGGATTCTTGGTTAGGCCATTCCAATAAGGGTGTAGTAGTATCTTATTGCTTAATCTGCAATTCTTTAGATATCTTTCCATATGCTTACTTGCTATCTGTGTGTCTTCTTTAGGTAAGTGTCTATTAATGCCTTTGGCCTCCTCCTTTTTTTTTTTTTTGTCAGTCCTGGGGCTTGAACTCAGGGTCTGGGAACTGTAGGCTAGCATTCTACCACTTGAGCCACAGGTCCACTTTGGGCTTTTTCTGTTATAACAAGGAACTGTACCCAGGGCTTCATACATGTCAGACAAGCACTGTACAGCTAAGCCACATTTCCAGCCCCCTTGGTCAATTTTTACCTCAATCGTTTTCTTATTGACAGTTCTTTGTATAATTTGCACACTATCTTTCCAGAGGTATGTGTTCTACTAAGGTGTTTTCCCTATCTTTGGCTTGTCTTCCATTCTCTCAATAGATTGCAGAAACAACCAGGCCTTGGTTTGGAGCAGCATTGAGTAACAGAAATGGCTCTGGGTATGTCTTTGGACATCCACAGAAGTCATGGTGGCCCCGTAGCTGCTCTATCAGCTCCTCCCTTCTGTCCCTTGCAGTGAACAGGGGCTCAGAGTCTGTGGCCAGAGATAGCCACTTCTCAGGTGGAGAAGCTTTGCTGGTGTCAGGAGCACTGATAAGCAACAATGGAGCCACTGAGAACAAAGCATGTGTTGACAACTAATCCTTGGATGAAGTAATGGCCTTGAGTTACTGGGGCAAGGACAAGGAATACAGGTAAGTTGCTAATTCCAAATTTACCAGTGCTATTAGTGGAAAGTCGCCAGTGGGTCAACTCTCAGCTAAGATGTCTACAGTGCTTGAGTTACATAGCATGTTATACTGTTCTCTATCCTTTACTTTCTTGATGCATTTATTTACTTAGCTTAAACTCTGGCCTAGACAGTGTCCCTAAGCTTTTGTGCTCAAAACCACCCGAGCCACAGCTCCACTTTGGCTCTTGGTAGGGGTGTGTGTGTGTGTGTGTGTGTGTGTGTGTGTGTGTGTGTGTGTGTGTGTGTAGTGTCTATGTGTTTATTGGGGATAAGAGTCTTTAAGATGTTCTGACCTAGGCTGGCTCTGAACCATTATCCTCATATTTCAGCCTCTTAAAGGATTACAGGGATGAGCCACTGATGCCTGGAAAATTTATTTTTATTATAGTAAAATACATGTCTTAGTCTATACAGGACTACTATAACAAAATACCACACATTAGGTGGCTGGCAGATGACAGAAATTCTGGAGTGGCAATCCAAGATCAAGGGACCAGTGGGCTCCTGTCTGGGGAAGTGTGTGTCCTCTTTTCTTACAGGAACACAGTGGTGGGAGGGTACTGGAACTTTTAGGATCCCATCATGTGACTCCACCATATGAATTCCTAATCATCTCCCGAAGGCTCTGAGGATTAGGGCTCAACACATGAAGTTAGGAAGGATTCAACGTTAAGACTATACAATGCATTTAACTCAAAATTTACTGTCATACTGTGATATCTATCTATCTATCTATCTATCTATCTATCTATCTATCTATTTGAAGTTTTGTCCCCAGATTCTGCTAATAATTCCCAAATCTCTTGTTATTACTAAATAACTAGAATAATAAGCCTATCTTTTGTTAAAGAATGTGTCTTTTGTCCTTGTTTTTGGAAACAGCTTCAGAGTAAGAAAGGTGACAGGCAGTGTTTTGTGCTAAAGTTCAGCGTGTTAGGCCTCTAGAGCAACTTCAGAAAGCAGTCTCTCTCTTTGACCTTCTTTCTCTTCCCAAGGCAGGTATATAAACTAGAATGTTTTTTCCCAGTGCAGGTCACAGAAAGGAAAAACTTACTCCATACTCCACACTTCCCTAACCTTTCTATCTTGGAACTAGCCATTAAAACTTTTTTCTGATTTTCCTTGTCTGATTGCAGATCACAAGACACCATTTCAGAAGGCTCCTGCCCCATACCCAGGAGGAAGGAATGTAACACAGAGAAGCCAAGAATCTGGACAGACAGGCCTCACTGGGTCAGTCCATTGGTTGTAGGTCGCACCCTTTATGTACAATCACTTTTCCACATGGCTGTGAATCACCTTTGTACAATCACCTTTCCATCTCTCTCCCCCCTGTCTCTGTCTCTCTCTTTTGCCAGGCCCAGGACTTGAACTCAGGCCCTGAGTTCAAGCCTATCCATAGGCTTTCTCAAGGCTAGAGCTCTACCACTTGAGCCACAGCACCACTTCCAGCTTTTTCTATGTATGTAGTACCAAGAAATCTAGCCTGGGTCTTTGTGCATGCTAGGCAAGCACTCTACCACTAGGCCAAACTCCTGGCCCTCACATTTCCATCTTTCAGTCATACCTGCACAATAATGTAGCCACAAAACCCCTGAAGACAGAGGTCTTGGGAATATTAAGACACTCAGCATGGGAGACTTCCAGGAGGCAAACAAGAACATCAACTACTGCCTGAAGATGTAAGTTACCATACTCAAGAACCTTCCAGATCCACCCCTTACGATCTTCATTATTTAGTTGTACCATTCAAGCATCCTTTATAATAAACTAGAAAACATGTTTCCCCAAGTTCCATGAGCCACTCTCCCAGATTACTCAAACCCAGTGAAGAAGTCTAAGAACCCTGGTTAGTAGTTGTTAGGTTACAAGCTGCAGAGGACCTGAAGTGGGGACTGCCTTGGTACCTGAACTCATACCCTTTGGGGACTACAATTGCCTGTATTGAATTAGAGGCCACCAGCTGATGTTTGCTGCAGAATTGATTACATGGCTTGGCATGCCAGGGAAATACATATACTTGGAGTGGAACCTGTACTGAGAGCCGTGTAAGGAACTTACTATTCTTCTGCATCCTCAGATAACCTCAGTCATGCTTCAGTGCACAGTACTTGTGGCATTGTGTTTATCAATGTGACCATTACTCACTTCTATTACCTTCTCATCTTCCAGACTGAAGTTCTGCCACCTGTCAAACCCTGCCGTCCACTCTCTCAGGCCCTGGAACCTCTATTTTAGTATCTCCATGAGTTTGACAGGCAAAACCTGAGAGCCCTCCTACCACATACTTCCAGATGAATGGACTCAGGTATGTTCCTATGAAGTGACATGTTGGGATATATAATTGCCCTAATGTTGGACCTTCAGCTTTGTCTGGAAGACAAGATGGTTGCCAGGGTAAGTCTACATTTATTATTCAGTGCTAATTGATGCCCTGTAGGACCATGGTGGATGCCTAGAAGACGATCGCAGCAGATATAGAATGGGAGATTTGTATTTCCACCTAGCACATCTTCAGAACTGTTTGCCCAGTGAGTTTTCTATAACCAGGTGTTTGCCATGAGTCATGCCCATCCACCAGAGGAGCAGCATTTCTGGCTTCAGGTCTGTGCTGTTTCACTCCCTGCACACAAAAAGAACAGCCTTGATTCCACCATATTCAACACTTTACATATAACACTATTTTCTTCTCTTCTACAATGGATTAATGTTCTTTTTGTAAGGGATAGACACAGAACTTTGAGAGGGTAAAGTATTTATTAGGGCAGGCAGGATGAAAGATATTTGCAAAGGAGATCAAGAAGAAAAACTTGAGAAAGCCAAGTCTGGTGTCCCTGCAGCCATGGTTCAGGGAGCCCAGGAAGGTGAGCCTTGTGTACACTCACAGGACAGAGGCACAAAACACCTCACTCCTTTGATGAGACAGAATTCTGGGGAGAGAAACACAGATAGAATGTAACACAGAGCAAAGGAGTGGCTTCAGGAAGTGACAGAGACGTGACAAGGAGGACATGGATGGAAGGCACTCTCCTGCATGAATGAAGGGTGGAAAAAGGGAAGGCAGAGACAAAGCTTTGGGGTTACTTCTCTAGGGGATCATATACTCCTGAGAGGAGAAGCCATGTGAGTAATCCAATGAGGAGAAAGGGTTAGCCCAGGACTAAACAGAATGTGAGGCAAAAGGAAGTCATCTTAGGACAAGATAGGCACTGGAGGGATAAAAGGTTAACTTAGTTGGGGCTGGTGTCTGTATAGAGGAGGAGGAGATAACAGAGGAAGACCATACAGACCACAGGGAGGAGACAGTCTCTGCAGGCCAAAGGGGAATTCAGGAGAAAAGAGCCCTGTTTGCATCTTGATCTAAGGCTGCATGGAGCCCCTGAATGGATCTCGAGAGCGGATGCTTCAAATGGAATACCCAAGATTTTAGAGATCATGTAGCTTTCATCTAAAACTGACAAACTTCCACGGAGGGTGCACCTACCACAAAATCTCTAGGGAACACCCCTCACCAGACCTGTGTCCAGGAAATGCTGCTTCCCCCACCTCTTGTTTGCAATAGATCCTTTATTTTTTGTGGGGTACGAGGGCAGTCCTGGGGCTTGAATTTGGGGCCTGGGCACTATTGCAGAACCACTTCTACTCAAGGCTAGTATTCAACCACTTGAGCCATAAAATTCCCATACGGCTTTTTGATGGTTAATTGGAGATTAAGAATCTCACAGGTTTTCCTGCCCTAGCTCGGTTTGAGACCCTGGTACCTTTCACTGTGCTCTTTCCTCCTTCCCCACCTCAGAAAAAGAAAAGAAGCAAATAAACAACAACAAAAATGGCTACTGAATGTTCCTCTATTGTTTTCCAGCTATTCAACTTAGCTATCCAATTTCAACCCTCACTTTCTTTCTCCCTCCTTCTCTCCCTTGTGCTTCCTTTAAAATAATTATTTTCAGCCAGGCACCGGTGGATCATGCCTGTAATCCTACCTAAAGAGGCTGAGCTCTGAGGATCTTGGTTCAAAACCAACCTAGGCACAAAAGTCTGTGAGACGCTCATCTCCAATTAACCACCAGAAACCTGGAAGAGGCACCATGGCTCAAGTGGGAGAGCACTAACCTTGAGCTGAAGAGCTTAGGAACAGAGCCCAAGCTCAGAGTTCAAGCCCCACCACCAACAAAAAAATGAATAAAAAATTAAATTATTTTCTTTTTTCTTGAATGCTGGCATTAACAGTATATACTGTTACAACAACCTGGGTTTCTTACTTCTACAGCCTACATTAGGAAAATGGGAAGCACTGGATGGCTGGCTTCTCTAGAGCCCTGGCCCTGGGCATCTGATGAGCATCAGTCACCCCACTGGAGAGCTCTGCCATCCCCACCCCACAGATGAAGCAGTGGAGAGATCCAACAACTTGCATCAAACACACAAAGTGTTAGGGCAAGGCTAAGGATTTGAGGAAGAGGTTCTTAGCACACCTTTTCAAGAACCAGAAACATAGCAATATGTTTTGACTCAACCTTTCATTTCCTAATTCTTCTCTGGTGTCACTTACTCACAAGTCTCAGCTTCTTCAGGCCTGAGGCACTAACCCTAGGGTCTCTCAGAGCTTCTGTTTCAGCTGGGCTCTTACAGAGCAACAGGAAAAACTAAAGGGTTAGGGCATGCCAGAGGGCTTGCCAATCTGAAGACACCTTTACCTGCATCGAGGTCAACTGTCTTAGAAAAACACATACCCAAATCCTGCATGTGCAGGAGGGGAAGGAAGGTGGGAATCTTTATAGTGTTTCCTACTTGTGACCCTGCAAAATTAGCAAAGTCAAGGAAGACATGTTCATACTATTTTACTATAAAGGGGATTTACATTCATCTTTCCTGCAGAATCTTTTGGCTCCCTTTTCAATTCCACCAAGCTATTACTCCCCAGGCTTTATTCTGCACTGGCATGTATTTTATGCTTTCACCTGTATAGGAGAGATGTGACATAATCATGAGAGGGCAGTGTGATGCTGGAGAGTGCCATGCAGGACTGGCACCGCATTTGGTCTTATTCCCTCCAGAGTATCATGCAGGACTGGCACAGCACTTGGTCCCATACCTCCAGAGTGCCATGGGAGATTGTCACAATATTGGTCCTGTTGTCTCCAGAATGCCACACAGGACTGGCACAGCACTTGGTCCTGTAACTTCCAGAGTATGGCGCTGGGTGACGCATTACTTGGTCTCATTGCCTCCAGGAAGGGCCCAGGTAGTGAGCCACTTGAGCAGAACCACTGCTGTCAGGTCAGCAACCACAAGCTTTGGCCTTAACTCAGGTTTCAATTCCCTGTTGACAAAATGGCAGTTTTGTCCAGTTTGGGTACAGTAGGACTAAAATTTTTCCTATTTGATTTTGACAAGCCAACAGAAGCTTGAATCAGTTCATATTTTAAAATATAGAAATGTATTTTTCTTAAATATCCGTTGTTCCCACTGAGAGTTCAAAACAAGTTCCTCTAGGTCAGTGGATGTGCAGAGAGATGTAAGACACATCAAATCACTCCAGCACTGCTTGTTTCACACTTCCATCAAGCATGGATTTGCCTGAACTCTGTCCCTCAGAGACCCAACCCAAATCAGCATGCCAGAGCCACATGCAAGGCTCAGACTTCTGAACATGCCAGTGTCGATTCATTTACCCTGAAAAATGTGAATGCCAGGGGACAAGCCTTTACTCTACTACTTAATTTTACACTGCAAAAATGGTGGGTAAAATTTTGGAAAATAATCAAGAGCTCCTTTTGCAAATTTCCTTTAATTATTGTGAAGAGTCTTCAGCTTGGTGTGGACCTACCTGTAATTACTGCCTGGACATGCATTACTTCACCCTGTCCACTGTCCAGGATGCTTCTCAATGTAATATAAACCACATCAACAGGATATCATTTTCAAAATAAAAAAAAATAAAAGGAAATGCCCAAATGCCTTTAAGGAGTAATCTTGAGTAATCAGATGGGAAGCAAAGTCACAATCACAATGCAATTAAAACTCTGGAAGGCTTTCATTAGCTTCATGAAGGATAACACTTACTACCCTAATTTTTTTTTTTAAAGATCTCTCATTCCAACTCTACAAGATCTTCTTCCAAACATTATTCCAATTATGGTACAATAATAAAGCTTGATTAACTGCACATGGAGAAAGGCACCCATCCAGGAGTTGTAGCTTTCTACCTCCATTCACTCTTTAACAATCATGTAGAACATAAGCCATGCCCCTCCCTCCTCAGGCTGCAGCCACCACTGTCAGGCCAGGTACACAGTATGGTGCCCATCAAGCTATATGCTTGTACATATGCAAGCCCATGCTTTTGCTACAGTATGGTCCTCTTATTCCTCTTTTTCACTATAGTTGGGAATTTTTCTGGATACACTGTTATGTTCATACATGCAATGGACATTTTAGGGTACCTGACATAAAAGCGGCTGTTTGATTACAATATTGTCCCTTTGATCCCCCTTTTCATCTGTTTGGATGCTGTGCTTCCTCAAAATTCTTTTGATATTCATTCTGGAATATTCATGCCTACGATGGGCATTCTAAGGAATGGTATATAAGAAGGGACCTGGAGCACCAGTATGCTGGCTGAGCTGTGTCTACTTGCCTGACATTGGTTTGGCACTCTGGCCTTCACTCAGACACAAGGCATGTGTTTTCCTTCATGGGCACGAAAACATGTGTCCCCATTCCATCTGGAGCCATGAATATTTGTGTGGCAGAAAGAACCAATGCTGTTATAGAGCTACACATGCTACAGCTTTTCCTCACTATTTTTACTTAATCCTGAGACCCAGACGTGGGTCTCATCGTTATTCCCAGAGTGTTCTGGGGTAAAAGAATCCAAGAGGGGAATGTAAGTCCAGGGTCCTAGAACCTCTGTGAAGTGAGCAACATATTCAGTCAGTCTGACATCACAATACCATTTCACGTTAAGAGAAGACCTTATGCATAGGCTCAGCTCCTCCCAAGCAGAATGCAGTGGGTACAGGTGGCTGCAGGCCCATCCCCTCCTCTCTCAATGGCTAGTGGGCTGAGGTCCCTTCATGTCTGAATGGACCCTATGTACAGGTAAGTGGCTGCTGGCCTAGAAGGAGCACACTGTTGGAACCCTGGAGCCATGTCCATTCTCCAGCCTCATCCCAAACTCATCCATGTCTCCCCTCATGGGAAAATCTGAGAAGAAAATGATATAATTAGTTCTGGGAATATTCTGGAAATGAATTTAAAAAATAGCATTTGATGGGGAGATGCACTAGAGATAACCACTGGTGGCCAAAAAAATGTTAGACTCCTTTCTTTGCTCAACAATAATCTGGTGTCTTAAACACCTCAAAGGTTGTTATCAGGATCTTATGGGCTCCTAATGAACTTGCTCAAACACAAGGCCGGGTGGGAAGCGGGAGGATACAGGTCTGCCTTTTGAACAGGACAGGAAGTCTACCTATGGACCCCTCCTATACAAGGAGGAAGTCAGCTTCCAAGTCTGTCCTGGGAACCAGAGGCTTGTGGAAGTGGCACTGTGGCTCAAAGTGGTGGAGCCTGCAGAGCTTTAGCCTTCAGCCAAAGAGCTTACGGACAGCACCCATGCCCCAAATTCAAATCCCACAACTGAAAAATAAAAATATATAAAAACAAAAAATGAAACCTGAGGCTTGTGTGCTTTCTGAGCACCATGGAAGGTTCTCAGTAGCCCCAAAAGTGTTTTATTTTCTCAACTGTGTCCCAACTCCAGGGCAGACTGCCCCAGGGGCAAGGCCGTCAAGAGGGTCAGAGAGCCTGTTAGCTGATTGAATTTGAATATTTATGCCTTTTTTGTTGTTGTTGTTGCCAGTCCTGAGGCTTGAACTTAGGGCCTAAGTACTGCTTTCTCAAAGCTAATACTCTACTTGAACCACAGCAACATTTCTGGCTTTTTCTATGTGGTACTGAGGAATCAAACCCAGGTCTTTGTGCATGCTGGGAAGCACATGACCACTAGGCCAAACTCCCGGCCCCTATTTATGACTTTTATAGTGTAGTTTATAGTAATTTTGGCCCTCTTTATTATCCAATTCAATATCATCCAACTTGAATAATGAGGACTTCCTTTATGAGATGTAACTTTGATCTAATTTGAATTTTGATGTGGATGACACTTTTATGAATTCCAAGTGAGATACGTAATCTGACTTCCTTGCCATAAGGCTGCTCCATTTAAAAATTTCCCCATCTATAACACATAGTAACTCTAACATGAAGCCTAATGGATGTTTAACATATACTTAAAGGAGGAACTATTACATCTTCTTTCAAGTGCTTGGCGTTAGCTGCTTCAAAATGGAAGTCATTATAAAAAATTATCACAACCCAATTACTTTTTAGCAGATGCTTAATTAAGACCTTCATCAAATATTATGAGATTTAACTAGGAGAATTCCACACTGGCTTGAATTAGTATTACCATATTACAAGCTAGAATAACTTCAAATGCATTTGACATTATATTTCAAATGTACTAATAAAGGAAAATAATTGAATATTTTTACCTACCTGGAGCAACCCTATTTATTCAGGTTACTCTAACACAGCAAGGAAAAAAACAAAACAACAACCAAAAAACCTTCAGATTTCACGAAGACTAAATTTTGCCTAAGTAGACATTTAAGGAAATATGTAAATAGGTTTTAGATGTTGCTTTTTCATTCTGACGTAGGAATACAGTGAGGAAGGGTATGTAGTAGCCTCTCTAGAACACATCGACTGGCAGCACATCCAAGTCACATCTGAGTCTGATGGAGATAAAATACTTTGAGGTAAGTAAGCGGGGGGGGGGGGGGGGTGCCCTGGAAGTGAGGTGCCTCGAAGATGACAGAGCTCTAGAGGTGAGACACGGAGATGAGAAGACTCTGGGGATCAAGGGATCCTGGAAGTAAAGACAGCTCTTGGGGTGATAACAAAGAAACCAAGGCTTACAGCTATCTTCTGAGCAAGAGGCTCACTCAGGAAATATGAAAACATTGTGGGTTGGCTAGGGCTCTTTCATGACCAGGGCTTTTACTACCCACCTGGAGAATATCAAGATGTCTTGATTTTCAAGGGAACAGTTCAAAAATGACACATTTCTATTTACTTCATGCCTCCTATTAGTATCATTTCTTTCCCTGCATTTTTTTTCTTCACAATTGATGAAAATGTCACAAAGTAACAAAAGTTGTGAACACTGGAAGTCAGAAACATGGTAGCCCTGGGCCTGGGCATAAGGCCAAGAAAGGTTTTATTCCTTTTTTTTTTTTTTTTTTTTTGGCCAGTCCTGGGCTTGAGCTACTGTCTTTGGACTTTCTCAAGGGTAGAGCTCTACCACTTGAGCCTCAGCACCACTTCCTGTTTTCTTTTTCTATGTACGTGGGACCAAGGAATTGAACCCAGGTCTTCATGCACGCCAGGCAAGGACTCTATCACTAGGCCAAACTCCCAGCCCATGTTCTTTTTTTTTTCATGGTTCCAGACAGCTGACAGCCTTCAAAGACAGCCAATTCTCTCTTCAGAGAGGGGTTCCTGGTCCTAAACCATCTATTCTTCTCTCCAGAGTTTACAAAAGACCTAGCTTTTGCTGGTAGGGAGATAATTTACATTGATAGGTGGCAGGCCAGCTCAGGCCTCCATGGATGGCAGACTCATTCAACTACTTCATTCCCTAGGGAAGTTTCAGAAAACATGATACTCACTCCAGGTAAACAGCCCAGAATACAGTGTTCAGCTTACTTGAACTGACTACAGTTATCTTGTAGCCAGACCGGCTTTGGGAGTGAGCCCCAACCAGGTGGTTTGGAGGCTGGGAAAGAGTTATGGTGTTTAAGGACTTCTAAATCATGAGCCACCAGAGTTGCCAGGAGAGATGCTCAGAAGTCAAAGGCTGTAATAACTACCTACACAATTATACAGCAAAACTCAATAATTTCTGCATAGCAAAGAAATAATTACTAGAACGTAGAGACAAACTACAGAATGGGAGAACATCTTTATCAACAGATAAAGAATTAATACCCAGAATATACAAGGAATTAAAAAAATTAAATAGCAAGATAAATCTAATTAACAAACATGAAAACAGTTCTCAGAAGAAGAAATACAAATGGTTAACAGATATATCAAGAAATGTTCAACATTCTTAGCCATAAGGGAAATGCTACACTAAGATACCATCTTATTCCAGCCAGAATGGCATTCATCAAGAAAGCAAACAATAAAAAATGCTGTCAAATGTGTAGAGGGGAGGAACTCTCATATTCTATTGGAGAGAATGTAGATGAGTGCAATCACTACAGAAATTAGTATGGAGGGTCCTAAAAAAGTTTAAAAAAAGACCTACCATATGTCTCTGTTAGAACACACTGAATATATTTAAAGCAGAGTAAATATGTACACAAGAAATACAATTGCATGCCCATGGTTAGTAAGCATTATTCATAATAGTCAAATAGTGGAAGCAGCTGAGTTACTCAAGATGAATGGATAAAAATATGGTGTATAAAATAGCCGTAAATAAAAATAAAATCATTCCATTTGTAGGAAAAAGGATGGAACTGGAGAAACATCATCCTGAAGAAGATAAGCCAAGGTCAAAAAGCCAAACACTTAATGTCATTGCTCCTATGTTGAAACTAGACCCCAAAACATGCATGTTCATGGAACACAGTATTCACTGAAGGAGGAACAGTCTCTTTAACCATGGTGTTGTGTTGGGAGCAAGAGTGGAATCAAACTGTACTTTGATTTGCATCAGATAATTGCTTGATTGTCTTATTGTTTTTTGGCCTTCTCCTGTTCAATTGATCTGAGATTTACCATATGAATGTAACCCCCAACAGTTCCCTGATTAACCATCTGGATGTAACACCTGGCAGTGCCCTGGTCTCAAGAAGGGATATAAGCTTTGAGTTGAGAATAAACGGGGCGCTGCAGTTTTTGCCTGGGCTGCAGACCTCCCGGACCCGATGTGTTTGTCTCTCTTCTATTTTTTCCAGTCCCTGCCCCCTATTTCAGGAATCCCAATTTGCTGCCTGTAGGCCCCGGCAGTGTTGGGAATCTGGACATCCGATACATAATGCCATATACAAAAGTTAATTAAGTGGACTAATGCTCAAACATCAGAATTAAAATCATGAAACTCTTAGAATTAAACACAAGATAAAAACTTTAGGACAATAAGTTTGGCAGTAGTTTCTGATGCACCTTTGAAGCACAAGCAAAGTAAGCCAAAAACTGAGTTGATAGGAATTAAAATTTTTAGTACATCAAAAGTTATAACCAAGGGAATGAAAAAGCAAGCCTTGGATCACATACCTGATAATCTGATAATCAAATTTTGATACATTCAGAATATAGCTAGAGCCAATGTTCTCTTAGAATGTAGTATCAACACTGATTGACCCTTTAAAAACTTGACTACTTCCATGACAAAAAGGAAGATAAAATAGGGAAACAGGCTATTGACATTATTTTCAATGTAAAGAATAGAAAAATGAAGTTAGCTATTTTAAAACTATGTAAACTAGACTTTTTTTTTTAATACCAACAGGGCTGTGTGTGTGTATATGTGTGTGTGTGTGTGTGTGTGTACATACACACACGCAAGCGTGCGCAGTTCTGGGGTTTGAACTCAGGGCCTGGGCACTGTCAGTGAGATTTTTTGTTGTTGTTCAAGGTTATATACCACTTGAATCACAGGTCCACTTCCAGCATTTTTAATGTTTACTCGGAGATAAGAATCTCATGCACTTTCCTGCCCAGGCTGGCTTCAAATAGCTATCCTCAGACAGCACTTAGCCTCCTGAATAGCTAGGATTACAGGCATAAACCCCCAGTGTTTGGTTTCTAGTACGGCATTCTTAAAACAAACATTTTTTAGTCACAAGTTGATTTTCAATTTTATAGAAATATACAACAACTCCAATCTAGTTTATTTAACAGAATGTCAGTTTCTGATTTTACAAAAATAAAAAAAATAAAGTTTGCCATTGTAATTGCAGACAAACACAATTGAAAGTAAATAAAAAATATTCAAATTTTACCCGATTCTCATTTAAATATTAAAATGACCTTTTACCCATTATATACAAACACAAACAATGTATTACATTCTACAGAATTTAAGCATCACAGAAAATATTGGGAACTTAATTTTCTTTGTACAAAGAATCAGCTCTCAGTCTATTTCATATGTTTTATATCTTCATGTTAAATATAGCTCTTCTTAAAGAGATATAGTAATTTTATTCACTGGTTTTTCTCAGGAAAGATTTGTGTGATCCAGTAATTAAAGAAAGCTGAAATTACTTTAGCATGGTCTGCAAAGCAAAAACAAAAAGCAAACAAAAGATAAAATAAAACAATGATAAAAAGATAAATCATAGATGGTTGTTTTACCGATATTATCCTTTGGGCCTACAATAAGCCTTGCAATATTCCAATAAAATGCAACTTTGGCATAAGCATAGTGTGACAGTGATGTAGTACAGCTTCCGCATCATATATGATGTCACAAATATGACTAAATGGTGAGTAAGTTCTAATTTTCTGTGTTTCCCATGTGGGCCCTCAAGTTCTACCAGGCACATATCTCACACAAAACCCACATTAATACTACAAGTTATAAATTTGACCTGAAAGACAAGCATGTGCAAATTGAAATTAAAAGGAAATAGAAGTGTCAAAGGCATAAAAAATAGAATCTTAAGTAAGGTGATCTGGAAGTCACACAGCACTCGACTTTCATAAAGACAGAGCAAATGACCAACGGGAAGGATATATCCCCAAACCACCTGTCAACTCCACGTGGCTTCCTGAGGAGTCTCTTTATAACATCGGGAGACTTCCAGATCTGGTTTAGGATAGGTCTACTACTTCTAAAGTCCTCAGCCACAGAGTGCACAAACTAACCCTGAGGGGCCCATCCACAGATCTGGGCAGACCCAGCACTGTTCCTAGTTGATCCACTACTGCTGATACTGACGCTCAGATCCAGAGAACTGGTGCCAAGGAGACATAAGGTCTGACCTTCTGCTACCTGCACAGAAACCCTTTGATATCTTCCTGAGGCTGACACTTTTCTGTTAAGACCAAGGGACCAGAACTATGCAAACCGCCTTTCCTCACATGGGCTTAGAGGAAGGTTGAGCGCAGAAATTCCTACAGCACTCCTCAGTGCCTGAGTGTGACAGTGTCAGGTGAATGAATGGCAGCCCTGACTCAGTCATGCAGGCCTCTGGCACAATGTGACATCCAAGTGTAAGGTCCACATATTTCCAAACACCAACCCAGTCCTAATATTATGAAAGCTGCAAATGTATGAACCTACTCAAGTGAAGAATTTCTGAGCAAGAAGAGAGAACAAACAGGGAGGACAACACTGTACCTTCCTTTAAAGACATCCTTACAGAGATAGGGGATACAACTACCAGTTAGATTTTATGAACTACTTTTATGAAGACGTAAACCTGATTGCAGTAAGTTATAAGGGCCAAATCTTAATTGAAAATAAAGCTTCATTATATTTTTCACAAAACAGCTTAATATTGAAAATCTTTAAGAATATATCCTACAAGGCTTGATCCAAGGGAATAAATTTTATAAGAAAATGTGTTTGCATATAAATTCAATTCTACTTCTATCAACTGGTTATAGACAAATTTTGTACAGTCCCTGTGGTACCAAACTAGTGCCTTACCAAATGCAGATTCTCCTGGCAGCAGTGCCTATGTCTTTACACATTGCCACATTGCAGGGCACTGAACAAGAAGACTGTTGAGTATAAAAAACAAAACAAAACAAAACAAAAACACCTCACAAACTTAAAAAAATTAAAACCTCACATTCCAAATTCATCAAAGTCTCATGTCAGTTTAACTTAATAAAATAATAAGAATAGGGGGCCGGGAGTTTGGCCTAGTGGTTAAAGTGCTTGCCTAGCATGCATGAAGACCCAGGTTCGATTCTTCGGTACCACATACATAGAAAAAAGCCGGAAGTGGTGCTGAGGCTCAAGTGGTAGAGCTCTAGCCTCGAGAAAGTCCAAGGACAGTGCTCAGGCCCTGAGCTCAAGCCCAGGACTGGCAAAAAAAAAAAAAAATAATAATAAGAGTAGATAGTCCACAGGGCTGGAAAACTAGATGATATGTACCTTTCTGCATAAGTTAGAAGGATTTTTTTAAATATTAAGCAGATATATAAAATCCTATTTCTCCGTAGGACTCTATTCTTCTAGGCCATATATGTCTTATTTTCTAATCCACTGCTATTTGGAAGGATTTTCTGAGTACTGTACTTACCAGAGGGCATCATGCAATGTTCTGAAAACATCTCCAGAGCCCTCTTCAGTCTTTCAGTGTCTTGAAGAAGAAGCAGTGTTTTCATGTGGTCTAGAATGAATACATCTGAAGGAGACATGCTATGAGACTCAAGGCAGTGTAGCACTTCTTTGGTGGTTTCCACGCATACAGGTAAATCTGAGTCCTTGGAGATACCTAAAGGAAGTTAGAATCACATGAAGTTTAGTTTCACTTTTGTAAGCTAAACGTGAGGTTTTCTCTCTTAGAGGGGCTTCAAAAATATATTCCACTTGGAATGAGAAACCTGGGACATAAAAAGCTCCAGGAGAGAAAAGGACAGTATAACTCTTAAAAAGTAGATCCAGAATGGGGTGTCACTATTTGAGCAATAATGGAAACCTGGCCACTGCTACATATCTGATATTTGAACACTTTCTAAGTGTGATACAAGATTTGAAGTCAGGACAACAGAGGAAAAACCAGGCAATAAAACCGAGTTCTTCTTCATAAGTATCTTTCAAACACAGTAAGTGTGACCTAGTGGTAGAGTGTGGCCTAGTGGTAGAGTGCTTCCCTGGGTTTGATTCCTTGGTACTACATACACAGAAAAGGGCAAGACAGTGCCTAGGCCCTGAGTTCAAGTCCCAGGAGAGGCCAACAAAACAAAACAAACAAACAACAACAATAACAACACACACACAACAACAATACACACACACACACACAAAGAATAAAATAGATGACTACTAAGATAGCTGACAAATCAAGGATATATTGAAGGTTCACCAATAGTTGAGGAGTTGTCTTCTAAGACCAGCACCTCAACTACAGGCTGCTTTTTAAGATGTTTTTGTTTATCTCTGGTTTTAGCAGCTTGACTATAATGTGCTCTGGAATGAAGTTATCTGTATTAATCTACTTGGGTCCAAAGAACTTGGACCTATGATTGGGTGTCATTTATCACAGGAAATCAAATGCAATCAGGATGGTACAGTGGTAAAGCTGCTAGTCCTATCTCCTTAGACAAAGCTCCAGCTCTGTTCCCTCTTCTACCTTAGATTCCAGCCAAAAGACTATCTCACTTTTTCTCTGGGTCCATATCGGTTAGGCTCTTTATTTTTCACTTAAAAAAAAAATTGCTAGAATACGCTCCTAGTCCTGGAAGACTTCAGTTGAAGTCAAGATGATGGCAGGGCCATTCAGATTCCAAAGCCTCTATAGGTGGTCCCTTCTTTAACTCTTTCAGCTTTTCATCCTGTTTCAGTTACCCTTCATTTGGGAACTTTACTTTGATCTATCTTCCCACTTGCTAAGTCTTTTCTACACTGAATGTAATCTCATGTTTAGATTCATCTTTTGAGTTTTAAATTTCAGTTATAGTTCTAAACTTGATGGTTATAATAGATTGTCATTGTTTTCTTCTTCTTTTTAAGCATCTTAATTGTAGTTAATATAAAAATCCCTGTCTAAGCCAGGCATGGTGGCTCATGCCTGTAATCCCAGCTACTCAGGAAAAGCTGAGATCTGAGGATCACGGTTCAAAGCCAGCCCAGGCACTAAAATCCATGAGACTCTTTATCTTCAATTAACCACCAGAAAACCAGAAGTGGTGCTATTGCTCAAGGGGTAGAGTGGTAGTCTTGAGCTAAAGAGCGCAGGGACAGCATCCAGGCCCAGAGTTCCAGTACCATGACCAAAAAAATAAATAAATATAAAGCCTGTCTGGCATCATTATCTTCTGCTTCTGTTGTTCTCTTTGTGAGATTTCTTGTTATGTGTTCCTGTCTCTTAGAGTATATATGAAATAGTCATTCAATGTATTAAAAAACAAACAAAAGGGCTGGGAGGTTGGCCTAGTGGTAGAGTGCTTGCCTAGCATGCACGAAGACCCAGGTTTGATTCCTTGGTACCACATACAAAAAAAAAAAAAAAAAAAAAAAAGCCAGAAGTGGTGCTGTGGCTCAAGAAGTAGAGCTCTAGCCTTGAGAAAAAAACCCAAGGACACTGTTCATGCCCTGAGCCCAAGTCCAGGGCTAGCCAAAAATAAAATACAATAAAATAAAACAAACTAAACAGCAACAAAAACACCAAAAAAAGTCTTGGGTGATGCTTCTCAGCTGCAAAGAGGGCTGGCTCTTTGCTTTGCATAACTGGGAGGGGTGAGGTGGCCTCCAGGGGCAAAGTCTAAAGCAGTGTGGGCAGCATGTCTGGTGAAGGGTATCCTCTATCTTGACTTGTACCCAAGGCACTTAAGATAGGAAACCCTTACCTTCTCAGGTCCCAAGACTGTCCAAGGATAGTAGAGGGTCAAATCCCTAGCTGAATTCATCTTTACTTAAATATATAGCCCAGGACACTAAGACATTCATTCCCAAGTTTGACTTTAAAGGAAGGAAGAACATAAGCCCAAACTATGCAAACAGCAAAGCACTGTCCATGGACTCCTCTCAAAGTGCACAAGGAACCATACACTGGTCCAGCTCTCTGATGGTATAATTTAAATAGTTTGAATTTTGCCTTCAAATTTTTCACTTGAAATATTTTAACATGCCTCATATTTTAAACATTTAGGTATTCCACTATATTTGGAGAGTATCCAAACATTAAGAAGATACTATTATTCGAAGGAAAAACTTACCATCATAAAAATACAGTTCTTGTGTTGACTTCAGAAAGTTTAGGATGCCATCTGCCTTGTTGGTAATGTCAGCATAGTGTTGGGAGGCATCTGTTGCCGTGCCCTCCTCGCTGAGACCCTCTTCACCCTCCTCAAGGGGGTCTTGGGCTCCTTCTTCTATAGCACCTCTCGGTTCTTCCTCATCGCTGCTGCTCTCCTCGGGCTGGTACAAGAAACTGACACCAGAAGCCTTCTTTACCAGGCCAGCTTCTTTCTTCCTCCTCATCTGCCGTTTCTTTTTCAACTTCCGTTTCTTATTTTTGCTCATTGTGGGTCCATCTGTGTGCTGTGACTGTAATCCTTCTTGTAAAAGACTCTGCTGTTTTTCTAATTCTGCTTTTTCTTCTAATTCTGATGGTTCTACACAAATATTATTAAGACTTTTAAGATTTTTCTTTGGTTTATGCTTTCTAATTCTTCGTCTCTTTGGTTGATCAAGAGGATCCAGATCTATTTACAAAAAATTCAGATACAACAATTTTCAGTACAATTTGACTGTAACAGCACAGGCTAAAATTTTTTTCCATCAAAATCACTTTGGTGATTATCACTTTACCTTAAGTAATCACATGACCAAAGACTCTGCATTCCCTTATCCTTCTTCCCTCCGTAAATTACCCTTCACCCATCAACATGTTTCATCTTCCTGGTATTTTGTTAAATGGTTTATCAGTTCAAAGGAGTTACACTGTTATTCCTTCCCTCTCTCTCACTGCCTCTCTCTCTCTCTGCCCGTCATGGGGCTCAAACGCTGGACCTGGGCACAGACCTAGGCCTTCTTTTTGTCCACTGTACTATCTGAGCCACAGTGCTACTTCTGGCTTTTTCTGTGATTAGAGGTAAGAGTCTCACTGGACCACTTTCCTGCCAGGACTTCCAACTGTGATCCTCAGATCTCATCCCCCTGAGTAGCTAGAATTATAGGCATGAACCACTGGTGACAGGTATCAATTTCTCTTTTTAAGTGCTTATACTATAAAATGAATATCTCTGTTGAGAATACATTATTATTTTGCTATTTTAAAAAAGAGCATAGAATAGTAAAAGGTAGAGGTGGCAAGGAGATCTACAATGATATCTTTATCATACTTTCATATAATATACATGTACTTTTGAAAGGGAACATTTAATGCATATTTGAAGAGAGCCACACTGTGAGACCACATCCAGGATGCCTACATTGGTTACTTCAGAGAGATAAGGACAAATTGTTCTTTTTTCTGCTATACTACATGTTTAGGATATTGAACATATACTACTTTATTAGGGGGAAAACATTTTAAATATGATATGATTTCAGCATCTCAAAACTTATAGGTCACCACTAGGTCCTGTTGAAAGGGAAATTTATAACTTAGATATCTCAGAAAAGGAGAAAGGCCAAAAATCAATGACATAAGCATCCAGTTTAAGAAGCTAGAAGGCTGGGGATGTAGTACAGTAGCATGGCACTAGTTCAGTGGTAGAGTGAATGACACTATTATTTGTAGAGAAAGGTCAAGATCGTGGTTGAACTGTTAGCAGATGAAGGCATAAACTAAGGCAAGAGGGCAAGAGGCACTGCTCACGAGTAAGAAGGAATAAGCTACCTGGAGACCTCTAGATGGATCCAAAATCAGGATGTCCCAGGACATTTACATAAGAGTATATAGATCACACTCATTCACTCCTAGGACTTGCAAGCCGTTCATAAAAGTAGAGAGCAATGTAGGGAGGACTTCCTGCAGGGGCCAAGATGAGGATCTGCATGATGGGAGAGAAGACTTGAAGTGAGGGAAATGTTGGTGATGGTGGCTCAGGGGTAAATCTAATTTAGCCAATTATACTTTGGCCATCTCCTAGCATCCTAGGGCTTCTGAGCAGACTGCACGAGTCAATAAATATCCAGAGCAGCCAAGAAAGCAGTTAAACACTCAAGATCAGCTTGGTGAGCTATCCTGGTATTCAGTGCCCACTGGGCACTGGTCCTGAAGTTTTTAAAGCTTGCAAAACATGAAGCATTGCATGATGTCTCTACCTTTACTGGCATTTAGGCTGAGCCCACTCTCCCTTCCTTGTGAAGATCTATTGCATATAAACTTATATAGAAAGAGAGCACCCTCTATCTTATAAAAATCACACACCTACAGCCACCATGAGTTACATGGCAAGTGAGAAACTTGTGAATTACTTGCACAAATGAAGTGAAATAGGACTTTTTCTTTAAAGGATTAGTCTTAGACTGTGAAGATAATAACATGGAAGAAAAATGTAAATCCAGTGACAAACCATTTTTCAAGTTCAGATTGAGTCAGCCTTGAAGTCACTAGAGTACAAAGCCTGTGTATCTTATAGGTACTGATTTTAAGTATATTTAGAGTACATATTTCTTATAATATTAGACTATGTATTTCCTATATATTTAGACTACCTATTTCATTATGTTGCTCAATTCCCTGCAAAACCAGAAAACATTCTTAAAACATTAGTCATATGCAAATCTAGATGCAAAGAGTCCACTGACCAAGATTCTTACCTTGGCCAAACTGTAGTCAGGACCCTGAACACACATTTGTGCACACATTCCTAAAATCCAGTCTTAGCAAGAGCTCTGCTAAGCCAGTTTAGACACAACTCTTCCTTTCATGACTAATACCCATGGATGCCAGTCTTATTTTCCCATCCTCTATACTCCCTAGGGGATGTCTGTTCACTTGCCCTAACACTGCCTGTCAGGTCACTTCAGCCAGAATCCTGTCCCTATTCCTAATGTGTTTGTTTATTTTTGGTGTCAGTCTTGAGGATTGAAATCCCAGCCTGAGCACAGTTCCTGAGTTATTTTTCTCAAGGCTAGCACCCAACCATTAGAGCCACACCTTTACTTACTGATTTTTGAGTGGTTCATTGTGGAGATAGGAGTCTCTTGGACTTTATTTATTTTGCCAGTCCTAGGACTTGTACTCAGGGCCTGAGCACTGCCCTTAGCTTTCTCAAGGCTAGAGCTCTACCACTTGAGCCACAGCATCACTTTTGGTTTTTTTTTTTTTATGTATGTGGTACCAAGGAATTGAACCCAGGTCTTTGTGTATGCAAAGCAAGCACTCTACCACTAGGCCAAATTCACGGCTCTCTCTTGGACTTTCTTACCAGATCTAGGGTCTAACCTTGATCCTCAGATCTCAGCCTCCTAAGTAGCTAGGATTACAGGCATGAGCCACTGGTTCTCAGTTCTAATATATCTTTTTACAGTTTTTATACACCACTGCACCTTCTCCTGGCTCTAAATCCCTACCTACCTTTACTGTGTTAAGGCTGAGCCCACTTTCCCTCCCTTGTGAAGATCCATTGCAGTGGTCCCTGGACCTATTAAGTTGATCCTGAATAAAATCATGCCATGCTATCTTAACCTGTGGTACAAATACATTTTTCCTTAACTCCCTGATGTGATTCACAGTTAAACCCTGTGATATCCTCAGAGCCTCAGCAGAGGAAGCAGGCAAGAATAATGCCAGGATAATGACCAGAGTCATAATTATCACCAGCGTAAGATTTGAAGGATTATAGTACAGTTAACTTTAAAAAATGCCTGTAATATAATTTTCATTTCCAAACTGTAAGTTTCTTAAACAGAGATGCAATGCATATGTTACAGGCAGAACTCAAGTATTTACTTGTTTCAGACTTCTGTGTAGATTTAAATAGCTATGGATGAAATAGTTACACATCGCAAAGTCACTGGTTAGCCAGGGATAGTAAGGTTTGAATTCAGAACTTTATGCTTGCGAGGCAGATGCTGTACCACTTGGGTCAAGTCACCAGTCCTGAGAATGCTTTATTCATACTTTAAAAATATTTTTCATAATCCTTTTCTGTTTCCATAAAAAAAAAACCCAGAGTGGCCAGGCCACTCTGATCAAGATGCCTAAGGAAGGAATTAGGTCACAGTCAGTGTCCTATAAAAGTGAAACAGCACAAAGTTCACTGCAGCAGGCCCTGAAGCTCAGGAATATGTTTTCTAAGAGCAGGTACAGATGCTACAGGGGGAGGGCATGACAGATACATGGCAGTGAAGGAAATGATACATGCTGACATCATGCTGATGTTCATATGACTTGCTGGACCTACACACAGCAGGGTTTAGCAGCCTTCCCTGCTTCTCCAAAGGTAATCCTGGGCAAAGCACTTAAGCTCCTGCAGTCTTCAGGCCAAATGTTTGCATTCAACTGCTATGAGAGGTTGTGGCCTATGCTGATCAATCTCACTACCATGCTAACTTCTCCTCAGACCTGTATCCTACATGCCTTAGTGGCAGGCCCTCCTTGGGAATTTACCCCAACAGTCCTGTCTATCACATTCACATTGCTGCATCTGCCAGCACCTCAATGCAGCTTTGTCTCATCTATCCTGCTATTCTTTTCAATGGGAAGGTCCTTTAGGGCAGCCACTGGGGCAGAAACATATATATGCACTTCAAGTGTGATTCCAGTGACACAGAGACTAAATGTTAGATCTTACTTTTCTGAACTACAATACAAGTGCAAGAGCCACATGTGCCCAGAGGTTGCTGTGCTAGGGAATGTGGCAGGGGTGGGAGAAGGCCACAGAAGGTTAAAATACTGTATGATGCTGGTGGGAAACTAAGGACCAGGTCAAATGGCAAAGTTTAGAAAGATATCTGTTCCATCAATCAAGAAATACATCCTACCACATAGTTAAATACTGTATCATTTTGAAAGCATTATCCAAAGCCAACTAAAGTCTGCTCAGCCAAAAGCTACAATGCAAACTTCCGGCCTATTGTCCCAGCTCTAGGCAATGGCTATGGCCATTGGGACAGAAGGAACCATTTCCCTTTCTGGTGACTGCTGTCAGAAGACTTACTCTTGAACTCCGGTGAGTTACTGTCTAGAAATGGTCTGCTGTCAAAAAGAAATTACTGTCTATCCAGTCAACACAAGGTGATGGGAATACCTCTCAAGCCTCTTTTGAAGCTAGGTTCACCAGTGTACCTTTTTCCTGTTCTTTAGAAATGACTGAAGATTTTTTTTCCAAGTCTGAGTCCTTCCGTTGAAGTGTCACCATGAAGGATGGGCCCATCTAACTGTATGATGGTAGGGTAAGAGCCCAACTTCTATTTCAGCAGTCCTATCAGGCAGAGTGAGTCTCCACACAGATACAGATGCATAGCTCCCTGTTCTTCATCTCTCACTCTCTGCGCACTTTTCTCAGTCCCTCCTCCATCTTCCTGTAAAACCCTAGTCAGCTGGGTAAAATCAGAGAATTCACCTTTTTGCCCCTCTCTGAGCATCTACAGAATAAAATCTTTTTCTTATTACTTTAATTAAGGCCTACCTGTGTCTGTCTGCCTTAAAAAATCTCAGTCATCTAGCAGAATTTCACCAATCAAATAGAAACAACTATGAATACTGAATACTGTCCATAAATCCCTTGCCTGAGACCTCCACACTGCTTTGCACAGAGAAAATCCACTGCCTTCACAAGCAGCACAGTAGCTGCTGCCCCTGATGTCTGCAAACCACACTATGCCCTACCTCTGAATATAAATACATTCACAAACTTTTGCTGAAAACTGTCCTTTCCAAAGGTTTTGTTGTAGCTAATGGACCTATTTGTATGTTAATACTTTATAGATAGAACCTGTAAAATAAATCATATGCTAACTAAAATATGAAATTTGTTTGATATAAAAATTTACTAGAAAGTCTTTACTATCTTGAAGGAAATATTATTTCATTGAATTTACAGATTTTTGAATGAGAATTTAAGAGTGATATTCTTTTCCATTTTAAATATAAAAACAACAGTATTAGAAACATTTGTAAATCCTAACTAAAACAGCTCAATGTTCAAACCACAGAATTTACTCACACAAACATTGTGTGAGCTAAGTATAGTCACTCATTAACAAAGAATATCTCAAAATGCTCATCTTTCAAGATGAAAAATGTAACCAGGGAACATGTGGCACCAAACGGTGATTCCATTATAATTCATAGGTTGAAGTCAAATGATACTATTTCTAGGCTAACAATGTCTTTCTACAATGACAAAGTGATAAAAATACTCATTTTTCACTAAGCATGATCATAAGAATGATACTGAAAAGCAATAGCATGAATCAAATACACAAAATCTGTTTTAAGACAGAGCAATAAAGAGGATAAAATAAACTTCATTTTGTAATTTACATTGTCAGATTCAATTTCCATTCTTCAAGAAATGCTTGCCTCAGTGATATAATGATAGTTTTTGATGAGTAAATACTGACTTGGAGAAGAACTACCAGTCTGCCTACAACCAAAACAAAGACATGGCCCTGCACAGCAAGATTGACCCACCATGCTACCTTGGGAAAAAAATGTCTCTGTACAGTTAGTGATCCCTATCCCACCTAAGACCAGGACAGATGAGGACATGGCTTACCCAACAAGAATGACCCACCATACCATCAGGACCAGGATAAGGGACATGGGTGACCTACCATACCAAGTAGGGCTAGGACAGAGTACTTAGCCCCTCAACAGTGAGAGTGACCCCCAATGAGTGACTTAATTAGGACTGGATGCACAATGTGACACAGAATACCACTCAGGACCAGGACAGACAAGATATGACTAGGACTAACTATGATCCCTGCCCTTGACTGGGGCTCTGTTGGGCAGTTGTGAATTACTCCTTTTGAACTTACAATGAAGCTATATACATATTTGACCCTGGTGAAGGGTCAGATAACAGGCCCAGAGGGCTCTAGGAGTATAATGAGAACCTTGACAAGGATAGCAGAATGCTCCTTTACCACAGGGGTCAGCAATGATAAGACATTTTTGAAAGAACGTATTTAACCCTACAGCTTTCTCTTGGTTAGCCTGGGCTAGCATGGGGCTCCATCCCAGTCTTGTAACACCCAGACTCTTTAGAGGGTCTTAAAACTTTTAAACTGTACACAAAGGCCTTTACTGGTGCCTTCATTCATAAGGACCTCCCATGACGTATGACTTGAACCTAATAGTACAGTCTAGGTATCAGGGCATATGTTGTGCTCAAACTATGCAGCATGGATACAACTAAAGGCCTTTAATTCTGCAAGAAATCTCATGAGAGGAAGGTTCAGCAAATGAACTGTGATTATCAAAGATACAGAAAGTAGTCAGTAGGTGTGGACACTGATGCCCAACGACTGCCATGATGGGCAATCATTTTGATCTAGCCTTTCTCACATTACCCTTCCCCATCTGCGCCTGGGTGTGCAAATTTGAAAAGAGCCACACTGAGTCCACATCCAGGATGCCTACAGTGGTTACTTCCAGAGCATGTGACACTGAACTACAGTATGATCCCAAGATTTCAGTACCAGCTTGACATGTTACAGCCTCAGCTTTAGCTCCCCAACTACCAACTGGGAAGAGCCATTACAGGCTCATTCAGTGGTCTTGTGAGGCTCAGTCACGCAATATTCTTGGCCTGAAACCCAAGGCTATTGATTCATTAGGCAATACCTGACAGAGGCTGGTTGAAGTATTCACCAAGTCAACAGTCTTGATTGGGATGAAAGGTAGAGGCACTTCTCCTACTCCCTAGGGCAGACATTCCTGAACCCTTCCTGCAGCTGCATGGGCTTTGCCAATGATTGCAAACAGTCAAGGAGAAAAATAGGTAAGGTTTAGTTTTTCCAGTCCTTTAAGGGTCACAGCAGAGAGCACAGTCAAAAGGAAAATGACAAAAGGCTTTACCCAACTTTGAAAGCCTTCACAGATTCTCCCTCTATACTGTCTAAAAGATTCAGACCCATTCACTACAAGAAGTGCCAGCTTGCCTCTTCAAGTAGCTTGCTTCAAATACCCACTCACAGCCTGCCAAAGGCCTAACTTCACTCTTGTAAATAAAGCAACAAAGCAGCTATAGAAAAATGTCCACAATGAAGTGACTAAAAATATGGCAGAAAAGTGCTAAATGTCTTAAATAAAATTTATAACCATAAAGCAGGTGATTAAATTAAAACAAAAATGGGATGAAAAAATTAATAGAACTAGGAAAGTATTAAATCGCATAAATGAGAAAAGACATTAAAATTATTCCACAAGTTGAATCTATATATACTTTAAATGAAGGCAACATAACCAAACTAAAGGAGAAAATGTTAAAAGTGAGTACTGCTGAAAGCCTTTCTGGAGAGGATGCAGCACAACAGGATGAAGCCCTCACAGGAATGTGAAGTCTGAAGAATTCCATCCTACTTAAAATAAGTAAATAAAAAGCCAGGCTATCTCTCTTGTCCCCAAGGTACTAATCAAAGAGTATGGCATAAGGATCAATGTACCACTACTCCACATAGGCTTTTGGGGCATTATCAAAAGATGAGAGAACCAAAATGAATGGCCAAATTTCCCAGAACTGGAAAAAGAAAGGAACAAACCAAGCTGTCTCAAGAGAATGTGGTCGTCTAAGGGTGAAGTAGTGTGGGTACCATTTTGGATCACTCTCTCTTCAGCACTGGAGTACTGGAAGTTAAAAATAAACAAAGAACAAAAAAAACCCCACAATATGTCATTTTGTTCTTCATGTTCAAACCCATCCTTCTATTAAAATATGCCTAATTGGCTTTCTCTATATCTTTTACTGCTCATCATAATTACTTACATGGCTAGGGACCTGGCTTAAGTATGGTGCACTTACTGAGCAACAGTGAAGTTTTGACTTCAAATCCAGTAACTTCCCAACACTTGATTGTTAGAGATAAAGTATACCCTAGCAAGTTCCTTATACTAGATGTTAGACTAACAAACTGATTTTTTTTGTCTTGTTCTTGGGATACACAGAGCCAAGTAATTAATGTGAAATAAGTCAATAACAAATGTTTAAATACCTGATTATTATGTCCCATTGTCTAATTTTTGTGTATGTCTGGTACTAGTTACTGTCCTACACATATGGCTGCTGACTATCTTCTCATATCTACCACTGAAGCTAAGAGCTTAAAATTATTTCTACAAGGAGAAAATTAAATTTGTTTCCTAACTATAATATTTTAATGCTATTTGGCTTGAAGACTTTTTAATTAATCTACTCAGACATGACAGTATTTCTTTAAAAAAAAAAAACCCAGGGAAGGGGTGGGTGGAGGGAAATGGGGACGAAACATGAGAAAGGGTATCAATGTTTGTGAAGTAATGTACCTTCTATCTGGCGAATATAATGTAACCCTTCTATTAATTACAATAAAAAACCAGTACAATGTTAATACTAATATATAATATCTAGACGATAGCAAGATCCATGCAGTTTCTTCTTTCATATTAAATAATATGCCCAGCAAAACCCATAGTCCATGTCTCTTAGGCAATGTCTACATATATGTGTACATTTTTTAAAAAATGTACAGAATACAACTATTTAGCTGGCTACATATCTAATAAACAAGGTAATTTACAGTCACGAAGACATAAGTTTAACCCCAAAGACATCTAACCTTTTGTAATCATTTGTTCTCTCTTAAAACCAAGTCATTCCTCTTGTTCACTAGCCAATTGTTTACCTGTTGAGCATCAGATCAAATTTCAAGCACAAAGTCCACAAAGTCCATTGTTTATGTTCCCACTGCACATACACTTAATGATAAAGTCTGTTTTTCCTAAGTGCTGATCTGCTTGCTCTCCTGGAGTAAAGAATTTATTATAAATAGCTTGTTTCTACCATCTTACATACGAGGCTCTCAATAAAGAGCCTGGGTTTTGCACATAGCAAAGACAGTGCAACTCAAAAGAGAACTTATACTTTTTCAAAAGCAAAAGTTGTTTTATTTCTCCACAAATATGACAACTCTTTTGGAGCCCAAAATAGTAACATGTGGTTCATTTAAGCCAATTGGTTTAATATATTTTCAGCTACGTGCTGCTAACCCCATAACTGAAAGTCTTTTTCCTAATCAAATCTATTAGTGAGATTTTGAATAGGAATATTAAATCCCTTTGAATCTCAGTGAGCTGTCAGTGAGTTATAATCTAGGTTATACAGTTAGTCTTTCTACACTAACAGGACAAAGTGAGTCACAAAATTTTTAGAAACTGAGGAAACTCAAAAACAAGGTAGGCAAGGGAGACATCTGGTGGAAGTAAAATGTAAGGCCCTCTGAACACAGTAAATGACTAAAAAATCCTTTCCACTGTAAAATGGTTGCCTTTCCCTTCTTTTGCCAGTCTTCAGGCTTGAACTCAGGGCTTTTTCACCGTACCTGAGCTTTTTATTTATTTATTTATTTTCCTGAAGGATAGTGTTCTGCCACTTGAGTCACAGCTCCACTTCTGGCTTTTTAGTGGTTAGCTGAAGGAAACAGTCTTACAGACTTTTCTGCTGGCACTGGCTCCTAATCACAATCCTCATATCCTCAGCCTCCTGACTAGCTAGGATTACAGGTGTGAACCACTGGGCTAACAGCAGTGTTTCTTGTTAGAGTATGAATACCTTAAGATTAAAAACTGAAAAACAAACAAATGCAGCAGTTTACATTTGAGGCTTTTAAACTTTCCCATTTTCCTGTTTCAAAGTACACAGATCCTCATATAAGAATCCTGTTTCAGTAGTGTCCACATAGATCATATTTTTCCCATATCAGTACTTTTTCCTTCCAAAAATTCATGGATAATTTATAAGAATAAAATACAGATAGTGTTATAAAATTTTTGTGCAAATTTCATGGAAATAAAAATTCAATAACCAAATTAATGCCCTTGAATTATCAGAGAATGGGTGGGCCTGGGAACTCACACACATAAATCTTTCTGTCTCACCAAATGTGAGTCTTAGGAGTAGACTCCTCCTCAACTGCTGAGAAAAACTATCCACAGCATGAAGTCTGATTATACTCCTGAAGCCTAAGAGGCCACTTACTTGAAGCCTTTAGGATTCCAGAGAGGCACTCATCATTACTGAGTATCTTTTTGCTTCCAGTATCTGCTAGTAGATAGAGACACAACAGAGAAAAAGACCTGTGGATCCTGTCTTCAGAGGCTCACAGCTGCTGTTGCTGCTGCTCCTGCTGCTGCTGCCTCCTCCTCCTCCTCCCTTCTTCCTTCTTCTTCCCTCCTTCTTCTTCTTTCTTCTTCTCCTCCTCCCTTCTTCCTTTTCCTCCTCCTTCTCCTTCTTCTCCATCTTCTCCTTCTCCTTCTTCTCTTGAACTCTGGGCCTGGGTGCTGTCCCTGAGCTCTTTATCTCAAGGCTATCGCTCTACCACTTGAGCCACAGCAACACTGCTGGTTTTCTGGTGGCTCATTGGACTTTTTATGCCTGGGCTGGTTTTGAACTGTGACCTTCAGATTTCAGCCTCCTGAACAGTTAGGATTACAGGCTTGAGCCTCCAGCACCTGGCTTGAGGCTCACAGCTTCTTGAATCTTCTGTCATCTAGCCTGCTACCGACACCACCTGCTGGATGAAGTCTGGGCCTATCCATTCTGCTTCTGTTATGGGCTTCTGTTCAGGTCATCACTCTCATTTATTCTAATCTCCCTAAGAAGATATTCTACTAAGAAAGTACCCATTATTATTTATTATTACTCTGCTGTAAGCATGTGACTTCTGGCCTTGAGTCAGACGTTTTCAAATCCCAGCATCATTGCTGAGGATTAAGTATGATCCTCCAGCTAACACCATCTTTCCTAGACAGGTAGATCCATAGACACACCACACATATACAATCTTAAAACTGTTAATCCTGGATTACAGGAAAGCAAAAACCACCAGAAGCTTTGGCTGTTTTTATTTGGTTTGGTTATGATACTAGGCATAGAACCAATGAAACAAGTGTTTTATAGCTGAGATATATCCCAGTGGAAATTGCTGTAGTCTACTTTCCTGGTATTATTTTATAGGAAAATTGATTACAAGAAATCTAATTTTACCATATCTTAAAATAAGAAGGGAATTTAGCAAATTTTTTGGCTCTAACACTTCATTATTAGGTGAAAAAAAATAAGAGCCAGAAAATAAACAAGATACAAGGACACTGGAATTCTGGCCCCTTTTCTCATTTTGCTCCATGCCCAACAACCAACCTAATCAGGATAAGAAATGGGTCTATTTATGACCTTTCTATCATAGAGCCTAAGCAAACCTGCCTAACACAAACCTCAAAAGGCCTTTAATAAAGGGACTAATTGTTGAACCCTGATTAGTCTGTGTACTTCCCCAAATAGTTAAGGTGTTGCCTGGAAAACACAATGTTTTATGGATTTAGAAAGAATGAAAGGTATGAAATACAACTGCAATTAAGTGAAAACAGTAAGACACTAGAAGCTGAACTTCCTGGCAGCTAAAGCACAAAGTCATCAGGAATAAGATATCTCCACTAGTGTATACCAGTAAAAACTAACACATTTCTTACTCAAGAAAAGCAGCATATAGTTCATAAGATCCAAATGTGTTTCTAGCAGATATCTGCCAGATAACACACAACTTGGTGTGTGCCCTGTGGAGGGGAAGAGTCTCTTCTTACCATAATTTCACCCACAACCAGGTGAGGAGAACCTGGAACAAATCCCACATGAGGCCTTTTAAGATGGAAATTTATGTTTAACAACATATTCCCTTTTCCTATAACTCCTACCTTTTCCTAAAAGAAACTGTAATCTTAGGAAAATCCATTGTTTATATCTATTATATCTAGGTATTCCCTGCAAAATGGAAAAGAAAGGATACAGAGTAGATGGATGACTGACTTGTAGGTTCTAGTTGGAGATCTTGAGTACAGAACTGTCTTCATCACAAAAAGTACACATGGGGCCTCGAGTTTGGCCTAGTGGTAGAGTGCTTGCCTAGCATGCACAAAAACCCAGGTTCAATTCTTCAGTATCACATACATAGAGAAAAGCCAGAAGTGGTGCTGAGGTTCAAGTGGTAGAGTCCTATCCTTGAGAAAGTCCAAGTACAGTGCTCAGGCCAAGCCCTGAGCTCAAGCTAAAGACTGGCAAAAAAAAAAAAAAAAAAAAAAAAAAAAAAAAAAAAAAAGCACACATAGGTCTTGCAACAAATTACTTGATTCAATTAATAAGCACTGAATTCCAACTTCTCACAAGGTGCTAGGTCAGGCCCAAGGGAAATGACAGTTCCAAGCTAATGGCCTCAGGGCTGACAGAGCTAAAGAGAATGTTAGTGGCCCAGTCTAGGGACTCACAGATGGATTCCTTAAGCATGAAGGAGCTGAGGGATCAACACTGTGAGCACCATAAGGCATCCAAACAAATATGAAGTGCTATACCCACTGCCTTGCCACATGGTGGAAACCAAGTGTTGGTATGAACAACTAGCAGTACTAGTGCTTGCAGAACAGGACTGAGCAGAGCCCTGAGTGCAAACATGTGGGACGCCGTTCACAGAGGAGTGTATGGTGGCAACAAAAGCAGAAGTGAGCCAGACTTTGTCTCCTAAAGCCTTTCAGAAGCTACTATCCAATGAGTTACTTGGTCCTAGAAATTTAAAATCAAAGTGAAGGACTTGATGTACTACTTTGGAAAGTGGAGCAATGTGACCTTTTCTTCTGTTCCATCTTTAGTCTTCATGTTCTTTTTTTTTTTTTAAGTCAGTCATGGGGCTTGAACTCTGAGCTTGGGCACTGTCCTTGAGCTCTTCAGCTCAAGGCTACTGGCCTTCCCCTGGGCCTGGGAGCTGTCTCTGAGCTCTTCAGCTAAAGGCTACCACCCTACCCTTAGAGCCTCAGCCCCACTTCCCATTTTCTAGTGGTTAATTCGTGTTAAGAGTCTCAGGTTCTTTAGTGCCAGGGATGGCTTTGAACCAAGATCCTCAGATCTCAGCCTCCTGAGTAGCAAAGATTATAGGCATGAGCCACCACATCTAGCTTAGTCTTCATATTCTTTACCTAAAATTGTAACGGAAAATATTCAGCACTGATTTCCACCTGACTCTTGGAAATAGTTGGAAAGAATTGGATGTCCTGGGCTCTGCCTCAACCTTTCATGGACTCCTACAGACCCCCTGAGACCCTGTGACCCCAGCAGCACTAGGAGTAGGGTTCACCGGAGCATGCAACTCCCCTCCAGGATGTTTGCAGTTGAGTAATCTGAATAGTCCTTCATTTTAGAAAATAGATACAAGCAAACAGAGGCAATTCTATCTTTTCCCTAACTGTATTTTAAATGTCCTTAAATGGCTCAATACATGGGATTAATAATGGACACACAGTTAAATGAACAGGTACCTTAAAAAAAAAAACAAATCAAAACATTTAGAGATGTATTCAAAGCTGACACAGAAAGTTCCCAGCCCAAATGTGAGGGTCCAGGGAAACAATCTCAAGAAACAACCTTTGTAGGAGAAATATTTGTCTCCACTAATCTCTTAAGATTTTCACCCAACTATAGTCTCAAAAATGATTAGCTTGGGAAAAGCTGTTTGTTTACAACAAAGTAAGTAAGGTTTTCTTAAGCAGAGTCCCTCACTCAGGTTGTCATGTGTTCAAGAGAACAAGACCAAATACCATATGTACAGAGAACAAAACTAAGCACCAACTGTGTACAATAGCATGTAAGACAATTGCACACAAGTGTGTGCCAGCTTACATGAATGATTCTGAAGAGTCCCAGAAGCATAGCAAATACCTTCAAAAGTGAAGTCAATTGAAGCTGTGGCTCAAGTGATGGAATATTAGCCTTGGGCAAAAAAGCTCAGGAAAGTACCTCGGCCCTACATTCAAGCCCCAGAATCAGTGCATGTGCACTTGCACACACACATGTGTGCATGCATGCAACCCACACACAACCAACACTGAGATTCCAGCTAACTCCAGGAAGGTTGGCCAGTAATAACAAATGCTGGTGTGGATGTGGGAAAAGTTTAATAAACTATTGGGGGGAATATAAATTACTACTACCACTCTGGAAGGTACTATAGAGATTTCTCAAAGAACAAAACATTGAACTACCTTATGATCTAGTGATACCACTCCTGACTATCTACCCAGAAGGTTACAAGTCAAAACACAGAAAAGACACTTGCATGTCATGTCCATGCTTATTGCATTATTCACAACAGCAAAGTTACAGAAACAGCTCAGATACCCTGCAATAGATGAGTGGATCAAGAAAATACGGTACATAAACACAATGAAATTAAAATTAAGAATGATGACTGTGACCTACTGCAAGGAAATGGATGGACCTAGAACAAATGTTAAGTGAGGTAAACAAGGCTCATAGACAAACAGCACGTTTTCTCTCACATGTGGAAGCTAGATCTAAAATACAACTATGTATGGTAACATGTAAAGGTCTCAAAACATTTACGCACAAACTGATTAAAGGAGGATATACTTAATAGTGTATCAGAATAATTCATGTAAGTTGTCATTTATTTATATGCAACTGTCCTACAGCTATTGTACACAGTTGGTGCTTAGTTTGAATATAGTTGGTGTTTGGTCCTTCCCTGTTGTACTCATGACAACCTATGCGAGGGACTCTGCATATAAATGTACAAGAATGATTCAAAGAGAGTCCCAGTGGTACAGCAAACAGGAGAGAAATCAAAAGGCTTAACTCCTCAACTAATACATTACCTATCAAAACAAATACCAAGAAAAAGAAACATATCTTGGTGGGAGAGGAAGACATAGAGGGGGAATAGGAATGGAGGGAAGGGTAAGTAAATATAGTCATTATGTAACGAGGGTAGAGACGTGAGGGATAAAACAAAGTAAGGGGTGACATAGGCTGAGAAGCACTGTACTTACAACTTGACTTATGGAATTGCAATAAGAACAATAACAATGATAATAAATGCAAAATGTTTAATAAATTATGTATAGCTTTAATAAATATTAACATAATCAGTTTCTAATTCTAAAAAAGTACACAAATGAGAACTGTTTATATGCACATCATATGAATGACTGTATACAGGAGCAAGAAAATGGGCCAGGTGCCAGTGGCTCATGCCTGTAATCCTAACTACTCAAGAGACTGAGATCTGAGGATCACAGTTCAAAGTCAGCCCGGCACAAAAGTCTGTGAGACTATTATCTCCATTTAATCCCAGAAAACCGGAAGTAGCACTGTGGCTAAAGTGGTAGAGCAGTAGCCTTGAGCTGAAGAGCTTAGGGACAGTGCCCAGGTCCAGAGTTCAAGCCCCAGGACAAACAATCAAACAAACAAAAACAAAGGAAGGAAGGAAGGAAGGAAGGAAGGAAGGGAGGGAGGGAGGGAGGGAGGGAGGGAGGGAGGGAGGGAGGGAGGGAGGGAGGGAGGTAAAAAGCAAGAGAATGGTTTAAATGTATATAGTGGCACATGAGAACCAGTTGGGTATGACAGCACAAGAACATGTAAATCAGTTAAGTGCATAAAATGGTACATGAAAGCTAACTACACAGAAGCATATGAATAATAGGCAACTTTCATGCAATAGCATATTAATGAAAGCTACAGCACAGGGAGTCAAATATGTACCACAGCACCTAAGCCAACTGCACACTCATCTCTAGGTAAGTGAACTGGCCCATAAGTTCAGTAACCACCTACATGAATGCATCAGACAGCCAACTGCATAATAACAGTGTATAAACAAACCCAACCTATTTTCTTAAGCCTATAAATACACAACAAAATACATTCACCAAAATGTCTTTATGAGGCTACAGTTAAACTTTTCCATTAACTAAGCTATTTAATGATTGTATTCCAAAGATTTTCAATGGTGCTTGAAAAGATGAATACATTATACCATTATTAACTCACTAAGGTGGGAGAACTAAATTAAAACCGCTGGTTTTGTTGGTTTCTGGTCCTTTAATGCGCAAGCCAGAAATACCTGTATACTAGAAAACCACATTTTCTTTCTTTTTTTGTCGGTCCTGGAGCTTGAACTCTGGGCCTGGGCCCTGTCCCTGAGCTCTTCACTCAAGACTAGAGCTCTACCACTTGAGCCACAGTACTACTTCCAGTTTTCTATCAGTTTTTTTAGTTATGTTTTTATAATAATTTTAATGGCTGTAAAATATGTAACAGTATATCGTGTGATGGCTATATGATATGTACTTACTTAATTCCTTTCACTATATTTAGATGGCCACTTATAATGTAGAAGATAATGATTTATCTGTAAAGACAATCACTTTCCCTCCCACTGAATTGTCTACCTTCTGGGTCACCAGCACTGACAGCATTCTCAGAACTTGTGCAGTTGGGCTCTGGCTCACAGGGGACATAACCCTCAGGAGGCAAACTTACAGTATAGAGCCGTTGTTTAGGGTGAATCTTAATGTCACCATCTGTGAAGAAAAAAAGGAGAAAACATGCATTGGTAAATAATACATTATGTAACTAGACATATATTTGATCGGATTATGCCAGTATCATTTCCAATGAAATTTCATAAAGACTCAATAAAACCAAACCATGATCATAAGTACTTATTTTCATAACTTTTTGGCAGAACAGTGAATCAGCCACATATATCAGCCAAAAAAAAGTAAATATATAAGGTTATTTAATTTCACATTAGGTTACTTATAATGTAAACTTTCGGGTTTTCATAATGTGATGTAAAAAACATAGACAGACATAAAAATGTCAGTGGGGCTGGGAGTTTGGCCTAGTGGTAGAGTGCTTGCCTAGCATGCACAAAGACTGGGTTCAATTCCTTGGTACCACATGCATAGAAAAAGCCAGAAGTGGTGCTGTGGTTCAATTGGTAGAGCTCTAGCCTTGAGAAAGCCAAGGACAGTGCTCAGGCCTCAAGTTTAAGCCCCAGGACTGGCGAAAAATGTCTTAGTGGAATCATGCTATAAGTACTATAATTTACACAGATTGTACTTTTTTGTTGCTATCACTTAAAATTAAATATGATAAAATAATAGAATACACAGTATTTAATTCTTCACATTCTTTTAATGGCTGCATGTATTCCATGCTATGGGAACACTGTGATTTCTAATTTAACTACTGTATGTGGACACTAGCTTTGTGCTTTCCTGACCAGGCTGATTTCTAACTGTGACCCTCAGATCTCAGTCCCTTCAGTAGCTAGGATTGTAGGTACCACTGGCACCAGGCTTCCTTCAGTTAAACCCTTAGAAATGTAAATGCTTGTTTGAAGGGTAAAACCTTTTTCTGGCTTTTTATAAAGGTAACCGAAAGAAGAATGCTTTCTCCTATACCCTTTAATACTGAGTAGTATCAATATTTAGTTATTATTTTCATTTAAAATGGCAAAGTGATTCTTATATGTGACAAACACATATGCATATCTTAGTTTGCTACAGAATAACCAGTATTTTATTTGAAACATGTAATGGCAAAGATAAAATGAAATCACTAGTACATATTAAAAATGTGTTTTAAAATATTTAAGTGTAAAATGTTAAATGTGAAAATCTTGAAGCATTTTCAGCTTCCTCTGCTATGAATATATCTCACTTTCTTAAAGCTAAGTTGCCAGAATTCTCTTTCTTACATTAATCTTATTCATGACAGTACTCATAATCAATTACTATGTCACTCTCTGGTAGAATCAATGGCAGATGGAGCCAAGCTTCTAAGTATAACTATCCCTATTGTGTAATATCAACATTTGATCATTTTTCAAAGAATATTTTTAGATGCTTTTAATTGGCTAAATCTTTCTTAATAAGAAAGTTACATAGAACTTAAAAAATGTCATTGTTCACTTAATTATTGGGATGAGGACCGAAGACATCATGAAAGTGAAGAACGTAAGGACTCATGAAATGGAAAACATTGACTCACTTAGGAAAAAACATTCAAAATGTAACATGCCAGACAGTCCTTGCTGGTGAGAAATCACATGCTGATGTTACCACTGGCCTAGGCTCTCAAAATGCAAGGACAATACTGTCACAGTCAAACATGTTCTCTATGATGGTAGAAAAATATCACCCAGAGTCTGTAAGCAAAAGTGACCACATAGTGTGTTATAACTTGCAGTTCTAACTTTCTGTATTCTTTTGGGTAAAATATGGTTTGTTAAGATGACATTGTTTCTTCCAAAAAGTTGGTTGGAACATCTCTTGCTGATATATAACCAAGAAAAAGACGATTTACAGTTTATGGAGTAGTCAGGAGCCATTTGCTTGTCTGCTTCATCATCTTCACCATTAATATAGAACATGCAGCATAGATCTCTGAACATAGATCCCTGAGACTGTTAATCTTCCAGGGGTAAAGGTGGAAATGTACAGAAGTCAGGTGGGTATCTATTGTCTGATAAAAGTTGCAAGCATTCATACCTCCAGAGAAATACACAGGAAAACGGGTGAAGATAGAAGTCACAAAATGTAAGGATTGACTTTGAGCAGCATTATTTGCGTGGAAGCAGTTACCACCCAGGCTGACTTAATACTTCAAACTCACCTAGAATTAGAATCACAACCCACTTGCTCACTTTCTATTCTTTCCAGTTGCAGTTCCAGGGGTCCCCTCTTCTGTTTATGTCCACACAAACAGCTCTTTCTTGCTGGTAACTTCCAAGAACTAAGGACTGTGTAGCCTTCACTAACTATGGGCCACTCTGTGGCAGTCAATAGCTGAAGAGAATCCCTGCATGAAAACCAAGTTCAGGACTGCAGGCATCTTGTCATCCTTGTTGCTGCCTGAAAACATACTTGCTCTCATTTCTTTGCAGGTACCTTTGTCTAGCAAAGTCTTTGCAAGGTCCTTATTTCATCATAAAAATTCATCAAGTTCCACAAGTACCTACCCACCATAACAGCTATAACTTTAACCTTCAAAAGACAAAGCGTCCTCCAACCTGCTCCTGGCCTAAGCCAGCCTGTTCCTTTTCTAAGAGTCAGCACTCTGGCAGCCCCATTAACCGCCAGCAAGGCACTTTTGTCTTAGTCATAGTGTCTTCTGCACTTTAAAAAACTACAAAAGCAATTGCTTCTTTATGTGATCAACAGTTAACTGCATTACCATTTCTTTTTAACCAATTTTTGACTTCAGTGCTCTCCCCAATCCTCTCTACTCCTAGTGTAAGACTTTTGTTTTGCTGAAACACACAGACTATCCCCTTGGTGAGAGTATATAGTTAGTCAAATCCTTACTTCTACAGGCATGAACATACCATCACTTGGCTCCTTTCATACTTTTCTTTTTTGGTAGTACAACTGCCCATTGCAACACATATAAGCCACACAAATAACTTCCCACCTCTGTTCCAGATATATGGCTTATTTCCTAAAAAGCAGCACATGCCTTTGTGTGCTATGGATTCTTACAGAACCATCAGTGAACTTGCAAACAAGCGAACATAGTGCTACTTCTTTTTTGCTTTGCTTTGGCAAATCAAGTGACACACTCATGGCCTCTTGCCTTTTGCACTTCGATTATGTATCTTGGTGGTCTATGAAGAAAATCACATGCCTGTTGATGACTACATATGCTTCTAGGGACTTATGTACATACCAGTGGAAAGTTAAGATTTTTCACTATTTTTTCACTGGTCGATTACCTTCATCCTAGACCATAGCCTGGATTCAGCCAGCACAGAGAACCAAGATCCCAGCTGTACACAGGACCAAAGCCACACTTCTAGCTTTACCCAGCTTCAAGGACGCCCCCTTCTAGAGATAGCACCAAGTACACCATGCTCCCTTCTAGAGACAGCACAATGTACACTTTCTGCTAAGGTCAGCACCAAGGACAGCACTCACTGACTAACCACCAAGGACAGTTCCCTGTGTTGACATAAGGTCAGTCAGGACTTGACCCCACAGACCAGATCTTCTGAAGGGACAAAGGGAAAACAAATAGATGGGTGTATACATAACCTACAAAGCAAGGTGGTGACCTGACAATAGCAGCAGAGGATGTACATCACCTCATGGAACAGATTGTGTGAGAAAGTGTGCAGGTCCAGTTAGAATTCAAAATCTAAGTGGTATTATCTTAGGCATGTATGTTGCCACAGGAAAACATCACTTTCACAATCTAGGTTCCTACAGTTATTTTTCTACTAGAACTGTCCTTGAATAGCCTAGAATGTCTCCCCACATCACCACAGTCCAATCTCTTCCTCCAAAAACAACTTGCAAACGCAACAAGAAAAACACAAAACAAAACAAAAAACTAGTGCATGTCTGAGAATACTAGCTTCCCTGATCAAGTTAGCTCTTTTATTCATCAGAGCTTGTGTGTAGAAAGACACTTGCTCCATGAATTAAACTGTCAAGACTTTTGCAAAATTCACTCAACAAGCCAGGAACCAGTGGCTCACAATCTTAGTTATTTAGGAGACTGAGATGGGGAGAATCATGGTGTGAGGACAGACCAGGCATATATAACCTTTCCCAATCCACTGCTGGGAAAAGTGGTAAACACCTTCATACTGAAGGAGGAATGGACAAACTAAGAAATTCCCTCTAGGCCCACCTTGTTCTGGGAAGTGAAAACTTTAGGGTCCAGTGGTCATGGTAAACATCTATTCCAGGAACACAATTAATGTACATAAATTCCAGTAACTGGCCTGTTTACAGGGTCCAGCGGTCACCAGGACCCAACAGTTAGTCATCTACACCCAAAACAATCAGAAATATACTTATGAATCAACCTAAATGTCAAACTAAATGTTATCCAATCATGAGCCTGAGCTGTAATTTGTTTTTACATGATTATAAAAGCTGTGTAAAATCTTTGCTCGGGACCTCTCAGCGTCACTGGCCATGAGTGCATGGAGGTCCGGGTTTGAACTCGTAATAAACGACCCTTGCCCCTTTGCTTTGGCCTTGGCCTCTGGTGGTTCTTTCGGGGTCCCAGGAGTTCGGGTACAACAATACCAGTTGCATGGGAGACTGGGACTCTATCTCAATGGGAAGAAGTTGTATGTGGTGGCTCATGGCTGTGACCAGGCACGGAGAAAGGCCTTATTTTTATAAACGGCCAGTGAAAAAAATGGATTGGAGGTATGGCTTCATGGTAGAACATCTTATCTATTAAGTATGAAGGCCTGAGTAAAAAACAAAAAACAAAATAAACAAAGGTGAGGTATACCTAGCTCTTCAGGAGGCTGGGTCTGAACTATGGTTCAAAGCAAGCCAATTAACACCAAAAAGCTGAAAGTAGAGTTGTGACTCATGTAGAATAAAATCTTAATGAAAAGCTAAGGAACAGTGCCAAGACCCTGAATTTAAATCACAGTACTAGCAACAAAAAACAAACAAATGGACATTCAATAAAGAGAAACCACAGGCTTAAAGAACAGATTACTGGGGAAAACCTGATCTTGTAATCTACAACCTTACGTGACAGACAACCTTACCTGTCAGATGATGAACATGCTTGTGTTTTACTTTCTCAGAGGTGACTTTCTTAGGCGGTGTTTCTGAAGTCACAATTTTCAGTGTCTCTTTTTCTTGCCCACTTGGAATATTAGGGAAAAGTCTCTTCAGCACTTTTTCAACAAACACTATAAAGGATAACAGGAGAAAGAATAGCTTGCTGAATTTATTTAAATCATATATGGCTTTCATTTAAAACCTGATAGCAACTGGCCTTCCCAACGGTTATCGTTCTACAAAGAACTTCTAGACACAGACTGTCAGGTCATCACCCAAACACTGCCCAGTAGACCTCCAGGAACCTGTTCCTGATAACCTGATAACCTTCCCTATAGTCTCCACTGCACAGTAAACCCTCCAGGTCTACCTCCTTCAAGGATGCATACACTCTGGTGCCTCCTGGCTTTCTTTGATCACTGCCTTATAGATAGCTAGGCTTGAGCTGGTAAAGTACATTCTAGGGTACACCAGCACTGTACTGACTATAGCAAAGGGTTTATCTCCCCTTGAATTTCTCCTCTAGTGTAGTTCATAAGCATTACAGGGAAGACATTGGCCCTGGGTACTAGAAACTGAGTAGCCTGGATAGCCTATGAATAGGCTATGGAGTTCCTACCTCCATGTGTGAGACAAACTTTCTGAGGATACCAGCAGATTACGGTCAGTCAACACCCTTTATTGTCTTTTTTGAACTGAGCTGACAGACAACTTAGTCAAGGACATAATTTTGTGCAGTTTACATGGCTTTAGCATGTAGGACACATTACAGTTGAGTTTACATTCTGCTTTTACTAGAGGATTACTAATGAGTAAATATTTCCATCCTCACTTAAGTGTGGTTTATAAACAGGTATGATTTTAAAACAGCATACTAGAAAAGGAGAAAGGTTAATAAAAGGAGAGCTTTTTTTAATCATCATTAAATAAAAAAGATAAATAAATAGCTGCCAAGTTCTGTAGTAGAAATTAGAATGCCTAGTACAAGTGCCTTAGTACATTCATGAAAATAGTAGAAGAGGTAGATTTAGTATAACCTTAGATAATATAATTATTTGTGATATGAAATCTGACTAGATATACTGAGATCGGCTTATAGGTGAATTGGAGAATTCCATGGCTTTATACAGAAACATTCTACCTAAAAACATAGATGCTTCCTAATTCTATCATATTATCAAATATTTGTGTTAGAAGTAACTACCTCAATGTATGTTTCAGCTGTAAAGAATACAATGAAAGGTTATTTTTTAAAAAGAAAGAAAATTAAAGGCTCTTTCCTGATTGTCAAAAGTTCCACTGGTTTATCGGCTCTCTATGAAAAACTTACATAGTACTCAGCAAGAGTGAAAACAAGTTAGCACTAGTATTACGAACAGAGCCACTTCTAAATGAGTCTCCATAGCACAGTGGCTCCAGATGAATAAGAAGCCACCTTTCAGATGGAATTAAAAAAAAAAACCCTCTAGCTAAGTAGAAAATGTGACTTGCACTGATTATCACACATAAGACAAAAGGACTGATGAGGCCCTAAAAATGAGATTTCCCATTCACTATTTTAAATTTTCATTGTGTAAGACCATACCATATAAGCTGACTCCCATATAAGCTAGTGAGATGAGCAGATTCCAAGATGACCTCTTGTAGAATGAACCTCAGAGCAGGAGAAAATATCTTAGGCTATGGGAAGTGACAGGCTGCCTGGACAAGATTTCTGAAAATGTACTGTGTGCTCAAAAATGTATTCAAAAGGAGGCTTCAAATTTTCAAATAAAAACCAAATTGTCACGCTGGACAACTGTGGTTCACATCTATAATCCCAGCTAGGCAGGAGACTGATATCAGATTGAAGTTCCAAGCCAGGGGGGGCACACAATTAACCAACAAAAAGCTAAAAGTAGAGTTCTAGTTCAAGCCTTGAGCAAAAAAGGTAAGTATGTGAGACCCTAAGTTCAAGCCCCAGTATGAGCATACACACATGTATACACACTCACACACACACACACCCCAAAACTATCACTGTGTATTTTCTTTAAATGTGAAGAAAACAAAATCTTACTCCAAACAAACATGGTGACAACTTCTATAGGAAACAAAAGGCAAATATTCTTCATTACAAGCTATCAATGATTAAGAAATTTTCACAAAGTAGAACAAATTCTAAGTGAAAACTGTAATCAGCCACTCTATTTCATGAAGAAGGGGGAAGCACAAGGCTTACAATATTTGCTGAACAGCAACAGTGAATCCAACCATCTAGCTAAAATCACATCTACTCTAGAGCTTTCTGCATCTGCGGCCTGAAAATATTAAAATACTATGGAAAAACACTAGAATATGGTTCAGACCAGGCAATTCTTGTGGCTGAGCAGCATTCCAGAAAAGGATTCCAAATAAAACCAGAAAACAATCACAGAAGAGAATAAGCAAGTCAAGGCCTTAGGAGGCAAATTATCTGACAACAGACTTTATTTCGATAAAAGAGCCATGCTTAAAAGAAAAAATAACTGGTGGCTAACCTGAGGATGGAGGTTTGAATCCAACACAGGCAAAAAAGTCTGTGAAACTCATCTCCAATTAACCACCAGAAAGCCAAAAGTATAGACGTGGCTCAAGTAGTAGCACACTGACCTTGAGCAAAAATTCCTGAAAGATAGCACTCAGGCCCTGAGTTCAAGCCATAGTGCCAGCACAAAAATAAATTTAGGAAGGAAGAAGGGAGAGAGGAAAGGAGGGAGGGTCAGAAATAACCATAAAAGCAGTATGTGCTGATGTATTGACCACTGACAAACATTTCTTTGGTAAACACAACCAAAATGAAATAGACTACTCTGGAAATCATAATTACTGCATCTACCTAGAGACTTTTCTCAGAAGATATAGAAAGTAATCTCAACACCACATCCCGCAGGACCTAAAAATCAAGAGACAACTTGCCAGCACAGCTTGTAAATGCCAAGGCACTTCCCAAGGCCTTTTGGATTTTCAGCTCACTATCTTTGTTTTCTCCTACAGAACTGGTTCTAGAGATGATTGCAACTTGTCTTGAGTTTTAGGACAAGTGGTTCCTCCCTCCAGGATAGCCCTGGTGTCCAGGTCACACAAGACTCCAAAGGTACTACTCAGTGGAAGGAAATTTTCTGGGGCTTCTGTTCCTTTCTCCTGCCCCCCCAACACACACACAGACATACAGACACAGACACAGACACAGACACAGACAGACACACACACACACACACACACACACACACACACACACACACTTTCTCTCATTGCCTTTCTATTCTACTTCCTCTGTATGGTCTGTGAGTCTCTTCACCTGACTTCCTGATCTTCTTTCTACATGTTCTGCTTGCTTCATCATCTCATGTTTTCTCACATTATTTTTTTAACTATTTCTTCCTAACGTGAAATCATTTCCAGCCCGCCTAACTTGAAACTTCTACTTCTAACAACTTACAGACACATCTCAAAGTCCTCTACCAGACGGTAAACAAACAGGACTGCACTCACCTTTTCTACCTCAAATCTCATACTTTAAGGCAAGTACCTATTGGTATTGTTGGACTGGAGACCCCAACCCACACTGCAGCCCACATCTTTGTCTGGACCCCTCTGTCGAACCTACCTGCTAAGCTCAATTGCGGGTTTTGCTACCTACCCTGCCACACACTTCCTTTCAACTTTCTAGCAGTATAATTTTGGACATATAAAAAGCTCCTGCTTACCTAACTTCAGAAGTGTTCCCAGGTCAATTCTGTATGTTGTCAGACTGTCCAGCTCTGGCATGACATGCTAGTACAGTGCCAGCTTGCCTCGTCTGCTTTAGATCTCACTTTACCCAGTCTTCATTCTCATCCTTGTCCTTAAACTAGCATCTGCTCTCTCATGTCCTAAGTCCTTGTAATCTGAAGACTTTTAAAGATTATTAAAAAGTAAATACTTGGTAAAATCTTCCGAATTTGAGTTTGTCTGATATTTTCTTATGATTTGACTGAGGTTATTTTATTTATTTACTTACTTATTTTGTATTGGTCCTAGGGCTCAAACTCGGGGCCTTGGTGCTGTCCTGAGGGGTTTTTTTTTGTTGTTTTTTTTTTGTTGTTTTGTTTTCTCAAGACGAGCATTCTACCTACTGAGCCATAGCTCCACTTTTTGGTGTTTAATTAGAGATAAGAATCTCATGGACTTTCCTGCCTGAGCTTCTTTGAACTGCAATCCTCAGGCTCTTTAGTAGCTAGGATTACAGATATGAGCCACCAGTGCCTGGCAAGATTTTGGGCAAACCATGACAGATGTAGGACTCTTTTCAGCGTATCACATCAGGTATCTAAGGTACATATTTTTTTCCTTTCTGCTGACATTAATCACCACATGCTGAAGTGAAATTTACTTGTTTCTTCTTACAATGTTACAAATCTTTGGACTAGCTCAGTTGTTGCAGAAAGGCAGAGATAGAATGATGAGATTCAAGGTCAGTCCAGCCAGAAAGTTAGTGAGACTAACCCCCCCCCCAAAAAAAAAAAACAGGTGGAAAGGTCTGGGTGAATCATGCCTGTAATCCTAGCTACCAAGGAAGCTGAGATCTGGTGATGGTTCAAAGCCAGTCCAGGCAGGAAAGTCCATGAGACTCTCTCTCATCAGTTAACCACCAAAAACCCAGAATTGGAACTGTGGCTCAGTTGGTACAGTGCTAGCCTTGAGCACAAAAGCTGAGGGACAGGGCGTATGTCTAAAAGTTCAAGCCCCAGCCCTAACACACATATAAAAAAAGCCAAATGTGGTGATGCATAATTGTAATTTCAGCTATATGGAAGGTGGAGGTAGGAGGGTAAAAGGATCATGATTCCAGATTAGCCCCTACCTGAAAAGTAAAATAAAATAAAAAGGGCGAGGCTAGTGGTTCAAATGGCAAATCAAATGTTAAGGCCCTGATTTTAAACCCTAGTACCACCATATGTGGAAGCTAGAACTAATTTATGAATGTACAGGTAAACACAACAGAGTTGTATGTAAGTATACACAATGTATTAACTGAAAAAGGGATTTGCAAGGGACAATTCAAATGGTGCAATTCCTTAGCAAAACTAACTCACAGTACAGCAAAATAAACACCAGGAAATTGTTACTTTAAAGGCGGGAAGATGTCAAGGGCATCGATATATATGAATAAAGAGAGGAAGAGGAAGTGGAGGAAGAATGTAGTTATGATATTCAATGCGTATCCTAGGAAATTAAGAAAAGTGAGGAGGAGGTTGAAGTGGAAGGGAAGGGAGACAAAGAAGAAAGGATGATATCCAAAATGAAATTAAGATGCATTAACTGATTTGTGCTACTACTAAACATAATAAAAATGCAATTTAAAAAATATTACTATTTTTCCTTTGCAAATATCTTTGGTGAGAAACTCTGAGGACAACTCCTCTTCCTCCTCAATTTTATCTACTCTTTTTAGCATATATGGCTATGGCATGTCTGGTGATTTTGAAGGTGATTTTGCTTCTCTCGTTCCCATGTGGGAAAATAATCCCATTTATTTATGAATCATTATGATTACTTTGTGAACTTTTGAATATTTCATTTATTCTGAGTCATTTTCACAATATTTTGTTGCTCAATTTTAACCAATGCTGGTCGATTACCTTCATCCTAGACACTGCTTCCCTTTCCTTCTGTAAGACATAGATGCATCTGGCTGCACAAGATGTCACAGCTTGTACTGCATTTTCTCTGCCATACCAAGAGCACCCTGTTTAGTGTCTAGATTGGGGGACAGTTACTCACTGTTACTGCTGCTATCTATTCAACATAAATCTAATTTTGTCCATCCTTTGCTTAATAATCACTAACTACTATGCAGAAATGAGCTTTGGGAGCAGAGGAATGTCTTGGCCATCCATAACCACAAGTTAGAAATCTGAGCACAGAGCCATCACAGATGGCTAGGTGCCTAAGAATGGCCCATACACACCATGCCAAACCCCATTCAGACAGTAAGATGACAAAACTGATATGCAGAATAATGAACTGGTCATGACAAAGAATCATGCAATAACTTAAAAATAGTGCTTGGCCAAGCACCTGTGACTCACTGTAATCTTAGCTATTGAGGGGACTGAGATCTGAGAATCGCAATTTAAAGCCAACTTAGACAGGAAAGCCTGAGACTTTTTTGGCAGCGGTGGTGGTGGTTGTGGGGCTTGAACTCTGGGTCTGGGCACTGTCCCAGTTCAAGACTACTGTTCTACCCCTGAGCCTCAGCACCACTTCTGGATTTCTAGTGGTTAATTGGAGGTGAGTCTCACTGATTTTAGCGCCCGGGCTGGCCTTGAACTGCGATCCTCAGATCTCAGGCTCCTGAGTAACTAGGACTACAGTTGTGAGCCACTGCGCCTGGCTGAAACTTTTTTTTTTTAAGAAAAATCTCTTGTTTTCATTTTCTGGAGTTCCTTTCTATAAATATTATTTTATATGATCAAAGGCACAGAGGTATTGTGCCTTCATGTTTCTACCATAAGAATATTCTCCTTTGAAAATTATTTCAAATAAGCTATTTCAGCAATCCAGACAGAACCCATCAGGGGTCTGATTTATCAGCCTATCAGTACTGCCTCCATAGAACACGTGTCTTTTAACTTCCCTATCCATCCATACCATTACCCACAGCTTAGTCACTGCTTCAGTGCAAACTTGTCATCTGACATCTCCAATCCATGTCTTACCCCTACTCTAGGACAAAATAACCCATTCAGGCTACATTGTCCACCAAGAAAGCCATACTTCCTCTGATGCAGGGCTTCTGGCACCTAGGGGAAACCTCCTGGCAGCCATCCTCTGGGTGGAAATTGGAAATACAGTGTCTTCGTATAACTTCCCAAGATATCCCCCTCCCCCTCCCGTGGAGTCCTGAAACCATAACTACTGCTAAACTATACCATGTTTCCTCCTATCCATACATATCTGTGATAAAGTTTAATTTACGGTTTTTTTTTTTAAAGGAATATTCTCCTTTGGAATCTTGAAGATTCTTATCTCCAATTACCACCAAACAGACAAGTGAAGCTGTGGTTCAAGAAGTAGAGCAATAACCTTGCCCCCGCAAAACTCAGGGACAATGCCCGGGTCCTGAGCTCCAGCCCCAGGACTGGCAAATAATGATAATAATAATAATGATAAAGTAGTGCTCAAAGTCTTAAGTAAATGTAAATAAAATTTAAGTATAAAAGTTTTAAGGCTTTAAAATTTAAATCACAAGTTTTCATATGGAGGATGAGTGGGAAGAATTACATATAAATTCAGATGTGCAGTTATTTAATCACATGTAAACAGAATAAACAAGAGAACATATTACACTATTCAAACAGCATTGATTTTAGCATCTTGTAAACCCAAGTGGCTGAGTTCTACCTTATAATAGTGGTTTACACCCTCACAAGCACATCTCTGGCATCTGACCACTTCCCTATAACAGGAACATGTTCCCTAAGTGGAATGCTCAAAAAGTTCATCCCTGCCCATCCTATTGCTACATTAGTACATAAAAATAAACACTTAATAAACAGCTCCTTTTTGACAGGAATCAAGGCGTGACATTGTGAATAAATATTGGCAGATGGTGGTTTTATGTTATACTAACCATGGCCATACATTATTTATAAAGTAAGCCATCAACAGGCACAAGTGCAGATGGTCTCAAGTAGACGTCAAACAGATATCTCATTAGAAAGTGAAAGTTTTGTCTTTAAAAAGAGTTTTCATAAATATTAGCACAATCTAATCCCAATACTTGCAGATCTAAAATAATTTTACTGATATACATGTCTAAATATTTTTATTACTACAATATAAAGTATGAAGTACTTTCAGAAAAAAATTACCTTTTAAAAGGAAAGCTTAAAAAGAAAACTAAATACAATCAAGTTCTACCAACTAATTGCTGAAAAATGCATTGATAAACTCCACTTCATTCTTGTACTTGAGATTACAAGGTGAATCCTAAACCTGGAATAAGATTTTGGGGAATATATCACCACTTGAACCTACTAACTGAAAAATTATGCAATGAAGCAAAATAAACATTTGATGTCCTGCCATCATTCATCTCTTTCTTCCCCTATAATCGTTAAGAACCAGAGCAAGGTAAATAGTCACACGTACATTTTGCAATGGTTAGGGACCACTGTAAACAGAAAGTCCTAATATTTTCTTTTTTTTTTTTTTTTTTTTTTTTGCCAGTCATGGGCTTGAGCTCAGGGCCTGAGCACTGTCCTTGGACTTTCTCAAGGTTAGAGCTCTACCACTTGAGCCTCAGCACCATTTCTGGCTTTTTTCTATGTATGTGGTACCGAGGAATCGAACCCGGGTCTTCGTGCATGCAAGGCAAGCACTTTAACCACTAGGCCAAACTCCCGGCCCCCTAATATTTTCTTAAGGGAGATCAATCCCTGCAATGGCTAACGACCATGGTAAACAGACAGCCCCTAGTATATGCACAAGGGGAATGTAACCATAGTGCATCCATACAGGCACAAAGAGCCTATTGATGTAAGATGAAAAGGACTACTTACTGTCACTAAGTGTTCATGCTGTCAATTTAAGAAATAACCATTTTAGACCAAAACATTGCAGAATCACTTTCATCTTCACTGCTATCTTCAAATCTCTGATTTGAGTAAGATAATTAACCTTATAAGCTGATTAATCATTTCCTACGATAGAAAAAATCTGCATGCATGCATGCGTGTGTTGATCTTGGGGTTTGAACCCAGAACCTGAACACTGTCCCTGAATTTTTTGATCAAGGTTAGCACTTTATCACTTGAGCCACAACTCTACTTGCAGCTTTTCTGTTTTTTGTTTTTTGTTTTTTAATAGTGTATTATCAAGAACAGTCTCACGGACTTACCTTCCTGGGATGACTCTACCAACATTCTTAGATCTCTGACCTCTGAATGGCTAGGAATTTATCTTCTCAATTCATTTTATGATTGATTTAAAAAGAATGTAAATGAAGGCGGGATTTTTTTTCAGGATGCTAGGACAAAGTATGAACATTCATAACAGAGTAAGTGTAATTTCTTTAAATGTCTGTTATTTGGGGCTATTAAAATATTTTTGACCTGGTGCTACTTGTCTTTCTCTTTAATTTCTAATGTGCTTAAAAACAAAACACTAACTATAAAAACAGAGCTGAGTGATCTGATCCTGGAAATCAGGCTTTTGTCACGGTACCCAACCCTTAAAGGACCAATAAAAAGTTTTTAGTAGTTATAGCAAGGACTCCAACAACTCCAGCAGAAATCTTAGACTAGCCTGCCTTCTCATTTTTCTCACATCTCATTGGTATACTCCTCTCCCAAAAGTGGGAACAAGTTTCAACTCGAAACTCTAAGATTTTGCAGTCATTGGAACTAAAATGGGTATCTCGGGCCCATAGAAGAGAACAGGCTGTAGGAAGAGAAATAGTCACCAAGGAGATTAAGCATTTGGAAATGATTAAAAAAAAAATCTGAATGAAGAAAAATGAGTTCAAACTAATGTTTTAATATTAATAAAATTATATAAGGGAATTAAGTTTTTGGTGGGGTTTTTTTGCCAGTCCTGTGGCTTGAATTCTGGGCCTGGACACTGTGCTTGGACACTTTCTGCTCAAGGTTAGCACTCTGCCACTTGAACTACAGCACCACTTCTGGCTTTGTTTGTGTATATAGTACCAAGGAATCGAACCCAGGGCTTCGTGTATAACAGGCAAGCACTCTACCACTAGGCTATGCTAAAGGAGGGAATTAAGTTATTTTGATGTAATTTTCAGAAACAGCTGGCACCTACGGAAGCCAAATAAAATTATAATCTCTCAGCTGGGTGCTGATGGCTTACACATGTAATTCTAACTACTCAAGAGGCTGAGATTTTAGGACTGCAGTTAGAAGCCAATCTGAGAAGGAAAATCTGTGAAGGAAAGTCTCTTATCTCCAATTAACTCATAAAAAAAGCCAGATTTGGTGCTATAGCTCCGTGCTATAGTTCAGGGTCAGTACTCAGGCCCAGAGTTCAAGTCTCAGGACTGGCAACAAAAAACAAACAACAACAGAAAAACAACACAGTACAATCTTTCAGGAAGGCATTCTGAGGAAATTGTTTTTATTTCACTTTATTGTTGTTACTTTTTAATTAGCATACATTAATTATACACAGGGGTTTATTATTACATTTGCATATACTGTATACAAATGTATCCTGATCAATCTCATCCACTTCTCTCTCCCCAATTAACTCCCCCTTCTTAAAACAATTTTGGAAAGTTTCACTGATGTATTTTCAAATAAACTTGGTTGATTATATTCAGCATCATTTACCTTTTATTTAATTTTATCCCCAAAATGCACCAGGTTATTTAAACTTTGCCTATAATCTAAAAATAAAGGAATAAATTGATGGATTCTTTTTTTTTTGGTGGCAATCCTGCGGCTTGAACTCGGGGCCTGGACACTGTTCTTGGGCTTTCTCAAGGTTAGAATTCCACCACTTGAGCCACAACACCATTTCTGGCTTTTTTCTATGCATGTGGTACCGAGGAATCGAACCTGGGTCTTTGTGCATGCTAGGCAAGCAATCTACCACAAGGCCAAACTCCCTGCCCTAGATATTCATTTTTTTACTAAACTTTTAGTACTTAAATATTTCAAACATACCTTGTTCTTTTTTTTTTTTCCTTTTTGCCCTTCTTGGGGCTTGAACTCAGGTCCTGAGCACTGTCCTTGGGCTTTTTCCTCAAGGCTAGTACTTTGCCACTTGAGCCACAGCACCACTTCTGGCTTTTTTAATGTATGTGGTACCGAGGAATCGAATTTGGGTCTTAAGGCATGCTAGGCAAGCCTTCTACCACTAGGCCAAACTCCTGGCCCCATACCTTGTCCTTTTACTCAGAACTTTTTCCAGGCATTTATTGTATCACACATGAGCAAGCATGTACAGACAAGTGCACACCCATACCCATCCATACAGCTCTGAGTAACAAAGCTTTAGGAATACTAGAACCAGCACCACAGAAAGTGCCAATTCCATTCTATATGATGCTGGCCACAATTTGCTACCTCAGGTACACAGAAATAACAGAAGAACCTAGGGACACTAAGGGAGAAGCTTAGCAAGGACACTGCTAGTTAATGTCATCTGAAGAGAGTCCCAAAGCAAAGATCTGTGGCTGTAATTTCCCCAATCTACCTGCTACATATGTATCCTGGCCTATTCTCCAGACTTTCCAAAGGGCATACACAAAAGGAAGGCCAAGCCTGGCCCCTGGAAGAAGTGGTCACAGGAATGAGGTCTTATAAACAGGCAATTAAGCCACAATTGTTCTTCAACCTGATCATCTCCCTGGGCAGCCCTCCACCCGCCTCCCATAGGCTGTGTCCCAACCAAGAGAAGAGTGACTCCAAGCACAGGCTTTGATGTCTTCACTAGAGAAGACAGCTAGAAGGAGGTGAAGAGTAGCTTCAAATATTCATCTACTGTTTCTTACGACACCAGCAGGCTGGAATGACTGTTCCCATGTGAGGCTGGATGGCAAGGGTGGCACAGTAATACTACAAGGTCTACTGCTACCTACTGTACAGCCCACAGCACCAAAAATGGGTCTGTGTCCAATAATTAGTGAGTCTTGAGAGGCAGAAGTGGGGCAGGATCACAGGCACTCTTCCTACTACAGAGCCCAGCCGCACATCTAATTTTATGCTTTCAACAATAAAGCTACATCTAAGAGAAGTAAAAAGGTATATATTTTCTACATTTCTCCATGACATAGTCTGCTTCTTCTAACTGTGGGTGTCTAAGCAATGGGCTTGGAAGTGGAAAGGAAGTGACAGGAGTGCTCAACTGAGCAGACACTAGATACAAACAAGTCATTCATTCCCACAGTTAACTGAACAGCTACTGAAGCCAGCACAACAGGAGGTAATATCAGAATACAAATGAAGCAAGGCTCCTTTCTCAAAGAACAGATAGCCTCCAAGTGAGCTGCATCCCCTAAAAGCTTTTCCATCCCACTGTGGCAGACTGCTATTCATAGCCCTGAGCTACCATGTAGTTATATGTAAGACATCCATCAATCTCCCCAACTAGAATGGAAACCATGTGAACCACATTAGAGACTTGGTACGCTTTGATTTTCTTCAGTCTGGAGGCAATTCATTGTCAGACTTTGTATTGTGGCTCTTAAGAGGCCTAAGAGATTCTCCAGCACTGTTCAGATGTTTTTCTTGGCATAAAATGGAACACAAGTAAACATTTTTTTTGTTTCTTTATTTTTACTGCTCAGAAATAAAACATTCTTCCCCATAGTACTAGAGAGTTTACTACAAATTGTACCACAGAAATTGGTATGTTAGCAGGAAACTTTCAGAAGCAATCTACTAACAGGAAAAAAGTAAAAAGAATCACAAAATCTTAGAGTCACTCCTTCAGATTGTCCCCCTACCTATCCCAAGCTTTCTGTGCAGGCATAGATGATGACTTGTTGTGATTTTCACTGACCTGTTATTGTGAGGTACTCAAAGACACTGAGTCCCAGAGCTGGGAAGAGATGATGTGGACTCTGAGTAGGTTCACTCAGGTAGCCAGTAAGATTTTAGGGTGGTGGGTATTTTCTTTGTGTAGGGTTTTGTTGGCTATGGAGACTGGACCTAAGGCCTCCTCCATGGAAAGAATCTGAACAAGAGGTAATGCAAGAAGAGGAAGAGCAGTCAACCCAGAACAAAGGACATGACTTTTGGGCCAATTCTACAAACCTTCACAAGTACGTAAATCAACAGAGTACCCACTCTTGTCTAGTAAAAGGTTATAAAAAGTTTTGATATTAATTAAAATATGTTAATGTCCACTTTGAAGCCTAACATCAGACTGTTCCATTACTATTAAGTCATTTCTAAGATGAGATTATCTGGAGGGTTTTTTTTGTTGTTGTTGTTTTTTACAGCCAAGGTACAGGTCAGAACTTCCTGGGCCTTAGAAAAGAAGAAGCCTTAGGACAGTTCTTCTAAGCAGGAAAACACAGAATGGGGACTACAGTAATTCTCCATTTTCTGGCTTATCAAAATTTGTTCTATTAAAAAATACTACCTGCATTTGTCAAAAGCCTTCCACTTTATAAAACAGAAGCACGTTTATAAACAAAAAGACGACTAGCCATGGAGAACTACTCCTAGAAACTGGTCACACATCTCGAGGCCCGCCAGAGGCCACGGGAGCAACCGAGGCACTCGTCCTGGGCCTCCAGCCCCAGAACCCCGAGGGTTCCCCTGCGCCCTCAGCGCCAACCGTTCCCTCAGACGCCCGCACCGACCCGGCTCCTCTCGTCCCCTGGACGACCGCAGAGAGCCCGGCTCCTCTCGTCCCCTCCAAGCCTCAGGACTGCCCTGTGGCCCCTCAGTGCCCATGGTGACACCAGTCGTGCCCGCGTCCCCCGCCTACCGTCCCTCCGCGTGGACATCCCGGATTTGGCCGCGACGCCGCGGTCCCTGCGCCGGAGCTCGCGGCGAAGGCACTTCCTGGTTCCGCCCGCCGAGGCCCGCCCCCAACAGCAGCAGCGTCCAATCCGGACCCGACGGCCTAGGCACGCCCACAACAGCAGCAGCGTCCAATCCAGACCCGACTCCCTTGCCGAGGGTGTCAATTATCCTCGTTCTAGCTTTGGGTTGGCTAAAACCGAGTTTGGGCGGGTCCTCAGCCTGAGTGACCGGTCTGGTCTGGGCGAGCGCCCGCGGTTAGAGCCTGCGAGCTCAGCTTGGGGTGGAGGCCGCACGACCAGCGGCGCTGTGTGGCTGGCCGGGGAGACGCAGAGTGGGGACAAGACCGAGGTGGGACTTTTGCAGGCGCGGGAATGCTCTGTTGCGGGAAGGAGAGAGGGCCAGAGGCTTGAGGGGCCCAGGCACCACTGTCGGTCCTAACTTCCCCTCCCCGCATCACCCCTGAAGGGCCCCAGGGCACGAAGCTAGCGCCCACCGCCAGCGCCCCCACCTCTCTAGACACCCGCGGGCTTTCTTCCTTCCCAGACCAAACCTTGGCTCGCTGACCCCAAGTCCTCACCCTCGGTTTCTCAAAAATCGAATGGCGAACTTTCTGCATGGTGGAGATGCTTCTGCGGTGAACTGTCCAATGAGTGAGAAGCAAGACAAACAGAATTGCAAGGACGATAAGGTGCAGTTCCCAACATCCCAAGGATAGCGCTTTGGAGGACACACACGCACACACACACACGCACGCACACGCACACACGCACGCACACACACACACATGCACACACGCACGCACACAACGCACGCACACACACGCACGCACACAACACACGCACGCGCACGCACACACACGCGCACGCACACACACGCTCGCACGCTCGCACACGCACGCACGCACACGCACGCGCACACACGCTCGCTCGCACACGCACGCACGCACACGCTCACGCACGCACACGCTCGCACGCACACGCACGCTCGCACACGCACGCTCGCACACGCTCGCTCGCACACGCACGCACGCACACGCACGCACACACACGCTCACGCACACACACGCTCACGCACACGCACGCATGCTCGCACACACACGCAAAGGAAAGCAAAGGATGCATTTGCTTTGGGAACACCTTTTGAGCCCCTGTGTAAGCAAGTGAGGGAGGGAGCGTTCACGGCAATGGAGTGCAAAAAATGCAAGAAGATGGCCTGCCTGGTGTACCTAGAGATCTGTGACCAGCCTGTGTGCAGTCAGCCAAGGCAGAGGGAACAGGTCTCTCTTTAGCTTTCTTAAAAGAGATGGAAAATCATTGGTCGGTTCTGAGCAAAGAACTGAGGTGACCTGACCGATACAATTTAAAGAAGTGGTTTTACCCGCAGAGCTCAGACTAGATTTGATGGGAAGTTTGAGGACTATTTCGAATTGCCAAGAGAAACATGGTGGTAATGAGGAAGGTTGTGAGAAGAGGTGGACTGTGCATCTGTTTGAAGGCAGTGCAACATATGACTGGTCAAACTGGGTTATGAAAAAAAGAAAGTCTAGAATGATTTCAAATTTTGTGTATAGATGTTGGAAAGTAGGAGTTCTTAATTTAGGTGGAGTCCCTTTGAGAGGGTTTTGCTGGGTAGTGTTCTGCAGAGCTGTAGAAATGAAGTTGGATACTCACAGGTGCATAAATTTGAGAGATTGTGAATAGAGTGGTAAGAACAGGAAAGAGGCCCAGAGACCTAATCCTGAGCGCTCTATAATGTTTGGGAAGTGGGTAGATGAGCCCTTCACTGTGGACAATAAGAGGGAATGGCTATAGAGAAAGGAGAAGAGCAGAGAGCCATCACAAAACCAAGTCACAAAATGGACCATTTGTCTCAAATGTCATGGATATGTCAAGGCATAGGAAGGCCCCTACCCTGAACCTATCAAGAGCAGGTGACTTTGAGTGGAGTCATTTCACCTGAATGGTAGATGCAATATCTTGATGGAAATTTCATAGAAACAAGTACAGGAAAAAAGAAATGTGTAGATCAATCTGGTGAAACCAGGTAAATGAGCAGTAGCTACAGGAGAATTTTTACTTTGTTTTTCTTTTGGTAGTTCTAGGGCTGGTCAAGCACTGTCCGAAGTTGAAATTTGCCCCAAAATGGCCTTTTTTTTTTAAGGCACACAACATTTGTGTGGCAATTTGAGCTGATCAAATTCATATTAAAAATGTGTAGAGAGGGGCCAGGAGTTTGGCCTAGCATGCATGAAGACCTGGGTTTGATTCCTTGGTACCACATACATAGAAAAGCCAGAAGTGGTGCTGTGCTTCAAGTGGCACACTGCTAGCCTTGAGAAAAAAAAGCCCAAGGACAGTGCTCAGGCCCTGAATTCAAGCCCCCTAGTACTGCTAAAAGAAAGAAAGAAAGAAAGAAAGAAAGAAAGAAAGAAAGAAAGAAAGAAAGAAAGAAAGAAAGAAAGAAGGAAAGAAGGAAAGAAAGAAAGAAAGAAAAGAAAGAAGAGAAAGAGAAAGGAGAGGTAAGAAGGGAGAGAGAGGAGGGAAGGTGTGCTGGGACAATGCCTTTGGTTTGGTTGCTTCTTGAACTTGTCATTCTCAACTGTATCATTCTCATCAGCATCCGAGCCTAGTTGACACTTCTATAGTGCTTCCCAGTGGCCACATAGTTTCCTCTAGCCCTGCTTCTTCCATCCCTCATACACAAAATTCTTGAGTTGATGTGATGGACACTTTGACATCTTTATTATCTCCCTCCACTACTCCTCTACTTCCTCCACTATAGTCTCCAAAGATTTCCATGCCACCAATTCCAGCACACTCTCATCACTAGTTCTGTCTCCCAGAGGCACATTTCACTCAGTTACCAGGCCAGCCTTGGAAGACATGGTTACTTCCCTCTCACTTCCCATATGACACATCTAGAAAAAAAATTACATCTAGCATTACTGTAGGCATTGAAAGTTGATTTCTCCAGTCCTATTTCTATTTTCTCACTCTTACCCCATCATCATATTGCTACCCCAAGTGTAACCCATCACAATGTCAGAGTACACAAGAAAAATGGAACAAACTTATGAATTAATGAAGAGAATGGACTTGACAAAATAAAACACCTGTTTATAACTTTAAAAAAATCTTTCCCAAACCTCCCATGCTCCTGGATTAGAAGAATCAACATCATGAAAATGACAATCTTGTCAAGAGCTATCTGCAGATTCAATGCAATACCCATCAATATCCCAATGTCATTCTTTAAAGAAATAGAAGAGGCAATCCAAAATTTCATATGGAATAATAAAAGACCCCATAGAGTAAAAACACTTCTTAGCAGAAAGAACAGCACAGGAGGAAGTTCAATACCAATTTTTAGACTCTATTACAGAGCTATAATAACCAAAACAGCTTGATACTGGCACAAGAACAGGCCTGAAGACCAATGGAATAGAACTGAGGACCCAGATATTAAACCACAGACCTATGGCCACCTAATCTTTGACAAGGGAGCCAAAAAAATAGAATGGAAGAAAGACAGCCTCTTCAACAAGTTGTGCTGGCAGAACTGGTTAAGCACCTGCAGAAAACCAAAGTTGGATCCTTCTTTGTCACCCTGCACTAGAATTAACTCCAAATGCATCAAAGACCTCAAGGTAAAAGCCGACACACTGAAAACTTTACAAGAAGGAATAGGAGATACACTAGGCCTCCTTGGCACAAGTCAAAACTTTCTCAATAAGGACCAAGCATCACAACAAATCAGACAAAGACTGGATAAGTGGGACTGCGTTAAACTGCAGAGCTTCTGTACGGCAAAGGACATAGCTAGTAAATTAATTAGGAAGCCTACAAAATGGAAGAAGATCTTCACTAACCATACAATGGACAAAGGCCTCATATCTAAAATATATCAACAGCTCAAAAAATTGAATCACTCCAAAACTAATCTCCAAAGTAACAAGCATCCCATTAAAAGATGGGCCAAAGACTTAAAAAGAGTCTTCTCTGAAGAAGAAACAAAAATGGCCTATAGACACATGAAGAAATGCTCAACATCTCTGGTCATAAAAGAAATGCAAATCAAAACAACTCTAAGATTCCACCTCGCTCCAGTTAGAATGGCCAGGATCAAGAAAACTGATGACAGACGCTGGAGAGGATGTGGCCAGGAGGGATCACTACTACACTGCTGGTAGGAGTGCAAACTCGTTCAACCACTATGGAAAGCACTATGGCAGTTCCTCAAAAGTCTAAACATAGAGCTCCCCTATGACCCAGCAATTCTACTGCTAGGCATTTACCCAATCGTCCAGAAACAAGGACATACTAAATCCACTAGCACAACGATGTTCATTGCAGCACTATTTACCATAGCAAAGATATGGAACCAACCTAGATGTCCCTCAGTTGATGAGTGGATCAACAGATGTGGTATTTGTACACAATGGAATTCTATGCTGTTGTCAGAAAGAATGACATCGCCCCATTTGTTAGGAAATGGAAAGACTTAGAAAAAATCATATTAAGTGAAGTAAGCCAGATTCAAAGGAACTTAGGCTCAATGGTTTCCCTCATTTGTCCTAATCAGTAGAAACCTGGGGCTCTCATAGCAGAGATTTTCAATAGAGCAAAACCTAGGTACATAAGGCCATATAGTATGATGCTAAATGAAGGGACCTTTAGGATATAGAAACAAAAGCCATATAACGAGTGATTGTTGTCCTTAATGTGCTATGTTATCTCTCATCTCTTTTGCTGTCCCTTGGTTATATAATATTGTTACAGTATTTCACTTTGTTATCTGATATATTGGATATACTTGTATTTGGTTATTTGAAATTGAATAGGGAAGGGGGGAAAACAAGATGAGGGGTGGGGGTGGGGGTGGAGGGAAATGAGGACCAAGACATGAGAAAGTATCAATGTATGTGAAGTAATGCACCTTCTATCTTAGGAATATAATGTAACCCTTCTATTAATTATAATAAAAAATATAGAAAAGGCAGCCACCATATAAAAATTATTGTGAGAAAAAAATCTTTCCAACCACAAATAGAAGATAACTTATTCAATTTGATAAAGAACAGCTACAAAAACTTTACAGCTAATATCAAAGTGATTTTTTTTAAACCCAGAAGCTTTCATAGTAAGATAATAAGCAAGGCCTTTCCCCTTTCACTACTAATTTTAAACTTCACACTAGAAAGCATAACTAATGTAATACTGTAAGAAGAGGAAGAAATAATCTGCAAATGACAAGTTACAAAGACAGTTTTATTGCTGTGCTCAAAATTCGACATCAGATTTTGTTGTGAAATTCCAAGTCCTTTAAATGTTCTGTAAGCACTCTCATTGCTACATGTTGGCTCATACCTACATGCTTAGTTTTTCAGGAAGGTTAGAAATGAGGCCATGCAGGAAAATTGATGAGACTCTTATCTCCATTGAAAATACCGGGGAAAAAAAGCCAGAAGTGAAATTGTGGCTCAAATGGTAGAGGGCTAGCCTTGAACACAAAGGATCAGGAGCTGCTCCCCCACCTTGAGTTCAAGCCCCAGGATGGGCTTACACAAAGGTAGAGACCTTCACACTGTCCATCTGTCTCTATAGTAGTGCTGTCATTCTACCTGCACATTTAGAAAAAATTCTCCCATTTCACTCTTTTTCAACCTAAACTCTATTCTTGCAGATGTCAACCTCTGGGTCCACTCTACTTACCATAGTTTTATAATGATTTTCTTTGAAACTCTAGGAATTACTCAGCAGGGACAAGTGGTAAGGAGGAGAAACTGTCCATCACTAAACAGTAACAACAAAGAGCTCAGAGACAGGACCCAGGCACATAAACACACACACACACACACACACGCACGCACACACGCACGCACACACACAGAGAGAGAAACGAAATTGATGAAGAAATTTTGAAATAGTATACAATTCAGATGACAGATGATGGCTTGGTTATTGCTGACTGCTTTTGACTAGGTTATAGTGAGAATCAGGAACAAAAAGCCGAGCAGAAAGATTTGAAACAATGTACAGAAACCACTTGAAAGTTACAGACTAGAAGAGTGTAAGAAGAAGCTAAGGACATTGCCCAGGGTAGGAAAGATGCTTTGAACACATTTCAAAAATTGGCCCAAACTCTCTTGCCCCAGATACACGTTATAAAATTCTAAAGTGATTTACAAGGATTTTCCTTGAGAAAAGACCACCATGAGGACACTCTTATGCAGTACCTCAGAGGGAAATGTTTTCATGGGTTCAGCCATCTGGGCAAGGAGACTGCTGCAGGCATTGCCCAATGGGACCTACATACTAATTGAACTGATTGAAGGTAGGTAGGCCTTAGAGGCTGCTTTTTCTTGCATGCAGAATGAAGAGTTTCTTGTTGTGGAGATTTCAATGGAAGGCCAGAGAATGTGTGGCATGGCCAAAATCCCTGCAGGAATCCTCTCAGAGTCTGATGCTTGAAACAGTAACAAAGAAACAAAAACTTCAATGGAGACCTCAGGATGACCACACACCAAGAATGTGGAAATTCTGCTGAAGAATTCTGCTGAGGAAAGCCTTAGGCAACAATGGAGCTGATGGGTTTTATTAAGACAGAAGTGTTGGGGATATGATGGGAACCTAAAATGGAGGATTTTTCAGGGTTACCATTTTTCAGAAGGGAAAATGTTAGGTAATAGGTAAGCATCAGTTAAGCCAAAAACTACACAAATGTCTGTGCTGTGTCTAGTTACATATTGCTCTTGAGGTCTAAAACAATCAGCTATACAAAATCTGTATATGTCCTTCTGTCCAGTTACAAAAAAGATAAAGGACTGCCAAGGTCCAGTTCTCAGGTTCCAAATCAAATTTATGTTGGAGTGAGCAACAGTTACCTTTAGGTGCTAAACATATCATTTAAATCCAATTGAATTTACAGTTTTTCTCCCCTTTGGGATTTTCTTAGATGGTCATGGGAAATTGTATTTGCAGAATGATTATGGAGATATAATTCTTGTACCACATTCTTGCAAATCCCTCCCTCCCTCCCTCCCTCCCTTTCTTCTGAGGGTCTTGATACTCCAACCCTAAGCATCAAGGAAAGCTTGTGTGGGAGTGGAAGTTATTGGTGTTCTCTGCCTTTCTTCCTGAGATGACTTGCTTTCACCTCCTTCTAATTAACTATACTTTGTACTACTCTGCTTTGGTCTTGCCTGATCTCTTACTGCATACAATAATTGAAATAGCCACATGCAGCTTCTGGTTCAGAAACAGTCCAAGAGTTGAAGCCAGCAAATCATAGAGGTGAGGATGTTGAAGCCTGTTGAAGTTCACATTACCACATCATGTGTCTTGGATCTGGATCTACAGGAATTTTTCCCTGCTGGGTTTCAGTCTTTCTTTGACCCCATTACCCTTTCTATGCCCCTCTTTTGGAATGTTTACTTTGTGCCCATTGTATATTAAAAGTAAGTTATTTTCCTTTTCATTTTACAAGAGCTCACAGTTAAGACTTTCCCTAAGTTGCAGAGGAGACTTTGATTTGGACTTTCAAATAATGTTGGATTTGTTAAGACTTTGGGGATGCTTGGAGGTGAACTAAATGAATCTTGCTTTAGGAGACAGTTTTGAACCTTTGGGGCCCAGTGTTGGAATGTTGTGGCATAAAATGTAATGTTTTCCATAGGAGCATGTGATAAATGATTGATTCCCACCTAGGGAGTGATACTTTTGGGTATCTTGTCTGTGATTCCTTCTTGTCTGGTTCTCTTTGCCTCTTGCCTGTCATGAGATGAGAATGCTTCTTTGCCACATGCTGCTCCTCCTACCACAGTGTTCTACATAGCCCGTATTCAAGCAACTATGGATATAATCATCTGAAACTAAGAGCCAAAATAAACACTTCTTCCTTTAAGTTGTTCTGTAGCATATTTTGTTACAGAACCTAAAAGTATTTAATGCAATGTCTTAACCTAGTGATGTCCTCAGAATTCTTCCCTGACATCACAATGTTATTTGCCTTTTATTCTCCAGTAACTATCCATAACTTTCCTTCAGAAAAGCAACTGCAATTCCTGATCTCATATCACTGCTTCAACTTTTCTTTTCCATATCACTGCTTCAACTTTTAACATGAACAATGGTCTCTTTTTCTGTCTTGCTCCACATATTCAGAGCATATTATAAACATTTAGGTCATTTGCATTCCTAAAAGGTGAAAACAATTATTGGTAAGAGATTAAAATGACAATTTAAAAATTATTTTAGTGCTGAATGCCCGTGGTTCACACCTGTAATCCTACCTACTCAAAAGGCTGAGATCTAGAGGATGCAGGCTAAAAGCCATCCTGGGCAGAAAAATCCAGAGATTTCATCTCTGGATGGAGGTAGATTAGTAGAGTTCCAAGTGAGCAAGCATGAGGACCCAAGTTTAAACATCAGTACCCAACAAAAAAGCAAAGACCAGCAAACCAAAACAAACAAGAAAAGACTCTAGGTATTTTTTAGTTTCGGCAGAGAAAATAAATTGGAAGATATTTAAAACATTAAGGAAAAATATGTGGCCATATCTTATCTATCTTATCACTTATTGTTTAGCAATTTGCTTTGAAAATAAACAGCAATGGATTGATATTTGGATGATAGGATGAAAAAATCTTACAGACACTTCTTTTGTGCTGATACTGGGACTAGTACTCCGGGTCTCATTCAGTTTTCTGCTAGTTAATTAGACATGAATCTAGGCTGGCTTCTGACAATGATGTTTGAATCTCAACTTTCTGACTAGCTAGGAGTATAAGCATGAGCCACCAGTGACTGGCTGAATTTTTCTTAACTTAAAGCCCTTGGAATTTTGTTTTTCTTTGTCGGCTATGGGGCTTGAACTCTGGGCCTAGGTGCTCTTGCTGAGCTTCTCACCTCAACACTAGCATAATACCACTTGAACTACAGCACCACTTCCAGTTTTCAGGTGGTTAATTGGAGATAAGAGTCTCACTTTCTCCTGCCCAGGCTGGCTTTCAACCGCAATCCTCAGATCTCAGCCTCCTGAGTAGCTAGGATTATAGGCATGAGCCACCAAGAATTTTTAAGTAAATGTTTTTACTATCCTTAAGGAGTGGCCATTCAACAAAGCAGTTTATGATCATGTTTTAATCAGTGCCATTCCAATCTTCTTTGATCCCCCAATTTCTCTTAATCTCAACCCCATTCATTTTACTCAAAACATTCATTTTGGCCCTTAAGCTTTTGTCTTATTAAAAAATCTTACTTTTCAAAGACATATTTAGGGTTGTGGGAAAGACCTTTATGGCACAGCACTTGCACCAAAATTGGACTGAATGACATTCTCAAGGTCAGGTCTACAGCAGCTTTTCTTCCGGAAGGGCCTACCCTCTCCAGAAGAGCTTCCCACAATTGCCACGTGGTCTGTGGCAGCATAGCAAATGTTGCTGAATTTGCCAACTCAACTTCTACTGGACGAATGGGTGGATGAATTCTTTCTTTTTATCACGTGCTGCAACAGCAAACAGCCGGCCAAAGACGCATCTCACCACTCCCAGAGAGCCTGGGCAGCCAGGCTTGTTAATAAGAGACCTGCCCTTGGGGAACCCTTCTTTTCCTGAGCAGCACCACGTAGTCCCACAGCAGGGCAGGCAGTAGCCTGCAGAAACATTGATAGATGCTGCTGCCCCGCGCACAGAGCCAGCAGGCTCTGCAGGTAGGAATGCCATGCAAACGGTGGAGGGCAAATCTTGTCCTGTGCCCTCCGTCTTCCCCACGAACTGGGCTGGGCGTGGAGAAGACTTTGCCCCGCACTTGACTCCCACGAGGAATATTCCAGCAGATCCGTATGTCTATTCAGCATGGGCACTGAACGGTCTGCGTGGATTCCTAGGTTAACTTCTAAGCTGGCAGAGGAGGAGCAGCGCCCGACATGGCCAGCACTGCTGCGCCAGTCCTTGAGTGACCAGGCTCGCCATGCAACAGTTGGGCTAGAGGTGCGCGGCCGGCGGGCCGTGTGCGCGCTCCCGGACCTCGCGCGCCGGCGGCCAGGGACTCGGCCGTTTGGTGCCCGCCGCGCGCTGGCCCGGGCGCTCTCCGGGGGCGCGCGGGCGCCCGGCCCTTCCCCAGAAGGAGTCGCGCGCCGGCCGCCCCCCAGTGCGCCGGTGCCTCCCCGGGCGCTGAGTGCGCAGGCGCTGGCCGTGAAAGCCGACCGTGCGCGGGGCTGGAGCGCGGTCGGAGCGCGCAGCAGCAGTGGAGGTAGCGGCAGACAGACGGACCAAGAGCGACGGACGGACGGACAGACCCACAGAGCCTAGAGCCTAACAGCTGGTTGTGGAGCCGCGCGAGCCTGCTGGCCTAAGGAGCGGCCACCTCGCCATGTCGCCCCGCACCTGCTGAACTAGGAGCACCGAGGATGTCTGCACTGAGAAAGGTGCGCGCCGCCTGGGGCGCGGGGACCCCAGCGCGGGGACCGGGCGCGGGGTAGCGGGAGCCGTCGGGGCGAGAAGAGGGGCGAGCGTGACCAACCCAGAGAAGGGGGCTCCTTGAGGGCGCCTGGGTTAAGAGCGGGGGGGTGGGCTGGCCACGCACCAGTCGGGCGCGATGGACCCTGGTGGAGGCTGTGCTGGGGATGGGGTCCGGCGCTGTGGTCTTCACTGGGCTGTATCGTCGTGCCTACGGCCAGGGACGCCAGGACCCTGGACTCGCCAGGCACGGGACCCGGCTTGGAGCTAGGCGCCGCGGAGGTGTGAAATTCCCCGCTCTGCCTTGCGGGGAGGGGGCGCAGCCTGCTGGCACCGGCGGGTCTGGGGCTGACTGGCTGCCTGCTGGAGTCTAGGGCAGGGAGTGAGTGGGGGCAGGCAGCCTGGGACCCGTACTGTCCCTCCAAGCCCACGATGGACACGCGGACCCGGCGGGGAATGACTGAAAGGTGCGGGGAGACCGCGTGGTGCACGAGGGTCGCGCGGCGGGCGGGGCGCTTGGTGTGGGGCTCCAGGCGCGGGGTCGCAGCCGTGACCGCCCCGAGCCGGGCGGAGCGGTGTGCGCCAGCCGGGAGGGGGCGGCCGCCGCCCTGCTCTCCCGGGAGCGCGGGGAGCACGGGGGCTTTTTTAGGGTGGTTGCTAAGCAAGGCGCTACCCAGCGCAGGGTTTTGTAACCAAGCCTCCCCCGGCAGCGGCTGTTGCTGTTCTCGGGCTTCTTCCCTAACGATCGCGGGAGAAATAATGAGGATGTGATTATTACAGCCTTGAGCGGCGAGGGGGTGGGGGGCGGCAGGCACTGGCTTTTCTGCCAGGCTCGGGCCAGGTGGGGCCGGCAGGGCGGGGGCGCCTCTGCCTCTCCTACTCAGCCACCCTCCTCGCATCTCACGGCTGTGCCATGGAGGAGGCTCAGGGTCTGGAAGCTCTGGAAGAGTTAGGAGAGGCAGGAAGGGCGGCAGGTAGAGAGGCATGGGGCGGGGTGTTCGCAGGTGGAGAGGCACGAGGGAGATCGCAAGTGGAGAGGCACTGGGGGGGGGTCGCAGGTGGAGAGGCACGAGGGGGGGTCGCAAGTGGAGAGGCACGGGGGGGTCGCTGGTGGAGAGGCACGAGGGAGATTGCAAGTGGAGAGGCACTGGGGGGGGGTCGAAGGTGGAGAGGCACAAGGTGTCGAAGGTGGAGAGGCACGGGGGGGTTCTCAGTTGGAGAGTCACGGGAGGGTTCTCAGGTGGAGAGGCACGGGGGGTCGCAGGTGGAGAGGCACGGGGGGGTCGCAGGTGGAGAGGCACTGGGGGGGTCGCAGGTGGAGAGGCACAAGGTGTCAAAGGTGGAGAGGCACGGGGGCGTTCTCAGTTGGAGAGTCACGGGGGGGGTTCTCAGTTGGAGAGTCACGGGGGGCCGTTCTCAGGTGGAGAGACACGTGGGGGTCGCAGGTGGAGAGGCACGAGGGGGATCGCAAGTGGAGAGGCACTGGGGGGGTGGCAGGTGGAGAGGCACGGGGGGTCGCAGGTGGAGAGGCACTGGGGGGGTCGCAGGTGGAGAGGCACGGAGGGGTTCTCAGTTGGAGAGTCACGGGGGGGGGGTTCTCAGGTGGAGAGGCACTGGGGGGGTCGCAGGTGGAGAGGCACGGAGGGGTTCTCAGTTGGAGAGTCACGGGGGGGGGTTCTCAGGTGGAGAGGCACTGGGGGGGTCGCAGGTGGAGAGTCACGAAGGGGGGGGTCGCAGGTGGAGAGGCACGGGGGGTTCTCAGTTGGAGAGTCACGGAAGGGTTCTCAGGTGGAGAGGCACGGGGGGGTCGAAGGTGGAGAGGCACAAGGTGTGGAAGGTGGAGAGGCACGGGGGCGTTCTCAGTTGGAGAGTCACGGGGGGGGGTTCTCAGTTGGAGAGTCACGGGGGGCCGTTCTCAGGTGGAGAGACACGTGGGGGTCGCAGGTGGAGATGCACGGGGGGATCGCAGGTGGAGAGGCACGAGGGGGATCGCAAGTGGAGAGGCACTGAGGGGGTCGCAGGTGGAGAGGCACGGGGGGTTCTCAGTTGGAGAGTCACGGGGGGGGGGGCGCAGGCGGAGCTCCTCTTCGGGCCTGAGGGGTCGCAGGTGCAGGGAGCACGCGAGTGACCCGCAGGCGCCACGCCATTCATACCTGGAACTCGAAGCCACCCTGCGTGGCTCTTCTGCACTTCTTGGCGCACGTCGTGCCAGTAGCTTTCTCTTAAATGAATGGCAATTCTGGCCATGGTTGGAATCCAAATGACTGACTTACCTACGGCGGCTCTCATATTGATTAAAAATAAAGGGAAGGACAGCGAATTCATCCTCTGCTTTGTGGGTGGTTTCAGAGCTAGATTTAAGTACAGCGGCTTTTCCTGGAGTCTTGGAGGCTGGAGGGAGGGAGGGCCCGTGACCTGGGGCCTTGGGTTTGACTCCCAGCATCCAGTCGGGGCGTACCTTGGTGCAACCATGTACAGACTGGAACCACGGACCCTAGTAATCGATCTGTAGTTTAAAGAAAACTCTTATTTGCGGAGGATAAATTCCATTTGTAATCAACTCCATTTGTAATTAGAAAACCAGGAATCTTGACATGACCCCAGGGAGTCCAGAGCCCATTCAATATTCCTCTCCAGTCTCAGGCAGACCTAGCAGAGCTCCCCTCCCACCCCTTCCTCTTTAGAAGAGCATGCAGATTTGAGGTTGAAGTTCATTATAGAGTCGTTTTCATTTTACTTCCTCTTAGTCTCTGCAGAAGGTAATAGACATAGCCAAGGCAAAAAATGGTGAAATGACGAAAAAGTAGTAATTCTTGGCAGGACAAATTGTTACTCTGGTGTGAAAGAAATGCCATTAATCAGGATTTTCCAGTAGCCAAATCATCCTGTGCAGGCATCGGGGTGGCTCCACTGGGCTTTGGCTCCAGTGGTGATGTGGAGTGTGCATGCGGTTCCCTTTCCATGGCTCTGGTGGTAATTGTATAGTGTGTGTGCCCTGTCCTTTTTGCTGACGTGCCTTTCCATGATTTGGAAGAAAGCAAATGAGAACCTTTAATACCCCTCATCTGCTGTAAGACTCGCAGGCCCATCACTTCTGGACTGAGAGAATTCTGGATATAAAATAGGAAATAGTCCTGCCTCAGCTTTCCTACCCCTCTCCTATCACAGCATAGGTCTCATCCAATAAATGTGTGATTTAATCTGAGAAGCCCCATCAGAGTTGCTTTTTCTTTCTTATAGCCCCTTACCCCTTCTCTCCCTATTCCTCATCCTCTTTTCCCTTCAGTAAGGAATCTACAAATGTGAAATCTTCACGCTATGGAACAATTGTGTAAAAATGTTGCCATTCAGGTTAAAGGGTAAGCACCTAAGCAAAGTGAGCACTGCATGCAATAGTTCAAAGGGATGAAATTAGAACTTTTTCACCGCAAGATAGGCACTCCTGGTCAGCTTTTCATAGTACTGAACATTGTTCTCTCTCAAAGACATGTTTTACTCTTGTTTCCACTCATGTATCCTAATTTTACAAAGGGGTTTCACCGTGACATTTCTATGCATGCACAGAATATATGCTGATTAAATTGCTCATTCTGTTAGTAATTCTCATTTCCTTCTCCCATTTCAAATAGTTTTAATGGGATTTATTATTTTTATACATGTATAGAAGTATTTAATCTTGTTCACCTCCACCTCACCATTCCTTTCACCTTTCCCTCCCACTGGCTTACATCCCAGATTGTCACTCCCAACGGACTTTTCAGTGATAGTACAAATCTTACCAAGTTGTGCTACTCAAGGAAGTAGGAGGTTTTGGTGTGTCGTTGGTTACTTGTGTGTTAGGTGCATTAAAAGCAATATTTTTATTTTGTAGACTTCATATTGCATAGTGCTATTTCTCCCAAAATGATATATATATATATGTTTTTATATGGAAATCTATTTCTTCAGGGCCTGGGCACTATCAAATGGGCTCTACCACTTGAGACATTGCTCCACTTCTGGCTTTTTGGTAATTAATTGGAGATAAGCATTTCACAGACTTTCTTGCTTGGGGGGTTTTGACCTTTGACCCTCAGATCTCAGTTTCCAGTGTAGCTAGGATTACAGGAATGAGCCACAGGCACCTGGCAATCCATTTCAATTTTTACTTTGTTAGAAATTCCAAGATTATTATTAAAAACAAAAATATACCTCCTGGAATTTAAATTACATTGGGTCCTATATACTCAGAACTTTACCAAGTCTGAAACTGAAGGACTGTAATATTTTCCTTGTTAGAGCATTTGTTGTTTCTGATTTTAACACATTATCTTCTGTAAGGATGAAATGAAGAACTGATATAATTCTTTCATAATTATTTGAGGAAAAATGTCATTTCAGTTGTTAAGCTATGAAATATTGTACAATTTGATCGTAGATTTTACAAGAAGCTAATTAAATATATTATTTATTGACCTTTAGAATGGATATATCTGATCATTCATTGGCTATTATAAAAATAACCATGATTCATCATTTTATCCAGATGGGAGTTGTATTTAGAGCATTGCAGCATGTTGCCTATAAAAGAAGTAGAGCCTACCACACAGGAAGTTAGTGGGCAAAACATTTCATGCAGTTAAAATTACTCTTAATCAACTATACTTTTACCTACATAATAGTTTTCATAATATAAGCATCCTGGCTCATTACTATCACCTAAATATGTTCATTTGTTTCTAGGTACTCTGTGTGCAAACCTGAGCATGGTAATTCACACACATTTATGACAAAAACATTCCAGTTTTCAGGACCAGCCACCAGGCTTGAGGTCATAGAATGTTGGGACTCCAGTGTAAATTCCAAAACTGCTTTTGGTTACTTCTTCTTTCCAAGACATTAGAGCAGTAGCATAGAGAATATCTCTCTCTCTGTGTGTGTGTGTGTGTGTGTGTGTGTGTGTGTGTGTTTAAATGCCCATTCAAACTGGAGTTTGAGCTCCAGAGTGCCATACTTGCTAAGCAGAGGCTCTATTACTACAGCTGTTTTATTTTTTGTCAGTCCTGGGGCTTGGCCTCAAGGCCTGAGCACTGTCCTTGGGGTTTTTCCTCAAGGCTAGAGCTCTACCACTTAAGCCATAGCACCATTTCTGGCCTTTTCTATGTATGTGGTACTGAGGAATCGAACCTGGGTCTTCATGCTTGCTAGGCAGGCACTCAACCACTAGATCAAACTCCCTGCCTCACTATAGCTCTTTTTGCTTCAGCTAGTTTAAAAATAGGGTCTTGAGGTTTTGCCTGACTGGCCTGACTCCATATCACTATGTGAAAGTAGTAGTGGAGAGTACAGCCTCACCAACTTTTTGCCTAGATGCTTGCAATCTTCCCAATATCTGCCTTCTGAGTAGCTGTGATTACAGGAGTGAGATGTTTTGCTGGCTTGACAACTGGCTTGGAGTCCACATCCATCCTGGAAAAGACAGCTAAAGTTCATATGTAAACTGCTGACTTCTGTTCAGCCATTGTCTTGCTGTGCACTGACTTCACTTGATAACCAGGAGTCTCCATCAATACCTCAGTGTTTTTTTTTTCAAATCATCCTTTCACAAAGACTCACAAGAGTGATTACTGGCTATCGTTCTCTTTGCCTGTTTGTTCTCCATCCCTTCCCCAGAGGCCATGGCGGCCATGGCTCTTAAGAGCACACATTCCAGTGCTGCTGCTGGTCAACTAGCCTGCTGGACATCAGAAACCAGTTCTTGAGCCAAAGATATTTCTCACTACAGGGTTTTCCTGTGTAGCTGCCATGCAATGTGAATGCATCCTACCTGTTGGAGAAAGCCCCTCCCATACTCAGCTCCGCCAGTGAGCCCTGACTGGAAGCAGAACTTATAGTGGCATATTCCAGTTATTGGAACAACAAAAACCAGGACAATCAGCCTAGGCTTTTAGATGCCTTTCCAGGAAAGAAAAGCTCTAGGGATACTATTGAAAGCAGAGGACCACGTTTTGGCCGGAACCACCATCTTCCAGTAATTTGCCAAAATGACGAACACAAAGGAAGAGGAGAGGTACCGGGTACATGTAATCTATGCCCTTCAGGAAGCATGGAGTTGTTCCTTTGACCACGTACATGAGAATCTACAATGGCCCCATAAATGTTATCATGACAAAACTGGAAGGGTCTTCAATGTTACCCGGCATGCTGTTGGCATTGTTGTGAACAAACAAGTTAGGGCAAGATACTTGCCAAGAGGATTAATGTGCATATTGAATATATTAAGCACTCTAAGAGCCGAGATAGCTTCTTGAAATGGGTGAAGGAAAATAACCAGAAAAAAGAAGGAAGCCAAAGAGAAAGGTTCAACTGAAGCACCAGCCTGCTCCACTCAAAGAAACACACTTTGTGAGAACCAACGGGAAGGAACCTGAGCTATTGCAACCTATCCCCTATGAATTCATAGCCTAAGAGATGTAAAAAAAAACCCAAAGACCTCTTGACTATAAAAACAAAACAAAACAAAAACAGAGGACCTGTGGTTGTTGGGGATCTCTCCTAGCACTAGGTAAATGGCCTTCCTGGAAACAAAGCCCTCTTGAAGCCAGGAACTGTTTGCAGAGGAGAAAAGGCTATTTTTAGTAAGGATTTTTACTCTATAGTGCTAAATTATAAAAGAGATATTTCATAGTAGATGAGGCCATGTATTATGTAGGAGTTAAATAAATACAGAAATATTTTTCCCATTAGTGTTTTGTGATAGACTTTGAAGGAAATTAAAAAAAAACACATAATATTGATGAGGGCAGGTGGTAAACAATGTGATTATACAAGCTGAGTTTTCATGCCTATGCATCATTGATAGTTCCACTATATCTTGGTTTTAAAATATATATGATGGGGGCTGGGAGCATAGCCTAGTGATAGAGTGCTTGCCTAGCATACATGAAGCCCTGGTTTTGATTCCTTGGTACCACATACACAGAAAAAGCGGAAGTGGTGTTGTGGCTCAAGTGGTAGAATGCTAGCCTTGATCAAAAAGCATCCAAGGACATTGCCCAGGCCCCAAGTTCAAGTCCCAGGACTGGCAAAAATAATAAAATAAAATACATATGAACTCATGATGTATTTCCTGTGCACAACTCAAGTTTCTTGAATTTTATTCATCTAAGTTCCTAAGGTTGGTCTTGAAGCACCCAGTGAACCTGTTTTAGCTTAAGTGATCAAGTCTTTTTGAAGTGACCAGGCCATCCTTAAATTTATAAGTAATCCTTCACTTAAGATAGAGAAACTCCCTGGAAACTCATTATTAATTTAAAATACTGTAAAGTTAAATATGAATTTAATGCACCTGAATATAAATGTTATAGTTTAGCCTATTTTGTCTTAAACATTATCTGAATGGTCAAATTAGCCTATAATTGGGCAAAACCATCTACAAAGCCAATTTTATAGTGCCAGGTTGAGTATCTTATATGAACTATGAATTATTAAATACTATACTGAAAGAGAAAAATAGCTATGAGTACATTTTTCTACCATCCAACAGTTGAAAAGCAAAATCAAATCGTGATAAATCAGAGACCATGGCATTGTCTCCAGATGGTTTCATTTCCTCTCTCCCCTCTCCCCTCTTGCTCTTTTGGGAGAAGTGCTCCTTTACCCAATTAGAGCTTGATATCTTGACAAATCTTCCCTGGCCCCAGAAGATTGAGTATGGTAAATTTCTCTGTGTACTGTCATGTGCCAGTAGAAGGCAGTTCCTTTGTCCTGTTCATACTCAACTCCTAAGGCCAGGATGCCCTTTCTGAGCACAGTAGATGTGTTCATGAGTTGCATATTCTTATCATGACGTTGAGATTCCCCTAGCTCTAGCCTGTTTCTCCTAAACATCCCTTCCATGATGTTCTGACTCTGTGCTCTCATCCCATCCCCATCATTGGTTGTTGCTCCTTGGCCTTTAATTTGGCCACTCACCAGCAGAGGTCCATGCTTTTGCGTATACTTAACAACTCTTTTCTGTTCAATCTTTCTTCATTCTTATTCTTCCAGATGGAAGTGAACATTGCTTCCCTATGGCATGTCTTCCAGGCCCAGGGCCAGATGAAGTCACCCTCATAGTCGTTGCTTTGTGATTTGCGAGGGCACGGACTAAGAAGGGATGCAGTGCCTGTGTAGCCTCATGCCTAAGGGCCAGGACCTGTCCTTGGGAGACAGTTGTGAAGGGAATTCTGTTGTTCCACAGTAATGAAATGAGAAGTAAATCTATGACACTGATTTCCTTGTGACACCACTGATTCCTTATTTAGCTCTTTATCACCTCTTTAGGTTGGGTATGCGTGTATAAGTTGTGTGTATGTGTACAAGTGTGTTATAAGGTCATACTGAAGCTACTAGCACAATGATGTTCATTGCAGCATTATTTACCATAGCTAAGATACGGAGCCAATGTAGTTGCCTCTCAGTAGATGAATGGGTCAAGAAGATTTGGTACTTATACACAATGGACTTCTATGCTGCCACATTCGTAAGGAAATGGAAAGACTTGGGAAAAAATCATAGTTAAATGAAGTAAGTCAGACCTAAAGGAGCATAGGCTCAATGGCTTCCCTCATTTGTAATAATTAGTATACATCTAGGACTCATTCTCCTAGCGGAGGATGACAATAGCTCAAAACCTATGCATATACGATCACACAGGATGAAACTAAATGAAGGGAACTCTAGGTTATGGAAACAAGAGGTTTATCTTTGTGATTGTTGTTCTTGATGTATTATGTGAAGTTACTTCTTGTCTCTTTTTTTCCACTATGCTAATCTCATATGGTTACTGTCTCTGACTTTGTTACCTGGTATATTGTATATATGTTTATTTATTTGAAATAGGAAAGGGAAGGGGGAAAACAAGATGATTGGGAGGGGTTGGGAAAGGGAAAGGGAGACAAAAACATGAGAAGGGGTATCAAGCTTTGAGAAGTAATATACCCATTACCTGATGAATGTAACTGTAATCCCTCTATACATTATTCTGACATTAAAATAAACTAATTTGAAAACGCATCAGTAGATTTATATATCTACTTTATTTGCCTTTAGCATGATACCTTCGGCTTTTTAAAAACAAAAGCCAATTTTGAGCTGGGCACCAGTGGCTCACACCTGTAATTTTAGCCATTCTGGAGACTGAGATCTGAGGATTGTGGTTTGAAGTCAGTACAGGTGGAAAGTCTGTGAGACTCTGAATTTCCAATTAAGCACCAAAAAGCTCAACTATTTGAGTTTTAGCTTTAAGGAACAAGCTAAGGAACAGCTCCAAGGCCCTGAGTTCAAGCCCCAGTACTTTCACACAATTTTTTATTTATGACATTTTCGTATAGTATTTTGACAGTTTCTAAACCAATTTTCACATAACCTCTGTTAAAAATGTATAAAAACTATTGTGTAGATAATTCAAACATTTTCATAAACAGTTAAAAGTTACCCTTTCAACATAACTTGTGGTCATTTTAATATATAACATCTTTTGGTCTAAAACAAAATGCTCTGGGTTGTCACTATAATTATGTTCAAAGTTTTATTTTTGTTGTGAAAGATGGGTAACTAAATAATATTTCTTACTCCTCAGTTTAATCTACTCTCTTGCTTCTCTAATGATACTTAATATTCTTTTGTGTGTGTGTGGGGGGGAGGTATCATGGGCCTTGAATTTGGCCTGGGCACTGTCCCTGAGCTCTTCAGCTTAAGGCTACTGTCCTATCCTTGAGCCAAGCCCCACTTCTCATTTTCTAAAGGTTAGTTGGAGATAAAAGTCTCAGGTTCCTTTGTGCCTGGGCTGGCTTTGAACCTTGATCCTCAGATCTCAGCCTCTTGAGTAGCTAGGATTACAGGTGTGAGCCACCAACACCTGGCATTAATATTCTTAAGCATAGCACTCAAGCAACAAGCAAAATAACAAAAAGAAAACTTTCTTTGCCTATAACTAATCCCAGCAATTCACTTCTGAGAACTTACCATATGGAAATAATTAAGAATTTATAGGAAGTTAACTAAGCAGGTATCCACTCCAGTTTTGTTTCATTGTGTCATACTGGAAAACAATGGTAGGAGATTAAATAAACTAGATATGAAACAGTCATGCTGTAAAAAGTTATGCAACCATTGTGAAGACAAAAGAAAAACTAATACCACAAGGTGTTCATGTCTTGTGTATTGAAGGAAACAGATTAAAAGACAGGAAGCATTATCTTCCATTTCTCTGAAGTTTTTGGAATCTAGCAGGCAGATGGAGGATCCTATTGTAAAACCCGAGTCAAGGCAGCTACATGGATGGTTTGTGCCAGCCTGCACAGCCTGTCTGCTCCCTTTCCTGCCTGTAGTACAGCTTCCTTGCTTGCCCTGTACCTCCAGCCATGTTCCAGGTCAGGGTCTTTACCCTGGTGGACTACCTACACATCTTACTCCCTTCCTCGCTCATCTCTACACTTGTGGTACAGCCAAAAGCCATCCCATCACCTGCTGTTCTCCTCCCCTGTCATGTGTTGTATGGTTTGCTTTTTAAAATTTCTAATGGCTCTCTAATAATAAGTAACATTATTGGGCTCTTACTATGTGCTAGGCATTCTGATAAGCATTAATTAAATATCTCACCCTCATTAATTCATTTAGTTCTCAAATTGCTGTGAGGTAAACACTGCTACTCTCTGCATAGAGTGGAAGGATAAATGGAGGATGAGAACCTAGGTGACTTGTTTGAGGTCTGGCTGAGCTTGCATGGCCTCCTACAGACAGAGTTAGTAGTCATATTTGATCCCTGTGCAGAAGATTTTGTTCATCTTTGTCACTGTTTTGTCCCAAGCACCAAAAGCATTGCGGAGCAAGAAGTATGTGGTAAATGTTTGTTGAATGAATGAATGAACTACTACAGATAGAAGTATAACTGTATCTATGAATGCTAAGTTGGTAGTGGTTTTGAGTTTTTTCTTTTTAAAAACCTGTTCATATCAAAATGTTCTTGGCTTCACATGTGGACAGTCCCACAAAGGGGATTTGGACAAGAATATTTGTCAGGTCCTGTAATAAAAGTTCAGATTGTACAACTATCACCTGGGATCCAGGATTTTCTGTTTGTCTTCTCTTTAGTCTCCCCTGTCTTGGCATCACTGTGTACTGATAATTGCCAGTAGCAGGACTTGCTCTTTAAGCTTTGTAAGTCACTGGACTATCATGTGTAAGTGATCCTCTGACTATGTTAAGAGTTCAGAATAGCTTTCTTTTCTCCTCCTAGGGTGATGGTTTGATATCCAGTTCTAGTTTCTGGTTGCTATGACATTATTGAGAGGCTTTCATGGTCAATCTGTAGGTCCTCAGCCAACAAGAGAGGAGAGAGCTTGGAGGATGGTACAGGTGGGCCTTTGGGCCCAGACTTTGGCTCTTCCACCTTCCTTAGTGTCACACTTAGCAGTGAGTACAGTGTGGTTTGCTCACTATTGTGGCCATAAAAGCTTTCTGTTTCATCATCTCAGGGATAACACTTTTGGAAGTTTTCCAGAAGACTTTACCTCACATCTCATTATGTCCAAACCAGGTACTGCTCACAGTGGGGCAATAGTTTGGGACTCAGGTTCACCTTGACTTGCTGAGCTGTTCCTGGCTCCCCCGAGTCCATGAGAAGGAGAAATCGGTGGAAATTCTATTATCTCACAGACCTCAGGAGCAGGGCTCTTGTCTTCCACCAGCTCCATATTACCGCCCTGAATTTATAATTACCTATGGGCATATTATGCTTTTCTAATTTAATGGAGTCTTACCAGATGCGTTTGTGTGTTAATCCAGTAAGAGGATTATAATGATAGTGTAAAGCAAACGGGAATCTCTGGAAATCCATTGCTCCATTGTAACAATTTTATGACTTTCCAGTTATTTGTGTTAACTACAGGATTGAATTTACTAGCTGTGTCACGCTGACGGTCCTCTGAGTAACATAGGAGCAGTGAGACACTTTGGAAGGACTCAGACCAGTGACAAAACTGAGGAGAAAGCTAAAGTTTGGTTGCGATATGAAATGCAGCAGCAACTCTCCATCTCTGCCTTGCTTTTTTTCTTATCTTTCTTTCTCTCTCTCTGTTTTTTTGACCAGTCCCAGGGCTTGTCCCTTGGCTTTTCTTCAAGACTAACACTCTACCACTGGAGCCACAGCACCAGTTCTGGCCTTTTCTTTGTATGTGACACCAAAGAATTGAACCCTGAGCTTCATGCATACCAGGCAAGCACTCTATCACTAGGCCATGCTCCCAGCCTCTGCCTTGCTTTATCTACCAACTTCAACTACTTCAACTCAGCCACAGGCTTGGTCTATTCAGCTGAGGAGTGCTGGGCTCTGGGTTGAGGGAAGAGAACTTGCCAAACCAGACATAGGCCAGGTAACATGAAATCACATCCCAAACAGGAGAGCACCATTTCCAGCTCTTTCTTCCTAGCAAAGCTTTGGGGTCCAAACCACGGGAAATGCTCAAGACATCTATCTGGTATTCTTTTACAACATATATGTATATGCATGTGTATCAGGTGAAATCCAGATCTTCAGTGTTAGGAGAATTTTTCCTAATAGCTAATATCTCTTCAAGGTATTAATTATCAAAAGTGTATCCAGTTTATTCTTTTGCTTCTGCCTATGGATATTTGCTCTGCTCTTTTTAAGTCTTTACTCTGAAATAGGTATAGGTGTTCTTTGAAATACATTTAGTGTTTTCCAAGGGAACAAGAATAGGCAAAGCCCAGAGGTCAATATTTTATTGAATGACTTGGCAATGCATTTTCAAGGCACTAAACCTTTTCTTTCTGCTAACTTTTGTTATGCTGCTCGTTTTTCCAGACTGTTTTCTTGGGATGTATTTTATCTTGTCTCTTATCTGAGACATTAGAGAATGATTGAACTTTTTCCATATTTTTCTGATTATATAACTTCTAAATATGGAGAAATTATGGAGAAGCATAAACAAATGTGCTAATAGTCACCAACAATTCTGTGATCTAGAAATAGTCTATTTCATGTTGTACTTCTTTCTCGCCATCTTGTTTTTTTAAATCAAAGTTGGTAAAAGTTTTTATTTTTATATCATCTTCCAAGAAAATGGTCAAGACCATTTTATTGATTTAATATTCTAGTATGCAATGAGTCAGAATTACTTCAGTACTCAGCATGGTTACTTTATGAAATTGTTGGTTATTAATTTGTGACAAATATCCTTCTTATTTGTGTAAAATGGGCAAAGAGTATAAGCAGGCAGAAATGAAAGAGTTACTATTTTGTTCAATAAGTATTTGAGAATGGTCCAGATTACAAAGGAATGGTAAAATGGAGGTAAATTTAAATGCTACTGTTTCTGGACTGTCAAGTGGGCTATTTAAATAGCCGTGCACACTTGACATTGATTTCCAAGCTGACTGGGGTTATTTTGTCTGCCCAGTGTGTGTACACCTCACAGGCCCAGCTCTTCTCCTGTTTCCAGCTGATCAGAGAACGCTATGTTCTGTTCTTTTAATGAGATGTAGACTTCCTCTTTTAAAGGGCTTAATGGAAGAGCATTTTTTAAAAAATTTGAGGTAGCTAAATTTAGATTCTGAAAAATGTCCAGTGTGAGAATAGATCTGTTCTGAAATATCCTTCCCAGGTCCTGCTCCCTTACTCGGGAAGGTGCCCTGACAGATGGAGGCTGGGTGTCTCCTCCCTGCTCCCTGTCAGAAGCAGGTGTCCTTGGCCATACTGATCTCAAGCGACTCCTGCCAGTTGCTGTGCTCTGCTGCCAGGTGTTCCGAGGGGCAGTATGCTCTGGAGCCCAGCTGACACGTGGCTCTCTGCCATCTTTGGTGTCTCCCTTTAGGGTATCACCGAAGGCCTTCAGGAGATTCAGTGGGGCCTGGTCTCTTCTCAGTCCTTGAGTCTTTCTTCTTCCTTCTAACAAGTTTTATTCTGACCCACCTGACTTTTTCTAGGATTTCTTTTCTTTTTTTCTTTTCTTTTTTTTTTTTTTGCCATTCCTGGGCTTGGGCTCAGGGCTTGAGCACTATCCTTGGACTTTCTCAAGGCTACGGCTTTTTGCTATATATGTGGGGTACCGAGGAATTGAACCCGGGTCTTTGTGCATGCTAGGCAAACACTCTACCACTAGGCCAAACTCCCGGCCCCCTCTTTTCTTTTTTTCTGTCTTTCTGTCTTTCTTTCTTTCTTTCTTTCTCTCTCTTTCTTTCCTTTTCTTTCTTTCTTTCTCTCGTTCTTTCCTTTTTCATATTTTGAACTTATCTTTCAGTGGTTGAGCAGAGGGGGTTCAATTCAGTGTATTTCATTTCGAGAGTACAATGCATCTTGTTCAATGTCACTCCTTTCATCTTTCTCCTCTGTTTGTCTCAACCCTTCATCATGTTTTCTCATTGCAGTACTAGTCATTTTCTATTAGGGGAGAAGAGAGCCAATTCCTAGATCTTGGCACATGACATCAGGATAGACCCTGGATGCTCTTCCACTGTTCATCAGCCTGCTTCTTAGAGATTGGTTAGGTGCCCTGTCACCCTTGACCTGTCACTGACCCAGGTCAGTGTGGGCAGGCCACTCTCTGGGTGCTGTTGCAGAAAGAATAGGAAGAATAAAGCCTCAGGTCCTTCCTGACTCCTCCTGCCGTCTTCCGGATGGTGGAGAGTGGGCATTTTTGCTTTCCACTTGTCCTGGTACTTCTTGGGGTGCCAGAGTGTCCAGGTCAGGTCCTACACAGATGCTTGAAAGATGATTCAGCCTTGGCCCCTTCCCCACAGGCTCTTCAGTGAGGCATTAAGAGCACAAATGCGAATGGTTGTGTGATGCATAACTAGAAGACATTTTTTGCTAGTCCTAGGGCTTGAACTCAGAGCCTGCGCACCATTCTTGGGATTTCTCAAGGCAAGAGCTCTACAACGTGAGCCACAGCCTCACTTCCAGCTTTTTCTGTGTATGTGGTACTGAGGAATTGAGCCCAGGGTTTTGTGCATACTAGGCAAGCATGCTACCAGTAGTCCACACTCTCGGCCCCCTGAGCAGACTTTTGTGGAAGGGGCTCTGTGCCTGGAGGCCTGCATGGTGTGTTCCTGTTGCTCGCAGGGAGGGTGGCAGATCTTATATGCGAGCCAGTGCCGAGGATCCATGTCCTTTTGCATCAAGCTCTGGGTCCTGTTTTCTGTGCTGACTCAGTGGGTTCTGCCAGGGATGGGGAGCTTGGGTTCTCTTGAAATGTGTAGATAGGGAGACCCAAGGTGTCCACTGAGAGTCACTCACACAGGATGCTGCACACCAGGCAGATGGGCTCCTTGTGGACACTGACTCTGAACTCTGGCTTCCTAAGAGGGGACACATTTGCTGGTTTCTAAGGGAAGCTTCCTTTTCAAGTGCATTGTTCTGTTCCATTAACTACATTTATGCTTATTCCCATTCTCAACTGTTATTTTTAGAAATATGGCAAAAATAGGTGCTGTGATTCTTTACTGTGTATCTCATTCTTAAATGAGCAAGCCTACTGCAGACTGAAAGAGCATCTTCAGCTGTCATATGTGGGTCAGGTATTAGGATATCTCTCTGGCAAATGTGAAAACAGGCATTGACAAGTGAGGAACCCTTCTGAAAGGATAGGATTGTATAGCTGAACATTTCCACTGGGGTGCAAAATTATCATGTGGACCTGGTTGTTTCTCAAGGGAGAGAGGACAGTACCTATTTTCTGAGTACTTGAAACTCTGCATCTTACAATGCAAGCTAAAAAAATTCATGGGCAGGGAGTGTGGCCTAGTGGTAGAGTGCTTACCTAGCATGCACAAAGCCCTGGCCTCGATTCCTTGGAACCATAAGCAGAAAAGGCCAGAAGTGGTACAGTGGCTCAAGGGTAGAGCGCTTGTCTTGAAAAAGCTCAAGGACAGTGCCCAGGCCCTGAGTTCAAGTCCCAACTGGCAAATAAAAATTCCGGAAAGCACTAGTAGTTTTAAGGAAGTTGGGAAGTCTTAGTTTCCTATGGAAAATATGGGCATGGTTTATTTATATGTTTGTTTCCATAGGGAAATGGCAGCAGTTTTAAGAGGACTGCAAGCATCTAAATCATAATTGTGCTTGCTAATTTCACTTTGGGGAAGATTTGAGACAAGTGCTGTCAGATGGGGAGGCCTTGGTAGCCTGGACTCTTGAACTGGCCTTTCAGAATACCATGCTGTAGTATGGGCACAGAGAGGTATAACAGAGCCTGGGAAAACTGGAGGGAGCCACAGAAGGAGAAAAAAAAAAGAAGAATGCCAGCAGGCAGACTGGGGGGCCAGCCTATAGACTTCTTTTGAGTTTTAAAAATTCATCTGTTCTAACATCATAGGTATGAGAAATATGCCAACTCACCAGATGGAAGACCATCTAGCTCTTGAATATAGTGGCATGGTCTTCTCTAAGATAATAAAATGAGATAAATAATCATCATTTTCCTTGAGGTAGTTAAAAGAAAATTTGCACAAAGAAAGCAGGCTGCATCTTACAGCTTGTCACAAAGGCGGGGCACGGCCATTGCCAGGGTTCTGGGAGTTGCAGGTGTAGTGTCAAGCTGTGGAGACAACAGCAGTGGTGCTGACTCTGTGGTGCTGGGGGGGTAAGAACACAGCCTTAGGGTCTGGAATTTGTGCCATTCACTGCTTCTGTGGATGTTGATGCCTTTAGTGAAATTAAGTTAAAGCAGTGGTTATAATATTGGTATCCTCTGTTGCTTTGGAACAGGTTGGTTATTAAACAGATGTCACAGACAGTAAGAAGGTGTGTGTGTGTGTGTGTGTGTGTGTGTGTGTGTGTGAGAGAGAGAGAGAGAGAGAGAGAGAGAGAGAGAGAGAGAGAGAGAGAGAGAGAGCGCGTGCCTGCCTGGGATATAAATAATTTATCCAGGATTTATATTCTTTATTCATCTGGTAAATTACTGTAGTAGTTTGTAATAATCTGTATAATTCTACCTGAAAATTTGGAAACTGTTATAGACTCTGCTAATATGGTCCTTTAGAAAACACACTTTGCTATGTCTCTTGGAGATAGGAAAGAGGGTATGAAAGGAGAAACTAATTGTGTGTCATTGATGTGTCACATGCTTCATGTATGTATTTGTGACTTTCTAACATGCCAACAAATACAGCTGGCTTTGGATGAATTTTAGGAAGAAAGACACTGTTTCTTGGCTTAGGAATCAAAGAGAGATAAGTATTGAGTCTATAAAAAATTAAATTGCTAAGATAATTTTTATAATCATAATTGCAGCTCAGCATTGACAATGGCTATGAAAGAGAAGTACTGATCACAGGATGATTTGTGAGCCCTAGAGCTTGAGGAAGATGTGCTGAAAGCAAGATCTAACCAGCAGCCAGGAGTTAAGAGCAGATGAGAGTAAATGTCTTCCAGGGAGAGGGGGGAAGAGGGAAGAATGAGACCCAGGACCTAGCGTGTGGAATCTGGGGACATTTGAAGCAGGACAGATATCCAAGGCAGCAGGGCAGGTGGTGGTGGCTGTGTGGTTGGGAAACCTCGGGTTTGGACATGACTATCAGGTATGAGCTGTCTCACACCACTGAGTTCACAGGAACTTCCAGTGGAAGTCATGAACGCAGACACAGCCAGTGGTAAAGCTGGAAGAGCAGGCTTGTGCATGCTCCTGCTGCAGTGCACCTCTGTAGCCCTAAAGGAGAATGGACTCTGAGGAGAAATGAATGTGTCCACATCACACCCTATAGCCCCAATACAAGGAAATTCAGGGAACATCATGAAATGAAGCAAGTCTGGCAGGGTATGTGAGATAGTAATGGCAACCACCGTGGGTGTGGTGGAATTTGATGCTTTACTATACATAAATTTGACTGGAGTTGAGACTGGTCTGGAAGGTGCTGAGCTCAGCCTGTGGCTTACTCTTTAATGGGCTGGCAAGTAAGACAGATGCTGGACTGGGGAAGGTTTTTCAGGTCTTGCATATTTAGGACTCTTTGGGTGTGGCTGGGTTGTGGTGCAGGTGTGTGTATTGGGGTAGAATGGGCACTGAGGGCTCTTGGCATGAGCAGTGTGTGTAGTGTGTGTGGTGCTGTGAGTTGTAGGGAGACGGTGCTGGATTCACACAGCTGAGGAACTGGACAAGACAGAGCTGTACTCAGCCAGGAGGAGGGGGCAGCGCAGGTGTGGGGACCCTTGGACTACTTGGGAATGTTCTCTGATCGGTTATTATTTAGTCTATCTGAGAAGATTTAAAGATATAACAAAAGTGTATAAAGTTTACTTTGCCCAAGTAGATCTTGGTGTTTAGATGTAAAAGGTGTGATTTACTGTTTTTTTTCTTTCTGATTGCTGTTCACACTAGGTCACAGTAGTCACTACACAACACCCCCAGAACAAGGTTTTTTTGAGCCAGAAGGTTCCTAAGCCAATCTTTTGTCTGGTCAAACTCTCCTTTTTTTTTTCTTTTGCCACTCCTGAGGCTTGAACTCAAGGCCTGGGCACTGTCCTTGGGCTTTCTCAAGGCTAGAGCTCTACCACTTGAGCCACAGCACTACTTCAGCCTTTTCTGTGTTGGTGGTATCAAGGAATCGAACACAGGGCTTCGTGCATGCTAGGCAAGCACTCTACCACTAGGGCACGCTCCTGGGCCCAAATCCCGTTTTACAGGTGGGGAAACTGAGGACAGGCCCTAGCATTCCTTGTTCCTCTTCCCACAGGCTGTGTGCCGACCACACCTCCCCACACTGTGCTTGAATTAGGAGAACATTCTTTTAGCAGCAATCCCCGCCTCCAGTCTCTCTCGGCTTGAAACCATCCTACACACAGCTGCTGGATAATCTCGCTAAAGCCATTTTTATCATGTCACTTCTCTGCACGCTGTTTTCTGTTGCCTTTTGTTACATCCAGATTTCTCCTTTTTGGATCTCAAGGCTTTCTGCAAAATTTCCTCTTTCCTGGGGCTTATTAGGTGTCTTTATGGGACATTTGCTCCATAGAGATTCTCTGCATGCTTCCGTGTACCTGTTACACTACTTCCTGCCACTAGGCCCTTGATAATCTGTGATACTCTCTGGAGTCTCCTCTCCTCTCCTCTCTCCCCTCCCCTCCTCTCCTCCTTCCCCTTCCTTCCCCTCCCCTCCCTTGCTCTCTTCAGCTCCTCTCTTCCTCTCTCCTCTCCTCTCCTCTCCCTTCTCCTCTCTTACCCTCCCCTTCTCTTCCCTTCTTCTTTCCCTTTTCTCTCCACTCCTCCCCTCTTCCTTCTTTCCCTCTCCCCTCCCTCTCTCCCCTCACTTTCCCTTGTCCTTTTCCTTTCCTTTTCCCTTTCCCCTCTCCTCTCCTCCCCTCCCCTCTTCTCCTTCTCTCTTTCCCTTCCCTCCCCTTCCTCTCCTCCCTCTCCTCCCTTCCTTTCTCCTTCCGGAGTTTGAATGTAGGCCCTTGTGCTTGCTAGGCAGAGGCTTTACCACTTGGGTCACGCTTCTGTCCCAGTTTGCTTTTAAGTTATATTTCAGGTAAGATTTCCTGCTTTTGGGTAGATCGCATTCACCCTGCCTGTGCTTTCTGAGTGGATGGGGTGACAGGCATGTGCCAGCACACATGGGTGGTACTTGAAGTAGAATTTCATTCACTTTTTGCACAGTACGGCTTTGGACTGTACTTGGCTCTGGAATATTCTTTATCAACTTGTGTCTTATATTATGTTTCTTTACTGGTCTGTTTTCTTTTTCTGTTTACCCAACAGCCTCTTTCTTTCTTGAAGTTAATCCTATAAATTCTTTCTTCCCTCCAATTCTAACTATTTCTTTAGTTATTGGTCTCCATTAGCAATTACTGAATTAGAACACCTTGTACTTTAAATTCCTGAACTTAGTAAGCATGTTGTTCTATCATGATTAACTAGATTTATGAATGCATACTAAGTAGGCACCACTATGAGGTTTCTTTGAAAAAATAGCTTGTCTCGATTTCCTGACGCTTGAGGTAGTTCACCTTGTTTTAAGGAAAGCTGATTTGCAGATTGTCTACACCAACTGGCTGGTAAGATGCTCCCCAGCGTGCAGAGAACTGTGCCTTGCTGTGGTTGCTCTTCTCCTGTCACCTGTTGTTTCTATCAGGTTGTGCACCTATCTGGCAGTCAGACCCTGGTGCTGAGTCACACTGCCAGTGGTCTCCAGGAGGAAACGGAGTTGGGCGTCACACAATTCTGCATCTGAGCTCAGATGGCTCTAATTTAAAGGTCGTGTGTCTTTCATTTTCCTATTTTGGATTCATGGCTTTGTAGAATTTGGGTGATGGTAAAGCAGTTTGGGAGCCCGTCCAGTTTCCCAGTGCACAGCATGGTGGTTGCTGAGAAATCAAAGGCAGAGTCTGTCCTTGGTGTGTTGAGGCTCAGCCAGGCCTGAGGCCCAGACTTCCTTGAGCACACCTTCCACTCTTTCCATACCTTTGTGAATGCAAGTGGCAGTGCCTGTGTGTGGACTTGGCTGTGCAATGTCTCTTAGCTGCAGTTGTTTTATTATTAGTTTGACATGATTGGGGATTGAACTCAGGGTCTCACACTTGTTGGGTAGGTGCTCTACCATTTGAGCCAGGCTTTTACTTGGTTTTTGGATTGGTTATTTTTTTATGTAAGTTCTCAATGTATGCTTTGTGCTGGCCTGAAATGAGATCCTCTGATTTGTACTTCCCCATGTCACTGAGATAGGGTCCAGCCATTGCGTGTCCACTGTAGCTGTGGTGGCAGACATATACAACTATACTCAACCATTGGTCGATTACAGGCTTACGCCTCAGTCCTTGGAGAGGGAATCAGTTGTTTCTGTTGGTGACACATGTTGAAGCTGAAGTACTGACACCCCGGGTTCTGGGTAGGAGGGTATGGGAGGACAGCGTGACACGGTGCCCACCCTCTGTGGGGGCTCACTCTGCGCCTCAGTGGGTGGTCTCTTTCTCTGTGTCTGGTCTGTGTATACTGTGACAAGGCTTTTAAAGTTAGGAAAGACTGTTTGAGGTAATCTTGAAGATCCCTTGCTCGTGACAAAGCAAATTTCACTTTATAATTTTTTTTATCTAGAACCAAAAACTCCTATGAAAGACAGGTTCTTGTATTTGTTGGTCCTGAATATTTTTGTCATTAAGCAGGTTTGAACTGCTACTACATATTGAGCAATTCTTCCAAAATGCTGGGACAGAGGGATTTTAAATTTCAGATTTTGGGAGGTCATATTTTTGGATATTTATAAATACATAATGAGATTTTGTGGAGTTAGGTTTGTATATCTTAAGATTAAGGCCTAAAAGTGAGTTTTTTTTTAAGTCTGCCAGGGTTTAAACTCAGGGTGAGCTTATATGGCACAATGTTAGTACTCTACTATTTGAGCCATGCCTCCAGTCTGGAATTTTGCTGGTTAGTTGGAGACGGAGTCTTGAGGACTTTTCTTCCCAGGCTGGTTTCAAACTACCATTTTTCTGCACTCAGCCTTCTGAACAGCTAGGATTATAGCCATGAGCCACTGGTGCCCTGCTATGACTGCATTTGACTCGAACTTGTCCAGATTTTGACATTAGAGTCATCCATTGCACCTGATCACAGGTTTGTTAAGTCACTTTTAGGGTGTTCTGAAGTCTGTGTCTGCAGAGCACTGTGTAAGGTGTCCCTGTCTGATCAGGGTCCCTTAGCTGTTCATGTTCATCTCACTAGCACATTCCAGTCTGGCATCTACATGCTCATGGCTTCAACATCTTCCTCCCTCAGGTGTACCCTCAGCTAGCTCTGACAGAGGGTGTATGCTGTCCAGCCAGTGTCCACTGCCTGTGCAGTGTGCCTTCTGTCACATTTCCCTGACCCTTGCCAGCTGTCCTCTGCACTATCCATGATTGTGCAGCTTTCCTACCTAATAGTTACTCCTGCTTGTGTTTTTCAGGAGAAAGCTACTTTACTAAAGCACACCCATTAATTAATATATACACTGACATTCACACTTCATTTTAGCATGGCTTTTCCCCTCAAAGAAACATTGTTATGTCCAGTTAGCTTCATTTCCGGGCTTTGGTTTCTAGTATACAAGCAGATGGAATTGGATTTGATAGTGTCTATACTCACTCTAAATTCTAATAATCTGTTTCTTTTCTTATGTATTTTTGGGGGGTTAAGTGTTCAGCAAAATGTTCTCAGGTTCCATTATCTTGGGATGATTTATTTCCAGATGCCATTCTATTTCCTAAGCAAGTGTACAGACACTGCTAAATGGCTACATAGATGGCACTTTCTAACCCCAGCTCTGTGGATGAGGTGGCCAGCCTGGTTGGCAGATGAGGCCCTAGGGCCCTGTCTGTGGTCTCGTCTGCTCAGGAGATCAGGTGTTATGGTCCCTGCTAGGAGGCCCTGTGTGTGGGAGGGGTTAGTAACAGGAAGAATGCTGCCACTAAGCATCCCTTTGTCACAAGCTCTCATTTCTGCCTCCTCCCAGAAGAGCTACATTTGTGCTTCCTTCATAAACTTTGAAGATAAGACTTCTTTTTCTAGGTGGAGGATAAAGCCTAATTCTTGTTTCCCTGCTACTGCTTTTCAGGCTTGTTTGTAAGAAATCAAAGACAAATATTTATTAATGTATAAAAATACTATACAATGTAATTGTTTACAGAGTGATCAAAGAATCACATTGGAAGGCAGTAGTGTCTTGCTCTATCTTTTCTCACCCCATGGTGAATAGTGCCACTTTTAAAAATGAGGTCAGCAGGCAGTAGTGGCACAGCTCTTCAGGAACCCAAGATCCAGAGGGCTGTGGTCCTAAGACAGCTCAGGAAGAAAATTCCACAATACTCCATCTCCCATTAACCATCAAAAAGATGGGCTAGAGATGTGGCTCAAGTGGTAGAGCGCCAGCCAAGCAAGCAATCTGAGGAAGCATGAGGTCCAGAGTTCAAACCCCACTACCACAAAATAAATCAATGATAGAATAAAATAAAGGACTTTATGTCCCATATGTCTCCCTCTCCTCCCATCATCAGTCTCTGTACTCGAGGGTCTATGTGTTACAGCTGTAAGCCCACCACATTCTGTCTTTGCTGCTTAAAGTCCACGGTGTGTGAGGGTTCTCGGCCGGGCTTGAACATGAGCACAGGATGGGTGTGCCCCACTGCTGGTTTTTGCCAGTGGCCTTCTGCCTCACAGGTGACTATGTTCAGGTTCACCTCTATGGTGACCACCGTGCTGCAGGCCAGTCTGCCTCAGACACCATAGCCATGCCCTCCCTTCCTCAGGTGCTTCTGCTTTCTTCCTTAGCTTTTAACAACAAATGCCACCTTTTCTTTCTATCCTGCCAACTCCATACTGTCACCTGACAGGTGCTTTATAGTACAGAGATGTCAGTTCTACTAAATTCTTTTCCAAGTCCAGAAACAAGTGTTGTCCTCATTGACTGGCTATATTGACCTTCTGTTGAAATTATTAATGTGGTATGGAATATCTGTGGAAAATCTTGGGAGTCTAAGGTACAGGGTCCTCAAAATGTAGATTTAATGAATATGTTTGTTTTATTGCAGAGAATTATAAAATAATGATCAGCAAACAATAATTGAATGTTTTATTTGGGGATGGGTATTCTTCAGAGGAAGAGAAGTAGAATTAAGAGTGAGAAGAGAAGGAGAACATCAGTGTGTGTTTCTAACTGATTGGTTCACATGGCTTAAGAACAAGCATTCAGAGATACTGCTTCACCCAATCCCAGGGTCACCATCTGTCTAGGAGGATTCAGTATGCTCTGCTACAGCTCCTCAGAGACCATTGGGTACATGTGGATGCAGTGTGCTAAAACCCCATAGAGACCATTGGGTACATGTGGATGCAGTGTGCTAAAACCCCATAGAGACTGTTGGGTGCATGTGGATGCAGTGTGTTCTGCTACAATGCCATAGAGACTACTGGGTGCATTTAAATACATGGAGCAATTGTTTTCTTTAAAATGCCAGAAATCCTAATGATAAACTAACCTATCTGAAATACTTTACTTGATGTTGGACTTTTCTGTATGACTTGGTTTGAATCTCTGCTCCTCAGACTGCTGAGTAGTTAGTATTATAAGTAAGAACCACTGGTGCCTGGCTATGAGTCAGGTGTATTTAAGCAAAGGGAATTATTCTTGTTTTCTAGTGATACTCTGTGCTTCAGGGTAGGGTCCTCACTCAGATGTGGAATGAAGATAAACTGAGGTCTGCAGGGCTGAGGTTCACACTTCACCACTCTTCTCTACTAGATGCATTGTTAGAAGAGAAAATGGGAAAGGAGATACACGTAAATCTATCCTAGTTGGGATTTCATTATATAACTACCTTGTAACACTGTAAGTAGTGGAATTTGCATGAAAAAAACTTCTTGAGATATGTCTGGGCACCAGTAACTCGTACCTGTTTTTCTCAGCCTACTGAGATCTTGAGGGTTATGATCTGAAGTCACCCCAGGCCTCTCTGTCTTTAAGACTCCATCTACAAAATAATCAGCAAAAATCCAGGATAGAGAGCTAGAGGGATGTCTTCAGTGGAAGAGCACCAGTCAGGTGGGCAAGTTGAGAAAATGCAAGCCCTGAGTTCAAACCCCATTCCTAGCAAAGCAAAGGGAAACAAAACAAAACACAGACTAAGATACGGAGTCTTAATTTGTGATTTGGTAATATGTAGTGAATTACAAAGATTGTTGAGCAGAGTACAGATACCATAACTCAGGAGTGGCCAAAAATGGAACTTGCCGCTGAAGGCTATTGCACCCCTGGGAGTGTGCCTTGCGCTACGCAGGGCAGGTAAAATGCTCACCAAGGGAAACATCGACTGACCACAACACACCGTGCATGTGGGAGGCATGAAGAGCTCAATCTATGTGGATAAAGGAATGGAAAAATTACAAGAAATTATGGAATAGAAAATCCTCCTAGCTACAGTTTTAAGCATTAGCTGGTGAATTATTATTGTAAATGCTATTTAGAAAGACACAAACATGATCCCATCACAGAGTAAATGCACTGGTGTTTTGAATGCTTGCAGTTTTGCCATATTGGACTCTACTTCCTGGCTTTTAATTGGAAAGCTTCATTTTAGGATCCTGGTTTGTTCCAATGGCATATTTAGGCCTGGTGGCTTCCTAATCTATAGCCAGATTTAGTCTTGCGGGTTAAATGTGTTGGTGCAGTACTGAGTCATGGTTCCTGTGTGCATATGGTGTGATGCTCTGCCAGAGTGGAGTTCCAGGGTCCATCTGACTGTATGAGTGGGTCACCCAGGTGGAGACGACATAGTAGCAGATAGACAGGCAGCTGAGGCACACATTTGTGGCGTGACCTCCACCATGCCTGGCTTAGAGGAAGTAATTTCTACCTCAAGCCACTTAAAACCACCAGGGTAGTTTTCATTCAGCAAAGACTGGCCACTTTCTGTAACTATCCTCAGATCCATTCCCGAGTTGCATCTGCCACAGGAAAGCCCAGCTCTGTTGTGGTTTCATGGCATCCTCTGCCTCCATTACTGCTCACCAGCAATGGAGGGTGGCTTGCTTTCACTGGTGGTCATTGTCTGTGCCATCCCTGCAGCTTTTTATGCTGTATTACCTCCTCTGAGTTTCTTCCCTTTGATATGAAGCTGCTTCTTCCTGTTGCTTCTGAGCAGGACTCTGCTTTGCCATCCTCCAACGGTATCTCTCCCAGCCCAAGAGTCTGTTACCCCCTGTGGTGATAGGGGTCATTCAATGACTGGGTGATCATTGATGGGCCAGGTACATAATCAGGGACTGCAACCTCGCATTAGGAAACTTTGAGGTGATTGAACAACCACTGTGATACACAAAGACTATCTGCCACACAGTGAGGGATTCAGGGTGGGTACTGGATGGTGTAAGAGTTCACCATGCTGTGCATATAGGCAATTTTAAACTGAAGAATTATTTCTTACATGTCATCTTTCAGACTGTGGTTGAGTATAGGTCACAGAACCCACAGCACCTAAAGCTATGGGTAAGAGGGCCATCTACTTGATGTTCTGATATCCTGTTTGTGCACTCAGAATGTCTGGGCAGTGGCAGCCATGGTGTGGTGCATGGGAGGTGGACACACTGAGCAGAGCCGATGAGCCGAGCAGCTTCACACCTGGGGTCAGTGGAGTTCAAGGTCCTAGGATAACCTTCCAGGGTCCGTGGAGCTGAGAAGTGACAGTCTGCAGAGTGTGGAGGGAGGACAGGGTACAGAGAGCCCCCCCGGCCCCGAACCGAAGAAACCAAACAAAAGCCAGGCATGTCAGACACAGTCTAGGATAATATCTAGTGAAATCTGGTCTTTCACCTTCAAGAACATGAACACTTTGTAAGTGTAATTGCTCATGTGTTGGTGAGGTTTTCTATTTTGATTTCTCATACTTCATGTTTCTTTCATTCAAAATATAATCTTGTATCTCTTAACCATAAGGACACATTCTGAGCAAAACATTGCCTGGCAACTTCATTGTTCCACAAGCATCATGGAGTTATGCAAACTAGACTGCACAGGTTTAAACAGCTATAAATGCTAGGTTTGCTAGGCTGCAAACCTGTACAGTGTATTATGCAATGAATGTTTTAGGCAACTAGCACAATTGAACCTATCAATGAGACTTACATACATGCAGCTTGCAGAAGACTTGTTATTGTGGGTGAGAGATGTGAGTGAATGAATATAAAGGCCCAGAACATAACTGCACACCTGTGGGTCTAGGACACGACTGTGTGCTCCTCACACCTAGGGCATGAGTGAGCTCACTGTGGAGCAGGACACAGCTGCACACCTGTAGACTGCAAGAACCATAGTTCTATATAACACATGGGCTACACAGTATTTGTAAACACATTTTTCTTTAATAATAAGGAAATCTTAGATTAGTATAACTTGCTTACCTTGACTTGCTAATTAATTTTTTAGAAGCAGGAGGAGGGAATATGAGTGAATATGAATGACTGAAGTACATTGTATATTATATATAAGAAAGTAGCATAATGAAACCTACTAAAATGTTAGAAAGGGAGAAAGTGTGGAGGATTTCAAATTGATGTAGATTTGGTGAATTTGATCATAGTGTATTATATGCATGTCATATATATCACAAAAAACCCCTTTGTTCAATTAATCTGTGCTAATTAAAAATCACCAATGCAATAACACACCTTTAGACATTCGCTGTACAGCTCCATGAAAGTTTGTTTTTTTAAACATCTCTACCCCTAAGTAGGTTTTCCCTGCATGTGAAAGTGATTTCTTGCATTGCAGTTTTGTGTTCATGACTTAAGATCTGAGCACACACATGACTCTAGGACCACTCTGTGCTGCTCCTCCCACGTCCCATGGGCTGGCCTTCAACCAGGTGTTGTTACCTCCTCTTGAAGGAGACACCCTCTCCTGAAGGACCCCATGGCTCTTCCTGGTGAAATACCAGCTGTTTGTTTCAAAGCTTCCCATGCTGCTTGCTTGGTGTGCTGCTTTACTTGCCACAGAGTGGCTTCTGGTGGATAAAGAACCAGAAATGCACCTTTCTCCTAATAAAAACCTTTTGGTTCTGGGCCACATTGTCAAAGTTTGTGTTCCCCTCCATCACTCCAGTAGTTGATGATCTAGGAAGACCTGGCTGGGCTGCAGGTGGTGCTGTTAGCAGATTCCTGGTCTTTGCTACTCAAGCACTGCAGGGAACATGTTTTCTGTGACTGGCTGCTAAGAACCAAGCCCACAGTTAGCTGGGAGATGCTGGGCAATAAGATTGGCTGGGTGACAAAGTGTTATTGAAGTGGCACTGTGCTGATAGAAGCAAGCCAGCCCAGAAGGCCCAATGCTTGTACCACGCCTCTCAAATGAGCTATCTGGAGCAGTCAGACTCAGAGTGGAAGGGTTCCAAGGTCAGAGGGGAGAGAGCGAGGGAAGCTCCTGGCCAATGGACATTAAAGTTTTATTCAGAAGGACAACTAGGCTGTGAAAATGTTCTGTCTAACCTGCAGTCAGTTGCAAAGCCAGGAAGGCCAGCTTCAAGCTGAGCTTCCTTATCACAGAAAAAAATTAAGAGAAGACATCCATGCACTTAATTTGGATGTTAAAGATAGGAATTTGTTCTTTTCCTTTTGAACACTAACTCATTTATAACTCATATCTTTTTAAAGTTGGATGTTTTTTTACTTGTGCTGTGTGGTAGCCTTGGATGCCACTCTGTTAAATTGCAAGCCTCTGTCTGCAAATCCTCTTCTCCAGCCCCAGGCAGGAGAGAAGATTGAAGACACAGGTAAGGAACTTAGCAACAGATTTTCCACCTTAAAAATACTGTTCTTTAATTCTGCAAGTACATGTGCCTTTGTAAAGAGGATAGAAGTTTCTTAGTAAATGATTTTCATTTTGTTGACCAGCGTGAGCACATTTGATTAATTGGGAATTTGAAAATGAGGTTAAGTGGGCACTGGCTGGCTCACACCTGAAATCCCAGCTACTCTGGATGCTGAGATCTGAGGGTTGCAGTTCAAAGCCATCCCAGTGAGGAAAGTCCATGAAACTTTTCTTCAATTAACCATCTCCCCCCCGCCCCCCGCCAAAAAAAGAGCTGGAAGTAAAGCTGTGACCAAGCGGGTAGAATGTTACCCTTGAGTGAAAAAAGGTTCAAGCCCCAGTGTGGTGAAGAAATAAAAAGAAGGTAAATCATTTCTTGTGCTCTAGTGTCATTCATGAAGTAAGGGCACATGTGCTACTTGCTGAAGTTAGAAGCAGTAGTAGCTTCATTTAAGGCTTTTTTTTAACTTTTCAAGTATTATGTAAAAGAACTTAGTTAAGTTGTTCTGAGCATCCCATCCTGGAGATAATTGAAAAGACAGAGGTGTAGTTTTCTGAAAGCCTCCTTCATTTCCATAAGAAACTGTTTTTGAAACATAGACTAGGTTTCTTGCTCTTAATATGCACTCTGCATTTAGAGATGCATTAAGCTTGGTCATTCATCCTGCCGGGTACTTACTGTCAAAGCTGGGTCATTCACCCTGCCGGGTATTTACAGTCTAAGCTGGTTGTCTGAAGTAGGCCATTTCCTCCTTTTGCAGCAGAACCTCATGCTTAGAGAGGCTTCCTCTTGTCCAAAAATAGGAGACAAGATACTGTCTCATATGAGCCTTCTTGTTCGTGTAAGACCCAATTTGAGATCCCAGCATTATAAGCAGAAGTCCTGTCATTGAAGTGACCCTTTGTCACCTGTGTCCCATCTCCCTTCTTGTAACACATCACCTGTGGATCTTCTTGTGGTGACTGCATGTGTTATTTGGTCTTGGCCCTCAGGCAGAGATATGTTGCAAGGTCAGTAAGTCTGAGGCTCAAAATTGGTTAAGACAAACTGGAAATTCTGCAGATTAATGTCCCTGTGTACCTCCAGTAGTAGGACTGTGCAAGGTCAGTTGGCAGGCCAGCTGGGTCACAGGCCTCTCTTCCTTCCATTGCCAGCCTTGGTCCCCAAGTCCTGTGGTAGATGGGTGCAGACTCATGATCCTTTTCTCTATGCTGTTGTTACTCTTTGGGTGTGGTTCTCTATCTTTGCTCTGGCCACCCCCAGTGGGCATCTGATCTGGCAGACTGCTGTTCTTGAATGTTTAATAGCAGACAAGAGTTGAAGTTATGAGTTAATAATTTGTTGAACAGTTGAAGCTACTTGTGGGTTTTCTATTATGTCTCTCATTCTGTGGATTCATTCAGGTGCTAATTCACCATCATTCAGAGGAAGCCAACAGTGACTGACCATGGCATTTATCTTTAGGCAAAGAAAGTAGTGCATGATATTTTCAAGACACTTTTCTAGGAAGTTGTGGGTGCAGGCCCCCTGGTGAGATTGGAGGGGAAAGTCAGGGAGCTGGAAAGCAGCCATTCCCAACCTAGAAGAAGGTTCTGTGACTTACTTGGAGAGCTCTCTGGGGGACTGAGTTTGAGGCTCATTAATGCCAACAGCTGGATGCCAGCAGGTAGGATCTGAAAGGAGAGGCAAGTGACTATTGAGAATGAGCTCTCAGGGAGTATCTCTGAGGTCCCTCACCAGGAGATCATCCCAGCACCCAGCATAGCTCCAAGCCTCTTTGCCTCTGAGCCCAGTTTGCATCTGGGGAGCACCTGGCTTCACTCCATGCTGCATGGACTCCAGGGACAAGGCCCCTGGAGAAATCAGACACCGAAATTGTGATTATATTTTGAAAAATGTTCCAAGAAAACTCATGGCAGCAAGATAGGTTTGGACTAGAAGAATTTCTATGGAATCTCTTTCTAGGTGGAATTCAGAAGCCATCTTGTTCATGTAGGAGGCAAGCAGCAGAAGCAGGAAAAGGACCAGCCTGGCGACTTCTTCTTTTGCAATGTGGGATCATCAGAGATCCCTGAGCTGTTCAGGAGGAGAGTTGAAATCCAGAGCCCAGAGCTGTTTGGACTTTAGAAGGCCCCCAGAAGGGGCAGAGCCATGAGGAACTGGTGTTTTGTGGGGGCTAAGTGCTGGAAAACTGGCCTGAATTGGGGTGGAACACATAGGCTGAAGGACAAGGTTAGAGTCTGGCAAAATTATAGATTTCTCAGTTTGAAATGGAAGGTTCTAAACCATGTCTTGTTTTCCTGACTGAAAGTGGTTCTATCCACAGAGCCCAGAGCCTCTGCAATGTGGGTTGGTTGTGATGCAGCTGGGCTGTCTTGCACTCATTCCTGGGATAACAAGTGTCATGCATGCTCTGCCCTCCAGGGTCTGTGCTTCACAGTAGACCTGGCTTCTAGGACAGCTGTTCCCCCCTCCCCCAAGAGGTGCTCCCATAGCTGACTGCTGAGATTGTAGCAGAGATAGTGTCAGTGAATTAAGACTGATGATTTGGATTCCTTTCTGCACAGAAAACGTGTGTGTGTGTGTGTGTGTGTGTGTGTGTGTGTGTGTGTGTGTATGTTGGCGGTCAAGAGGTCAGTCTTGGGGCTTAGAATTAGGGCCTAGGCACTGTCCTAGGCTTTTTCGCTCAAGACTAGTGCTTTAGTACTGGAGCCACAGCCCACTCCCAGCTTTTGTTAGTTAATGGAGATAAGAATCTGTGGACTTTTCTACCCAGATTGTCTTTGAACTATGATTCTCAGATCTCAGTCTCGAGTAGCTAGGATTACAGCATGAACCAATAGTGCTTGGAAGAAACGGAGTTTTGAAACTGAAGATGTATGTTGGTAATTTCAGAAAGACATATGTTCTTTAGTTTTGGGGGCTACTCAAACCAAATTTTTCTCTTGCCATGTGCATTTCTGTTTCTTTGGGTCTCAGATAGCAGCTTGCTTGCGCTCTCAATGTCTGCATGTGTACCTTAGTTCCACCTTGGCTGTGAAGACTTGATGGCATCATTTTCTTCTCATATTGGTATTTTTTTGACTGTGATATTTAGTTGCTAAGTTGACTGTGTTGGATGTAGTAATGTGTAACATTAGGGGCTCATTTGCTTTTCTACACTAGCTTGGAGCAGGGCAGCTGACACTGGGTTTAAGCACTAAACCTGTATATGATGATTTTTAAAATTTCCTTTGTCTGGGATAAAGTATAACTTCTTATTTAGAAGCCTGATTGGGAAAAGGAGGAAAGTTTTCACCCAAAGGAGGAGATATTTCGTGTTGACACTATGGTCTTGTTAGAAAGGGCTACTTCGGGTGACATATCATGGCAGAACTTTGTACAAATAACAGTGGTATCAAAGGAAGCATCGCATGCTTCCCAGCAGGCAAAGTCATGCAAGAGCAGCCGTCCTTCTCCAGCTCTGAGGCCATAGGTAGGCACTCTCATCTGTTTGTCATCCTGTGAGGACTCAGGGTGCAGTGGTAACTGTAAATCATGTACTTTAGACCTGTGATATCTAAAACTTCCAGTCTCTTACGTTGCATCCTGCATATTTCTTCTTTTCTGATCATGTCTACTTGAAAATCTTAGAAGTGAAAGATTGTTTTTGAATGCAAGCTAGCTTTGCAAGTGCTATGAAAGGCTTTGAGAGGCCTTCTAGCACCTGGAGAGCATCCATGGAATGATTAGGGAGGTCTCCTTGTGAAGTAGAAATCCTTGTCATTCCGCTGCCAGGCTGTACTCTGATCAATTACCCAGAGCAGCCAGGTTTTAAACAGGTTCATAATCTTACTCTGTACTCTGTGAATTACAGAGACAACACCAGTCCCAATTTAGGTGCAGGTGGCAGAAGGTTTAGATGAAGGGACACTTCTTCCACAGGAAGATACCATCCCTGTCACCTGCTATGACAGTATTGGCTTCTCTGTGATTGTAATAGAATTGGATAACACAATTCTCTTCAGAAGCATTAAAAGATTCTTGGGAGCTGGGGTGTGGCTTGAGTGGTAAAATGGCTGTCTTGCAAATGTAAATCCCCAAATTCAACCTCAAGCACCCTCCCCAGCAAACAACTCCCCAAAACATAAATAAAATTCACATGGTTTAAGAACTGTGGAGCTAGAAAGGCGGCTTAGTGGTAGAGTGTTTGACTAGCATGCATGAAGCCCTGGGTTCTCTTCTTCAATACCACACATGCAGAAAAAGCCAGAAGTGACACCGTGACTCAAGTGGTAGTGTACTAGTCTTGAGTCAAAGAAGCTCGGGGACAGTGCCCAAGCTCTGAGTACAAGCCCCAGGCCGGGCAAAAAACAAAAAAAAATCTGTGGAAGTGAGACTGGATGTAACTCACTGGTTGAGTACATGTTTAACATACATGAGGCTCTGACATAATACCCAGCACCAGAACAAAACAACAATGAGATAGAACTATGGAAGTAATTCATACTCAGCATAAAAATTAGAAGAATACCTATATATGTAGACTACAGAATGAACTTGTCCTTCCTAGTAAATTGTTAACAGATTGGTAAATAACCTTGACTGTAGTGGTCAATAGAAATATCACTTGAGATACATGTCAATTTTAAATTCTCAAATTGCCAAAATTTATAAAAGTTAAAATAGATGCAACAACATTTGTTGATGCATTTTATGTAGGCAATTACATTGAAATATTTCATCTTATACCCATTATAAATGTGTTGATATTTTCTTTCTTAAAGTCTTTATTGATTTCTACTGGGGAGAGGATGTTCTAGGAGTAGAGGTCCATGAGTTAGTGGAGCCTGCTAGCCAGGTAGATTTTAGTATGCATATGGCTTTCTGTGGCATGGATTGGATTATAGGCTGTGTTAATAACACATTATACATTCTGGAGGGTTTCCCATTGGAGAAGATGCACAGCTTTCCCATTCCTGCTAATGGCTATATAGACAGTGCATCCAAATGCACTGACTGACATCATACTGTGTGCACACAATGTACAGAGATATATGCATGCATACAATGCACACATGTGCATACACCACTGAGAGTGATGCATCCCAAAGCTGTGGCACAGCTGGGAACATGCAATGTATCCTGGGTGAAGGAAACCTGAAAATGTCTTTAGGAGCCAAGTGCCAGTGGCTCTAAAAGCTTGTACGTCTAGCTACTTGGGAGGCCGAGACTTAAAAAATCTTAGTTCAAAGTCAGCGCTAGAAGAGTCAGTGAGACTCCATTTCTAATCCAGAAAACTGCTGGACTGAAAGTGTGGCACAAGTGATCAAGAAAGTTGAGTGAGAGCAGAGATTGGAGTTCAAGCCTGGGTGTTGGCACATAATTTTTTTTTGGTAGATCTACTAAGCTATTTTTCCTCATCTGTTCAGCTGCCATAGCAAAATGCCTGAGTTTGAACAGATTAAACAGCAAATGTTTATTTAGCACAGTTCAGCTCCAGAAGGAGGTGGTAGCACAGTGTGGCTGGTCTGGTGAGGGCTCCCTCTACGGCTTGCAGATGGCCCTGTTGCTGCACCCTCTTGTGGAACAGGATGTGTTCTACTGCCTCTCACAGGTACTGACTCCTAGGACCAGGCCCCCATGTCACCGTCTCTAACCTTGCCCCAACAGAGCTGCACTGGGGGCGAGAGTTTCAGCTTGTGAATTTCAGGGGATATAAATGAGCCCATAGCATTATCTGCTAGGAGAATGGTGGTGCCCTCTAGTTTCTAGAACATCCTTTCAACCTACATGTACTATCCAGCCCTCTGCACAGTCACTTCCCTGGATTATTTGATCATTGGCAGGATCCAATCTGTAACAGGATCCCCGTTCCATCTGGTCCCTGCAAGGCTGATGGGGCAATGCTGCTTCTCCCTTCTATTCTTCTTTATTGTTTATCTTACTGGCAAACAATAACTTTGTACTTTATGGGGCAAAATGAGATATTTTGCTAGAGAAACATAATAGTTTCTCTGTGATAAGAATGTTTCCAACTTCTTTTTCAACAGTTGTTTTGTTTTGCTCCAGAATGACAGATAACAGTTGTGTATATTTATGTGGCACAGTGTGACCCTCTGACCTATGTGAACATCATAGAGTCAGCAAGGCCAGTGAACATATCTGTCACCACACCAACTTACCGTACGTTTGTGGTTAAAAAAAAAAACCAAACTCTTGAAAACAACAACCACAAAGAACAACTTCTTGTTTTGTTTCCATGTATTGTTTTTCCCCTATGGTTTAATCTCTTGTCATTGTATTTGATTTGATATCTGATGTATTATATAAATGTTTATTTGAATTAAGAAAAGGAGGGGACCAACAAAACGGCGAGACAAAGGATAAACAGCAAACCAATGCAATGGCAGTACTCACAAGGCAGTATGTTGAAAATAACTTGGGGGAGGGAAGGGTAAGTGGGAGAAAAACATGGGAGGGGGTAACAGTGTTGGACAAGACATGTACATGCTACCTTATACATGTAACGGTAACCCTCTATACATCACCCTGACAATAAAATTAAATTTTAAAAAACCTTAAAAACCTAATCTTTTAGTCATTTTGAAATACATAGTTTAATATTAACTGTGGTCATCATAATACAATAGATAATTAAAACATATTCTTCCAGTCTAATGGGTTTTCCAGTCTTTGGCCAACATCTTTTTCTTTTTCCATCTTCTTGATTTATATTCTTTCCTTTTATTTTTTGCTAGTCTTGGGGCTTGAACTCAGGGCCTGGGCACTGTCCTTGGACACTTTTTGCACAAGGCTAGTGCTTTGCCACTTGAGCCACAGCACCATTTCTGGCTTTTTCTGTGTATGTTGTCCTGAGAAATTGAACCTAGGGCTTCATGCATGCTAGGCGAGCACTCTACCACTAGGCTATGCTCCCAGCCCTGTGCCTTTTTTTTGTTGTTGTTGTTCAAAGCTGGAGCTAGAGCCACAGCTCTACTTCCAGCCTTTTTCTAGTTAATTGGAAATAAGAATTTGGGGGATTTGTTTCCCGGTTCTGTCTTTGAATTAACATCCTTAAATCTCAGATTTCTGAGTAGCTAGACTCACAGATATGAGCCACTAGCACCAGACTCTTTTCTTAAAATTAAATTTTAAAAATTACTCTTTGTCATCCAAGTTTCATTATGTAGCTAGGCCTTGAATTCGAGATCATCTTTCTCGGCTTCCTTAATGCTGAGGTTATGGATGTGTGCCATATAAGATCTTTTCCTAAGGATTTAAAGTACTCTCTTTTGTACCAGAGCAGAAATTATTAAAGAAATAAAAATATTTTAGATATATTCACCTACATTAGAATTTTGTATAAAGGGATTAGATAACACATATCTTTCTAAGATTTTACAGTATTTTGTCATCTTTGGAAAACATTTTTTAGCTATTTCAGTTCAGGTATGGAAATGTACACAGAAAATGTTTTTATTAAAGAATTTATTAACATTGATTTTTATATCATATTTCAAATGATGTATTTAACAAGTATTCAAGAAGGGAATCTATATACAGTCACTGGCACTTAGATTTTAGAACATAATCAGAATTAAGCTGAGGGTTTGTATGTAATAAAACTTTATGTCTGTAGAGTCATAAGATTTTATGTCTATGTAGTTGTGTTTATATTTCTAGTACTATGTCCAGAACATTGGGTATGCAACTTTTGAGCCCTTGCTCTTGTACTGTGTGGATCTAATAGCCACAAATTAAGGATACCATGCACCTTTTGTTTCTTTGATCTTGACTTGTCTCACTCAACATGATTCACTCTAGATTCATCCACTTCCCAGCAAATGCCATAATTTTATCTAATCTGTTGGCTATGTAGAATTCCATTGTATATCTATATCTATATCTATCTATATCTCTATATATCTCACATTTTCTGTATCCATTCATCTGTAGTAGGGCATCTGGGTTGTTTACATCGCCTGGCTATTGTGAATAGTGCAGAGATGAACATAGCTGAGCAGGTGTCCTTATCATGTTCTGGGTTATGATATTCAGGATAGATGCCCAGGAGTGGTATGGTGGGATCATAGGGAAGGTCTATTTTCGGTTCTTTAAGAAACCTCCACACTGCTTTCCAGAGTGGCTGAACTTGTTTACAATCCCACTAGAAATGCAGTAGGGTTCCTTTTTCTCCACAACCCCGCCAGCATCTGTCATTGTCTGAGTTCAAAATCTTGGCCATTCTTGTTGGGGTAAAGTGGTATCTTAGGGTTGCTTTTATTTGCATTTCCTTTATGACCATGGATGATGAACATTTTCTCATATGCTTTTCGGCCATTTTAATCTCTTCTTTTGATAATTCTCTCTTTAGTTCCCTTGCCCATTTAATGAATGGTTTATTGGGTTTGGGGTGGATTAGTTTCTTGAGTTCCCTGTAGATACTGGATATTAAGCATTTGTCTGATGTATTATTGGTAAATATCTTTTCCCAATTGGTTGGCTGTCTCTCTACTTTTGTGGCTATGCTTTTGTTTGTGCAGAAACTTTTTATTTTTAGGTAGTCCCATTTATTGAGTCTCTCTCCAATCTGTTATGGCCCTGGGATTCTGTCCAGGAATCTTTTGCCTGTGCCTATGAGTTCCAGTGTCTCTCCTACTCTATCATGTAGCAGTTTCATGGTTTCTGGTCTGACATTGAGGTCTTTGATCCACTTTGAGTTAATGCTTGTGCGTGGCAAAAGGCTAGGGTCAATTTTTAGTTTTCAGCCTGTGGCTGCCCAGTTTTGCCAGTACCAATAATTGAATAGGTTGTGTTTGTTCCACTGTATATCTTTGGCTCCTTTGTCAAATGCAAGTTGACTATAGGTGTACACAGAAAACTTTTATTGTTGAATAGTCTTTATATAAGTAAGTCACATATTAAGAATTTCAAGTATTTCTTTATACTAATGCTTCATATTGTGGTCTATTAAGAGAAAAGGAGATGTAAACTAAGAAACAAGCATTTATTTGTGCTAATCAGAGCTACAGTTTTTGCTACAGGCAAGGTGTCAAATAATTTGTATAAAGCAGGTTTCAGAAAGGGAAGTGGGGGCTTAGAAGAGTTTAGAGGCTTTCTTGGGAACAGAGTGTGTTAGGATTTGACAGCCATCTGTGGAATTGAGAAAGTCACACTCTGAGAGTCACAACTCTCACATTCTAAACTCTAGGCCTGGTGGGGGTTCAGTATATCTGCTGTGTCACTTACACAGGGTCAGAGGTTAATCTGGTAGACAAATAAGAGGCAGAAAGACCTCTTATCCTAGTGTTTTGGGGTGCATCTGTTTGGTTTTTCAGTTTTTAAAAGTTTTTGTTACTGGGTCCCGGAGTTTGGCCTAGTGGTAGAGTGCTTGCCTAGCATGCACGAAGACCCAGGTTCAATTTCTCGGTACCACATACATAGAAAAAAACCAGAAGTGGTGCTGAGGCTCAAATGGTAGAGCTCTAGCCTTGAGAAAGCTCAAGGCCCAGGAATGGCTGAAACAAAAACAAAAAAATATTTGTTACTATAAGTTTGATACTGTATATCCATAGTGTCACATTTTAAGTAAACCAGTTAACTAGGTATGATAAATTTGTGTTCAGAGCCTTTGCTTGTTTTCATCATTCATTACTCTTAGCACTGTTTTCTTATTATTTTTCAGTGTTGTTAATAGTGAAGTCTGATTCCTAATGATACTCCTAGAAGCATAAAGAACTTCAAAGAAAATGATTGACGTCACCTCAGGGTATTTAAAAAATCACTTTAACTGCTTAAAAGTGCAAACGGTGAATGCGAATATGAAGCCCTTGGAGATGAGCTATGGCTGTGGTTAAGTACTACAATTAGGGTTCTTATGTTCAGAGTCCTGTGGCAGCACAGTCTTGCCCAGGCCCTGTCAGGTTCTGTGACTGACTGAGGACCACATACCTTGGGAGGAACAGACTGCTGGCATGGCAGAGAAAGGAGCCAGTGTGACATGCATTGTTCTGGACACACAAACTGCATGCCAAGGAATTCAACTACCCAGACATTCCACACCAAGCTGTCTGGAGGTCTGGAAGACTGTTGCTATGGGAACTACAACTTCATTTATTGATAGAAGTTTGTTAGGATTTTAGGCAACAATAATGATTGAATCTGAGGTTTGTGCTATAATTTATTTTTCTTTTTAACAAATGCCTTTAAGAGATAATACTATTATTCTTCAGAAGATGGAAAGGGAAGATTTCTGCTCTCTGGAATAAATAGGGTCCTCACAGGATTCTACCTTCAAGTTTTTTTTCTTTTAAAGCACAAAGACCTCAGTCTCTCTGTGGAATTGTTGGCAAATTGATTAACAAATGCTCTGTTACAAGACTACCAATTATTTAAGAATACCTAAATATAAAGATAGCCTGTCATTTCATGAGTCAGTATTTTAAGGTTAACCATACTCAATTACCTATCAATCTCTGCATGCTAATTAGTTTTTAATATTTCATAAACTGTCTTCTGATTCCTTTTTTATTTTATTATCTTTAAGTAGTTGTACAAGGAGTTGCCATTTAACAAAGCAATTTATGAATACAATGCATCTTGATCACTGTCTCCCCTTTTAACATTCTCACCCATCTTTCTTAACCTATACCCCTTCCTTTACTCTTCTTAATTTTGTAACATATACATTGAATTCTTTGCCTCCTCTTCATTCCCCCTTTCTCCTTGACCCTACACCACTCCTTTCAAGAACCCAATACCTGATGTTTTATTTTGTTGAACACTGACTTTGCCTTTCTAAGGAATTTCACAGTTGGACATCTCCCTTGAATCTGCCCTACTTCTATTAATTAATTTGTATACAGTTGCACACAACCCCATATATTTACTTACAAATTTATAAGCTAATTCTAGCTTCCACATATGAGGGAAAACAGAAAACGTGTAACCTCTCTCTCTCTGTCTCTCTCTCTCTCTGTCTCTCTCTCTCTCTGTCTCTCTCTCTCTCTCTGTCTCTCTCTCTCTCTCTGTCTCTCTCTCGGCCTGAAAATTCACTTAACATAATATTTTCCTGCTCTTGGTCTTTCCTTTACAAATGACACAGAATCATTTCTTTCTAATGGATGAGTAAAATTTTATTGTGTATATGTGCCACTTTTTTTGTGGGGGTCATGGGGCTTGAACTTGGCCTGGGTGCTGTCCCTGAGCTCTTCAGCTCAAGGCTACCACCCTACCGTTGAGCCAAGCCCCACTTCCCTTTTTTTGTAGAAGTTAATTGGAAATTAGAGTCTCTGGTTCTTTTGTGCCTGGGGAGGCTTTGAGCTTTGATTCTTAGATCTCAGCTTCCTGAGTGGTTAGGATTACAGGCGTGAGCCACCGTGCCAGCTGTGCACATTTTCTTGATCCCATTCATCCACTGAGGGATATCCGGGCTGTTTCCATGCCCTGACAATGGTGAATAGTACTCTAATAAACATGGTTTTGCTGGTGGCTTACTGTATCCTGGTTTGCAATCTTTTGAATACATGCCTAGTGGATTTGCTGGGTCATAGAGTAAATGCATGTTTCGTTTTTTGAGGAACTTCCATACTGCTGTCCAAGTGATTGAACACACATTCCCACCAGCAGTGTTTTAGAGTTTGTCCCTTTAGATCTCATCCTGGCCAGCATCTGCTATTGTTTGCATTCTTGATGATGCCCATTCTAACGGGTGAGGTAGAATCTCAGATGTGTCTATTGGCCATTTTTACTTTTTGTTTTGAGACGATACTTTAATTCATTAGCCCATTTATTAATTGGATTATAGATTCTTTGAGGGTTTAAGCTCTCTATATTCTAGGTATTAGGCCATTGTTTGATGCCTATCAGGCAAAAATCACCTATTGTGTATGGTATCTTTTTAGCTTGTTGGCTATGTACTCTGCTGTGCAGACACTTTTTAGTTGATGCAATCCCATTTATCAGGTCTTTCTTTGATTTGCTGTGTTTCTGGATCTTTACTCAGAGAGTTCTCTTCTGTGCTAAGGAGTTCTAATGTTTCTCCTTACTCCTTCCTGTATTAGTTTTATTGGTTCAGGTCTCACATTGATGTCTTTGATCAATTTTAAATTGATGCTGATGCTTTCCACTTCCCTATATAGGTCTTCCAGTTCCTTCTTCAAATTTTTATTGTTTTCACTGTAGAAGTCCTTCACATCCTAACTAAGTAATTCCTAGGGTTTTTTTTAAGACTCTTGCAAATGGAGTTGCTTTATTGATTTAAGCCTCGATCTTCTCATTCTTGGTATACAGAAAAGCTACTGATTTTTATGGGCTGATTTCATATCCAACTACTTTACCAACATTTTTAATAGGCTCTCATACCTTAGGGGAGGAGTCTATAGGTCATGAGGCTTGAACTTAGGGCCTAAGTGCTATCCCTATGATTTTCTGCTCAAGGCTAGCACTCTTCCACTTGAGCCAGAGCTCCACTTCTGGTGGAGAAAAGAATCTGAAGGACTTTTCCACCTAGGATGGCTTTCAACTGAGATCCTCAGGTATCAGTCTCCAGAGTATCTAGGATTATAGGCATGACCGACTGGCACCTTCTGTGATTTGATTTCTTGAGGGAATCATGGGAGTTTTCATGAAGGATATTTCAGATGACCATATGTAAAGGGAGTTGGTGGTTTAGGATTATGTTGGGCTGAGGTGGTGGAAATCCCACTTACCCATGCTTGAGTACCAGTTGTGTCTGAGGCTTGTCTCTATGGATATCTCTGGCTGTCTTGTGCTGTTTTCAGTGTGCTGATTCACAAGAATTAATCATCTGCCAATCCCATTCCCGACCTATTCATTTTAAGATATAGGAATGTGATGTTGAGCCTGTCTCTGGGCAAATTGTTGGTGGCATTCACTGTGTGGCCTGAGGACAGGAGATGAGGTACTCACCCCAGTGTGTGGCTGTGTGGTCTGACTCTGAGGAGAGTGAATACAGAATTGTGCATGACATACTTAGTGGAAGGGGAGCCATTGTGGAAGGACTGAGAGGCAGCGTGGTTCCTAAGATCCTGCCTCTTCGAGACCATTTTACAGTGAGGGAATAACCCAGTCGGTTCAGTTTTAAGCTCTGGTTGCAAGCCTCCTCTTATGGCCTCTTACTTCATGGGATACCCTGGATGCTAGTGAAGTGTCTGTACCACTGCTTGTATTTGCTTGAACATACCGGAGGGGGTGGCTGGCATGCACTGAGTTACCTTGGAAACTTGTTTTAGAGGGAGAACAAGGTTAAGGAATTAAAATGCATATTGACACTTTTTTCATTTGTCTTGTTAGTGTTTTGTTTCCTGCAATATTATGCACATTGGAAAATAGCATATGGCTTATATTGTGAGTTTTAAAAGCTAGGCATAAAAGACAGATGTAGTATTTTTGATATCTTACATATGCAAATGACTTCTAATACTTAATTTAACATCTTCAAGAATTCCATATTTGACTTCTTGACTCTCTTCTTGGTTCTCTTGGAGATAAAGAAACCCAGTTGTGTCAGGCTCCGGCAGCTCACGCCTATAATCCTGTCCATTCAGGAGGCTGAGATATGAGGATTGTAACTTGAGGCCAGTCCATGAGACTGTCATCTCCAATTAATTACCAAAAAGCTGGAAGTAGAGCTGTGGCTAATGTGGTAGAAATCTATCCTTTCAAAGAAAGTCTCAGGCTAGTGTCTAGGCCCTGAGTTCAAGTCCACCCCAACCCCCAAATGAACCACAACAAAAATGTAAGCCAACTGCTCTTTCATTACTCTTTCTTATTTTCATCTAGTCTTTGCTATTGGTATTATTGTGCTTTTGTTCATTTTATTTTATATTTGTATTCAATTTTCACGGTCAATGGCAACATAAGAAGAGAAGGTCATTCAAAACAGCAAGGTGCCACAGGCTTATACCTATCTGGTTGGACCAGGATTGCTGATGTTTCTTCTCTCTATTTTTTATAAAGTAGCTTGGACTACCTACATGGGAAACCAGACTCATTCTGGCCTCTTGTCCTTTCACAATCTTCACCCTCTCCCCTTAATACTGCCAAGAGAAAACAATTTATTTTTAGAAAGATATTAATCTATTCCAGATAATTCCTGCTCTGATATTAATTTTTTAACCTCTAAATTTCTTCCCAGGCTGCTATTGCTTAGAGGCCATGGCAGTGGCCTCCATATGCACAGGAGTGTGTGTAAATCCCAGCGTGTATTGCCAGCAGGAGAAATGTGTGTTAGGTGGGTGTCTGGCTGAACATGGTCTCCCTGAATTCCCCACATGAACCTTTCGAAATGCTTGGGTAGAACAGCTAGATTTGCACCTTCTTAACCCTTTTCTGTCTACATGATGTTCATAGATACTCAATTGCCAATTTGAATTTTATCAACAGTTTGTTTCTACTTTAATGAAGAATTGCTGTGCTTTGTTTTAATTAAAATCCCAATGATATACTCACACAATTTGTTAGATAGTAAGTTTACATAAGACATTCCATAAATCACCTCTTTATATTCACTATTTTGTGTGCTTTCGTCTTCTCACTGAAGGTACTTCATCAGGCTGTTAGCTGGAACACTTGTAATTTTTAAGTATATAGTTTTAAGTAAGTGCCAATTTTATTTTCCTCTCTTTATACTGTTTTTAATTTCATGCTTTAGAAAATAAAGTATAAAAATTCAATGTGTATGCTGCAAATTAAGAAAGGTGAGGGAGCAATGGGTAGAATGTTGAAAGTGATGCTGTGATCAAGATGTATTGTATCTATAAACAGCTTCACTGAATGGTAATTCCTTTGTATAATTACTTAAAGATAATAAAACTATTAAGTAAAGAAGACATAGTATAGTTTGGTATTCTAAAATTCATTATGAGTGTCATTTTGCTTATAAACTAATAACACATGGCCTCAGTGGGAGTGCCATAGTGTTAAAGTGAATGTTCTTTCATCAAATTAGAGATATGTTACTTTAATATCAGTTTACAAATTATCATAATTATTGAGTGCTTATCCAGGATTTGCCCAAGTGGGTGATCCTCTCTTCTGTAAGCTTTGAATGAAATTACAGGACCATCCTTTCATTTGGTGGCTGTGATAAGCTTTTTAGTACACAGAGCTCGATTCTGTTTGCTGGTGTTTTACTGATACCTCTCTACTTTTTGAGGGGTGGATTGTGCTTCAGCCCCACAAGTCTTGATTTTGTAGCTCCATTTCTGGCTTGACAAGAGCTCACTAGGGCCACCGTGCTTACCTCCAGTGTGGAGATGGTGTGGACAACTCTCTGAGCCACAGTGACTGGGGTTGCCCCATACTTTTCTTTTTCCCTCTTGTTTTCACATTGCCCCTTCTCCCATATCTTTTTTCTTTTTTTCCATTTCACTGCTGTCTGTCTTCCAGAGTCTCTTTGTTAACATCTGTGGGTGGGCAAGCCTTCCGCATCTTCGAATGTCTAAAAATGTGTTATTCCCACATCAAGTCTAATTTTATTGAGCACTGAAATCTCAATTCACTGCCATTTCCCTCAAAACCACAGCCACCTGCAGGCAACCTGGCTGAGTCAAGGCTACCTCTAGCCTCTGTGTCTTTCCCTGTGGGTGACCTTTCCTCCCACCTCCCTCAGATTTCATCTGAGCCTGGTCTGGCTGAGATGGTGTGTGCCCTTTAGACTATCTGGTCCCTTGGGGATGCCTTGGCTAGTACTGCCCCTCTCCCTTCACTTGCCCTGTAGAGGGTTTGGCTCTGTGGACATCCAGATCTTATGGCTTTGGCCCATCTTTGCCATGAAAGGTAGTTATGATTTGGAAGGTCACCAGCACTCTGTTTTTAATATAATTCAACTTTATAGTTGATTTGTTAACTTTCAGCACCCAGACAACAAGCAGAACATGGCTTATTCAGTGGGTTGGTCCTGAGGGGCCACGACATCCCTGTGCCTGGGAACACGAGCCACACTTTTCACTCAGCTACTCCAGTATGCATGTAGCCATTGGGAGAGACAAGCTGTGCTCTGGTGGCTCGCACCTGTAATCCTAGCTACTCAGGAGGCTGAGACGAGGCAGGAAAGTCTGTGAGGCTTTTATTTCCATTAAATACCAAGCTAGCGAGGAGGATCAGCGGAAGATGGTGGCAGTTTAGTGTGAGACATACTGAGCTCCCGCCAAGATTCAAGTTCTGGCAGCTTAGGGGACAGTTCTTTACCAAAAATTGATCCTAAGTAAGTTTTAGCGCCACAGAGATCTCAGTCAGAGAGGAAAAAGGCAGAATACCAGCTCAAGAAGACAGCATGGAGCCCCGCCAGCCGCGGAGCAGACAGCGCTTCTCGGTGGTGCAGACCTGCCGGTTGCAGATAGAGCCACGCAGAGCCTGCGCGATCCCAGAGCCGGCACCCGGCCATGCGCAGACCTGCCAGCTTCATGGAACCAGAGAATCCAGCAATTTGTGAGTACCTCTGAGGAGAAGTTTCCACTTCTGCTCTCTGAACGGGCATTGGGAGGGAAATCCCTCCCCCACAAGCTGAGAGCAGCGCCATCTTGACTGCTGGCAAAGACCTGGCCAAAGCAATTGGAACCTGAGAGGTGATGCTGGCAATGCCATCATTCTAACTGGCAAAGGATTTCCCAGAGATCCCTTAGCCAGAAATCTGGCCCCAGCGCTGCTGAAGTCCATCCCCTGCACCGGCCACAGACCTGGTAAACAAAGCTGCCTGTGGATCTTTCAGCTTTGTTCTACCAATCGCGCAATCTGAATTGAAAAACCGCAAAGCGAAATCACAAGAGAAAAAGACTTTGTGAAGTGTTTGGATCCCGAATTTAGTGGAGACACAAGGTTCCTATCCTGGCCTCCCCCCCAAAAAAACCCTGAAGAATACCCTTTTTTTTTTGTTCTACCCCTTTTCCTTTGCAGTTTTAGGTGTTCTTATTTTCTCTTTGCCATTTTACCTACACCTTTTTTTCTAATGTTATGATTCATTCCTATTTTTTTCCTTTTTTCTCCTCTCTTTTCCCGCATTCCTCTGTCACTGTGTTCGTTCCTAGAAACACAGTGACAGTTCTGGGTACAGTCTGAATAAAAATGATATCTACATTGATACAGTCACCTGCTTTTTAAACTCCTGGTTCTCAACTCTAGTATCTCTTGGGTAAGAACTCACAATAGTGAGGAATCTCCCCCCACCTTCTCTTTTCTTTTCTTTTGTGTGTGTGTGTGTGTGTGTGTGTGTGTGTGTGTGTGTCCTGTTTTATTTTGTTGTTGTTTTGTTTCTTTTTAAAATTTGTATCATTGAAATCTCCTATATCTACCTCCCTCTTTTCTCTATATATTCTTCTTATTACTCTTCTTATTTTCATAAGTTTTATCTAAGTTCATCTAAACTTTCTACTCAAATATTCTACCTGTCTATCACTTAGGTCAGTTATCCTTACATGATAACTTTTCTTCATTACTATAATAATCTTACACTCCTGTATTATTCTATTCCTACATCCCTTGTTGTCTTTCATATTATTTTTCTATCTCTGGTCCTCTGTTCAGCCTTCAACTCTTATAATGCATGGATCTACATTTGATGGCTGTGGAGCAATGCTGTGTATCTAGGTGTTCGATTATACTCTAGGTCCAGAGGGACTTAAATACAATAGAGATTGGATTGAGGGGCTTATTGTTTTGGTCATAAATCAGTAATCTGTGGTTGTATTAGATTTGTATGTAAGTGCACAAAGAGAGAGAGAGAGAGTGATATTACCAATCTAAAAGAGTGAACATCTATTGTCAGCCAACTAAAAAGGTCTAGGTTGGTTATATCTGAAAAATTATAATATTGTTTAGTATTAATCTTGCTCCCATTTTCAAATGGGCAGAACAAGAAACTCAAGAAAAATGTCAAATCAAGAATTAGCATCTCCCACCCAACATAAACAGGCAATGGAGCAGTCAGTGGCAAATCTAGAGGAGAGTCTTCCAAGTTCTATACAAATACAATCGATAAACGTCATTAATGAAAAGTGTGAAAACATAAAGAAAGAGATAAGGGAGGAAGCCATAGCTAAACAAGAGGAAACCATAAACAAGGTGATATGTGAAAAAGGGGAAGCCATAAAGGAGGCTGTAATAAAGGTTTTTCAAAGAAAAATGGACGAATTCATAAAATCCACAAACAAAAAGGTGACTGAACTCCAACAAATGTCCAAAGCTGCTGAGCTAACTACTCAAATGGAAATCAAGGAGTTAAAGAAATCCATACATGATCTAAAACAAGAGATACAAGGCATCAAAAATGAGCAATTAGAAGCAAGGGAGATGAAGAATAAAGTAGAAAGCTTTGATAGCAGGTTAGACAATGCAGAAGAGAGAATTTCCGGGGTTGAAGATAATTTAGGTGTTAGAGAAAGAACAGAAAATGAGTCAATTCAAATCTAGGAAATATGACAAAACGCTACAGGAGGTCCAAGATATAATTAGGAAGCCTAATTTAAGGCTAATTGGTATTGAGGAGGGTCTGGAGAAAGAGATCAATGGTATTGGAAATATACTTCAGGGAATCATCTCAGAGAACTTCCCAAATATCCAGAAGGGCAGGCCCATCCAGATACAAGAGGCTTTTAGAACCCCAAACAGACCTGACCAGAAAAGGACATCCCACCGCCACATTATAATCTGAACTGGATCAATAGAGACCAAAGAAAGGATCCTAAAAGCAGCCAGGTCAAAGAGAACAATCACCTATAAAGGCAAGACAATCAGAATAACCCCAGATTTCTCAGCAGAGACCATGCAAGCAAGAAGAGATTGGAAGGATATATGTCATGCCCTGAAGTCAAATAACTACCAACCAAGAATACTGTACCCAACTAAGCTCTCATTCATAACTGAGGGAACAATACAAACATTCTATTCCAGGGAAAAGCTTCAACATTATGTGGCAACCAAATGAACATTACAGAAAATTCTCAAAGATGTTCTACACATAGAAAACCAACACAAATGTAATACAGAGAAGGAAATGGCACCTAAATCTCATACCATCTAAGTACCACAAGAACTGTCAAGACACAGGCCCAAATAAAAGCTTTTAAAAATGGCAGGAACTAATAAATATTTCTCAATCCTGACTCTCAATATCAATGGAATTAACTCTCTAATTAAACAACATAGACTATCTAGTTGGATCAAAAAGCAAGATCCATCGTTCTGCTGTCTTCAAGAGACACATCTTACCCCAAAAAACAAACACTTTTTGAAAGTGAGAGGTTGGAATAAACTTTATCAAGCTAACAGCCCCCATAAACAGGCTGGAGTTGCCATCCTCATATCAGATAAAATAGACTTCAAACTAAAGTTAATAAGAAAAGACAAAGAAGGTTACAACATACTACTAAAGGGATCTTTCCTCCAGGAGGACATAACCATCCTAAATATCTACACATCTAATCCCAGAGCTCCGAACTTCATCAAGCAAACTTTATTTTCACTGAAACCATACATAGATTGAAACCCAGTGATTGTTAGTGACTTTAACACACCACTCTCACCTATGGACAGATCAACCAGGCAAAAATTCAACAGAGAAATCTTAGAATTGAACAACTGTATAGACTAACTAGATCTAACAGACATCTGCAGAATATTCCATTTTTTTCAGCAGCACATGGAACATTTTCCAAAATAGACCACATTTTAGGGCATAAAACAAACCTGGACAGATTCAGAAACACTGAAATGATTCCCTGCACTCTCTCAGACCACGAGGGCATCAAATTGGAACTGAACATCCATCTCCACCAACAAAAACCCTGTAACTCATGGAGATTGAACAACACATTGTCGAATCACCAATGGGTCATCGAAGAGATCAGAATGGAAATCCAGCGGTTTATGAAATTTAACAAAAAGGAGCACACAAAATACCAGCTCCTTTGGGACACGGCAAAGGCAGTACTCAGAGGAAAATTTATAGCTCTGACTGCCTACAATAACAAATTGGAAAAATCGCAAACCAACAATTCAATGTGTCACCTTAAGCTCCTGGAACAAAGAGCAAAAAACCAATCCTAATCCCAGTAGAAGGAAGCAAATTATTAAAAATCAAAGCAGAATTAAATGAATTGGAATCCAAAAAAACTATAGAAAGAATCAACAAACAAGAAGTTGGTTCTTTGAAAAAATTAACAAAATTGACAGACCCTTAGCAAATCTTACCAAAAAAAATAAACAAAATCACAGACGAAAAATGGTAATAGCACGATAGAAATTACCAAGATCCAGATCATCATGAGGGAATACTTCTCAAACCTTTACACCAACAAATTTGAGAATCTAGAAGAAATGGATGAATTCCTAGCCAATATTAACATATCCACACTGAACCAAGATGAACTATCCCAACTAAACAGGCCTATTTCAAGCACTGAAATAGAAATGGCAATAAGAGACTTTCCACCTAAGAAAAGCCCAGGGCCAGATGGATTCACAGCTTAATTCTATAAGGTCTTCAAAGCAGAGCTCACAGCAATACTCCTCAAGCTCTTCAACGAAATTGAATACGAAGGCTCTTTACCAAACTCATTCCATGAAGCCAGTATAACCCTCATCCAGATAGAGATTCATCAAAGAAAGAGAACTATAGACCTATTTCTTTGATGAACACCGATGTAAAACTTCTCAACAAAATACTGGCCAACCATCTACAACAACTCATCAAAAAAACTATACACTATGATCAAACAGGATTCATCACAGGGAGGCAAAGCTGGTTCAACATACGCAAATCAATTAATATAATTCAACACATCAACAGGAGCAAGGACAAAAATCACATGATTGTCTCAATAGATGCAGAAAAGGCATTTGACAAGATCCAACACCCCTTTATGTTAAAAGCTCTGGAGAAACTAGGAATCTATGGAACATTCCTCAGGATAATAAAGGCTGTGTATGACAAACCCACAGCTAGTATTATACTTAATGGCGAAAAGCTAAAGCCATTCCCTCTAAAATAAGGAATGAGACAAGGATGCCCACTCTCTCCACTCCTCTTTAACATAGTATTAGAATTCCTAGCCAGTGCAATAAGGCAAGAAGCAAGCATAAAGGGGATCCAAATAGGGAAAGACGAAGTAAAACTTTCCCTCTTTACAGATGACATGATTCTGTATTTAAAGAATCCTATAGACTCCACTCCCAAGATTCTTGAGCTGATTCAAAACTTTGGAAGGGTAGCAGGGTATAAAATTAACCCTCAAAAACAACTGTCTTCCTCTACACCAACAGTGAGAGGAATGAAGCAACAATCAGGAAAGCAACTCCTTTTGGAATAGCGTCAAAGAAAATAAAGTACCTAGGAATTACCTTAACTAAGAATGTAAAGGACCTTTTTGATGAAAACTTTAAAACCCTGAAAAAGGAAATTAAAGCAGAACTGAGGAATTGGAAAACCTCCCATGCTCCTGGATTGGAAGAATCAACATCGTGAAAATGACAATCTTGCCAAGGGCTATCTACAAATTCAATGCAATAACCATCAATATCCCAATGTCATTCTTTAAAGAAATAGAAGAGGCAATCCAAAATTTCATATGGAATAATAAAAGACCCTGTATAGCAAAAACACTTCTTAGCAGAAAGAACAGCGCAGGAGGAAGTTCAATACCAAATGTTAGACTCTATTACAGAGCTATAATTATCAAAACTGCTTGGTACTGGCACAAGAACAGGCCTGAAGACCAATGGAATAGAACTGAGGACCCAGATATTAAACCACAGACCTATGGCCACCTAATCTTTGACAAGGGAGCCAAAAAGATAGAATGGAAGAAAGACAGCCTCTTCAACAAGTTGTGCTGGCAGAACTGGTTAAGCACCTGCAGAAAACTAAAGCTGGATCCTTCTTTGTCACCCTGCACTAGAATTAACTCCAAATGGATCAAAGACCTGGAGGTAAAAGCTGACACACTGAAAACTTTACAAAAAGGAATAGTAGATACACTAGGTCTCCTTGGCACAGGTTGAAACTTTCTTAATAAGGACCAAGAATCATAACAAATCAGAGACAGGCTGGATAAGTGGGACTGCATTAAACTGTAGAGCTTTTGTATGGCAAAGGACTTAGCTAGTAAATTAATTAGGAAGCCTACAGAATGGGAGAAGATCTTCACTAACCATACAACCGACAAAGGCCTCATATCTAAAATATATCAACAGCTCAAAAAATTGAATCACTCCAAAACTAATCTCCAAAGAATCAACCATCCCATTAAAAAATGGGCCAAAGACTTAAAGAGAGTCTTCTCTGAAGAAGAAACAAAAATGGCCTATAGACACATGAAGAAATGCTCAACATCCCTGGCCATAAAAGAAATGCAAATCAAAACAACTCTAAGATTCCACCTCACTCCAGTTAGAATGGCCAGGATCAAGAAAACTAATAACAACAGATGCTGGAGGGGATGTGGCCAGAAGGGATCACTACTACACTATCGGTGGGAGTGCAAACTCGTTCAACCACTATGGAAAGCACTATGGCAGTGCCTCAAAAGGCTAAACATAGAGCTCCCCTATGACCCAGCAATTCCACTAATTGGCATTTCCCAATTGTCCAGAAACAAGGACATACTAAACCCACTAGCACAACGATGTTCATTGCAGCACTATTCACCATAGCAAAGATATGGAACCAACCTAGGTGTCCCTCAGTTGATGAGTGGATCAACAGATGTGGTATTTGTACACAATGGAATTCTATGCTGCTGTCAGAAAGAATGATATTGCCCCATTTGTTAGGAAATGGAAAGACTTAGAAAAAATCATATTAAGTGAAGTGAGCCAGACTCAAAGGAACTTAGGCTCAATGGTTTCCCTCATTTGTCCTAATCAGTAGAAACCTTGGGCTCTCATAGCAGAGATTTTCAATAGAGCAAAACCTGGGTACATAAGGCCATATTGTATGGCGCTAAATGAAACGACCTCCAGGATATAGAAACAAAAGCCATATAACGAGTGATTGCTGTTCTTAAGGTACTATGTTATCTCTCGTCTCTTTTGCTGTCCCTTGGTTATCTCATATTGTACAGTATTTCACTTTGTTATCTGATATATTGGATATATGTGTATTTGGTTATTTGAAATTGGATAGGGAAGGGGGAAAACAAGATGAGGGTTGGGGTGGGGGGGAGGGAAATGGGGACCAAGACATGAGAAAGGTATCAATGTGTGTGAATTAATGCACCTTCTATCTGGCGAATATAATGTAACCCTTCCATTAATTATAATAAAAATATATGAAAAAATACCAAGATAGCTAGGAATGGAGCTGTGGCTCAAGTGATAGAGCACTAGCTTTGAGTACAAAGTTCAGGAACAGTGCCCAGGCCCCTGAGCTAGTGTCTGTGAATGTGCATGCACACGTGCACGCACACATACACACACGCACATACACACGTGTGTGCATGCAAACACACATGAGCAGCACCTATTGGCAGCATCACAGGTAAAGCATGAGTGCAGGCATTGCCTTCCACAATGTTAGCCTGAAGCAGGCTGATTGGGTACCTTTGAGTTTCTAGCAGATGAGTCTGGTGTGAGGTTTGATTCCAGTTCAAGTTACTTATCAGACAGAAGTTAAAGAGCATGGAGCCCATGATGACAAAAGTAAAGCCCCTCCCTGAGACCCTCTAGGGCTCCCCTTTGCTGCTCTGGCTGAATTCCCTAGACAGCCTCCCTTCTCGGGGGAGGGGTCAACCCTGGCTCTTCTGTCTGTCCCAGCAGCCTGCAGACTTCTGTACAGCCGAGTTTTCTCTTTATCTGATGATGTTTCTTTTAAACCTTCTTTTCTGTACCATCTAGAAATCTATGGCTAGAGAAGATGTGGCCCTGTGGTCACTAAATCAGCTCTGCAGACTTGGTTGGATGAGTCCATGCTTCTAGCATTTCTTTTGAGTATTTGTCAGTTAAATCTAAGATTTCTCTTAGATTTCTTCTCACCCTCCGAGCTTCCAGTTGGTCCTTCCATCAATAGATGTGCTCTTCTAAAACTATGATCCCAGTTATGTTATTCTGCTTAATACCTGCCTCCAACCCATCTCCTGCAGGACCAGAATATTCCATTGCCTGACAGAGAGGCTTTCCATCCATGGGGCAGCTATGTCTCTTGACTATTTCCCACTACTTGTCACCTGCAATGTACGACAGGTGGGTTCTGTAGCTGATCTTCTGAGGAGCTGGTAGAGGGTGAGTCATTGTGGCTATGAACCTCCCTCACCCCTAAGCCTCGGCCCTCTCTGAAGAGCTGCCTCTTCACAGGCCACCCAATTCCCTCCCATGCACATTTTGTTGGGGAATAATTTCTCCATGTTTTGGACTGTCTGCGTGCCCAGTGGTTCACACGGTAATGAGGGATGTTCTGTAAAAGTTCATTTTGCTAATGATGCCTATCCAATAGTCAGTCTTAACTATGAACTAACTGGGATTATTAAGAGGGCTTGGTACTGAGAATTAAGACAGCAATTACAGTGCCGGGGTAGGTGTACCCACGTGCTGTAATTTGAGTAGCGGTGCCACTCAGGCACTGTGCACTCCCCATTTTCTATGCCACTGCAGACTTCTACTTTCTAGAGAAACCTCATGCTGCCGTCCTTGTCCTCCGTGATCTCGTCCACGCATGTGCCCACCTGTGCAATAGTGCTGTACTTGCTCGAGGCACGGGGGTGCTCCTGCACCCATGAGGATTTACAAACAGCTCTGTTTTCACAAGGGCTGGGTTGATGTTTGCTCAGCAGCATCTGTGAGGAAAGGCAGGTGTGCATTCTCTGTGTGTGATGTGTTTAGATAATTGTAAAAGCCATGTGACATGACATTGCCACATGGGGTCCCGGATTCTAGCTCTCCACGAACCAGCCTCCGTCTGTGAAGATGGGCTGGTCAGGGCCTGAGCCCTGTGGCTTTAGGGACAGAGGTTGACAGGCAGAGGCTTGCTGATGTCTGTAGTAGGGAGTCCCATGGGTGAAGGTTGTGGATCTTTCTGTGTCTATGTTCACATGTGCATGTGTAAGCAAGTGTGCCTGTGTGTGTGTGTGTTTGCCTTCTGAGTGGTTTTGCATTGGAAGGGGTAGCATTTGTTCAAAGGAAGCTGGTGTCCATGGTCCCATCTCTGCTGTATGTTACTCTCCCTCTTCCATTGTGTGGCCCATGTCCTTGCCTCCCCCAGGGAACTGTGGTCTTCCTGGTAGCCTTCCTTGTCACCTATCTGTGGTCCTTCAAAGGCTCAGGCAGACTATGGCTTTTGTGAATTCCTTTGACATTAGCTTTTTCACATGTCCCCTTTCTACGGTAGTATTTGTCCAGGTATCACACCATGCAGACAGCTTGTACAAGGTGATTAGAGCCCCACTGTTCTGTGTATGTTCTTCTCCTGTCACAGAATTGTGACCACTGTTGAGGGTAGTAGGTGTGGGTTTGGACCACTGAAAGCAGCTGCAGGATACTAATTGTTATTGCTAATACCTTATTGAATAATGACTTGTAAGAAAAGATGATGTGAAGAATATGAGTGGCTCTGGTGGTCATTCCTGCATGAGTCATCTCCTTATTGTGGAAGGACAGTGCTAAGACTTAGAAGCCCCCATGGGGCTTGGAGCTCAAGAACTAAACACACAGATCTGCAGTCGATAGTTTTAGAGAACGTGCACCCAGACATTAAGAAATGTGAGCAATACTGGTGACTGCATGTCCCTCCTCTGGTGTGAGCTCTTTCTGGAGGCCATGTGGCTGGATGCTCGTGAAGGCAGATTATTGGAATGAGAAAGGACACATCTGCTTCTCCCACGGGGACAGGTTGTCCTTGGTGCATGGCTGTATCAGCCCAGTGTGCCTTTCCTCACTCTAACTGTGAGATTTTGGCTCATTTTAGGTAGAAATAATGTTCCCAAGTGGCTCCTTTTGTCTTCTGGTTGTCCAGTGCATGACATTCGCTCCGAGCGGCCTTCTCTCCTGGCCTGGTTTCTGTTTGCTCCTCAGTGCAGCATCCTGATCTGCCTTGTGGGGAACTCAGGGTGTGCTTACACCTCTGACCCAGCCTCTGGGCAGCTTCCGGTAGTGGACGGAGCTGAGCTGCTGTTCTCTGACTTGACTGTCATTTTCTTCTACTGGTGTTTGTCCCGCTGCTGGCCACTCCTTTTGTGCAGCTTGCACTCTTGCCCACTGTGGCCGTTCTTTATGTTCAGCTGGCTTACACTCTGGTTTTCCCCAGCTTTCGATCCAGACCCTGTCTGTTCAGAAAGCCCACTCCCCTCTACCTCCTCAGCTGTCTTCTCCTACCTGGAGCTTGCTGCAAATTGATCTCTGCTCTCCTCCTAGTGTTCCAGTGTTTTCCTGGTGTTACAGTTATTCTTTTCATAAGAATGCAGTATCTGGCTTATGGAACTTTTTGTTTGTGGGGCTGGTGTGGTGCCCGATCAGGCAGGTGCTCTATCAATGAGTTAAACCGCCAGAGGATTTGCTTTTGAAAATGATTCCTACATTTATAATCCTTTTTTTGATCATAGTTTCAGTTGACATCTTTGTCTCAATGATATGTACTTCAGAGAAGATTAGAGGGATTGCCATGGAAAATAAGGAATGACACGCTGTTCTTACGATGTTAGCAGCTCAGCAGCAGCCCCTAGAGATGGGTCTGATGTACTAGATGCCGAGTGGATATGAGCCAGAAAATGGAGAATGGTCATGCTTCTTTATGGAATCTTCGTCCTTGGTGCTTGGTGGGTTTCAGGAATCAGGCAATTCTGATTTAGATAGAATGTGCTATATAGGCAGGCTGGATTCAAATATCAAAATTCTGTGCCTCAATGGTGGCTTTGTCGGTATGTACTACCATGCATGGCCCTGTCTATGTGATCTTCCATCTGTACTAATTTTGTTTCTTGACTAAGTTTCACTGTATATACTTGAGGTCTGCATTATAAACTCAGGGAATATAAGTGGTTATGACACAGAGGAGCCAGCTACTCTCCTCACCTGTCATCCATCATCTCACCTGTCGCTTCTGTGAAGGGAATATTTGATAAGTCTACATACTTGGTGAATGACTCGGGTACCGTTTGGTGGTCATGTTGGAGAGTGTGGAAATGCCTGAGGCTACTCTTTTGAGGGAAGCTTCTATCCCTAGGAGAGGGGGTATGGGGCTTAGTGGCCTGGGGTGCTTGGGGATCTGTGCTGTAAAGGAAGACCTTCAAATGCGAGCTCAGGCCTGGGCACTCTCCTGGAGCTTTGTCAAGGCTAGGGCTCTACCACTTGGGTCACAGTACCATTTCTGGCTTTTTCTGTGTATGTGGTACTGAGGAATCAAACCCAGGGCTTTGTGCATGACAGGCAAGCACTCTACCATCAGGCCATACTCCTGGTCCCAGCTGAGAGTTTTTAAGCTACCCAACAGATATTCGTTTTTTAGCTAGTGGGAAGCTCTTCATTTTGCAATGCAGAATCTGCAAGTTTCAGTGTGAACACACATGAACTTTGATCACCAGCTTTCCCTGGAAAGTACAAATGCATGCCAAAGGACTGTGTTCTGTTCTAGCCAGAAAAACATACTGTCCCTTGAGTCTTACAGTTCTTATGCTAAAATTATGAGCACAATGAATGAGCATATTGAATTTGTGCTCCACTGTTGGTTAGAAATTAACATTTTGCTAACACCAGGAAGGAAATACAATCGAAGCATGTAGGCTTTCCAAGAGAAATGTGATGTCATATTGTGGACAAAGAAAATGCATTTTTTTCATCACAGGTGAACTCTGGCCCCAGCATGAGGTCAAGGGCATTTTTCCTACTGGGTTAAGGTGGGGGGCATGCCATGAATTAAGTGGCAGCAAAGACGATGTTGGTCCAGAAAAGGGAAAAACACACTCTGCACCCAGCCAGGAAGCACACTGCAGGGATGTAGCTAGAGAGAGGATGTACTGCTGCTTGAGACTTCCTGGGGGCAGAGCTGTCTGAAACAGTTACTCCAAGTCTATTCTAGATGAAGGATTCTGGGATTTTTTGAGGAGACGTTTCTTCTTTGTTTTCATAGGTGCTCTGTCTCCAGTCCTTCTACTGCTCAAATCTCATTAGCCTAGGTGGGCCCTCTGCTGACAAAACTTCCCAAAACCTATGCTAACTAGCCTTGTGAGTTGCTTGACAGTGAGCTGGGCTGGTTCCAGGACAGCCCTGTGAATCTCCAGGTCTATTTAGTGACAGAGGAAATGGTTAATTTTTCTAGTTTGCTCTGTAATTTCCAATTTGTGCTCATTTGAAGAAATTAACATTGTCTCAGCTGTCTATACTCTACCAGGAAAATTCGGACGTAACAACTTGGGGAAAAAGGAGGGTAATAATGTATTTGAATTTTTCTCATGAATTTTTACTCTCATGCCAGCTAGAAAGAGTCCCAATATGGTACACGATTCATATCATCATTGTCATAGAATTGTAGCATACTTAGTAAGTTGAGACTTACCTGGTTACCTGTGACACACACTCAGCTCAGCTCTGGTGCTGTATAAAAACAGGTGGACTGTGTAGAGTCATGTAGTTAGAAGCAGGGCCTGAGGGCTCAAGCAGTGCCCTGAGGCTTTTTCTACAGGGCACCTGGGGTGGCTACAGCCCACAGTATTGTTGCACTTGGCCCTGTCCTTTCTGTGATATCCTGGGCTCAACAGGAACTGTGCACAACTTGCACTGGTGGCCGGAGCCAGGAGATGGGCACCTTGAGCAGTCCATTCCAGGTCGTGTGCCTCGACGGAATGAGGGACAGACAGGGACAGACAGAGTCCCTCTGCTCTGACCTCACGCCCCTGGTTTATATGTACTCCTGGCTCATAGCTTCCTGGAGAGTCCTCAGTGATGATCTGTTGCTGTGGAGAGGTCTTGAGTCCGTGGACTGAGTCCACAGTGGGCTGGCATGGAAGCGCTGCTCCAAGTGGGGACACCAGTCAGAAAGAAAGCTTGCATGTCGAGCTGGATCTGTCCCAGAGCCCTCTCAGCAATCCGCTCACCAACAGTGAGGCTCTGTCAGGTCCACCAGTTGTCTTCTCTCTGTGGAGTGCAGATACTTCCCACCCAATACTTGATGACAAGACAGAGGTAGACTCTACCATCAGTCTTACAGCTCTCCTTCACCTTCTTTTTTCTTCCATTTTCACTGATTCTATCAGTCCTTGCAACTTAGTATTATCCCAACAAATTTGGTTCCGAAATGCTTCTTATTATACTTTTCAGTCATTAATTAAATAATACGCAAAATATAGAGTAGTATATGATACACACCACTGCACAGCTATGCTAATGGCAATACAGTAATTATAAAACAATCACAAATATGCAGTCATAAATTCCTAATACACCAATAATTGAGTTTCATGCATAGGTCTTTACCATCTATTGCTTTTGAAGTATGTTCTGTAAATGGAACTTCATTGCCCTATAAATTCTTTTCTTGTAATATTTCCTTACAACACATACCATGATATAATTTTTCCTAACCTTTGCTTACTAAATTATATTGATGTTTTAACCGGCTAACTAACTATAGAAAGACACAACTGAGCTTTCTTGTTTAATTCATTTATGAATGATTTTTGAAACTGATGAAAAAAAAGGAAGAATAGTTGCCAGTGATTTGTGCACCAGTTCCTTCATGTTATTTCATGGTGCCACCACGTGCCCGGGCTCAGTGCTCATCTGCAACAATTCCACTCTTTGTTAGTGCTCGTGTTGCTTAGAGACATATGTTTAAATGCAGAAGGTGAGGCATTTTTGTCAATGCCAACTTCTAATTGCAGCTGTTTCTAATTGCAGCAGGTCTCTGGCTATAAAACATGTTGGAAAGATTAACATCTTTATGGAGCATCTTCATGGTGATTTTGAAGCTGATAAGTAGAATAACTGTGAGCATCGTGAAAACAGTCCTCCTGCTTGCTTGGTGGTTTGCCTGATTTCCACTGTAGTAGCTCATTGTATGAGTGGCTATGGGGTGACCAGGGTGTGAGCCTCCAATGCTGGAGAGAAGACATCTGTTTCCTCTTGCAAGCTCTGGAAGAGTGAATATCACATTGCATTTTTAGGAGACAGCAAGACTCTCTGGAAGTCTTGACCATCCCTCTTTCCATCCTGAGGTGCAGTCAACTTTCAGATAAAGCTTCAGTCTCAGAGGGAAGGACAGAGACAGACCAAACTGCAACACTCCGTTGGAGAATCAAACTGTCCAAGGATTCAGGACTTCATGATTACGGAATCCAGTAAATCAGCTTTGAGTTAAGATAGCTTGGGTTTTTTTCCTTCTTCACTGTTTTTCACAAAGGTCAGAGTGATTTTTGCCAAGGGTCCTGATGGGTCATGGTTGATATGTCCCTTTGGTGTCTGCTAAAATCCATGTGATATTTCTTCGGAGAGATCAGGATGATGTCCATTCATTGCTGTTGCTCTTGTGAGAGGGAGAAGAATGTGATTCCTTCTGAGGAGTTGGCGCTAATGACAGCAGATGGGGGAAGTCTACAGGCAGGTGCCGATGAGGTGTAGGAAAGGGATGATGGTGGATTCACATGATCTGGTACCAAAATACCACATAAAAGCCTGGAATTAGTGCCTGCTGTCCCAGGAAGCCTTGCCATTTTGCACCTTCAGCAATCAAAGGCATCTTCCACCCAGGAAAGCCAGGCACTACCACTTGGGGCAGAGAAGGTATGGTCACTGGAATGAGTCTTGTGGAGAATGAGTCTGTGGCTGGTAATGACATATAGTCTATGATGCTTCAATTAAATCTATAATTATAGAGTAACATGCATGAATTCATCAGCCAGAAATAGGTGGCATCAGATCGAGTACAGAACCTTACTTTGGTAGTTTGGCCAGGATGGGAACACAATTAGAACTCACATTTGGAGTGGAGTTTTGAAGCAGGAGTGAGAAGTCTGATAAAGATTATGACATTCCTTTTAGAGAAGAGGACAATGGAATGGAAGGTGCTCTAGTGATTAGGGGACAGATCTGTAGTAAAATTCCTATTTAGCACAGTGTTCTTGGATGTGTGTGCATATGTTCAGACACTTTTATCAGAGAAGCTCTTACTCTTGGAAATAAGAGTTTGCCACAGTGTGAGAAGTTCTAAACAGGTGCAGGGGTAAGCCTGATCTGAGAGCAGAATCCCTACTGCACCTACTCAGACCCTACCTGCAGGTAGTTGCTCACCAAGCAAGATACAGAGCAATTTTATCAGGCATCAGGTTAATTTATAGAAATGTTTTTTTTCAAGAAACTTGAAAATCTAGATGAATTGGTTAGTTTTCTTAGTGAACAAATGAAGCGAGACAAGAATAGTTAGAACACTTCTGTGTACCAGTAATGGGAAGGGGAGATTTCAGAGATCTGTCTTTTCTTTTTCTTTTTTGTGGGTCGTGGGGCTTGAACTTGGGGCCTGGGTACTGACCCTGACCTTTTTCGCTCAAGGTTAGCACCATGTGACTTTGAGCCACAACACCACTTCTGATTTTTCTGGTGGTTAACAGGAGATAAGGGGATCATAGACTTTCCTGCCCAGCTGCTTTGAACAGCAATCCTCATATCTCAACCTCCTGAGTAGCTAGGATTACAGGTGTGAGCCACCAGTGCCAGGACACAAATCTGTCTTTATAGAAGTCATTAGCAGTTCTACATGACACTTTAGGAACTGACAATGTTGTGGTATGTAAGCAGCCCAAGAATGATAGATACCATTTTATGTTAATGGATAGCTCTAGAGATTGGTGAAGCTATACAAAAAAAGCTTATGTCACAAAAGAATCTATTTTTCCTTAAAATGGATGAAATTCAAGGCCCTTGAATATAATAGAGCACAAGGCCTTGAGTTCAACCCTCAGTACCAGTAAAAAAAATAACAAATTCAATATAGTAAGATGTAAAATATTATCAAGTGGGCTTTATGATAATTAGTGTATCTCTAGGATTTTCTTAGCAGAGGATTACAATTGCTCTGTAGCTATGTACATATGCCCATAGAGGATGAGCCTAAGCAAAATGAACTCCAGGATGTGGAAACAAGAGGTTTTCTTTTGTGTTGGTTATTTTTAATGTACTATGTGAAGTTACTTATTTTTTATTTTGTTATTTTCCCCTATACCTTGTCTGTTGTATGGCTAGTAAAGATCTTTTCATAATCTGTGGGATTTCTATTTATCTTGCTAGCTATGTCCTTTGCATTGCAGAAGCTATGCAGTTCAATGCTGTTCCATTTGTCCGAAATTTCTTTAATTTGTTTTGTTTGTGGGTCTTCATCAAGAAAGTTTTGACCTGGACCAAGGAGCCCTAGTGTCTTTCCTATTCCTTCCTGTAATATTTTCAGGGTATCTGCTTTTACCTTGAGGTCTTTTATTCAATTAGAATTAATCCTGGTGCACAGTGATATATAAGATCTAACTTTATAATCTTCTACAGGTGTTTAACCAGTTCTGTCAGCACCATTTGTTGAAGAGATTGTCTTTCTTCCATCCTATTGTTTTTTGCCCCCTTACTGAAGATTAGGGTGGCCACAAATCTATGGGTTCATTTCTGGGTCTTCAGGTCTGTTTATATGCCAGTACCAAGCTGTCTTTGTTGCTATAGCTTTGTTAAAGGTTTGAAGTTGGTATTGATGTTCTGTTCCTTTAGTGCTGTTATTTCTGCTAAGGATTGTTTTTTGCTATTCTGGGTCTTTTATTATTCCATATGAAGTTTTAGTTTGCTTCCTCTATGTCATAAAAGAATGATGTTGGGGTATTGATGAGTATTGCATTGAATTTGTAAATAGCCTTTGGCAATATTGCTATTTTCATGATGTTAATCCTCCCGAGAAACTAAGATCTTTTTAACCCATAAAATCCATTAAGAAAGCAACTGACAGATTTTGACATCTTTCTAAACAGAGAAATATTCACCCCTCAATTTACTGACAAACACCATTCATGAAGTGGGTGGATGAAAAATTGGAAGAAAATGCGTGCAACAGATAGTACAGTTTGTTGAGTGGTCTAAAGATATGCTAGGTAGTAAGTAAAAATTATCCTCTAAAAGGAAAAACTGAGGAATGTAGTTTCACAGAAATAAAATATGGAATCAAGAGCTTAACAACCATATAAAAGACCCTCAAAATCCATGAAAACAGCTGGAAATATTCTTTTCTGCATAACAAAAGGTTAATGTATGTTTCAGTGTATGTTGTTGGCATACTGGGCTGATAATGTACGTACCTTTTTGCTCAGTGGCAATCTCTTTCCAAACATTTACACTGCACAACATAGCTCCTGAGAATCATCCTGAAGTGTCTGCAGGATGTTCAGTGACGGGGAACCTTGGAGCAGCGCAGTGCCTGACAATATGGGATTTTTAGGGTCATCCCAGTGGAGCATGAGCACCTGTGTGCAGCTGTGGGTGCAGCTAGTGGGTGATGAGCAGAATCATCTTGACGAAGGGTGGAGGTATTCAGTGGTCCACATCCGGAAATGGACACGCAGTTCAGGTGGAGAGCACAGATGATTTGTGTTCACTGCTTGTAAAAAATGTGTGGCTGACCGAGTTTGCACATTGTTTTCTAGTGACTGTTCCTCAAATGTATTTGGTAAAACAAAAGACGGATATCTTTACCTTATTAGGGTTGCGCAGTTGAAAGTAATTATTTGGTACTGAGTAACCTGTCATTAAACTGACACATGTTCAGTTTTTGGTGTTGCAACACAATTTTCAGAAGATATTATATACTAGCCAGCACTCATGAACTTCGCGAAAACTAACGTGATACGATCAGGGCTTTTAGGGGCCACATAAAATATACGTAGGGGCATTTATTGACCATGCCAGCTCAGTAAGAGACAAGTAACATTGCACTTTCCCGTATGCTACTGTGGCTTTTCTCAAACGAGTGCCTTGTTTCATCCTGTTCATTTAAGGTGTTAGCATGCAATGAAAAAGCAAACAGAAATTTATCAAATTTATGTGTTAGTACCTCTTTAAAAACTCGGTGACACCCTCAATGTGTCCAGGTATGGGGACCTTGTTTCCTAGAAAGAGAACAATGTGTTGTTAATATTCCTGTCTGTTTTTAGAGTCCTTAGTAGAACTACTACTATCACTGCTGTCGTTTCACTCCTGTATGGAATGAGAATTTCTGAGTCAGAGTTTGGTTTCGCAGTTTCTCTGTGGTTTAATATGTTGAAGCTGGTAAATCTTCAGTTGTTGGTGGTGGTTGTGGGGATTGAACTCAGGGCCTGGACACTGTCCCTGATCTTTTTTTGCTCGAGGCTAGTGCTCTATCACTTTGAATCACAGCTCCTTTCTGATTTTCTGGTGATTAATTGGAGATTAAAGTCTCATGGACTTTTCTGGCCTATCTTTGAACTGCGATCCTCAGATCTCAGCCTTCTGAGCAACTAGGATTATAGGTGTGAGCTATCGGCACCTAGCCAAGGCTGTTACATTGATTTATCATTTCAAACTCTTATTTAAAGATTGAGAAAAAATCCATAATTACTTATACTGTCTGCACTTAGTGTGCTGTTCTGGGGTCTTGTTATAAAAATATCTGGTGTTATTTTTATGCACAGGCCTGTCTGCCTGTTTTGCTCTCTGTATTGTTGTTTTCAAGGGATTTAATGATTGCTTAGTCTCATTTTTATGTGCACTCCATTTTTCCCATGGAGGTTGCTTACCCCTTTTACCACATTTCCCCATTTCTGTCCATCCTTACCCTAGGCCTTTTCACCATCTGAAGCCCGGCCGTAGCCCTGTGCAGTGTTCCACCAGCTGGCGACTTCTCTGCCTGCACCCAGCCAGCCACAATGGGGACGGCTCAGGTACTGTGTGATCTCCCAGTTCCTCCTTGTGTGTGTTCATTCATGAGTACATTTGCTTGCTGCCTGCTGCCTCAGGTCAGGGATGCCGGGAAAAGGCTACACTCCTCTGTGGAGGGCCCAGGTGATGGCTAGGGCTAGAGGGCTGAGGTAGATGGTAAGGAGGGTGTGTGCCACAGAAACCTTCTGCTGCAGCTGGTCACATAGAGGAGCAATAATCACGTCCTTAAAATGCAATGTCTGTCTGCGGAAATGGAGGCAGGGCGAGAAGCTCTCCACGGGGACTGCCTTGGGGCTGCCTGCAGGGAGCGAACCCCTGAATCCCCGCAGGCTTTTCCAGCCGTGTGCTGGAACATGTCAGGATGGTATTGTGTGGAGGGTGGAGTCTGTGTCCAGCAGGCTGGGACCCAGACCCCACCACTGGAGGATAGTCCTTCTTGCTGTGGATGACCATAATGCCCAGTTGGCCATCACCTGAAGAACACCACGCAGAGCTCAGCCAACTCCACACTGGGGCTTGAGATCAGGGCTTTGCACTTGCTGTGTAGGTGACTTCCACTTGAGCCACGACAATGCCACTTTGCTTTATTTTTAGGACAAGGTTTCATGATTTTCCTGGAATCTGAAATGTGATCCTACCACCTGTGTGTCCGATGTAGCTGGGGTCACAGATGTGTGCAGTCACACCTGATTAGCTGTTGAGATGAGGTCTCGCTAATTCCCTACCCCAGCTGGCCTTGAGTCTTAATCCTCCCAATCTCTGTGACTCGAGTCACTGGGATTTTGCATGAATTATGTCCCCTCCCTCCCTGGGGGCTGGGGACAGGAATTTTGAGCGATACCAGTGGTAATCAGGGTTCTATGTGCTTGTGCTGGAGTCTTCCCTTGGGGTGGCCCTGCTGTGGGGCTGCTAACGCATCTGAAGGTTTTCCAGTGAGAAGCACAGTTTCAACCTCCTTGGTGTGGAAGCATTCAGAATGTGGCTTTGCTCTGCCCTACTCCCTGGGGATTCTGTGATGACGCCCTGGCACTGTGCAGTGTTCATCTTCTCTGCTCCTATGCTTTGGCCATCTTTTGAGCCAGGGTTTGATTTTCATTGATTTTCACTCTTGTTTTCATATTCTCTGTTTCACTGATGCCTGTACTGCCCTTTATTATTTCCTTTCCTCTGCTTCCAGTGGTTTTAATTTGTTCTTCATTTTCAATTTTTTTAAAGGTCAAAGCTGAAGTAAATTGACTTGAGACTTTTCCTCCCGAAAATCAGCATTAAGTACTGTGGGGTTCCCTGTGAGTTTCCTACCTCGTTGGGTGCTGGATATTTTTGTTTTTCTGAATACTGTTGAGAGGTGGCCAAGCTGCTTGGTGGCAGTTTTGTCCTTTTGCATGTTGTTGGGTAGAATCTGCTGTAAGGCTCTTTGCTTCCCACACTCCTGCTGACCCCCTCTTTGCAGCTGTGTCTGGGCTCTGGTGTGGGTCCGCTGATTGACATGACTCTGCCCATCTTGTAGCTCTGGAAAACTCTCTGGGTAGTTGTACGGGTGCATATTCTGGCTTCTAGTGACGATGTGGATTTAGATTTAGCATTGTCCTCAAACCTTACTCACTTTTGTGGATTTGATAAAGGAGAAAGAACCTTGTTGATGTTTTCCTGCTTCCATTCAATCTCTTTCATTAACTTTTTTCTTAGAACTCTCCGTGTTTGAGAACAAGGGAAAAGTTTGCTACAAATCGTCCTTTGGTTTCTCTGTTAGTGATTCTCACACAGAACCCGTTCAGTGCACAGGTAGCCCAGGCCATGTCTGAAGATGCCTGTGGGGGTCACCCCAGCACCCCACCCCATTGGTGCTATGTGGTCAGGTCAGGGATGAGAGGCCTGGCCAAGATGTCCAGGCACATGCAACCAAGGCTGCCCAAACACCAGAAAAGATGAGGGCAGTAAACCTGGCTTTCTTGTTATAACTGAGCCTTTCAATGGATATAGGCCCAACAAATGGACAATGTAGCCATGTTTCTCTGGTGGTGGGAGCAGTGCTCAGAAGGGGCATGAGTGAGGAAGGGAGGCCTGAGTGAGTGTAGTCACAGCGCTCACCACAGACATGTGCCAGCGTGGTAAGGTGGTGCATGGGAGGGGAGCGATGGGGCAGCGGGAAGGGTGACACTGGTCATGAGGCACTGCACTCACAAACTGAGGAGGAGAGATCAAAGCCTTCCCACAACTTACGGATGATGCATGGGAGATTCTAAACTCACACATGTGCTTTCTTATTTACAAGTGTGCACAAGAGAGAACCATCTCTGCTCTTTGTGATGATGCTTCATTAGAGGGGGCTGGTTTGTGGGTTGATTCATTTGTCTGCATTTGAACTTTTGGGCTAACAATAGCAGGTCTTGCAGACACTCCTCTGAACTTACTCGAGTGGCTTCCGTGCCTGGGTGGGTATGAAGGGCCAGGCCATTACCCTTACCCTTTTCAGCTTACCCTGCAAGTCTCACATGGAGTTTGGGTCAGTGTTTGCACCATGCACAGAAAGGCTGCATTTGGTATTTTGTCTCATTTTTTTTGTTTTTTGTTTTTTTTTATTGTAATTAGTAAAAGGGTTACATGATATTTGCCAGATAGAAGGTGCATTAATTCACATACATTGATACCCTTTCATATGTCTTGGTGCCCATATCCCTCCCCCCCACACCCCCCACCCATCTTGGTTTTCCCCCCTTCCCTATCAAATTTCAAATATCCAAATACAAATAAATTCAATAAATCAGATAACAAAGTGAGATACTATACCAATATGAGATAACCAAGGGACAGCAAAGGAGATGAGAGACAACATAGTACATTAAGGACAACAATCATTCATTATATGGCTTTTGTTTCAATATCCTGGAGGTCCTTTCAATTAGCTTCACATTATATGGCCTTATGTATCAAGGTTTTGCTCTATTGCAAATCTCTGCTAGTAGAGCCCAAGGTTTCTACTGATTATGACGAATGAGGGAAACCATTGAGCCTAAGTTCCTTTGAGTCTGGCTTACTTCACTTAATATGATTTTTTCTAAGTCTTTCCATTTCCTAACAAATGGGGCGATGTCATTCTTTCTGACAGCAGCATAGAATTCCATTGTGTACAAATACCACAACTTGTTGATCCACTCATCAACTGAGGGACATCTAGGTTGATTCCATATCTTTGCTATGGTGAATAGTGCTGCAATGAACATCGTTGTGCTAGTGGGTTTAGTATGTCCTTGTTTCTGGGTGGTTGGGTAAATGCCAAGTAGTGGAATTGCTGGGTCATAGGGGAGTTCTATGTTTAGCCTTTTGAGGCACTGCCACACTGCTTTCCATAGTGGTTGAACGAGTTTGCACTCCCACCAACAGTGTAGTAGTGATTCCTCCTAGCCACATCCCCTCCAGCTTCTGTTGTCATTCGTTTTCCTGATCCTGGCCATTCTAGCTGGAGTGAGGTGGAATCTTAGAGTTGTTTTGATTTGCATTTCTTTTATGACCAGAGATGTTGAGCATTTCTTCATGTGTCTATAGGCCATTTTTGTTTCTTCTTCAGAGAAGACTCTCTTTAAGTCTTTGGCCCATTTTTTAATGGGATGGTTGTTACTTTGGAGGTTAGTTTTGGAGTGATTCAATTTTTTGAGTTGTTGATATATTTTAGATATGAGGCCTTTGTCTGTTGTTTGGTTGGTGAAGATCTTCTCCCACTCTGTAGGCTTCCTGATTAGTTTACTAGCTATGTCCTTTGCCATACAAAAGCTCTGCAGTTTAATGCAGTCCCACTTATCCAGTCTTTCTCTGATTTGTTGTTTGTCTCATTTAAAGTAGAGAAATTGAGTGTATATACCAAATTTCCTTGATCCATTCACCCACTGGGGGGCATCTGAGTTAATTCCATACCCTGGCTATGGTAAACAATGCTACAATGAACATGATTGTGCCTGGTTTGTGGCCAGTTAGATACAGCTCCAAAGTAGGATAACAGGGTCTTAGGAAAACTAAGCGTAACCTCTTGAGGAGCCTCCATATTGCTTTCCAATTTACATTCCTGCCAACAGTGTCTTAGCATACCCTTTGGCCATATTCCCCACCAGCGTCTGTTGTTAGTTTTCTTATAATGGGCATTCTAACTGGGGTGAGGTGGAATCTCGATGTTTTCATTTGCATTACTTTTATGGCCAGAGAAGTTGAACATATCTTCGTGTATCTATTGGCCATTCCTTTTTTGGGGGGGATCCTTTTTTTAAAAAAATATAATTTTATTGTCAGGTGATATATAGAGTGGTTACAGTTACATAGTAAGGTAGTAAGTACATTTCTTGTCAAACATTGTTACCCTTCCCAGATTTTCCTCTCACTTTTCTTCCACCCAACCCCACCTCCAGCCAAATTGTAAAGTTCATTTCCAACATATTGTCTTGTGGATATGGCTGTTAAAGTGGTTCACCTTTGTTCTTTGTCTCACCATTTTGTTGTTCCCTTTCCTTCCCTAATTCAAATAAATATATATGTAATACACCAGGTATATTGCCTATTCTTCTTTCTTTTTCAGGAAAGTCTCTCTGTATGTCTTTGACCCATTTACTAATTGACTTGTTGTTTCGTTGAGGGTTTGTTTTTGGGAGGGTTTAATTTTTTAATTTTTTATTTTTTATTAAAGAATTTATTAACATTGATTTTTACATCATATTTCAGATGATGTATTTAACAAACAAGTATTCAAGAAGGGAATCTCTATATATAATCACTGCACTTAGATTTTAGAACATAATTAAAATTAGGCTGAGGGTTTGTATGTCATAGATACATATTAATCTATGTAATAAAACTTTATGTCTATAGAGTCATAAGTTTTTATGTCTATGTAGTTGTGTTTATATTTCTAGTACTATGTCCAGAGCATTGGGTATGCAACTTTTGAGCCCTTGCTTTTGTACTGTGTGGATCTAATAGCCACAAATTAAGGATACCATGCACCTTTTGTTTCTTTGATCTTGTCTTGTCTCACTCAACATGATTCACTCTAGATTCATCCACTTCCCAGCAAATGCCCTAATTTTATCTTATCTGTTGGCTATGTAGAATTCCATTATATATATATATATGTATATATATATATATATATATATATATCTCACATTTTCTGTATCCATTCATCTGCAGTAGGGCATCTGGATTGTTTCCATCACCTGGCTATTGTGAATAGTGCAGAGATAAACATAGCTGAGCAGGTGTCCTTACCCTATCCTGGGTTGTGATATTCAGGATAGATGCCCAGAAGTGGTATGGTGGGATCATAGGGAAGGTCTATTTTCGGTTCTTTAAGAAACCTCCACACTGCTTTCCAGAGTGGCTGAATTTGCTTACAATCCCACCAGCAGTGCAGTAGGGTTCCTTTTTCTCCACAGCCCCGCCAGCAACTGTCATTGTCTGAGTTCAAAATCTTGGCCATTCTTGTTGGGGTAAGGTGGTATCTTAGGGTTGTTTTTATTTGCATTTCCTTTATGACCATGGATGATGAACATTTTCTCATATGCTTTTCGGCCATTTTAATCTCTTCTTTTGATAAGTCTCTCTTTAGTACCCTTGCCCGTTTAGTGAATCGTTTGTTGGATTTGGGGGGACTAGTTTCTTGAGTTCCCTGTAGATACTTGATATTAAACATTTGTCTGATGTATTATTAGTAAATATCTTTTCCAAGTTGGTTGGTTGTCTTTCTACTTTCATAGTTATGCTTTTATCTGTGCAGAAACTATTTATTTTTAGATAGTCCCATTTATCGAGTCTCTCTCCAATCTGTTGTGACCCTGGGATTCTGTTCAGGAATCTTTTGCCTGTGCCTATGAGTTCCAGTGTCTCTCCTACTCTATCATGTAGCAGTTTCACGGTTTCCGGTCTGACATTGAGGTCTTTGATCCACTTGGAGTTAATGCTTGTGCATGGCAAAAGGCTAGGGTCAAATTTTACTTTTGAGCATGTGACTGCCCAGTTTTACCAGCACCAGTAATTGAATAGACAATGTTTGTTCCACTGTATATCTTTGGCTCCTTTGTCAAATACAACTTGACTATAGGTATGTGATTTTATTTCTGGATCTTCTGTTACATTGATCTTCTGGTCTATTTTTGTGCCAATACCATGATGTTTTTTGTTATTATAGCTCTATGGTAGAGTTTGAAGTCTGGTATTGTAATACCACCTGCATTGCTCTTTTTGCCTAGAATTGTTTTGGCTATTCTAGGTCTTTTCCTGTTCCATATGAACCTTTGGATTGTATTTTCTATTTCAGTAAAGAATGTCTTTGGGATTTTGTTGGGGATTGCATTGAATTTATATATCAATTTTGGCAGTATGGCCATTCTCACTATATTGGTTCTCCCTACCCATGAGCATGGGATGTCTTTCCATTTCCTGGTATCCTCTTTAATTTCTTTCATTAGGCTTTTATAGTTTTCATTAAATAATTCCTTTACGTCTTTGGTTAAGTCAATTCCTAAATATTTTATTCTTTGGGGGGCTATTGAAAATGGAATTATTTTCTTGATTTTGCCTTCTTTTGCATTTTGTTGGTGTACAAGAAGGCTACTGACTTTTGCAGGTTGGTTTTGTGTCCTGCCACTTTACTAAAGAGGTATATTAGTTCTAGGAGTTTGGGAGTGGAGTTTATTGGGTTGTTCAGATAGAGCATCATGTCATCTGTGAATAGGGATAGTTAAATTTCTTCTTTCCCTATGTGGATCCCTTTGATGTCCTTCTCTTGCCTTATTGCTCTGGCTAAGGGTTCCAACACTATATTGAAGAGAAGTGGAGAGAGTGGGCATCCCTGTCTGGTTCCTGATTTTAAGGTAAATGGTTCCAGTCTTTCTTCATTTAGTATAATGCTGGCTGTAGGTTTGTCATTATGGCTTTAATTATTATAAAGAATGTACCTCCTATTCCTATTTTTTCTAGTGCTTTCAACATGGATGGATGTTTTATTTTGTCAAATGCTTTCTCCACATCCAGAGAAATTATCATATGATGTATTACATTGATTGATTTGCGAATGTTAAACAAGCCTTGCATTTGTGGGATGAAGCCCACTTGATCATAGTGTATGATTTTTTAAATTTGTTTCTGAATTCTGTTGGCTAATATTTTATTGAGGAGTTTTGCATCTGTGTTCATTAGAGAGATAGGTCTGTAGTTCTCTTTGTTTGTTGGGTCTTTCCCTGGTTTGGGGATAAGTGTAATATTAGCTTCATAAAATGAGTTTGGTATTGCTCCTTCTGCTTCTATTTCTCTGAAGAGTTTCAAGAGTATCGTGTTACTTCATCTTTGAAAGTCTTGTAGAATTTTGCAGTGAAACCATTTGGACTTGGGCTTTTTTTGGTTGGCATTTCTCTGATTGCTTCCACAATTTCATTGTAAGAGATTGGTTTGTTCAGTTTGTTTGCCTCATCATTTTTCAATATGGGTAGCCTATATTTATTTAAAAAGTCATCAATTTCTACTAGTTTTTCTTGTTTCTTTGAATATAGGCCCTGGTAGTACTTATTCATAATGGACTGAATTTTTTGGATATTGGTCGTGATTGTGCCAATAGACTCTCTAATCTTGTTTATTTGAGTCTCCCCTCTCCTTGTTTTGATTAATCTTGCCAGGGGTATGTCTATTTTGTTGACTGTTTCAAAGAATCATCTTTTTGATTTATTAATTTTATGTATAATGGATCTTATTTTAATCTCTGATATTTCTGATTTTATTTTTGTTATTTCTGTCCTTCTAGTTTTTTTAGAATTAACTTTTTCTTGTTCCTCTAGGTGCTTAAATTTCTTTTTTAGGTTATTTACATGCTCTTCTTCTGTCTTTTTAATATGGGCTCCTAGTGTGATACATTTTCCCCTTAGAACTACCTTTGCTGTGTCCAATAGTTCCTTTGTGATGTATCTTGATTGTCATTACATTCAAGATAGTTTTGAATTTCTTCGGAGTTATTCAGAAGTGTGTTTGTTGTTCAGCTTCCAAGTGTTTTAATATTTTTTAGGGAGGTTTAATTTTTTGAACTTTGGGTATATTTTAGATATGAAGCCCTCATCTGCTGTATAGCTAGTAAAACTCTTTCCCATTCTGCCGGCTTTTTATTTATCTTGCTTGCTATGTCCTTTGCCGTAGAGAAACTCATTAGTTTGCTGCAATCCCATTTCTCTAGTGTTTCTTTGATTTGTTATCATTCTGCATCTTTATTTAGGAAGGATCCCTAGTGTTTTTCCTATCTCTTCTGGTAATATTTTTGGGATATTTGTTCTTATCTTCAGGTCTTTGATCCATTTGGAGTTGATTCTTATGCAAGGTGATATATAAGGATCTAACTTTTCTGTATTATATAGCCAGTTCTGTCGCACCATATGTTGATTAGGCTGTCTCTCTCAGATGAGATGATGTCTTTATCATCTGATAAATTTGGCTCCCTTATCAAAGATTAGGTCACTATAGGTCTGTAGGTTCATTTCCAGGTCTTCTAGTTCCTTAGGCTTATTCTCGTGTCAATACCAAATTGTTTTTATTACTACAGATTTGTAATAGAGTTTAAAGCTCAGTATTGATATTCCTCCAGCACTGTTTTTCAGTGGCATTGCCCCATTCATAAGAAAATGAAAAGACTTGGAAAAACTTATACTAAGTGAAATAAGCCACATCCCCAAATCATAGGTAGCAGGGTTTCTCTCATTTTTAATAATTAGAATGTATCTATAAGTCTACAAGTAAACCTAAAAGATAGCAAAAGACAAATAGTTATACTTGGGACAAGATTTATTGAACAGTAGTGTAAACATTCACACAGTGAGAACATGATATTCTTGGGAAGGAACATAGGAACTTAGTAGCTCTGTGCTTATTATCATATAAGAATGATAGCTATGGAAGTGAATGCCAGGAAATGTAAACAAGATTTCTGTTGTACTGTTTGTGGTTTGTTCCTTTCGTTTCTTTATTCTTTGATTTTTTTCACCTTTTGTCATTGTTTATGATTTCTGATTTGGGAAGGGGAGGGGAAAGCACAGAAATGTTGGGATAAAGGTTGAACCAATTCATCAGTGATGCTCACTAGACATTTTGTTGGAAATTAATAGTATAACTTGAGGGGAGGGAAGTCAAGAGGGGGAAAACTGGGAGAGAATGAGGAAGTGGGTGACAGTATTCTAAAGGAAATGTACTCATTCCTTTCCTGACATGTAACTGCACATTACCTTTACAATAAACTGTGAAAAACCTATCTATGCCTTAGAGCCCGGTTAACCCACACTAAATCTGAATGTGGAAATTTAATTTGTTTTGCAAAAGAAAATTCTCTTCTTCAAGATATCTATGAATAGACCTGTGTTGCTCAGAGACAAGGACTACATAGGAGGAAAACTAAACTGATTATTATACTAAATGTATAAATGTGCTAGATTCAGACAGCAAGAAACCATATATAAACCATGACTTTGTTCATTTCCATTGGGCAAAAATTATTGGTTTTTAATTAGGGCTCATGTTTAACTTTGGCCACATGAATGGTTTGTTGTTGTTGCTAAGTTCATGTCCTTTACCTGGCTGAGCTGGAGGAACCCTAGAACCCAGGCCTACTTCTCAGCAGCAGAGGCCTGGTGAGCTGGTGCTGGCTGTGGCCAGGCAGGGAAGCTGACTTCTGGTGTTTCAGGGAGGGTAGAACTCACTGGGTGGCTGGAAGCCTAGATTACCATTTAGGGTTTTGGTGTCTACTGTGTTCTTACAGCCATGGTGGTGACAGTGAGTCATGACTCCAGCTCCGGCCTTCAGTTACCGTGTTACCCTGCTTCCTGCAAAAACTTCTGGTTTATGGAAAGAGAACACATAACTTAAAATTTTTTTAAAAAATTTTGGCTGGGGGCCGGGAGTTTGGCCTAGTGGTAGAGTGTTTGCCTAGCATCCACGAAGACCCAGGTTCAATTCCTCGGTACCACATACATAGAAAAAGCCAGAAGTGGTGCTGAGGCTCAAGTGGTAGAGCTCTAGCCTTGAGAAAGTCCAAGGACAGTGCTCAGGCCCTGAGCTAAAGCCCAGGACTGGCAAAAAAAAATTTTGGCTGTACATATGTTATGAAATTAAGAAAATTGAGGTGAGGGGTGGAAAGAGGAAGGGTGAGGGAGGGTGATGAAAGGTAACCTCTTTCTCTCTCTCTCTCTCTCTCTCTCTCTCTCTCTCTCTTTCTCTCTCTCTCTCTCTCTCTCTCTCTCTCTCTTTCTTTCTCACCAGCCCTGGGGCTTGAACTCAGGACCTGAGCACTGTCCTTGGGCTTTCTCAAGGTTAGAGTTCTACCACTTGAGCCACAACACAACTTTTGGCTTTTTTTTTTAATGTATGGGTACCAAGGAATCAAACCTGGGTCTCCATGCATCCTAGGTAAGCACTCTACCATAGGTCAAACTCCTGGCCCAAGTGGTAACTTCTTTTATAAGTATTTAAAAGAATATAATTATTGAGCTGGGCTAATAATTGCACTAATTATGACAAATGAGGGAAACCATTGAGCCTATGTTCCTTTGGGTCTGGCTTACTTCATTTAATATGATTTTTTTCCAAGTCTTTCCATTTCCTTACAAATGAGGTGTTATTTTGTCTGACAGCAGCATAGAATTCCATTGTGTATAAATACCACATCTTGTTGATCCACTCGTCAACTGAGGGACATCTAGGTTGGTTCCATAACTTTGCTATGGTAAATAGTGCTGCAATGAACATTGTTGTGCTAGTGGATTTAGTATGCCCTTATTTCTGGATGTTTGAGTAAATGAGAATTGGCAGTATTTTAGAAGCAGATTTTTAGAAAGCAGGTTTAATATCTCTAAATAGTTGCACCAAGGGTTTGAACTCAGTGTGTCAGTGTTTGTGTCCAGTGTGTCTTGATCGGTGCCCCCCATTTTCACCTCTATCATCACGGAACTGTGTTCACACACCATTACTCTCCCCATTCAACAAGTTCCCTGCCCTCCATTTTGTACAATTACATTAGCTGTTCAGAGGGGTTAATTACACCATGGAAATTCAGCAGTCTTGTGACCAGATAATTCCAATGATTTTACTTTAGCAAGTTAGGAAGTACTGGTATTTAAAAAAGAAAGTGTGCAAATTAATTGTTCAAGTACTTTCTGCCAGACTAATTCATAGCTCTACTTTGAGTATTGTGAAAAGTAGCATTGTGAAAAATTTAAGTTCTTTCTTTCCTCTTTAAAAGCCATATAAACAATGTATATTGCTATGAAAAATTAGCCCCAACAGAATGAAGAAAAGTCCAATGGAGGCATTGATGCCATTTTGATTACTCTCCGTATTATTTATATAGTTTCTCAATTTATGTTAAATAAAATACAAATTAATGGGGCATAATTATGACAATTCTTGTACATGAAATAGTTAAAACATTTTAAGAACAATTACACATTCTGTGTTCTTCAGTCAACTATGTGAACAGGGTGTCTGGCCTTGGTGACAAAGAATACCCAGTTTAACACCACTTCAGTTTGATGATGCACTTAGAATAAACTTTTGAACCTAACTTTAAAGAAGAGTATGAAGATTTGACTCATACACTATGACCAGGGATGTAAACCTATTTCAATATATGCAAGTCAATTAATGTAATCAACACATCAGCAGGAGCAAGGACAAGAGCCACATGATCATTTCAATAAATGTACAAAAAGCAGTTGAAAATATATAACACCCCTTTATGTTGAAAGCTATGGAGAAAATAGTAATCCATGGAATGTTCCTCAGTAAAATAAAGACTGTATATAACAGACCTACAGCTGGCAATATACTTCCTCTAAAACCAGGAATGAGACAAGGATGTCCTATCTCTCCACTCCTCTTCAATACTGTACTGGAATTCCTAGCCAGAGCACAAGGCAAGAGACAAACTTAAAGGTGATCCAAATAGGGAAAGGTGAAGTAAAACTCTCCTTTTTTGCAAATGGTATGATACTGTATTTCAAGAACCCTGTAGACTCCTCCGAGCTGATCTGAAACTTTGGCAAAGTAGCAGGGTATAAAATTAACTCATGGAAATTAGTAGCTTTTCTGGATGCCAACAATGAGGAGAGCAAGGCTGAAATCAGGAAAGCAACTCCTTTTGTAATAGCCTCAAACAAAAAAAAAGACACCCAGGAATTAACTTAACCAAAGATGTGAAGAACCTCTACAATGGAAGCTTTACAAAGCTGAAAAAGGAAAGTAAAGCAGATCTAAGGAAGTGGAAAACCACCCATGATTCTGGATTGTGAAAATAGTACTACTGCCAAAGGCTATCTACAGATTCTTGTAATACCCTCCATATCCCAACAACATTCTTTTTTAAATAATATTTTATTGTTGGGGTGATGTATAGAGAGGCTGCAGTTACATTCATCAGGTAGTGGGTACATTACTTCTCCTACTTTCCCACCCTAATAACATTCTTTAATGAAACAGAAGAAGCAATGTCAAAATTTGTATGGAATAATAGAAGACCCCCAAATAGCAAAAACAATAGCAAGAAGAACAGTGCTGGAGGGATATCAATACCAAACTTCAAGCTGTAGTTATAAAAGCAGTTTGGTACTGGCAGATGCACAGGCCTGAGGGTCATTGGAATAGAATTGAAGACCCAGAATGAACCTGTAGACCTATGGCCACCTAATCTTTGATAAGGGAACCAAAATTATAAGATGGAAGAAAGACAACCTCTTCAACAAATGATGCTAGCAGAACTGGCTATGCATATAAAGAAAACAGAAGTTGGATCTATATGTATAACCCTGCACCAGAATCAATACCAAACGGATCAAAGAGTTCAAGGAAAAAGCAAATACCCTGAACATGTCACAGGAAGGAATAGGAGAGACGCTAGATCTCCTTGGCACAGGTCAAAACTTCAATGAAGACCCAGAAACACAACAAATCAAAGAAAGGTTGGACAAATGGGACTGTATTAAACTACAGAGCTTCTTCATAGCAAAGAACATAGCTAGCATGATAGAAAGACTACAAATTGCAAGATCTTTACTAGCCACACAACAGACAAGAGCCTCAAATCTAAAATATACTTAGAACTCAAAAAATTAAATCTTCCCAAGGCAAATCCTCAAAGAATAGTAAGTGAGCTAAAGAGTTAAAGAAAGACTTCTCTAGAGAGAAAATAAGAATGGCTAACAGACAACATGAAGAGATGTTTGACATCTCTGGCCATAAAGGAAATGCAAATCATGACACTGAGATTCCACCTTCCCTTGTTGAGAATGGCCATTGTCAAGAAAACAAATAAGGTGGCCACTGGTAGCTCACACCCTGCAATCCTAGCTACTTATGAGGCTGAGATCTGAGAATCATGGTGCAAAACCAGCCCCGACATGAAAGTCTGTGAGACTCTTTATCTCCAGTTAACCACCGGAAAACTGGAAGTGGCGCTGTGGCTCAAGTGGTAGAGAGATAGCTTTGAGCTGAAGAGCTGGTGTGTGTGTGTGTGTGGGAGCAGCACCCAGACCCAGAGTTCAAGTCCCAGGACTAAGCAAAAAAAAAATAATAATAGATGCTGATGGGGATGTGGTCTCAAAGGAATGCTCCTACACCGTTGGTGGGAGTGTAAACTCGTTTGGTCACTATGGAAAGCAGCATGGAGGTTCCTCAATAGACTAAACATAGAGCTCTCCTGTGACCCAGCAATTCCACGGCTGGACATTGCCCAAATGTCCACACACAAGGCCACACTAAGATCACGAGTACAACTATGCTCATTGCAGCACTGTTTACCAAAGCTAAGCTACGGAACCAACCCAGATGCCCCTCAGTGGGTGAATGGGCCAAGAAAATGTGGGATTTCTATACAATGAAATTCTGTTCTTCCATGAGAAAGAATGACATTGCCTCCATTCAAAAGAAAATGGAAAAACTTGGGAAACGTCATATTAATAAGCAAAGTAAGCCAGAACCAAAGAAACATAGGCCCCATGATTTCCTTCATTTGTAATAATTAGTGTATTCCCAGGCTAGTCCTAGCAGAGGTTTACAGTTGCCCAATAGCTATGTATATATCACCACATAAAATTGTGCTAATCAAAATGATCTCCATGATATGTAAATGAGGGGTTTTGGGTTTTTTTTTCTTTATTTTTTTGTTTTTTGGGTTTTTTATGCCAGTTTTGGGCTTTAGCTCAGGGTCTGAGCACTGTCCTTGGACTTTCTCAAGGCTAGAGCTCTACCACTTGAGCCACAGCACCACTTCTGGCTTTTTTCTATGTATGTGGTACCGAGGGATTGAACCTGGGTCTTCGTGCATGCTAGGCAAGCACTCTACCACTAGGCCTAACTCCGGGTCCCCTTTCTTTCTTTTTATAGTATACTGCTTATAGTTCTTTCTTTTGTCTTTCAGTTTTCTCCCTTAGTTTACTGCCTGTGGTCACTGTTTCTGATTGCTGTAACCTTGTATATGAGTCTATCTGATTTGGGGGAGGGAAGGGGACCCACGGGGTAGGTCAAGGGTGAGACAGAAAAACAGTGATCTTCGCTATTGGGGGAGAGGAGAGGATGGGGAAAAAAAGCAGGAGAAAACGAGGGAGGGGATGATACTGCTCAAAAAGAAATGTACTCGTTACTTAGGTAACAGTAATTCCTCTGTACATCATCTTTGCCTTAAAAAATGCATATGAAAAACTTAGTTAATGTCTGAATCTGTGTTTTCCAGAACTATATACCTGTTTGGGGGCCATGCTGGCACTGGGTGTGGAAGCTCCTTCTCATGGGGGCCGTGCTAGGAGTGTCGTTCTTCTTCCTTTTTGTGCCAGTTTTATAGTTAGGCCTTTTACTCATTTCAACATTAGAAATTTTGCTTCTCAGCCATTGGAGTTCATTTTATCTTTTTCATACTTAAAAGAAGTAAATTTTTACATTGCTAGGTGTCTGAATTTGTTCCTTTTTAATTTCTGGCTTTATAGCTTTATTTTAATCCCCCTCTTTGCCAAAAGCCTGCAAATATATAAGCACTGAATCATCACACTTTTGCTTCTTTAAACTCTTGGGTAGGTGCACAGTAGGTCCTTTGCTTCTTCTGCATCTATTTGTCAGCTGTCATGATGTCACAGAGAAATGGCACCATTACCCTGGGCTGTCTTGGTACTTTATAAAATCCTTGTTGGGGTGGGCACGTTCGTCTGCTTTTTCCACTGATGATGTCTGAGTCAATGCTTTGTTGAAATCTTATGCCCCCTTTTCTTTTCAAAGCACCTGCAGTACAGCCACTGTGTTTATCTACATGCATATTCACATGGCCTCAGCCACAGCCTGGTCAGCACCTGGGAAGGCGCATCTCTGTGGCCAGCCACAGGGCTGAGCTGGGTGGCTGAGTGCCCTGTGGACCTGGGACTTGGGCTTCATGAGTGACATGTGCAGAAGCCTGGGGAAGGTCAAGGAAGCTGTGATGTTTTCACATTCTCCCAGGATGTGGTGATCAGGGGCGGCCACACAGCAGCCCTTCGGTGCCTATACCTTTGCCAACCTGGCATAGGTCGTGTGACTGATAGTCCAAACATGCTGTCCCATGTTTGTAGGTGTAGAAGCAGACCTGGATCTCCTGGGGTGCCGTGGGTGTCTGTGGGCTGTGTCTCTGGGACTCGAGGGAGGGTCCCACTTGCTGTATCTTTGGGTAAATCCCAGAAGACTGGTCATCTCCTGGCGTTGCTCCTCTGGGCCCCAGGAAGGTCCCCCACAGCCTGCCCTGGCATCTGCCCAGTGAGGAGACCCTGGGCTCAGGCACACTCTGGGTATCTCTAAGGACATTCTGCTACCAGGGGCTTGGGGTTTGTTTCTCATCTAAATCTCTGAGTATTTTATTTTTGCCATCAGTTTAGGCAAAATTCCTTACTTTCCTAGAAAAATAGTTACAAAGTAACTTTCTGTATCTGTTTTGTATCCCTTTCTGTATTTTTCTATATTTTGTATCTTTTTCTGCATTTCAGAATATTATAGGTAGGGTGAACTCCCTTGCCCTCCTTCCTATTCCGGTAAAGCCGGGACAGAGCTCGCTGCTGTACATTAACAACACAGGTATTCATGGATTTCATGTAACTGGAGATATTCTGTGTGGCATAAATAGGCCCAGGCAGTGGCTCCTCTGCCCCCTGGCTTTCGCTGCCGGGTGGTCCTGTCAAATTCTCCTTAATGAGGGGAAAGGGCCTTCCTGTGGAAGCAAATGGAGGGGAAGACACGAATCAAGGCAGGCGGTGAGGACTGCAGGGAAGTCCCCAAGTAGGAGCAGGGTCTGTCAGCCATGGCCTCCTGCTTTGGGCGGAGCTTCAGTGCAGCCTCCAGCCGCTGCGGGCTCCAGCACCCCGGCCTGCGCATGCACCCTGCCGGCTCAGGAACGCTTGCCTTCCACCGCAGCCAGGGGCCCCCTGGCCCTCAGAGGACACTCACTGCCAAACAGAAGACAGCAAGGGCCGCTGAGGAGGTAATGCAGGTGGTCCAGCCGCGGGGACGCAGTGTGGAGGCCTCCCAACGACGTGCGGCATCACCACGTGGGCAGCAATTCTGGGTCTTCCACGGGACATTTGGTATGTGGAAAGGCTGCCGTTCCCTCTCACGATTTCAGACAAGCCTGGAGACGTGTGTCTACTTCAGTAACGTCGCGCGCCGACCCTCGCCCGCGAGGATCCGACACTCGATGCAGGCTCAAAGCTTCGTTAGTCTTCTCCTTTCCCCTCTCGTCTTTCCTCTCCTCCCGTTTTTTCCTCTCCCTTCCTCCTTCTCCCTGGGTCTATCTCTCCAAATCCACCAATAGAATTTAGCCGCCTCATACACTCCGCCAATCATCTCTTGCCACACTTAGCGCACGCCTGCGGCACTCGCTCGACCACGCAGCAAGATGGCGGCCAGCACGCTTCCGCTCCTGCGCAGCGCAGGCTTCCGCTAAGCAGTAGGGGTGCGTGGGCAGCCGCGCCTGGTTACGTCAGACCCCCAGTCCGGGAAGTGGAGGTGTGGCCGCCAGGTCCGCGTGCCGGGGCCCACACGTTAACACTCGGGACAGGTTATCAAAGAACACCTTTGTTTCCCCCTGTATTTAAAAGTCGTCGAAGGACGAGGGGGCCGTCATTCTTGAACGATGACTATTGAGAAGCGTTGTTATGCTGGTGCGGATGTGCACGAGTGTGACATGGCACGTAGGAGCCGAGGCCGAAGGATCGTGCACTCGGACGTAGGCATTGTGCTTGCTAGGTAGGCGTTCTACCACCTGAGCACACCCAGCCCTGCTTTGATGCAGTCCTTTTTTGGATAGAGATGTTTTTGTCCGTGGCTAGCTAAAGCCATGCCTTTCTGTGTATTACTCCCACTCGGCTGAAACCACAGGTTAAGTAGGGAGGTTTTCTTTGTCGGTTGTGGCACTGCCCTCACGGTGGTCCTCCACCTCCTCCACCAGGGTCTGTGGTGTGGCCATTTCCATAGTATTACTTCTACCAATCTGTATACATGTGGAATTTGGTTTGTCATTATCTTATTAAGGACTTCTTTTTCTTTTTTAAATCTGTATTCACCAATGAAGTTGGTCTTTCTTTGGTAGTTAGCTCATCTTAATTTGGTATCAGGATAATACTGACTTCTTAACATGAATTTGGAAGCTGCCTTTTCTATTTTATGGAATTGTGTTCTTCTTTAAAAGCCTGGGTGAATTCTCAGCTATAAATTTTCATAAATTATGAGCTTTATTCTCTCCAGTTTCTGTGGCTCATTTTTGTCTTTCTCTTGACAACTTAATCAATTGTCTGATTGCAATGAATAAGCAAATTGGCATCTTTCAGCCTCTTAGGCTTTAGTGTAAATCGCAGAGATAGTATTATGTTCTAAGCAAATGGAGTTTGCACTGATTATATTACTGAGTGTCATAGTAGCCTTTTGGCTACCTTAACATTTTTGCAAAGGCTAACATTTCTTTTGGGGGGTGGTGGTGGTGGTCATGGGACTTGAACTGGGCCTGGGCACTGTCCCTGAGCTCTTCAGCTCAAGGCTACTGCCTTACCCTTGAGCCAAGCCCCACTTCCCGTTTTCTAGAGGTTAATTGGAGATAACAGTCTCAGGGCTTTTTGTGCCTGGATTGGCTTTGAACCTTGATCCTCAAATCTCAGAAAGGCTAACATTTCTATCAAAGATTGGTGAGGCCTGCTGACTGCTTGGGTGAAACCACAGGCCACAGTTTTACTTTCTGACTGCTTGGGTAAAACCACTGGCCACAGTTACTGGCTTAATGCAGATTTTTAGTTGCTGGTCCAGTTTTGCTCTAAGTCCACCAACTGGCTCTGTTATTTGTGTGACTGATACTCATGAGCATGTTTGTTGTGTGCTGGGCATGGAGCTGGGTGCTATTTTCACAGTTGGGTTAGATTTGATACTTACTAATTTAGAGAGATGACCTGCTCATGACACATTAAGTAGCTATATGAAGTTTAAGCACTATAAACAGGAGCTTCAGTATGAAGAGTTTATCACGGTCAGCTCCCTGCAGGTCCCAGGACTGTCTGTTCCAGTTGTAAAGATGAGGGCCTCAGGGCTCAAGGTACCATCAGATCATGCACAGGCATGGGCTCCAGGTGGGAAGATAGCAGGGAGAAGCTGAGGCCAGGGGGGGACAGCACGAAGAAGCTCAGGCAGGCCTGGGCAGGACAGCATGGAGAAACATCTTCTGGCCCTTCCCTGTGAGGTCACGAACAACATGTGTTGTCCAGTGAAAAGCGTGACTGGGTGTGTTGACTGTCACCCAGCAGGGAAGCTCACAGAGACCTGGCATGTGGGAGGTACACTGGGCATGGCCAGTCGATAGCCTGTCAGAAGCTGAATGCTGGGCTCCAGGATATAGCAGAGTGGTGGCTTTGCATGTTGGGGGCTGAGTCACGCCATGTCTAATAACTTTCTGCTGAGACAAGGCAAGGCGCCAGAGGCAGGGCGCAAGACTTGATTACCATTGGTTACTAATGTGTTATTGTTTATCACTCTCGGTTGGGACCTAGAGTGAGGGTATATTAGCTGGAGGGTCTTCCTCAGGAGGGGGTTTATTGGAGGGAGAGCAATTTTCCTGCCTTGATGAAGCTGTGTGGCGTCTCTGTTCGTGCTCCAGGGAAGGAAGGCTGAGTGCGGGAGGACAGTGGGCCCTCTCCTCTCACGGCTTGGACTGGTCAGGGTGTGTTTTTCCCCATCCCTCCTACTAGTCGAGAGGGACCGGGGACAAAGGACCCCGACACTTGCACACAGATTGTACAAAAGAGTTATGCTCAGGAAGTCCCTTGTTGGTGAAAATTCTCCCAATATCCACTTCCCAGCAGACCCAGGGCCAGTGGCCAGCAACTTGTTGGAAAGAACAGCCCAAATTGCTGGTTCCTTCATTCATATGAGCTGCTCACTAGATGAAATCAGTGAAAGTGCACCCATCATCCCTCAAGAGGGCACCAAGCTGGGGTTCCAAAAACAATAGGGGTCCAATTTCTGAGTTGTGGTATGAATGCCTGTGACCCCCATTCAGTGGTTAGATTTTGCGATAATATTTGGGGAACTTAATGATGTTCAAGTGAACCCTGAATGAGGCCCTAGAGCTCTTTCTGCCCTGTGTGTGTGTGTGTGTGTGTGTGTGTGTGTGTGTGTGTGTGTGCGCACGTGCATGCATGCATGCATGTGTGCATGCACAGTGAGAGAAGACCCAGAGCTCTCCCTGCCCCTCCTGTGTACAGGTGCATTGAGGAGACACATCTGTGATTCTGAAGCAGTCCCAGCAGGCATGGGAGGTGAGTGCAGAGGACTCCTCTGCATGATAAAGGGTGTGGATGAGTGGATTCAGATTGCAGAGATCTGCCCTGCCAACCCTAGATCTCAGTTCTGCAAGACCAGGCCTCACAGACAATCCCTGAAGTTGCCAGGCTCCTTGGAAAGTGCTACACCTAATGAAATGCTGTGGTAGAGAATGGGAGAGAAACAGGCCCAGGGCTGATGTGACCTATTTTGTTTTAGGTCGATAGTGTTGGCAGTGTAAGGATGGACATTCACAGAATAACAGGTCACAAAGACTGAAGGCTGCATCAGTGCACTGAGGTGGCAGCAGAGAGGGAGCTAAGTGAGGATCTACCTATTCCTTTGACGTGTCTCACTTTTGCTCGTGATCCTCTGAAAGCTCAACCCATTCCCATCGCCCTGACTTGTCAGCACAGGACAGCTGGTGGACTGTGCCTAACTCTTTTGATCTCTGAATAGTAGCTCCAAGATCCTTGAGGCCTGGGATCTACTGGCTTGACACATCACAAATTTGGTGCCTGAGGGGAGTGGGAGGCCAGATGTGCCTGACCGGGAGTCAGAAGCCCAAGTTTTCATCACAAAGAAAGGTGTCAGGATCCTGACATGAAATTTTTCAGAGTGAAATGCTCTTGTAAAGCATCTATCCATTTACATATGCTTGTTTCTCACACAGTTACTATTGTCATGTTGTTATAAAGTATTTCAAGTGCACACTTCAGAATAGAGAAAGATAGAAACCTGCTGCTGCCCCCATTTTTTATCTTTACTGTTTCTTCATATCCTGAAAATATGCTTTGTGCATTTCCCTGAGGCATGCAGCATTGAGGGTGTAATTGAACATCAGTCATGGCATTACTCTAGTCCTACCTAGGGTGAATCTCAAATGTGCATATGTTTGTTATTCGTATGCATGCTTTTGTGCACAGATATGGCATCCACGTGTATTACAGATTTGGTCATTTGTATGTCTATATTTAGCTTACACATATAACTGCTGCTTGCTATGTAGGGTGGAAAGTCGCTCAAGTCTACCTTGTACGGGCTGTTTGCAGAATTGTCTGTGTTGTGAACTGTGCTATAATAAGTTGATCCTCTGTGTCCTCTTAAATAGTGCTTCTCTAAGTGGGGATTCGTAGGCTGTGGGACATAGATTTACTGGCTCAGGTTTGGCCCACATATTGAGGTGGGTGCAGAGACTGAGTGCCCTCTTTCCAGTTGTCAGTACTTTGATTAGCAGCAAACATGCTAAGAGAAAAAGTCATCAGACTGCGAACTCAGTTGAAAACATGGTTACACAGGTTGGGAACCATGACTCATGATTTCAACTTCTCAGGCTTTGGAGTAAGGAAAATGGTAGTTCAAAGGTAGGACAGGCAGAAGCAAGCAAGGCTATATTACCTAGAGTCAAGCCAGGAACACGAGTGCATTAACACAGGTAGTTCCAGCTGAACATAAGATGGAGGTGGAAAGAATGTGGTGTTAGATAAACTCTGGGGTAAAAGTGTGAGACCCTATCTGAAAAACAGCTAAAACAAAAGGGTAAGAGTATGCCTTAAGTGGTGGGCCCAAAAATTCACACCCAAGAATTCACACCCAAGAATTGCAAAGTAGGAAGAAAAGAAGGAAGTAGGCAAAGAAGGCAGGAAGTCAGGAAGGGGAGGGCTCATCCAGCATTGTTAGATCTTAGGTTTCATCCTCTGCATTGAAAAAATGTAAACCAATACAGTGTTTTGTACATACTACAACAGGCCACAAGAGAATTTACTGACATGGAGTGGGCAGCACGTCTAGGCCCTAAATCAGGGGCAGGGTCACGGGGAGGGCAGGCTTCCTGGCCAGGAGTTGTTTGTAATCAGCCTGGACAGGGCCACTGAGCTTAAGATCCATTCACAGAAATGTGCGAGGAGTGGTTCCATAAGAAAATAGGTACAGACGTACGCGGAGAATGCAGCAGTGATGATCCTGGTGGCCTGGAGACCCTTCCATCTCTGCCACAGAAAACATCACCTCCCCACTTACCAAGTTATCCGGGTACCACCATGGGACTGTACCCTTCCAGTGTGCTGGGACCAGGCTCTCATTGGGATTTGAACTGTAGAGTTGCTTGTTCTGCAGGTCTAGGTGGGAAACTGGTCCAGACAACCAGTAGATCACATGTTCTTCAAAGGCCACTGTGACATCTGAGTCTGAGACCCCACTTAGGGGTTCTCCAAGAACCCCAGAGGACACAGGGATGTCCTCTGTGTTGTGGCACAGCTCACAATGCAGGGAGTTCTGCAAACAGCCTGGGCAAGCGTAAACTGAGTCATATCCCACCATGCATAGCTACACGGCAGTTACACATTTAAACTAAATACACCCATGTAGACTTGCATCATGATGGATGCAGAAGTATGTCAGATCTGCACACAAAAGCACACATGAGACTGACAAAAATCAAATGCACACTAGGGATCTGTAGCAAATGCTCCATCTCTCACAGACATTGCTATTGATAATATAGGCACTCTTGTAAGTATAGGCATTGTAGGTACCACTGTAGGTACTATAGACATTTCCAATGATATTGTAGGTGTCAGTGTAGTTACTGTAGACATTTCCAAAGGTATGGTAGGTATTGCAGTAGTTGTTACAGATATTTCCCATGGTATTGCAGGTGTTGCTGTAATTGTTACAGACATTTCCAAAAGTATTGTAGGTGTTGCTGTAGATGTTATAGATATTTATGTAGGTATTATAGGTATTGCTGTAGTTGCTATAAGCATTTCTGTGGGTGTTAGCATAATTACTATAGACATTTGTGAAGGTATCCTGGGCACAAACTGAAGAAGGCAGTGCTATCAATATCTGGGGTGTTTTTGTAAATGTGATGTGCACTGTGCAGACATTTCTGTGTGTTTTGTATGCAGTGCTGTAGGTACTTTGCAGCTATTGTAGAAAGTATGTTGGGCATTTTGGAAGGTACTGTAGACATGGTGCCTGGGCTGAAGCAGTGCTGTACTTACTGCAGACCTTAAGGTAGACATTTTAGGTATTGCTGTAGGCTTCTCAACACTGATGTAGGTGTTAGGGTGGGTTGTTTCAGGCATTTCTGTACATATTGTATGTGATACTGTAGGTATTACAAGTATTACTATAGGTATTGGAGACATTGATATAGGTACTATACATATTAAGGCATTTTTGTAAGTATTTTTGTACATTTCTGTAGGTAGAGATATTGTTAAATGAAAATAAGTTAATAAGTATAATCTAGGTAATAAGTATTTCATTGTAACTATGTAAAGATAAATATATAAATATAAAATCAAGATAATTAATAAACGACATAATCAGGTATAGTTAGTCTTTGTTTTAGGCAACTTTTCAAACTTGATTTGTTTTAGTACAAAGCCAATGCAGAATTCAAACTAGCTTGTGCAATATACAGAAGCACAATAAGGAATGTGCCCGACAGCCATGGCGGTCACTGAAGTTTGGAGGTAACAGACCTGCTGAGGGTTCTGCCTGCTGCAGCTGGCATTATTTGTCATGAGACAATGGGACATACCTGGCTTCCAGGAGGAACTGTGTTTGCTGGTGGGTACTTTGTTGTTTCTTCCAAGAAACATTATTTTGCAGATACTTCATATGGTATTTTATCCTTCAGATAATATGTGACTCAATGTGAATAAACTCAAATGATCTTTTTATGAAATCATTAAAAATGATTTCAAATAGCAGCAATATCAATATAAGTTCCTGTCCTACTAATGGTTCAGATTACATTTCTTTTGAAAGAAATGCCAGGCTCTGTTTCAATGTCTTCAAAATCTGAAATATCTATATAAAATCACTTCCTGGTTTCAAGAACTCATCAAGATGATTTCTCAAGTAGATCAACTGTAATTGCATTGAAATAACTTAGAACCTGTTTTTGAGGGTCCTCACTGTCTCCTGTGTGACACAGTGATGCTGACCAGCATTTTGCAGGCCAGCCCCATCAGCAGCACAGGAGGAGAGGCCCCCACAGGAGGGTGGACACAGCCACCCTCCGCTGGAGCAGGCTGAGCCCTTACCCTGGGAACTCTGGCCTGGGCAGGACAGCCCCTTGGCAAGGTGTCTTGGAGAGACTGCTTGCTGTACAACCACAGGGACGACCTTGTGGTTCTGGGAAATTTTCTAGGCTCTGCCCCAGCCTCAGTTTTTCCACCTTGTAAATTGTTCTTACAGCAAGCCAGGTCAAAGGTCTTTGGGGCACCATAGAGTTGCTTGCTTGCTTCCTTCCTCCCTCCCTTCTTTCTTCCTTCCTCCCTCCCTTCTTCCTTCCTTCCTCCCTCCCTTCTTCCTTCCTTCCTTCCTTCCTTCCTTCCTTCCTTCCTTCCTTCCTTCCTTCCTTCCTTCCTTCCTTCCTTCCTTGGGATCGAACTCAGGACATTGCACTTGCTAGGCAAGTACCTTGCCACTGAGCTACATCCACCCCCAGCCCATTTTTTTTAAACATGGAAATGGTTGCATTTGAAGCCTGAGCTGATTTTGAGTGGACACATTGATGGGGTCGTGATGATGCTGTGTGTGTGTGTGTGTGTATGTGTGCTTATGTGCGTGCGTGTGCGTGTGTGTGCATGCAGTGGTGTTCAAGTCCAGGAATCATCACACCCACTCTTACTGCAGTATTTATCTTATCTTCTTGTTTTGTTTTGTTTTGTTTTTTTCACCAGTCCTGGGCTTGAACTCAGGGCCTGAGCACTGTCCTTGGACTTTCTCACGGCCAGAGCTCTACCACTTGAGCCTAAAGTACCACTTCCAGCCTTTTTTTTTTTGCCAGTCCTAGGGACCGAACTCAGGCCTGAACACTGTCCTTGGGCTTTCTCAAGGCTAGCACTCTGTCACTTGAGCCACAGCATCACTTATGGCTTCTTTTTTCTATGTATGTGGTACTGAGGACTTGAACCGGGGTCTTCATGCATGCTAGGCAAGCACTCTACTACTCTGCCAAACTCCCAGCCCTGAACCTAGGTCTTCGTGCATGCTAAGCAAGCACTCTACTACTAGCCCTGATCAAGTCTTCTGTTGTGAACATTTCCAATCTTCTCCACCAGCTCTGTGAGTTACTACATTGTTATCACCCACAGTTACTGTTCTGCGGTGTGATTCTTACAAATCAGCTGTGGCTCAGCCCCCTGCTCTCCCACTCTCCCTCTCTCCTCAGCCTTCCAGTCCTGGAAACCAGCTTTTTACCTCCGCTTCCACTTGTAAGTGGAGGCCTCAGCTTCAGAAATGGCAATTTCTTTAGCTCCTCAGGGTCTGGTGCCAATTAGGGACACTCACAGTGATAGGCTAGCTGTGGCATTATTTTATATTTTACTTATTAGTGTGCAAAATTGATCTGCAAAGTCTTGCTGCAAAGAGCACGAGTTATTTGATTTTCTGAATCCGCATTGTTACCATCCAGATGTGGAGGTGTGTGGGTTGTGGTGCACTGACTGAGGTGGGGCTCTAGGCCTTCCAGTCCTGTGGGTCTCCTAGACGTGCACTGAGCAGCTCTGAGAGCTGTGTTTTTGACGATCACTTGTACATGTGCTTCCTGTTTGAGGGCAGAGTACAGCTGTTCAATGGTATTCTGATTGCTTCAGGTTGACTGGACTCAGACTCTCACCTGAGAAGTGTCCACTTTAATTCATGGAGTGGACAATAACCCGAGTGAGGGCATATGCTGGGTGGAGAGTACTTTAACTTGAGGGTGGACACTGGGTGGAGAGGACTTTAACCTGAATGTGGACACTGGGTGGAGAGGACTCTAACCTGAGTGTGAACACTGGGTGGAGAGGACATTAACCTGAGTGTGAACACTGGGTGGACAGGACTTTAACCTGAGTGTGAACACTGGATGGAGAGGACATTAACCTGAGTGTGAACACTGGGTGGACAGGACTTTAACCTGAATGTGGACACTGGGTGGAGTGGACATTAACCTGAATGTGGACACTGGATGGAGAGGACTTTACCCTGAGTGTGACACTAGATGGAGAGGACTTTAACCTGAGTGTGAACACAGGATGGAGAGCACTTTAACCTGAGTGTGAACACTGGATGGAGAGGACATTAACCTGAGTGTGGACACTGGATGGAGAAGACTTTAACCTGAATGTGGACACTGGATGGAGAGGACATTAACCTGAGTGTGGACACTGGATGGAGAGGACTTTAACCTGAATGTGGACACTGGATGGAAAGGACTTTAACCTGAGTGTGAACACTAGATGGAGAGGACTTTAACCTGAATGTGGACACTGGATGGAGAGGACGTTAACCTGAGTGTGGACACTGGGTGGAGAGGACGTTAACCTGAGTGTGGACACTGGATGGAGAGGACGTTAACCTGAGTGTGGACACTGGATGGAGAAGACTTTAACCTGAGTGTGGACACTGGATGGAGAGGACTTTAACCTGAGTGTGGACACTGGATGGAGAGGACTTTAACCTGAGTGTGGACACTGGATGGAGAGGACATTAACCTGAGGGTGGACACTAGATAGAGAGGACTTTAACCTGAGTGTGGACACTGGATGGAGAGGACTTTAACCTGAGTGTGGACACTGGATGGAGAGGACTTTAACCTGAATGTGGACACTGGATGGAGAAGACTTTAACCTGAGTGTGGACACTGGATGGAGAGGACGTTAACCTGAGTGTGGACACTGGGTGGAGAGGACGTTAACCTGAGTGTGGACACTGGGTGGAGAGGACTTTAACCTGAGTGTGGACACTGGGTGGAGAGGACTTTAACCTGAGTGTGACCACTGGATGGAGAGGACTTTAACCTGAGTGTGGACACTGGATGGAGAGGACTTTAACCTGAGTGTGGACACTGGATGGAGAGGACGTTAACCTGAGTGTGGACACTGGATGGAGAGGACATTAACCTGAGGGTGGACACTGGGTGGAGAGGACTTTAACCTGAGTGTGACCACTGGATGGAGAGGACTTTAACCTGAATGTGGACACTGGATGGAGAGGACTTTAACCTGAATGTGGACACTGGATGGAGAGGACATTAACCTGAGGGTGGACACTGGATGGAGAGGACTTTAACCTGACTGTGGACACTGGGTGGAGAGGACTTTAACCTGAGTGTGACCACTGGATGGAGAGGACTTTAACCTGAATGTGGACACTGGATGGAGAGGACTTTAACCTGAGTGTGGACACTGGATGGAGAGGACATTAACCTGAGGGTGGACACTGGATGGAGAGGACTTTAACCTGAGTGTGAACACTGGATGGAGAGGACTTTAACCTGAGTGTGAACACTGGATGGAGAGGACATTAACCTGAGTGTGAACACTGGATGGAGTGGACATTAACCTGAGGGTGGACACCGGATGGAGAGGACTTTAACCTGAGTGTGACAGTAGATAGAGAGGACTTTAACCTGAGTGTGGACACTGGAGTCAGAGCCCAGTGTGCACCGGGGCTGCCTGAGTATGAGTTTGATTCCAATAGCACAGTTTTCTGCGACTTCAGGGGCCCAGTGCGTGAGTGGCCTGGACATCAATTGAGTGCTTGATTGCATTGCATACAAATATGGATTGGATTCCTGGCATTTGAGGGCTGACGTTTTGAGTTTGGGACAAAGACTGGTTCTCAGGTCCCCACAGTCCATCAGGCTTCAGCCTCTGGCTGGAATTGGCAGCTCTCTGAATTAAATCCTGATTTTCTGAAGTATCTTTTGGCCAGAAAACCTTTGATGGGTGAGCTGGGGCTCATGGAGGAGAGTTGGTGGCATTTGAACTTCCCATCAAGGTAGGCGCCCACACCCTAGGATTTAGAGCTATAAACACGGGGTTCAGCAGTTGGCACACAGGGCTGCGTTCAGAAGCCTCAAGCCTTGCACAGTCGTGCAGGATTTGGGGCTGTCTGTGTTCTGCAAACTGTGGTCTGGCTCACAGGAGGCTGCAGTTGCTGGCCAGCTCCTGCATTAACACTGGCAGTTTATTTTTTTATAAAGGGATTATTTAAAATGCTAAACTTCATGAAGTGGCACTGCTCATCTCGACCCATATTCTTGTCATTTATGATGATGAAACCAAGCACACACCTGTTTCCTTCTCTGGAATGTGTTATATTTATTCCTGGATATAGGAAAACTGAATGGAGGGTTTAAGACTCTCAAATATATACTTGTTGAATCTCTGACTTGTTTCAAAATGGAATAAATGTCTGCATTCTCAAATCTGTTTTTTTAGGTTCAGTTACCAGATGAGGCTTCTTCACATATCAAAAATGGAAATCTATAGTTCTCCCAGCTGCCCCTGTTCAGCTGGTTAATACAGAGTGTCACAGAGGAGAGTTATTGCTTCTAAATGCTGATCTCATGCTACAAACTAATGCTTGTGTCTTGGCCTGTGGCAGTGGTGATTGATTCTGAGATTGCACTGTAGAGCTGAGCTTTCGGGGACTTGTCTTGATTTGTACAATTGCTTCTACTTCCAAACCTCTTCTAAGCTTTGTGCTGTGCTCTGAGAGGCTCTGATTCTGAAGTGGAGCAGCTGACTTTACCTCAGCAGCATTGTGTGAGATCACAATCGATAATGCTTTCTATACAGCTTGCCTTCCTGCACATACGTATTAATATGGTATTTACTTGATACAATCTGTTTGTATATGGTATTTACCTGCTAGCACACATAACAGGGAAGATAAGGCCTACAGCTAAATATGGTTTTAAGATGATGATGACAACACAATTGCCTCAACAACTGTTCTTACTTTCATGAACTTCTGATGCATCTGAGTGTCTGACATCAGGTCTTTCCCCAGGCTCGGATCTCCCACACCCCACTTGCCTGCCAAATTTGCTTAAGCCCTCAGGGACAGGGGTCTGATCACAGTTAGGACACAGCAGTCTAATGTGTCCACTTCAGATAACATTGTTTTCTTTCGGCTCTCTCTGTTATTTACACTAAAAATCACTGAAGGGGAATGTGTAATGTTCTAATGGCCCATTTTTCTACTACTGTAACTGAAGACCGGAGGCAGGTAGACCCTACGTAAGAAGGGGAGGGTGTTTATGTCACGGTTCTGGAGGCTCCAGGTGTAACTCAGCTCTGGTGAGGAGTTCATGTGGAGGGCGGGGCTGTGTGAGAAGAAGTACATTCCCTCATTTTGGACCAATCACCTTTCAGGAAGGCTTGGAGATGGGTGTCTCGGTCCCTCCCGAGGGCAGTACTCCCATCCTGACTATGGGCCCCCAAGGTCACCAAGAGAAACGACCATAGCAAAGGACCTTGAGGACCTTTGCCACATCCTGCATCTGGCTGTAATGCAGCTCTCACAGATTTCCTTAGATGCTTCATGGAGAAGAAAATTGACTTTAGGATGTGGTGGTTTGAGTCCTCAGTGAGTTTGCAACTCTGGGACAGGACAGACAGGTAGCACCAGGCTTTTCTTAGCGTCCTAGACCATGGCATTGGGTGTCTCTCAACACCCTCAGCAGCTGAGGGGCCACCAGAGGCACCAGGCTGGGGGCTCTGTGCCAGACCTCTCCTGAGCTCTCTTCACAGTGGGCCTCATACTGCTGCAGAGGCACAGGTGAGTCCCACAGGACCTCGCCCGGTGAGCCCTGACGTGGGGCCATCTGGGGCCATGGCAGAAGCACCGTCTCTGCTGGTTCATGTCTAAACCTTGGTGTTTGTACTCTGTCCTATACCACCGTAAAACCCACTTCCCAAAGGTCTTATTCACATGTGTGTTCTGAACCGGTGGGTGAGGAGCAGACAGCGGGGCTGCCCGCTGGTCCTTGTTATGAGGCTGGGACTGACTTTGCCAACATAGCTTGTCCTGAAAACTTGACCAGCCAGCTGTGAGTCCTCAGTGAGCTGGTGATGGATGCTACTGGCCGTGATTGTGATTTCTGTTGTTGGTGGTGATGGTGGTGGTGATTTCTGATGGTCTTGTGGGGATTTCTGTTGTTACTGGTGGTGATCGTGGTGATGATTTCTGGTTGTGGTGATTTCTGTTATTGCTGGTAGTGGTTGTGGTTGTGATTTCTGTTGTTGCTGGTGGTGATTATAGTGGTGATTTCTGGTGGTTGTGGTGGTGATTTCTGTTGTTGGTAGTGGTTGTGGTTGTGATTTCTATTGTTGGTGGTTGTGGTTGTGATTTCTGTTGTTGCTGGTGGTGATTATAGTGGTGATTTCTGGTGGTTGTGGTGGTGATTTCTGTTGTTGGTAGTGGTTGTGGTTGTGATTTCTGTTGTTGGTAGTGGTTGTGGTTGTGATTTCTGTTGTTGCTGGTGGTAATGATGGTGGTGATTTCTGTTGCTGATGGTGATTGTGGTTGTGATTTCTGGTGATTATGATGGTAATTTCTGTTGTTGCTGGTGGTGATGGTGGTTGTTATTTCTGGTGATTGTGGTGGTGATTTGTGTTGTTGATGGTGTTGATTGTGGTGGTGATTTCTGTTATTGTGGTGGTGATGGTGGTTGTGATTTCTTTCTCTTTTTTCTTGCCAGTCCTGGGCCTTGAACTCAGGGCCTGAGCAGTGTCCTTGGATTTTCTCAAGGCTAGAGCTCTACCACTTGAGACACAGCACCACTTCCTGCTTTTTTCTATGTATATGGTACCAAGGAATCAAACCTGGGCCTTTATGCATGCTAGGCAAGCACTCAACCACTAGGGCAAACTCCCTGCACTGTGGTTGTGATTTCTGTTGCTGCTGGTGGTGATTGTGGTTGTGGATTCTAAGCGTCTCACCTAGGTATCAACAGGGAAACTCAGGAAATGAATATCATATTTTATAAGGATTGATGTTTCTCTCGTGATAAATCCAGTTTAACTGTTCCTTCTCTGTTTACTCTCCCCTTGCCTGTTCCTCTGACCTCCAAGAGAACTGTTGGAGAACTGCTCTTCTCTGGCCTCAATACACTCAGATTGAAGGCTCTCATTTGTCTGGGGGGAGTTCGATGGCTTTGTGCTGTGATTTCTCCCTATGTGTTATTAATTTCCCTCTCCGGCCTCATGATTTCTCCCCTCCCTGGAAGCTGGTATTTCAGCAGTCTATCCTTTGTTTATCACTTTGAAACTCTTAATGCATATCCTGTGTAGGTAGAACTGCACATTAAACAGTCCCTGTGGCTCCAGCTTTATTTGCTCTGTGAAAAGCAAGCACTACATTGTCTTTCTGAATATAGTTGGCTTCTTGTTCTTCACTGTTTTATGAGAATAAGTTTTCTAATTCTATTCCCTGATAATTTTAACTAACAAACCTCTAATTCCCCCAGTCTGACATTAGTAGTGGAAGACTTGGAGGAACAAGATTTCTAGTAGGTCCGGAGCCCTTGAGGACTCAAAGCCACTTGAGACCATTGTGTCCTTGTGTGATTAGCCCTGAGTGAATGGCCACAATCTCAGATGTGTTCACAAACACCTAAGGGCTTCACTTGGCCCTGGTCTGCTTGTGAGTTGCTTACCTAGGCACTGGCTGTGGTTTGGTACCCTCGTGTAAAAGGCCAGATGCCACTCACGTGCCACCACATTTCTGTTGCTTGGGGTTTCAGGTCCTATTTTCATAGGCCTTATGAGGAAGCTTTCAGGAGCTCTGTTTTCAATAAAGCTCAACATTCTAGGGTATGAGTGCAGTTTTACTCAAGAGGTTCCTGAAGTCCACTCTGGCACTTCAGGTGAATTTATTTTCAGTGGCAGGTGTACTAATTTTACACTCATTTAAATAAGATTTGTTAACATCTGGAGGATGGCTGTTTTTTTAAACTTCAGACTTGTTCTATCTATCACTGCCCATTACTTCAACTCTAAATAGTTATAATTTATTTATAGAAGTCAATTCTCAAAATGGCTATATGCCTTAATTGGTTTTAAAATATGTTTTTGTATTTTTCCCTTTCCTCTTAGATTCTTTTGTTCTTGTTCTTGCATTACTCCTGGCCACTAGTATGAGGTGTTGTGTCTTGCAGTGAGGACAGCTGGAGCTCCAACCCATGCTGGCACGTCCATACATATACCTGTTCTTATGTTGTCTCCTAAGAACTTGTATTCCTGTCATCTTGTTTCTATTCAGAAAGTCTAGAATCTGGAAATCTACAGAGAACCACTTTGTCTTTCAGCCATTATGATGCTCAAAAGAAAGCATCTCTTTGTGATGTGGCTGCACATTCTTGTGGACAAGCTCTTCTACAGTGCATGGCTATACTAGCCAGGTCCTGTGGCAAGTTAAATATGCTAGAGAGGGTGAAGATTTGTCACCAGAGGGAGACAAACCAGAGAGCCCGTTACGGGGATGATGTTTTTCTTTTGAGATATACTGAGGTTTGATTGACTTCTTACTTGTTAGGCAGGTGCTCTACTGTGAGCTATGACTATAACTCCTTTTTGCAGTGATTATTTTGAGGCAGGATTTTGCTTTTTGTCCAGGCTTGTGCTAGAACTTGTCTTCCTATTTTACATTTCCTACCTTCCTTAGAATAACACTCTTGCAAGCTTCTCTGAGCCTAGACTGGCCTGGAGTCTTGATCCTCCTGGTCTCAGCCTCTCAGGTAGCTAGCAGTTATAAGCACGAGTTACTATGCTGGGCTTGGGGTGAATTTTAAGGAGTTACTGGTATATATCAGGAGGTCTGGCCCACTCATCTCTTTGGCCAAAGGTAAGCCACGTGTGACACATCTTCAGCCCATCTGTCAGAGTCATGTGTCACAGGGACATTGTGTCCTCTTGGGGGGAACTGCCTTCTAGTCAAAACACACCTCCACAGCCCAGCAGTGGGGACTCAGAATGCTGATAGCCTGGAGGGACAGGGCCTTGAGGTTTTATGGTTTGCAGCCATAGGTCCTGGTGTTTGAGGTCTCCAGTGATGGACCTCAAACCTGTAAGAATGTAAGTCAGTGAAATGGCTAGCTTAGGAAAATTCCTGCCTCTAAGCGTCCAACAGAGAAGGCATTTCTATAAGCTGATCAGGTACACACATGAGCAGGGGCCAGGGCATCTGACCCCCTTTCTTTACCTTCCCCCTTCCCCACCCCAGCTTGGGTTATCCCTCATCCATCCCACTTTAAGGATTTCACTTTCAGCATTTATGAACCTTTATGAACAATAGCAGCTTTTTGTCTTTTGAGTCACCTTGTTAGACTCCCCTTTTGTGACTTCTGAAGCACCCTAACAGTTCCTGTGTGTCTAAAAACCATTAATGCACCTTTTATTCTTGTTTACTGGATTTCTGGTGATGCTGAACCTCAATATGATTAGCTGAGTCTCAGCTTTCCATTCCAACTAACCAGTGCTACTTCCGTCTGAGGACAGTCATCTTCCATTCAGATCCCATATTGTCAAAGACTTGTCCAGTGCTTTTCCTCTAGCGGAGAGAATTGCAGCACATTTTTTTAACAAAAGAAAGTTTTGCATATATATGCATTTTGAGAACTTGGATGTACACTAATTTAAAGTAGATGTTCCTTCATTTTGATCTGTAGAAAACAATGGCTACTTGAAGTAGACACAAGGTTCAGGCATCCTGAGGCCTCTGGCTCAACTGAATGGAATGGAATGAACTCAGTAAGTCAGACAACTGGCTCCTCTAGCTTAGTAAGGAACGTATACATGGTACCGTTTTGAAGCCAAGTAGGGACTTTAGGAACAGACCAGGAGAGCCCCAGATACCACGCGTTTCCTGAGGCCTCATCTTTAGATCTGGGGAGATGGCTGTGTAGTCCTCTGTGGCTCAGTCAGAACAGCTGTTTCTGAGGACTTGAAGAAAGGATGCGATTGTAGTGTTTCTTCAGGGAAGCAGAAAGGTTACAAGCAAGCTAAGAAGGGTGTCCTGAGTGATTCATTAAAAACATGATTTGACATAAAATTCAAATTCTGGTTCCTTTTTTTCACCTCATTATACATGTGGTTATTTCATGTCTCCAAGACTAGTGCTTTCTTAAAAATGGTTTTTCTCATTCTGTCACCTATTTTCTCTAAAGCAGGTATTTTTAAACCTTGAGTGATTTGTGTTCTTCAGACATATGGGACCACTCTTCACAGCCCCAGAGTCCACCATTCTGCAGACAGGGGTGTGGCTTATGTCTAACCTGACCACCGTCAAACTCCAACTTCCCACTGAGCCTCTAGTCCACAAACTTGCTGTCTCCTGTTCCTCCACCTTAGCCCGTGCTTATGCGAATGGTCTTGGGCCTAGGCTGTGAACTTCTTGCACTCTTTCCCCTCACTTCTATCTATGAGTTCTGTAGAAGCCTCAGTCACAGCAGTGCTTCATAAGAATAATAATGTTATTTTGGACAATGTCACCTTTTTTTTACTTTCCCCTAGTTTTCACCTCCCATACATTCTCACAAGTTACATAAGTCATTTTCCATGGAGTATTTATTGAATAGCACAATTGCATTTGTTCACCATTCTTCCTCCCTTTTTGTGCCCACCGCTTTATCCCCCCTAGAAGAAAAAATATCCAAAACATAAGCATGCACTGCTGCCACGAGCAACAATAACAACAAGAAACCATGTTTGCATTTCTTCATTTAAATGATTAAATGAAGAGTATGATAAATTTCAGAGAAGCATACTTTTGGTGTTTCTCCCAAAGGGTAACCCCTTAAAATGATGGTATCTGAATGCCTGGAGTCCTGTACAGATATGGTGTCTTTATATTTAAGGTCTGGCTTCCACATATGAGCAGAAATATGTACTGCTTGTCTCTTGAGTTTGACTTACCTTACCTCACGTGAGTTGTGCTAAGTCTAGTCTGTCCACTTCCTTGCAAATGACTTAATCTTATTCTTGCTAATGGATGAGTACAATTCATTGCAAATATATACCACATTTCATTAAACTGTTTTTTTGTTGTAGGGCATCTTAGCTGTTTCCATAGCTTGTCTGTTATGAGTAATACAACAATGAACATGGATGTTCATTTTTATGATATCCTGGCTTGTGATGTGCTGAGTAGATGCCCAGGAGTGGCATGGCTGGAAAGAACCTCCAGACTTCTGCCCAGAGTGGTTGTACTAACTTATATTCCCACTCACAGTGCAATAGGGTTCCTTTTTTCCCACATCTCTGCCAGCATTAGTTATTTTTCGAAGGGTTGGCCAATTTAACTGGAGGGAGATAAAATATCAGAGTTTTGATTTGTATTTCTTTTATGGTGAGGGATGATGAGCATTTCCTCAAGTATTTCTTCTGAGAATTCTCTCCTTAGCTCCTTGGGCCATTTAGTAATTGGTTTATTACTTTGGGAGGAGTTAATTTCTTGAGCACCTGGTATAGTTTGGATATTAGTTCTTTGTTGGATGTATTGCTTAAAGATCCTCTCCCATTCTGTTGGCTGTCTTTATAGGTTAGTAACTATGTCCTTTGCTGTGCAGTAACTTTTATTTTGATGTAATCCCATTTGTCAAGTCTTCCTCCTATCTGTTGTGCCTCTAGTACTCTTTGGAAAGTTTCAGCCTTCTTGTCTGTTGCAGTGGTCTGTGGCTAGCCATCACCTGCTTCATGGTGAAATTCCCAGACACATCTGCTGTGTCTAGCGCTATGGATTAGCCAGGCCTGGGCTGCAGACTTCTGTATGCTCAACCAGGCATCATGGAGCATAAGAAATAGACACTGTTGGGGAAAGAGAACTGGCTGTAGGAGAGCATGGGGGGAGAACGGGTTGTAAGCAAGGATGTGGGGGAGAGCTCGCTGTAAGCAAGACTGGGTGACTGGGTTCCCTGTGTGGAATGCAGTGGAGTGTGAGAATGGCTTCACAGAGGCCAGTGGGCCCTTGTAGTCAGCTTCTTGTCATCTGTCCATTCCTGGGAGGGAGCAGGTCTCCCACACAACTGAGACCATCATGTATCCTCCCCTGATTTTTAGAATGGATACAGGTGACCATGTGGCCACATAGGTCACCTTTGAGAAGCTTTGTGGAAGCAAATACTAGAAATACTAGAAAAAGCTTCATGATCCAACACCAGTACCCTTGTGTGACAGCCTTGGTGGCTGTCTTGCCATCCCGGCCATGGACATTTTACCTCCTTTCCTCATGGATACAACAGCAGTTAGACCTCCTGTCAGATCACAGTGGCATTGGATAGCTCTCCCTAGGGGCATCCAGGGGTGTGAGGATACTTCACGAGCTGAGGGAAAGTACAGGGTGGGGTTTCCTGATGTGGGCTGGGACATGCCCCTCTTCTGTCCTTACTGGATTTTGCATGTGTCCTGGCACCCATCAAGTGTGTGACAGCACCAGGTTTTCAAGGAGCGCGTTATGGGGATGTCATTATAATGAAATGAAGACTAGTGGTGTGCTGCCATGGAGAGTCCAGTCAGCCTCCGGCTCAGAACTGGAACACATGGCAGTGGTTGGGCTCCTCCAGGCTGGGTGTGGCACTTCATGCTGACACTGTCTCCAGGACTTCACACAGCCTCTTATGCTTAGAAGGTGCTTACTTAGGGCACAATAAATAAATGAATGAGATCTACCGCTATTTTACAAAGCTAAAGTGTGACATTTACATGACTCAGAAATTATCCACAGAATGTCTTATAGTGATATATCTAATCTTCCAGATCTTAAAGTCAAATGTTCTTTTCAAAGCAATTCAGGAAAGTTATGCAACCTAGTGCAAGAATTTTCACATTTTGGAAAACTAAGCAATAACCTTTATCTGATCTATAAAGCGCTGAATAGCTGCAGATCTCTGAGCTGAGCTGGGCTGTGAATCTTCTTTCTCACTCAGATTTGTGTAAGACACTTCCCTATAATTCACTGCTTGCAGGGTATCTTAACTAGAGGCTCTGGTTCTTACTTTGTTCTCATTTTCTCAAATTGTTATGGTTTGGAAGCAAAGTTGTGATTTGAATAGTTCAGAGCTTGGATAGAAGTGAGTGAAGCAGGTGGCATCCTGCCTCACCTTGCCTCTTCATGAGCAGCATATGTGTTGTCCTCTCCACTTCCAGCAACTATGTGATGGAACAGGGAAGAACTTCCTCTGCCTCTGCCACCGCCCCTCCCACCCCCTCCCCAGTCTGATTGAGTCAATTCAGTAGGTGAGTTCTCTCACAGCCAGATGCACCGCATCATGTGTCACCTGGGGAGTCCTCCTTGTCTTGTGTCCCTTCTTGAGGTCATGGTTGCCCAGCCTTCCGTGATGGTTGCCCTCGTACACATTTGAAAGAGTCCTTGACAGAGATGTTGATGAGGCACTCAGGGAGGCCTGGGTGTAGCATGCTGGGAACTGTGTTGACCCAGACTCTCCCTTCCCTGGGCTGGGGAGGCCCCTGTGTGCCTCAGCCTTTGCTACCCCTTCTGTCTGTGGACCCCCCACCCCCCATGTCATTCACAGGGGCTCCTGGTGCTGGGTGTTTTGTTGCACAGCATTTCTGCTTAGCAGTTGGCCCAGGAGTGGTTGCTCCAGAGGGTGTGTGTGCTGGGTTTTGCAGGAACTGCTGCTTAGGGTTAACATATTTCTTGCAGGTGCATGGTCTGTGGCCCTGTCTCCTGGGTTTCAGTAGTCTGCGCTCAGATTGGGTGTCTAAGCAGTATGTGCTTTGTTTCTTACATTGATTAAGCCCTGCTTCATTTCTGTGTGCAGAATGGCTTTCTGATCATTGTCCAAGCCCTCACCTCCTCCACTGGACTACTTTGTTCCCTCGTCTCTGCTGGTGGAGAGATCTGTCATGGCTCTCAACTTCGAGAAGTGCTGCTGGGTTTGTCCTGCAGACTGAGTAAAGGCCTTGCTCCTGTGAGCACCCAGGGGGCCTGGGGTGAGAGAGAAAGATGGCACAAGTATCTAATGTAAGGGCCTTGGCTTCCTTGAAGACAGTAGGAGGGTCCTTAAGAAATAGGAAGTGAAGCTTCCATGTGGTTCAGCAGGTCCACCTCTGCGGGGTTCATGCTTTCGACAGTGCTGCTTGTCCCACAGTGGGACAACTGTGAGCACCAGGAGAGGATGAGCAAGATGGCGTTAGGCCTGCGGCAGGGTGGCCTCTGGTGGCATGGCCTGGGGGACGGGCTGTTCTGATGATGCACTGTGGTGGACCACAGGACAGCCCCAGAAGACAGATATTGTGGATTCTACCTCTCCGTGACTTGCAGAGACAGAAATTGCACTGGTAGGTGGTATCAGGGCATCAGAGACAGAGAACTGGGAAGCCACCCTAAACCTAGGTGGACAGATGGGAAATAAATGTTTTCTAGACAAGGCATTCTTTTCCTGGTGCCCAGGGTGCCTCACACCGAGGCCTCTCGTACAGGCCCTAGGCATGGCTCTGTCAGAGACTGAGGTCAAGACAGCCACAGAGGTACTTGCAGAACTGCAGGTGCGGGGCTTGGATGTTTTTTCAGTTTCCTCGTGCTGCAAAACTGCAATGTCACTGAGATCTCTATGTACCATTGGCCAGTATTATATGGAAAATCTCCTGCATTGATTTCTGTGTGTTATTTTAGCTATCATATACAGATAACAGTTACCAGAGGTCTGAGCATGGTTTTATAAATTCTCTTTTCACCACAGGAAAATCTGGGGCCAAAAATGTTCTCTTGCCTTGTACAATGCCCCCAATTGCTCTGGCCTTGTACAATATCCCAAGGCTCTGTGCCCTTCGGAGGAAGAAGCAGGACCTGTGTAGAGCTTTGCAGAGCTGTGGGGACCTGTTGGGGACCTCTGATGACCTGTGGGGCCTGGTGCTGCACAGCACACAGTCTCAGGACTGCAGGGCCCCCATCTTTTGCAATGAGGATGAAGATGATAGGATTTTTTCTGGGATGAGATTTGCAACGCTCCCTCAGGCATTCCATTTCTCATGATTCTCTCAACAGGAAAGAGACAAACATCCAGGATCAAGTGTGAGACCTCCCTGTGCCTCGTAACCACACTGGGGTGATGGATCCAGTGTGCACACACTTGTGATTTATCTTACACATGCTCGCGCACTTTCTTAGGTGGCAAATAAATTTACTTAGACTTAATTGAATAGATGGAGCAAATAGCATCTTTGGCTGCAGCACACAATAGGAGGTGCATGGCAAAGGTAAGACAGAGGGAAGGCTGTGGCCAGGCCAGTGCACCCCGGTGAAGATGCAGAGCTGGCTGGGGGTGGGGAGTGGCAGGGCAGTAAGCAAGGTGGTGTCTGAACTGAGCTGTCTGTGAGGATGCTCAAAGAAAAGCTTTCCAGGAGAAGTGTGGTACATACAAAGGCCTGGAGGCCCCATGACTGACTCCTGAAAACAGTGACAGGTGGTTTCGGGTGGACCCCCCATCCTGACTTCCTTTATGGACAGTTCATGCAGGGAGTCATTTTCCCTTTGACTTCCCAAGTATCACTTCTTGGGTGTTCTGTGTGTGGCTGTGTTTGGAACCCTCCTCAGCACATCGCTGCGTGGTGTGCAACAGGTTTCTGAAATCAAAGTATTCTGAATCTTATTTGTAAATGCCTCATTTTTTCTGCAGCATTTCTTTTCATCTGGTTTTGGGTTTGTTTGGTATCTTGTGAAGTGGTACTTTCTTTAAGTAGCCTATGATCCTCAGATATTATCTCTAAGTACAGTAGACTTTGGGTATCTGTGAGTATTGGTTCACTGGAGAATGCCACTGGGAAAAGCTTACAAATGCTTAGGATGCAGAGGTCAGCATTATGGGAAAGTCAAACACCACAGAACAGCAGTTTCTACTGAAAACATGCGACCTTTCAGCAAATCTCAAATTCTCTCTCATGCCTTAATCTAAGCAACTTCTTACTTTGCTTTTAGACCCGGTTTGCATTTTAGGAGACAAAATTAGGGGCAAGAAAGATCACAGAACCACATAATTTTAGCAGGATTGATGACGTGTGCATGAGAGTTTTTTAAAAGTTGTTGAAATTTCTTTTGATTTTCCCTTAGTTTCTTTTTCTTAACTGAGCTTGGTCAAAACCACAAATATTAAATCCACAAAAAAGGTGAACTTCCTGCTGGAAGCATGGCATGTGTATGAAAGTCTTTTGTGGGCAAGAAGCTCTGTCATTGCTGGCAGAAAGAAATTACACATCAGAGAGATAGCTGGAGTGCAGAGAACAGTGTTTCAGAGCTGGAGTTTGGCCATCATGTGTCATAGAAGTTTTGGTCATTAACTGTTGCCAGCTGGTTATTAGCTACCAAGGGTTGTTACAGGGAAATATGTATGAACAGCTCCATATATTTTAAAAATTAACTGTGTTTTACCATTGTCTTAGCATATATTAGTTTTACAAGGGGGCTTCTTTGCAGCATTGATATACAGGGTTGCATTATGCCTTCATGATGCATCCAGGCAGGCCACCATCCCTCTTCACCCTCCCTCCTCTCCTTCAGCAGGTTGTTTTGGGAAAATTCAGCTGAGGTCCAGAGAACTAGTGGCTCATTGAAGATAGTTAGAAATGACTCACCAGTATTTCCTGGCTTAACTCCTTGACTGTTAAGTTTACCACATTGCACTTTGAATTGTGTACCCCCAAAGTTATGCCAGGCCCCACCTCCACTCCCCAGATTTGGAGGTAGGATTTGGAGGTAGGATCCCAGCAGGCTCTCTTGCCAAGGCGAGGCAAGGCCACAGGCGCCTCCAGTCCGGTAGGCCAGTCCTGAGAGAGGATGTGGGCTACATGGGTATAAAGTAGACCCTGGGGAGTAGAAAAGACAGTGTGGACAGTGGGGATTGCAGAGGTGTAGCCACAAGCTGAGGGGCCGCCAGGAGCAGGAGACCATCTCTGGAGCCTTCGGTGGCCCTGCCCACACCACATGTTTGAACTGCAGGTCTCCAGATGTTCTGTGTCTGGGCCACCTTTAAGTGGCAGTGAGGTGGAGGAGAGCCAGGTTCCTGCAGGTGTAGAGCTTAGTCCCTGGCACTGGAGAAGAGGGCATGGTGAGAGAGTGCAGATTAGCAGCCAGAGCCCTACCCCCGCCCTGGCTCTGGTGCTTCCATTAGAAAAGTAAGGCTAAGCTTGAGGTTTGCACCATCCAGTGCTGGCTGCAGCGGCTGGGGTGACCGGGCCCCTGTAGCCTAAGCTTAGTTGATTTTCTTTCTCTTTTCTCTTTCTTTCTTTCTTTCTTTCTTTCTTTCTTTCTTTCTTTCTTTCTTTCTTCCTCTCTCTCTCTCTCTCTCTCTCTCTCTCTCTCTCTCTCTCTCTCTCTTTCTTTCTTTCTTTCTTTCCTGTCGGTTGTGAAGCTTGAACTCTGGCCCTGTGCGCTGTCCCTGAGCTCTTCAGTTCAAGGCTATCACTCCACTACGTTGAGCCACCACACCACGTCCTTTAGTTGATTTTCTTAATGCATGGATAACAAGGACCAGCTGGTGACTGTCACAGTGCAGGACAGAAGCTAGCCTGCAGTACTGAATTCCAGGCTCTCTGATCCCACTGCTGATTGGAGAAGGCAAACCCTACATAGATTGATGTCTGCAGAGGAGGTGGGATTACAGTGGAGGGAGACTTTGATGTCTCTGTTTTGGAGACAAAGCCTCAGTTGGAATCATCTGGGCTTGTGTCACACAGGGGTCCATAGACATGGCCTCGAGTGTGATGCTGATGGGGATGCAGGAAACCTTTGAGTGCTCACTCTGTCACCGGCTGCTCCTGGTGAGCAGAGCGCAGTGTCTCCAATTATCCTCAGCAGTTAAACGTTTTCATAGAATAGGTAGGTTGAGTGGAACTGAACTTTTAAAAGTGCCTTTGGGCAGAAAGGGTAATTTCATTCTCCTTTGTGGCCTTCTGTAAATCCTTCAGAGAGGAAAAATAAACCCATTACGGAGCTGCCTGGCGATTCCCTTCAGCCAGAGCCTCTGCGAGCAGTGATGTGTGCTTAGCATTTGCAGAGGCTGCGGCTTCACTCAAGATTTAGCACAGGTGTCTTGCCAGGTCCAGGACTGGGAGGAAATTGTCAAGATTAGATATGAGCACCATTTTTGAACGCCAGTTGTCTGTCTTTAGGAAAGGCAAGGCAAATTCTACCACGGGATGTTTATGATTTCTTTTGGCTCTTTCTATTTTTCTGTTGGAGGTCAAATAAAATGCTACTTTTGGTGTGTGAAAAAAAGATCTGTTGTCCTTGTAGGAGGAAATGTGGTTCTGACGGGCCTGTCAAAGAACCTTGGATTGCACAGGTAGATTGTCTCCTTGCCAGTAGCTGGGGAAGCTCCGGGGGAGGTAGAAGTTAGAATAGAGGTCACCAGGGTCAGATGTCCATGGCCCAGGCACTGAGCCCAGTGAGCTGGCCCTGGGGGCAGGGGTGGCTGGTCCTCAGGATCAGCTCTGGGCTGATCTCCCCCCTGACACGGCCTGGCTTTTCTTTTGTTAATGCTGGAATTAGTCTATTCAGTGGTAAATGTTCCATTTTTGTTTACTTTTACATAATTGTTACATGCTAATAATATTTCTTGATTTGTATTTTTTCCTATGATGTCTTGTCCCTCCCTCCTTCCTCTCTTCCTCCCTCCCTCTCGTCCTTCCATTCAGGGCCTAACACTTTCACTCAGCTTTTGTGCTCATATCTAGAAGTCTACCACTTGAACCCCATTTCTAGACTGGGACAGTTGGAGATGGAGTTTTTCAGACTTTTCTTCCAGGACTGGAAGAATTGCAATCCCTCAGGCCTCAACCTTCTGAATAGCTAGGATTACAGGCGAGAGCTGGAAGCCGGTGGCCCTCGCCTGTGGACACCAGCCCCGCTGCAGCACTCTGTTACACCCTTTTCCAAAGCCATGTGTGCCCTTCTATGTGACTTTCACCTGGAGGAAATGTGGCCCGGGTTTTGGTGGAGTCACACAGTAACAGCCCCGTACTTCAGGCCTGTGTCCTTGAGAGGGACTTGTGAGTGGTCTGGTGTTGGATTGGAGCTGAGGACTGGTGCCAGGGGATGCTGGAAAGGACACAGAATTCCATTGTGGCCACATTCTGTGGTCCTTCTTTAGGAAAACCTCATCCCAGCATCTGTGCCCCTGTTGCCAGGGGATGGATCAGGAACTAGTTACAGTGGTTCTGAATTGTCCTGTCATCCTGAGGATGGAGGCTCATGGATCAGTTGCAAGGGTTCTGAGTTGACTGCCAGCACTTTTCTCTCCGGATGTTAATAGCAGTGGTAACCCAAAAGGTTTTGTGGGTTTGGTAGGAGAGTTTTGTGGAAATGAGGTTTCGTTCTCCAAACAGGCCAAGGATATGCACTATTTTGGATGGACTAGATATTTTGTGTTACCTAAGAAATGCCTGCAGACTGGGAAGAAACTGCAATCCACTGGTTCATGGCTGTAGTCCACCGTGTAGAAGTCACTGCTCCTCCGATAGTGTGGAGACTGGAGCCAACCCACTGTATGCTGAAGTCCGTCTTCGTCTGGCAGTGGGGCAGAAGAGATACAGGAGTGTCCTGGTTGGTGAAGAACACCCCTGCTGTTTGCTGATGATAGCATCCTCCTCTTAGCACTTTATGAGCCGTGGTCTCCCTATGTTCAGTCAAGTAGTCAGCTGAGTATGAGTGAGGAAGGAGGCTTCAAAGCCATAATGACATAGTTTTTCATGATATAGGTCAGATACTGATCTGCTTATTGCTTTATTTTATTTTGTGCTCCCGTTAGATTCAGGGTCAAAGGTTGACAGTCTGTCCTGCTTGTGATTAATTGTAATTACGAGAGGTTATTTTTCCCTCAATGAAGAATAGTTGGAGGGAGATGGAGAAGTGAGGAGAATGTGTTTTCATTTGTGGTGGCTGCGAGGCCTTGCATTACCCCGGCTGCCCTGCAAATGCATCCAGGCAAGATGTAAGATGGATGGTTTGGGGACACACAGCCCTGGTGAGTGGGCCTGACTTTGAGGCTGAGAGCTGTGTTGGTGGCATTGGGTGCGTGTGGGTATGTGTGAGGAAGGGTTCCTGCTTCTCTGTGTGAGCTCAGGAGTTAGAGGCATAAAGTTCTTCCTAAGAGCCCCCAGCTGGAGATTTTCTCCCAGCCTGAGCTTCTTAGTTGCTTTACATTGAGGAGTTTTCTTGAAAATCTCTCTGCTATAATTTTTACTTTTTCCTCACTAATCAAGCAAGTTGCTTCCTTCCATTTCTACTCCAGAGTGCTGACTGAAAAGCACAGTCTTCCCCAGGTCTTCTTGTACTTCATCCCTGATGTGCGCCCTGAACACACGTGGCACGATGTCCCTCCCTGCTCAGGCTCTGCTCACTCCTGTTATTTCAAAGGCCATCATGAAAATCACTGGGCCCACGGACCTGCCTGCAGCAGCCCAGTGCTGCTCTCTGGCTCTCCCGAGGCCCTGGGGAGTTCGTGCCACAGGGCAGCCCCTTCTCAGGAGCTGCACACACTGACACACTCACCTGATGAACCTTTTTGATGAAAATGTGTGTCCTCAGAATCGTCCGTACTGTTTAATCTGCTAGACCATCCTGGGTGAGATGACTTTGTGCAGCACTGAGCGACCTTATTAGAAAAACCTTTGCATCGGTTAATGAGATGCCTTCCTCTGCATAATAACCAAGCGCGTTTTATTTATCTGTTTTGAAACAGGTTCTGCCTGGCATTCTGCAGAAGCATTGCTGTATCCTACCAGACAGGAACACAGGTAAAGTACCTGCTTTCTTTGGTTTGAAATGACAAGTTGTGTTTCAGTGCAGAGTTTAGACATGTGATGCCTGAGTTAGATGTTTTATACTTTGTGCTTTTTTTTGTTCTAGTGCACACTTCACTTCAGAGCTGTTTCATTTATGCTGTATATTGCTTGTTGGCAAACAGTACCACTGTTGACTACTGTGGGGTGTGTTTGGTCCCCATTGATGACTCAGCCTTTCCTGTACATCAGGAGAGGTGCCGTCTGCACCTTACACTCCCCGTGTGTCGGTGGGAGTTTGGCCCTCATGCAGTTCCCTAGGGTGAGCAGCTGGGTGGCTGGCTGCAGGTTGGGGTTAGGTACTCTGTGGTTTCCATTAGGAAGTGGGATGGAGAAAAGGAAGATCTTAAAAACTCTCTGGTAGTGGTTGTGTTAATGTTGAGGATAACAGAGAAAGGCATGGTGCATCGTGTTACCAGTCCGCATTCCAGTTACTCCCTGCGAGGGGCTGCTAATGTGTTTTCACCAAAGGCAGAAATCTCTGAGGAGGACATAGAAGATGTGGTATACCTCCTATAAAGGGCCTGTTACATTTTCCTTGGTCCTGTAGTTAGTTGGGTCCTGTCAGATTCGAATGTGTATTATAGGATATTTCTGTGGGTTTGAAACAGAGGTTTGTTGGCATTTCTTCATTTGCTTTCTAGCTAAACAAATTGATGTTGACAGGCTTTTGTGATTATCATGTGTTGAGATTTACTCATAATGCAGCCTCATGATCCACCAGCTGGGCAGGGTGACCACTGAGGGTCACTGAAGGAATGCTTTGTGTTATGCATTTCAGTGTGAAGCATGAGCAGCATAAACGATGTATAGTGTATGACATGTCAAGAGTATGCTGCTGATGTATTCTTTGCAGAAAGTTCATGTCATAGTTTATGTTTCATTTTTACCTACTGAGCCCATCTCAACTGCAAAGCCAAGCTAATTTGCTGCAAATGAAAAAGCACATTTATAACATGGTTGATTTTTTTGAACTCCTGTTTATTTTCTCAAAGTCTTGGTTAGTAGTGCACACACACAAACTCATCATGTTTGCAGAAGCAAAGGTTATACTGCCAAAAGTCCTGATGCTAACTGTGAGTCTGGTGCAGTTAAAGAAGGAACTACTGTCCAGACTCACCAACCTAGTCCACATCAGTCACCCTGCAGACTCTGAGAAGTGTATGGGGCAATGGTAAGCCGTGTTAAAAGCCAGGCACTACCCCTGAGGGTCCCAGGGGTTGGTAAGCACAAGCCTCATTGTCTTGCGATAGTTTGTTACATGCAAAGCTTCAAGCGAGTTTGGAAGGAGGCTTGGGTGGCTCTAGATGTAGCTCTTGGTAGTCTACTTGAAGTCTCGGTATGCGTCAGGTGGCTCTGGTTATGGCTCTTAGTAGTATACTTGAATTCTCAGTATGGATTTGCTATAGCATGATGTCATACAATGCTTTTCACAAGTTTTTGTTTTTTTGTTTTTTTTTTTGACCAGTGCTGGGCCTTGAACTCAGGGCCCAAGCACTGACCTTGGGCGTTTCCGTCAAGGCTAGAGCTCTACCCCTTGAACCACTTGCGGCTTTTTTCTATGTATGTGGCACTGAGGAACTGAACCCAGGTCTTCTTGCATGCTAGGCAAGCACTCTACCACCCGGCCAAACTCCCAGCCTTCCTTTCTACAAGCTTTGATTAAAGAGATCAGATTTGGGATCAGGGCTAGGTGCCGTTCAGAGAATGAAAACTGTTCTGCAGTTGGCTGTTGGTGATGGTTTAACAATAACCTAATGCATTGAATTGTGCATTTAAAAATAGTATGTGGGTTGCATGCTATATGATTTTTAAACTATAATTAAAAGAGATCTTCACAATGAATACCTACTTGTATTTTTTGTTTTATGTTTTCCTTATAAGTGCTGTATCTGCCATTAATTTATATGAGGTACTTGTCTAGATTAAACATGGCTGGTTTTGAAAGATAAATGCATCACCATTTTCTCTTGCTGATTTGATTGCTTATGATAAATTTGTCAGTGAGGTGAAGAGATAGAGTGGATTCATGGATTATTTCTTCATACTACCTGGTTTGGGAGTTTGCTCAGAACTGAGGTGTCAGGAGTATGCGTGTTTCTTCAGTGGAAGAGACACTTGGTCTTAGGGCTGCTCCAGTCAGAAAGCAGAATTCTGATAGTTGATGTGGCTTGTGAAGAAGACATTGGGCTGGGAGTTGGCCTGACAGATGTGATGTCCTGGCTTCTGTTCAGGTTTTATTTCTAATCATCCTTCCCGTTTCTCATTTTGGCCCTAATTGTGTGACCCTTACAAAGGTGTGTGCCTGGACTAGAGCTGTATGCATATGACCTATGAAAATGGATCTAGGCAGACTGGTTCCTGGACAGGTTGCTTCTGGCAGGATCTTACCTGCTGCCTTTGATTAGAATGAACTTCTAAGTAGAAGCCACTGTTTTCTTCCCTCCTTGATGCTCTTTCTGGTGATGGACATGGAACTGGTCTCCTGGACATGCATGCTGTCTGTCCAGGTGATGAGCTCCTTACTCCTGGAGGCAGGTGACTGTGTCTTTGGTGGATTCAGGTCCATGGCATGTCTAGGCTCCTGAAGGTTTATGAACCTCACAGATACCATTTCAGCCAGTCTTTACATTTTCATAGATTGTTTTCCCCTTTAGACATAGGAGTCCCTTTTACTTGATGTTAACGCTTTACACCCACAATGTTGTTGGTTGATCGCTTGGCACGAACCAGAGCATATAACATAAGTGATCAATCTTCTGAGCTTCCTGTTTGATAACATGTCTGGAGATCTTCATCACATTGTATGTCATTTGCATTTGAAGAATGTCAGGGGAGGCATCCATGGCAGCTGTCCATGAAGAACAGGGAATGGGTACGTATTTCCCTGCTAGTGAGATTTGAGCCATGAAAACATTGGCCGCTGTTAGCTTTTAAGAGTCTGGATTTCCAATCTTGATCATCAGCAGTTGGCTTTAAAATTTCCACATCATCTGGAGGAGCAAAGCTGGGCTCTGCAGAGAGCTCATTTATGTGGGTTGCACAACTGGCAAGACTTTGGCTTTGAGCTTAGAGGCCTCCGCAGCATTTATCCCACACTGGGCATGAGATGGCCTGTGGCTCTTCCAGGAGTAATGAGGGAGAAGCTGGCCTTGCCATGAGGCAGGTTAGGGGCCGCACCTGTGCAAGTTGCTGGCAGCAACGAGCAAGCCACACGGAACTGGGCAGGATGGGAAGCCACATTGTATTTCCAGTCTGCTGTGAGTACAAGGCGGCTGTGGAATTCATCGTTCGTAAAAGTTAATGGGGAGATTTTGAACAGCTTCCATGAGTTCTTAGATCTGATTCTTGCTTGCTTGATGATGTGTGCAAGAATTACGGAAAACATAAGTACCACTATCTGAGCTTGTGTCTCTGCCCTGTGGTGCAACCAGTTTTCAGTCCAGCAAGGTGGAGAACTGGGTCTGAGTCTTGAGCTTTGCCATTTTCACTGGCGTCAAGTTGTATATCAGTGGAATGAAATCTTGTATGAAAATCTAATGTGTTTGGCAGGGTGCTTAAATTTACAGTGTCCATGTAGATCGAACAGATGCTTTTGCTGTTTATGTATAGATATTGAGTGTACACATTGCTCTGGGGTTTCCGTGGCCTGCAGGATGATAGTCCTAATTGCACGTCATGAAATTGTCCAATAAGCAGGAGGGCCGTTGAAGTAGAAGAAGCTACTAGGAAGTTTACCTCTGTTGTTTTGACAGCAGGAAAATTGAAGCAGTCCTAAAATCCTTTGCATAACTTGTGAGCCAAAGGTTTTCAGAAGCTGCCAAGTAAGGAAAAGCCAGCGAGCCAGCTTGCTGCCTGTACATGTGGCCTGGGCACCCTGGCTTCAAGTGGCCGACACCACACAGGCACAAGTGATTCAAGGCAGAGTGCAGAGCTGTTCCCGGCATTGCGTTTGAAGTCTGATTTGATGGTGAGCGTTGTGTACTGAATTTCTGCAGTGATTTCCTTAGAACATGCTCACACTAATGCTGGCTACTCCTGCTGGAGGCAGCAGGTGGGGGTGGAGATGCCCTGTGGGATGTGTCACCTCAGACAGCTGCCACATCCACACAGCTTCCTGCTGCCTCCTGTGAGGACAGAGGGATGTTGGTGCACCTCAGCGTAGCTTCTCACTCCCTACCTGTGAGGACACAGAGACATCAGTCAGTGCATCTCGACATGGCTTCACTCCTGTGAGGACACAGAGACATTGGTGCATCTCAACATGGCTTCCCTCCTGTGAGGACACAGTGACATTGGTGCATCTCAACATGGCTTCCCTCCTGAGAGGACACAGTGACATCGGTCAGTGCATCTCGACATGGCTTCCCTCCTGTGAGGACACAGTGACATCAGTCAGTGCATCTCGACATGGCTTCCCTCCTGTGAGGACACAGTGACATTGGTCAGTGCATCTCGACATGGCTTCCCTCCCTGTGAGGACACAGTGACATTGGTGCATCTCGACATGGCTTCCCTCCTGAGAGGACACAGTGACATCGGTCAGTGCATCTCGACATGGCTTCCCTCCTGTGAGGACACAGTGACATTGGTGCATCTCAACATGGCTTCCCTCCTGTGAGGACACAGAGACATCGGTCAGTGCATCTCAACATGGCTTCCCTCCTGACAGGACACAGAGACATCGGTCAGTGTATCTCAACATGGCTTCCCTCCTGTGAGGACACAGTGACATTGGTGCATCTCAACATGGCTTCCCTCCTGTGAGGACACAGAGACATTGGTCAGTGCATCTCGACATGGCTTCCCTCCTGTGAGGACACAGTGACATTGGTCAGTGCATCTCAACATGGCTTCCCTCCTGTGAGGACACAGAGACATTGGTCAGTGCATCTCGACATGGCTTCCCTCCTGTGAGGACACAGTGACATTGATGCATCTCGACATGGCTTCCCTCCTGTGAGGACACAGTGACATTGGTGCATCTCAACATGGCTTCCCTCCTGAGAGGACACAGTGACATTGGTCAGTGCATCTCAACATGGCTTCCCTCCTGTGAGGACACAGAGACATTGGTCAGTGCATCTCGACATGGCTTCCCTCCTGTGAGGACACAGTGACATTGGTCAGTGCATCTCAACATGGCTTCCCTCCTGTGAGGACACAGAGACATTGGTCAGTGCATCTCGACATGGCTTCCCTCCTGTGAGGACACAGTGACATTGATGCATCTCGACATGGCTTCCCTCCTGTGAGGACACAGTGACATTGGTGCATCTCAACATGGCTTCCCTCCTGTGAGGACACAGTGACATTGGTCAGTGCATCTCAACATGGCTTCCCTCCTGTGAGGACACAGAGACATTGGTCAGTGCATCTCGACATGGCTTCCCTCCTGTGAGGACACAGTGACATTGATGCATCTCGACATGGCTTCCCTCCTGTGAGGACACAGTGACATTGGTGCATCTCAACATGGCTTCCCTCCTGTGAGGACACAGTGACATTGATGCATCTCGACATGGCTTCCCTACCTGTGAGGACACAGTGACATTGGTGCATCTCGACATGGCTTCCCTCCTGTGAGGACACAGAGACATCGGTCAGTGCATCTCGACATGGCTTCCCTCCTGTGAGGACACAGTGACATTGGTGCATCTCAACATGGCTTCCCTCCTGTGAGGACACAGTGACATTGATGCATCTCGACATGGCTTCCCTCCTAAGAGGACACAGTGACATCGGTCAGTGCATCTCGACATGGCTTCCCTCCTGTGAGGACACAGTGACATTGGTGCATCTCAACATGGCTTCCCTCCTGTGAGGACACAGTGACATTGGTGCATCTCAACATGGCTTCCCTCCTGTGAGGACACAGTGACATTGGTGCATCTTAACATGGCTTCCCTCCTGTGAGGACACAGTGACATCGGTCAGTGCATCTCAACATGGCTTCCCTCTTGTGAGGACACAGTGACATTGGTCAGTGCATCTCGACATGGCTTCCCTACCTGTGAGGACACAGTGACATTGGTGCATCTTGACATGGCTTCCCTCCTGTGAGGACACAGAGACATTGGTGCATCTCGACATGGCTTCCCTCCTGTGAGGACACAGTGACATTGGTGCATCTCAACATGGCTTCCCTCCTGTGAGGACACAGAGACATTGGTGCATCTCAACATGGCTTCCCTCCTGAGAGGACACAGTAACATTGGTGCATCTCGACATGGCTTCCCTCCTGTGAGGACACAGAGACATTGGTCAGTGCATCTCGACATGGCTTCCCTCCTGTGAGGACACAGTGACATTGGTGCATCTTAACATGGCTTCCCTCCTGTGAGGACACAGAGACATTGGTGCATCTCAACATGGCTTCCCTCCTGTGAGGACACAGTGACATTGGTGCATCTCGACATGGCTTCCCTCCTGTGAGGACACAGAGACATTGGTCAGTGCATCTCGACATGGCTTCCCTCCTGAGAGGACACAGTGACATTGGTGCATCTCGACATGGCTTCCCTCCTGTGAGGACACAGTGACATTGATGCATCTCGACATGGCTTCCCTCCTGAGAGGACACAGTGACATTGGTGCATCTCGACATGGCTTCCCTCCTGTGAGGACACAGTGACATTGGTGCATCTCGACATGGCTTCCCTCCTGTGAGGACACAGTGACATCGGTCAGTGCATCTCGACATGGCTTCCCTCCTGTGAGGACACAGTGACATTGGTGCATCTCAACATGGCTTCCCTCCTGTGAGGACACAGTGACATCGGTCAGTGCATCTCAACATGGCTTCCCTCCTGAGAGGACACAGTGACATCGGTCAGTGCATCTCGACATGGCTTCCCTCCTGTGAGGGCACAGTGACATTGGTGCATCTCAACATGGCTTCTCTCCTGTGAGGACACAGTACTGTCGATTGACATGGCTTCCCTCCTGATTTTGCTCAAAATGGATATACAACTATGTTGTCATTGGCTTAAAAAATGGCAGATGATGGCATTACAATATTCTAGGTTGAAGGCAAGATTTTACTTCTCAGAGACCAAGTATTTCAAGCTATTTCTTTTGCCCAGATCTTGAAATTTTGCTCCCTTTTCCCTTCTGAAAAGAATTTATACCGTGCAAATAGAATGTTTTATGATATGATTCATAAACTAATAATCACAGAGGCACAGAAAGAGTGGAGCTCAATGAAGGAAGAAACAAATGCATAAGCCATGGTGACTGATTTTCTTGGTAGCCAGTCTCTTAATGATCCAATGCCAAGTTGAGTAGGCAGATACCTGTTTTCTTGCTTTCTCTGTCAACTGAGAGAGGGAGGGGGCGGGGAGGAGGGGGGAAGAGAGAGGTTTCTTCGAATACATCAAATAATTTTATTTAAAAAATGGAAATGACTTTACCAGCCATGCTATATAATTACTGCCAAAATGAGAGGTTATGGATCCATAGGTTTAGAGCCCAATCACATTACTGAGTCTTATGGAGCCTCCTTGCAGCTTGGGTAACGTCGTGATGACGTCTTTATGACCAGTACCAAGCCAAGTAGAAAGCTGCACCTAGGAAGCACATCCCCACCCGGGAGCAGTGCCCCTGGGCGGGGCACAGGTGGAGCCATGCCCGCAGCCGTCCCACCTCCCTGAAGCTTCAGGCACTGAATTCTCAGGTTTGCAACAACGTGGTGGGGAGACATGAAGAAGTTACACAGCCCAAGGCTAAATGTGCTGTGATTCTTCTCTTTGAGAGATTCCAGAGGGGGCCAGACCATCCTGCATGAGCCACCACAGTGCTGCTGTGGGGTGGAGAGGGGCCTACACATGCTTTCTGAGAGGGCTCCTGGCTTTGACTGCAGTTCATGCTCTTTGATACCAGGAAGGGTGGTTTATTGAAGTCCTCATCCTGCACTGCTCATCAAGGCTGAATGATAACTATAGGACTTGAAGTGACTTCTCCCTGACACTCATAAGGTCAAGGCCATAGCAACATAGAACGTGTGCTGCTGGGATCCCATTCATGCTGCTCCGTATTTCCCCAAAGCTCTGTGAAGACCCAGTACCTTTAGAACCTGTTGGGGCATCCTTGCATTTGATACTGAAATCTGCTACTCCATGAAGTGTTCTGAGGCCAGCAAGGAGTGCACCCTGCTGCTTCCTCTGTCTCTCTCTCTCTCTCAGCACCCCACCCTCTTACCATCAAGTGGGCCCAGGAGCAGATACCACACCCTTGAAGGACATCCTGTATTCTGCTGTGGGGTCAGCGCCACAGCACAGCCTGCCTGCTCTCTGCAGCTCTGAAGTCACAGAGAGGATGCATTGGAATGTGCGACCCCTGGCAATATATCCATGCTAGCTTTCCTATGTCTGTCTGTCTGTCTGTCTGTCTGTCTGTCTGTCTGTCTGTCTGTCTCTCTGTGTGTTTCTCTCTCTCTGTCTCTCTCCTCTCTTTCTCTGTCTCGGTCTCTCTGTCTCTGCCTCTGTCTCTGTCTCTCTCTCTCTCCCCTCTTTCTCTCTCCCCCACTCGCCCCCCTCTCCATCTACTTGTTCTGTGACTGTGTTCGTGGTACCCTCTGTCTGCCTGTCCTATGGCTGTGTTTTTGGTATGCCAACCACATCTGATATATTGTATACGCCCTACTTTCTTTTTCCTGTTGACCCAATTTTCCCATCATCTTATGTTGCAAGCTACTTTGAATTCATTCTAGTTTAAGATATACATGCATTTATGCACATATAAAATCAGTGAACAATTACAGGTTAATATAACTGCAATGGCTGATCACTAAGCATGGAGAGGGAGAGCCCTAAGTTGCCAGCTTCAAAATAAGACACTGGTTCCTTGGGGACCCTGGCAGTGAGGATGATTGGTTTGGGTTTGGGTGTGGGTTGGGTCTGAGGCCAAAATTGAGTTCCCGGATTGCTGGGTTGGGGTCAGAGTGTGGGGAAGGGTTTGTCCACTCACAGCAAGGCCCTGGCCATTGTTCTCTGGGAAAAGAGGAGCCATAAAACTGTTTTATTTTTTTCTGGGCAGGGTAGAACAGTGAGAGAAAGGGCAAGAATATATAAGTTCACAATCTTTTCCTTGCTGTCCTTTGTGAAGTAAGAGAAGGAAACACATACCTGTACCTGTTCTGAGGTGGCAACCTGGAGGTGGCAGGCTGGCTTCTAGCTTCCCCACTGAGCACTCCAGAGGGTTGGGCATGCGTGAGCTTTCTAGAGCTAGTCCTGATCACTAGTGGGTATCTGTCAGGACGGCCTGTGTCTGGGTGGGGCCAAACGACCCTGGCTCTTGTGTGCTGAGCTCTGCAGCAGCTGCCACAGCCCCAGCTGATCCTTATACTGTGACCTTGCCAGGAGGGAGCTCCGCTGTGTGTGTGCTGTAGAATGAGACAGAAATGCATCCATAGACCTGCTGTAGAAAGTTGTGAACGATGGCCTACTTCTTGGGATGAGGTTGCTGTGGAAGTGAGGGGCTTCTTGATGTGCCCTTGCGCTTGTACAGGCTCTGGTGTTGTTACGGGGGCCTCATCCAGGTCCCAGGCTATGGAAATTTGCTGTCACCTTGATCCTTTTTCTTTAAATTGTCTACATGGTCTGGGTATGAATAAAAAACAATTCAGGCATGAATATATCCTGACTTTATAAGATACTTAATCTTAGCATTCAGAGAAAATTTCTGAGACACAAGCTCTGACATTGGGAATAATGGATTTTAAATATAAATTTGTTTATAAGTTTTAGAGCTTTCCTAATTTTTAATCTTAATTTTTTCTGAATTCTGAAGGTATTTTTGTTGCTGCTGCTGTATGTGTTATTATAAAGGTGATATACAGAGGGGCTACAGTTACATAGGTCAGATAAAGAGTACATTTCCTTTTGAGCAATGTCACACCTTCCCTCGTACTCTATCCCAGGTTTTCCTTTCCAAACCACCCACAAGTTGTATAGTTCATTTTCAACACAGTGTCCACTGAGCACCACTCTTGCATTAGTTTACCCTCTGTCCCTCCATTTGTATGCCTCCCTCAACACTCCTAAAGACAAAAGAAGTAACATACAGAACAAAAAGGAAAGAAAACAAAAAGAGAAAAAAAGGCCTCATTTCCATTTGGTGCTGTCGAATTTTTAAGGCTTTTGTGGGAAGTAGGGTTTACCATTTGTATGGGAAGGAGACATTTTAAGGGATTTCAGCTGCCGGGCTTCTCCACAATGCAGGCTGTGCAGACTTGTGGTGAGGTCTCAGTTGCTTGGTTTGTCCTCAGCTTTAGTTCTTACTGGAGGTAAGATTGCTCCATCTTTTATTATAGCTTTTAGATGTACTAGTATTTGGGTTAATACAGCCTATTTGAATTAGAGATACACCGATAACATTGTTTTTAAGAGTTCTCAAACATTTTAAAGCATATTATTTAAAAACATACATTAAAATCTATCAACTAAGCATTTGAAGCCATATTTTGAGAGCAAAAATTCTTGGTATCTAAAAGTACATTATCAGAAATTGACAGGGCTTGATATTGAATTTGAAATCAGTTTAATGAATTAGCAAGAAACTATCCAAATAATAGTAGGGCTGAAGTAGTTATACAGGAACTGTCTCAGATGAACTGTTGCCGGCCTTGGCCTCTGGCCCTGGAACACTGCGCTGTGTTGTATTTGTCTTTGGTCTTTGCTACACCTGGGGTACTGGCCGGGGGTGGGGAGGGAGAGGAGGGGGAACCCAAGCCAGCTGTGTCTTCTCATCCCTTTGTGTTCCTCTATGGTCTCCATGTGACTTCTTAGCATAGGAGTGTTGTGGTGGGATGGAGGGACATGAGAACAAGAGTATGCTAAGAGTCCTGTACTGGGACACGATGGGATGGACACTGGGCTGGGCTGGGGGAGCTGTGGTGATGGAATTGACCTGTAGTCAGGCTGGCTCTGCATGGCTTTGCTTACTTGGAACCTTAAGTAGGAAGTTTTAATATCCTCACTTCAGAGTTAAACGTAAAGACAGTGATTGATCTTCCAGCTGGGGCCTGCTTATTTAGCAGCGCAATCTCATTGCTCAACAGGTTTTCAGGTGGCACATAAATCACCTGGGAAACACTTGATGTATTGCAGCCATTTCCTCAGATATGAGCTGGGGTTAATTTGCGGGGATACTAAGGAGGTGATATACAAATAATGAAAGGAAGAAAAGCAGATGAAGCTGGGAAGTGTGGAGTGTCACATGCCCTAGGCTGGGAATGGAAACCTGTACCCCAGAGGATGCTGTCACACAGTGGAATGTTAGGGTGCAGGGACGGTCCGATTGCTGTGTGACATACTGCTCAAGCCAGAACCTGTCCCTCTGCATCACAGGCATGATGATCAACGTGGAGGGCTCAGCTAAGTGTTGTCAGGATTCCTGTGTGTCAGCTCCTGAGACCGGAACTGTCTAGAGTAAGCAGACAGTTTGAACAACCAGGACAGGCAAAAGACACACGTGTTGTGTGTGTGTTGATGTCACCCTTACCACTCCATAAGTCTCCCTATTTATTGGTTCCAGAATAAAGCCCTTCTACTTTAAGTCCTTGTTCCAATTCTTCAGGATGTTTGTGGATCAGAAAAACACAGTGACGTTCACACGGGGCTTCCCAGGACCAGGATGTGCTTACCGATGTAGGTAACCTGAAATGCTGGGTGTAATAGAAGGACAATGGGTGAGTTTAACTGAGCTGAACTGAATAGTTCTCGCACACACAGCTTAGGGCCTGATGCTGAAGTATGCTGTAGGGAAAAACATAATTAACTATGGGAAAGTGCATCCAAGACTGGCTTTTAAAATAATGAAACAGTTGAGGCCTGCCAAAGGTCAGATGCACACCAAGTAAGGTAGCAGCTGTTGGCAGGCAAAATTGGCCTCTGAGATTTTGGGGTCAGATTGAACAGACATTATCTTCTGAAGAGAGTGACCACCTACACGTCCCAGAAGTGGGTGAACAGTGCTGTTAACACTGCTTTGCCTTCTGTAACAACCAGATCGGTCAAATAGGAGCATAGTCCTTATGTTGGTACCTGAGAGGTGAGGGCACACATTTGGAAGGAAGGCTCTGGCAAAGGATATCTCTCCTGGTAGCTGGTTTTTGGTCAGGGCTATTTTGAGAACACTGAGCCCTATCTTCATGGCCATCCATGATGGTACATGCTCTGAATTTGTAGTGCACTAATTTAGTTAATTCCAGAGAGAAGGAGCTAGACACAAACGGAATCAGTGCCAACAGCAGATGTGCGGACATGCTGACTCTGTTCTGAGATGCCCCAGAGTGCATTCCTTCTCCAATGGGGTTCATCCCCCCTCCCCTGGGAGTTCTCTCCTCTCCCCTGGGGCTTATTCCCTCCCCCTTTCCTGGAGGCTCATACTGGGACCCTGTCCTCTACTGAGGACAGACACAACCCTGGTGCAGCACAGATCTGAGCCTTGGAGCTGGAGGGCTGAAAGTTCTTTTGCCTCGATCTGATATTGGTTGTCCCAGGCCAGCCAGAGCAAGGACAGGTCAAAATTCTATGTCCAGCACACAGTCTCCAGCCAAGACTTCCAGACATAGCTAAAACATGAGATACCCTCCCAGCCCCCATTCCCCCTATGTAAGTTCTACAAGGTAAAGTTCATATAATTGCCTTGTTTTTTCTGGACCATCTGAAAACTGGCCAAGTGTATCTTTTTTTTTTTTGCCAGTCCCGGGCTTGAGTTAAGGGCTTGAGCACTGTCCTTGGGCTTGAGCACTGTCCTTGGACTTTCGCAAGGCTAGAGCTCTATCACTTGAGCCTCAGCACCACTTCTAGCTTTTATTCTATGTATGTGAGTCTTCATGCATGCTAGGTAAGCACCCTACCACTGGGCCAAACTTCCAGCCCCCAAGTGTATCTTTTGTTAAAGAAAATCTTTATTGAAAAGGATGATTTGTTGGGTGCAGTGGCTCATGCCTGTAATCCTAGCTACTTAGGAGGTTGAGATCTGAGGATTAAGTCTCAAAGCCAGCCCTGGCACAAAAGGACCTGAAACTTATCTCCAGTTAACCTCTAGAAAATGGGAAGTGGGGCTTGGATCAAGGGTAGGGTGGTAGCCTTGAGCTGAAGAGCTCAGGGACAGTGCCCAGGCCAAGTTCAAACCCCATGACCCACAAAGAAAGAGGTGATGAGCAGGGGATTACAGATATATAAGTTACAAAAGTTCATTTGTTTTTTTTTTGTTGTTTTTTTGTTTTTTTCAACAATGATCTCATTTTTATTGGATTTTCATAGACTTAAAACTGGGAGGGGATTTAAAGGATTAGTAGTTTAACTGAGGTCTTTGTAGAGTTGGGAAAATGCCTTTAAATATAATATTTCAAATATATATACATATATATTACAGATGATGTAACTAACACACGTCAGTGAAGAATGAAAACTTTATGAATATAGCTGTTTCCAAAGGCAAAATTTTAATTTGTAATAATTTTTGGCCAGTCTGGGGCTTGAACTCAGGGCCTGAGCACTGTCCTTGGGCTTTTCCTCAAGGCTTGTTCTTTACCGCTTGAGCCACAACACCACTTCTGGCTTTTCTATGTATGTGGTAGTGAGGAATCGAACCTGGGTCTTCATGCATGTTAGGCAAGCACTCTACCAGTAGGTCAAACTCCCAGCCCGGTAATATTTTTTTATATTCCAGTACAATGTGAGTGGAAGGGACATAGCACAGAACGTGACTGGAAAAATGTGTGAAAATGGCTTTTGCCTATTTGAGTTTACCATTTTGTCTCATGAGTTGGCATTTTCTTGCTGCAGCTCTGGGTTTCCGTGGTGTGGGGAGGGACGAGGAGTGCCTTACACTGGGCAGTGCATTTCAGGGTGGTCAGAACCTGTCAGTCCTGCATGGCTTGGAAGGGATGGAATCTGAGCCATGAAGATATTGGCTGTTATTTTTACATTGAGAGCAACTGTGCGCATCAAAGTCACAAACCCCTTGTCTTCCCAGATATGAAAACAAGCCAGGACTCCAGCCATCTTACAGACATGTGTTACATGGTGACCCACTTCAACAGAGTCCACTTTTGTGCATGCATCTGGATAGTTTCCTCTACTGGGAGGTGATGTTTATTGTGTGCCAAGGAGGCAGGAAGACAGGGGCAGTGTGGTGGCTGTGTGCCATGTGTCGGGAAGGCAAGAAGACCAGCAGTGTAGTGGCCTGTGTTCTGAGCACTCTGCAGCCATGAAGGAATTGCGAGTGGAGGCAGAATACAACATATTGGAGGAAAGGCCTCCATACTGACCTCACCCCTCACCATGAGAGGGGCATGGAGATGCGTGAGATGGGTATCAGAGGAATGTGCCAAGCTTGGATGCTCAGAGGGCCTCTGGGAGTCAATGCTGAAGTTAAGGAGTGGTTTCACTTGTAGCTGTGTAGGAACTAATGCTATGGGGTCTTGCGAGCGAGACTTGGTGCATTGCTGATAATCTCCAAGGACCACTGAATTAAACAGTGATGCAAAGTACAAACCGGCCTGCAAGCATTAAACAAGGTAAACCCAGAGGCTTGGGATGCTGGGGGAGGGGGTTTAGCTCACCAGGTCCTAGCCCAGGTGTTCACAGGCTGTAGGGTGTGGAGAAGGTTCTGAAATGGAGGTGTCAGGGAGAGCTGAGCAGAGGGAAGGCAGAGGCCTAGGGGCTCCAACCCTCTTTCTCTCCCTCTACCTGTAATCCCAGGGAAGGCGGCTCTGTGACATTTCTGCCATGTGGGTCAGCTCCACAGAAGTCACAGCTCTTCCACCAAGCCTGGGTCATGGTTGGTAGAGAGATATTGCTGTTGAACTTTGCTCAGCATGTCCTCCAACAGACTGCCATATTCTGTGAACTTGGGAGCCAGTTTGTATCTTTCTATAGTATTCACCATGCACACTGTTAATTACTTGTGGTATATCAGGCGGTATTTTATTTGTATTTCCATCTGGATTGGCTTTTGTATTTTTAAGGAGAATGAACACCTAGGTTTCTTCCAACCTTGTTTTTAAAGATATATAAATTCATATTTGACTAATGAAATACAGCCATGAAAGAGTAGGGAGCATTTTTAAGTGACTGTGTCTAGGAAGTTAGGAGTGCTAAGAATCAGGGAAGGACTTTGTGACAACCAGGGCCCTGCCCAGCACAGCCTGGTGACACATGCTGCTGAATGTACCTCAGGGCATGGAGCTGCCTGAACAGGAGTGGACTTGTCCTGACAGAGTAGGCTGAACACTGCATGTCCCTGGACAGGAGTGGACTTGTCCTGACAGAGTAGACTGAACACTGCATGGCCCTGGCTGTGCAGCAGGTGGGTGGGGATTACAGAGGGAGGGACCTTGTGTGCAAACTCCAGAGGCGCCCAGGCAGGGAGAACTGGGGCTTGGCCGCCATCCATCGGGGAGCCCCGAGGAGGGCTAATTTAATTCATACATTTGTGAATTACAAAAGGGAGACTGAAATACATTCTATGACAAAGATGGCAAACTTACCGAGGGCTGTTAAACAGGGGACTATGGAAAGAACAGTCTCATCAGCCTGAAGTATAATACACACATGTGTAAGATAGGGTAAGGAAACCCCTTTGTGCAGCTGATAAACACAGAAAGCAAACAAGGAGTAAGTTTGAAGCTTCTCTTGAGAGGTGACTCTAGTGAGGACAAGGAAGGGTGAAAGGAGGGGGAGAGTGAGGCTGGATGTGTGTGTGTGTGTGAAGCCAGTGAGTGAGGCTGAATATACACACGTATGGAGGAGTGTGAACAAAGCTGGCTGTAAGTGTAGTCTGTTAACAGGCTTAAGAAAGGATAAGATGGGAAAGCAGAAGAATGATAGAGGGATAAGTTTGAACCAGGGATATTGAATTAATGTATAGAAATATTAGAGTGAACCTCCCTTTAGGACTAACTAACATGCTCAAAACGAATGCCATCTAATGGACAGATAACACACAGTGCAAGAGGTGGTTCTGAGCTCTCTCTCAGCCCAGGGCTCTGGCCCTGTGATAGTGGTGGTGTGGGTATATTTCTAAGGACTTGGGTCCGAGGGAGTGTGTCCCCTCTCACTCGCAGCAGCAGCCTGTCACAGGAGCCTTGACACTGGGGTCTTCCTGTAGTTTTAGTTTCAGAGAGATTAAGCTCTCAAAACAGCCTGGCGGGGAAGGGAAGCATATCACTGCATGTCGCCGGTTCTTGGGAGCAGGCTGAGAAGACATGGGATCAGCTTTCTCACAGACCTTTCAACAAATGCAGAGCTGACCAGAGAAAGTGTTTCCTGGGGTGTGAGAGAGGGTTCTGATCAGCTGTTCTCACCATCCCAGCCTTTCTGTGGAGCCCTCCACAGGAGACAGTACTGGATCAATACCAGCCTTTCTAAAGCCCTGGGTTGATTTAAAATTTTCCACAGGTCTGCAGTCTCCGGAGTCTGGATGCAGTGGTGTCGTGGCCCTTCGGTTCTGGATGCCAAGGCTGGGTGCCATGGCACTGAGGCACCTGCTGCTGCAGTAGGGCTGTCACTTCAGAAGCCTCTGGCCTGGTAGAGGGGCCATGGTCACATGAAGAGATCTCCAGCTGGGGCTCAGCCACAGAGGTTCTGGGATGTAAAGGATGGCTGCCAAGGCTGCAGAAAGGCCCTGCGAGCTGCAGGCTGAAGATTCAGCTTACTCTTTGAACTCTTCTTTTATGACTCTTGTGACATTTACTTAGATTCCCAGAGTTTCCATTTGACCTTTAAATTGGGGTAATAATATCGGCCATATCTGAAGACGGCCAAGTGGCATGAGTGGGGAAATGAATACAAAACAGTTTCTACACCATGAGCCGGTGTGTACAGTGGTGGCTCAGCTTCCATGCAGTGAGCTGATGTGTTGTGGCTCAGACACTATGCTGTGAGGGGTGTATCTGATAAGAACATACTCCCATATTACCACTAACCATGAGGTGCTTGTCTCACATAAGGAAGGTGCAGGGCAGAATCCCCTCTTTCTCTGGATCACGTGCTGTCATAGGGCACAATCTAGTTTTGTGTCAAAAGGCAAGAAACCCGTGAAGGCCTGGGATGAACCGGGAAGACCCTCATCCAGGGAGGAAAGGTGAAATAGTTGATCTTTCCTAACAAAGTCTCACAATCATTGTGACATGAGCACTGGGCCCCCAGCACTCCTGCAGGGTGCTTTTTAAGTCACCAGGGTTTGAAATTAGGGCCTCATACATGCATAGGAAAAGACTCTACCACTTGAGTCACACCTCAACCATTTTTACTTTAGGTTGTTTTCCAAATAGGTCTCACTTTGTGCCTGAGTCTGCCTTGGCCTGTTTTCTGCAGAGCCAGGGTTGGAGGTGTAACCGCCACAGCTCACCCATCACAGTTTGATGTTCCACAGAGGGACTCCCAGGACTCAGCACACAGGTTTATTCATGGCTGCAGTTTATCCTACTGAGGGACCAAGAACAAATTGGCAAGGGGGATGAAGTCAGGGAAACCAGGGAGAAGGGTTCAGGACCTCCTCGCCCGGGAGCTGCCAGGATGGGGACTCCTCCCGAAGGAATCGCTAGGGTGGGGTTCCTCCCGAAGGAGTCATCCAGGTGCTTGCTCTTCCTGAGTGGACAGCATGGCTACATGTGAAACACTGCCCACTAGAGAACATGCCTGGACCAGAGGCAGGGCTCTCAAGGTCTGCCTATAACATACCAAACCCTAAACCCTCAGAAGAAAGTATGGACGCCATTTGTAATGTTTGCGTAGTTCTTACGTGCCGTGCGTTATATGCATCAATTCAGGAGCACCTTATGTCACAGCAGGGAGCTGTTCTACCTGTTGGTAGCCTTTCTGAGCAGTGCACTCCCCTCTCCCTCCACTACACACCAGCTCCACTATCTCTGCACAGGAGCCAGGATCAGCCTGCGAAAACAAGCCACTGAAGTCCACCTTAGGAATCCCAGTGTCTCCCTCCTGATTTTTTCACTTGGACAGAGCCATCATTTCAGACAAATCCCCACTTCCATAGCCAGCCAGGGAAGATCAGGGAATTACCATCTCTCTGGAGGACCTGGAAGGAGCTGGCATAGTAGGCCCTCAGCTGACATCCCAGCATTCCAGGTTCCCATGCCAGAAGTAGGCAGAGCGTCTCAGCTTGGTGGTGTTCTTCTGAGAGGGATCCTAGTGTGGGATGCTCTTGCTCTTTGAATCAGAAAACTACAAATGGACATGGTGGCCCAGTTGGTCTGTGGATGTTAGTAGACAAGTCCTGTGGACATCAGTGGACAATAGCAAGACTGGCACCTGTCCAGCTTTTCTCGTGGACATGCCACAGCAGGCGCCCCCGCTCTGCTGCAATACTGTGTCTAGGTCCCATTGGTGAAGTAGCACTGTCACTTGTTTCAGTTTGTTGCAATGAGTGGCGAGACAAGAACAGCTGTGGCTAATGGTGTGGGCTTTGGCAGAGTAGCAACACAGACGTGGTTTTAAGAAATGTCAGCGTTAGGGCTGAGATCAACAGCACTGGGCACCGATGGCCAGAGCAGGTGACAAGCAAGGCTGTTCTGAGTCGTTCTTCTCCATTTTGCTTACCCAGAAGCATGCACAGCAGGCTAGAAAGCCATTAGCGTTTAGGATCTGATACCTTATCACCAGAGCTCAGGAACAACTAAACATGCTTTCCAGGAGTCCAAAGGCACAGCATCTCCATATGGAGGCAGCCTCTTTTTTGGTTTGTTATTCACAGAATTAACAGGAAAAAACAAACCCATGTTGTTGTGGAGATTTGTCCTATTTCCAGTTCTCAAAGAGTTTAGGTTTCAGAGTGCCACCAATGGCATGAAGCAGAAAATTGTATCTTGTACCAGATCACAGGATTCTTTGTTTTGGGTGATCTCTCCAGTGCCTATGAACTGCAAGCATATTGCATTTTATAGAAGTTTTAAATTATATATTTGGACCAAATACCTAAAAAATACATTTTAAACCTTCCCCCTATTTATCCACCCTTGTCAGTTTATGCCAACTTCTAGCCTTGTATCACAGGTTAAAGTTAAAGTAACTGAGAGTCTGGCATGAAGCAAGCCTTAGTTGTAGTGCTTTCATTTCTTTTCTCCTTGATTTTTCCCCTAGAGCTTTTTTCCACTTCATAGGATTTATTCTTCATAGCTGGGGGAGAGCAGCACAAACTCAGAATACCTTTGACAGACCCAAAGGAAGTGTTGGAGGTTCTGTTCCTCCCACTCAGGGGGGAGCACAAAATCCAGATGCCCCCATGGGCTCACAAGTGCCCTGGACCAGTCCAGGGTCCATGGAGCCAACCCCATGGGCATCTCAAGATCCGTAGATGGCTTTTCCCTCTTGCTTTGGATGGGAGACCAGCTGCTGTTCAATATGTGGGTGAAATAAGGTTGCACCCCTTTCCCTTCACGTTGCCTCTCCTTTCCCCATGTTTCAGTAAGTGGCCATTGTATTGCCAAATCACATATCTGACATCAGTTATGTCCAAATCTCTAAGCCCAGCTGCAGTTCTGGTGATTTGCTAGAATGTCTTGCAAGATTCAACTTGTAGTATGCTCATAGGTGAGATTTATTACATTGCAAGACCAGAAAGACAAAATAGGAAAGGGAAAAGCTACAATGGCAAAGTCCAGGGAAACCACAGGCAAACTCACCAGTCCTTTCTCTGAGAGCCACAGGGTGGCCCACCTTCACAGCTCCCTATCACAGCACAAATGCAAGCACATGGGCCTGAGCCTTAGCACCCGGGGTTTTCCTGGCGCTGTGACTAATCACAGTTCCAAACACTCCAGGTTCCAAAAGGAAAACAGGTATGCACCATACACCTCATTGTTTATGCAAAGAGTTCAGGCACAGTGAGCCACTGTTCTTTGAAGAGAGTTTTATACTGTTGACAGGGTAGAAAACTGTCTGCCTGTCAACTTCTCGTAACCCAGGAAACATGAGCTTCTCAAGCAGCTTTTCTAAGTGGGCCTCAGGCACCCTGGTAAAGTTTCTCCTCCTCCTCTTCCTCCTCTTCCTCTTCCTTCCCCACTCCCTTTTCCATAACATGTAATCAAGAGAAAGTTTAAAGGTGATACTTGACAGTTTTTTTTCTCCTGTGCTTGGTCTTTGAAATCCATATGTATCTTCTTGAGGGACCACCATGGCTGGGGATAGCTGCATTTTAGGTGTGCAGGAGTGTGTGAGTGTGTGTGTGTGTGTGTGTGTGTGTGTGTGTGTGTGTGTGTGTGTAGCATATGCTTCCCAATTGTGCAGCACTTCCACATGATAGTGTATTGGCTGTTAACAAGGATAGCCACTGGAAAACTGATTATCAGGTAGAAAAAAAATGTCCAGAAGTCAATGGAAATATTTAGGCTGAGCATTTATTATTTCTTCTTTTTTGTGCTAGTAGTTCTGGGGCTTGAATTAAGGGCCTCATGCTTGCTCAGCTTTCGGGTTCACAGCTAGCACTCCACCATGCAAGTCTCACATTTATTCTGGCGTGTCGCTGACTGCCGATGAAGTATTACAGATTTTACCTTCCCATGCTGCCTCTCAGCCTCCTGAATAGCTAGGATTGCCCATGTGACAAGCTTTACATTTTTCATGTTTCATTTCAAGAGGCTAGTCATGGTTTCTTATGAATACTGAGAGTAGAAGCATTGAACTTTCATTGCAAATGATTAAGCTTGAGATTAGTCAGTGCTTACAAATATAAAGGAAGCTTTGTTATCACATACTATGATGTGTTTGGTTATTGATACCTGTTGGGATTGAACTATATGCACTCAGGAAGTGATATGTCAGACTGCTCATCTCAGGAAATTGTTTCTGATCTGTTGAGAAGTTTTGGATCCTTCCTGGTGATGGTGGATGATGGCTGACCCTTCCTCTCAACAGACTATGAGTTGTGTGTACAGCATCCTCTGAGTTTTCCTCCATGTATCAGAGTTGAGTGCTCTGAGAATGGTGCTGTGCTGTGGGTTCAGCTGTCATGTAGCATGTGGGATGGAACTTTGACAGAACTCCTTTCTGTGGTTATTGCTAGAATGAATGAAAATTTAAGATGGAAATGTCATGGGTAAAACAGGTGTTGTAGCTTCATAAGCCCTAGGTGAGAGCCCAGAACCACCAGGCTCTAGGGGCCTTCAGAGCTACTTCCTGAGTATCCCAGTTAGACACAGAGGTGTGTCACAGAGGTGTGTCAGCCATTCTAGGAAGATCTGCCACCCCCGAGTCCTGGCTCCCTTCCTGCCTGTCCTCCTTGGGGAAGGCACTTCCACACCAGCAGCTCCATCCAGGCTGGTCTTTGCCCCTCCACACAAACTGACCTCAGACCATCAGACAGCTCTGTCTCAACCACAGCCTTCATTATGATAGCCACCTATCAACTTTCAGTTGCTCTGGGTTCTCTCTGGTCTATAGTGGGGATGGAGTGTCCAAGACAAACACAGAAGGCCACAGAAAGCCTGTCAAGGGGGCACTGGTGGGTCTCAGAACACGAGCCCCCCTCTCCTCCCCTTCCCTTCTCATTATTTTTTGACAGGTTCTCATTGTGTAGCCCATGATGCTGGCCTTGAACTCATAACCCTTCCATCTTAGCCTCCTGAGAGGAGTGTAGGGATTACAAATGTGTAGCACTATTTCTGACTCTTCTTTTCTTTTTTAAACTTAACACAGTATATACACATGGTAGAGAATGGACTTCATGGGGCTTTCGGTGGCCATGGATCATGCACAGATAGTTGCTGTGTGAATCCTGGCTAGAGATCACAGGCATGACTCTGTCTCTCAGGAGAAGGGCTGCATGGACGTGGGCTGTGTGGACAGGCATGTGGGGAATATTGTCTCCCGGGCAGCTCTGCTCGGTCTGTCGTGATCTGCAGTGCATCGCTCTGGGCCGTAGTTTCTGCACTGGCAGGTGAAGGATTACCCGGTTAGGTGATAAGATGTGGTCTCTTCTTAAATAACCTTCTCAGAAAGCTGGCTCCTCACCTTGCATATGCTTGCTTCAGAAGGAGTGACAGCAAACTGGGTGCTGCTGTTTGTGCCATACTCTGCTCTATGAGTTTTTGTTCCTCCCAAGCTCTGTCTATGCTTGGTCCTAGGCGTTGCAGTAGTCCATTAAACATCTATGGGGTACACACCCAAGTGCCCTCTGTCACCTGCTCAGGAGCTGGGCTCTGCCCCAGCAGATGGGCTCCTAGTGGTGCAGTCTCTGTTGTTTTCTGTCTTATCCTGCTGTAAAGAAGGGAGGCTGGCACGGAGGTAGAGCTGTTAGATTCCTAGGATGGGTACAAGTCTCCTGCTCTCAGCCCTGGGGAACAGCCATCAGGGACAGGTCCTTAGCTGCCTTGAGCATTTGTTTTAGCTCATGACAGGGAACAGGCAGTGATAAACTCAGAATGCCAGTCCTGGCCCATAGGTGCCTGGAAGCTGTCACAGTAGCATGCCAGCAGCTGGCCAGTGAGGGTCATGCTGACAGCAACCAGAGCCTTCACTCCTGTTGAGCAAGTAAATGAAATCAGCAGAGAGGCCCAAAGTCAGCAAAGAGCCAGCACACGATCTGGATTGTGTGAGAGGGACACATATAGAGCCATGACTCTAAACGGCAGCTGGAGTGGATAATTTGAACACACAGGCTTGGTAGCAGGGAAGAGTCAAGGAAGTCCAGCAAATTCTCAAGGTCATGTGAACTGGATACAAATTCATCCTTCCATTCAGGTCTGTGTCTGTGTCTATACTGTTGAAACACTGCAACCCATTTCTTCTCTGGTCAATTGTCTGGCCCAAGCAGTTGCTTATCTTGTTTGAATATTTCTGTCCTGCAGTTCACATTCAGGTGTGTACTATTTACAGCCTCCACCAGGCAGTCATTCTGGGTTCCCAGATCCAAGGTCTCCCCATGCTCTGGGACTTTGCCTCATCCAGAAGATGTGTGCACAGCACACAAGAGAGACGGGTGGAGAAAGCCTCTTGAGAGTTGAGTGGTGGCAGAGTTGTGAGTGAGAGGACAGAGTCAGCTGGGCAGGTCCCCCGGTATGTGCACAGGGCTGGGTGTGTGGTGTCTTCTCTGTGTTCACTTGTAGTTGTCTGTGGTGTTTCCTGTGTGTGCAGTGACAGCTGTCCATGCACTGTCCTCTGTAACTGTGTGAACAGGGAAATATAGCAGGCAGATCACACAGAGCCACCTGTCAGGCTGAGACATTGCTTTTGGATAAAGGCATAAGAAACACCTGAGGGTTTGGCAGAAAAATGTTCTGGCCTAAGCCCCATGTGACAACATGACTTAGGATCGAGGCTGGTGCAAGAAAAAGTGGAAAGAGTCTACTCACTGATGGAGAGGAAAAAGAACATTGAGGGTTCCGCTTTGGAGTATAAGAATCGGGAATGGCCTGCTGGAGGCTGAAGTGAGATGTCAGCCAGGTCTCTAGACATAGTCTGCTGTGTTGGAGACCAGGGTTGGAGAGTTTCAAGTGCAGGCACCAGTAGAGCAATGGCCAGGCAAGACCTTCAGGAGTGGTGTGGAAAAAGAAAGGAAGGGGAAAAAGAGTCCCAGGTCATGGTGCTTGGCTAGAAGGTAGTGTGCACCAAACAGATGAGAAGACACATACTAATCCCAGCATCTATACTGGATAGGAAAAGCACATGCATAGAAGTACACATGTGTTTATAAACATACATGCTCACACCATGCATGTATGGGTAAACACACATGCAACATGCACACGCCCATGTATATGCGTGAATTTGAGTATTTGTATATACGCAAAATTTACAGCAACATATCACTACACACACAACGCACACATGCACCACGAATGAACACACGAGCTTGTATACCTGCCCTCACATAGCAGTTTGTATAATGCACACATTCACATGTGTATGTGTACATGTATGTGCAATACAATGTAAGGCACCAGGTCAGACACACAATGGAACATATACATGTATGTAGTGACATGCATGTGAACAATGCTTGCTGTGTACACATGTATGAGTCCATGCAGCACGAAGTCTACAAAAACATGAGCATGTACAAGAGCATCTACAGTAGTGGATACAGTGCACAGAAGTGTATGTAATGTACACATGCACACGTGAATATAAAATACATGCAACTAGCATGCACAAAAGTGTATACACAAACATCAACATGCTGTGGTCTCATCTGTACATGCATGGATAGACACATGCATGTATGAACATGACACTTGTACCCTGGGAGAGAGCGGGTAGCCCATGGACCTGGGGAGCACCTCCCCGGATGACTTCCTCTGGAGGATCACAGGAGACACTGGGGAGCACCTCCCCAGATGACTTCCTCTGGAGGATCACAGGAGACACTGGGGAGCACCTCCCCAGATGACTTCCTCTGCAGGGTCACAGGAGGCATTGGGGAGCACCAACCTGGATGTCTTGGTCTATTTGAACTCTGTGCTCTCCATATATATGAAGATGAGCACAAATCGCATATCTGTGAAGAGAAAGGAGAAGCTGTTACGATTCTTCTCTGGCCATCCGCGTTGCACATCTTTTCAGCACAAGGCACCATGAAGGAGATGGCGACATAAACACTGCAGCACATTTCTCAGCCTTCCACAGGAACTCACGTCTTGGCCACACTCATTTTCTTTGCAGCTTTGCCCAGCATCCCACAGATCTGGGCTCTCCGTGGCTGCAGCTGAGGAAGCAAAGCGCCTGAAACTTGGCCATGCTGGTGTCAGTGTAGGGCTCTGTGTCTCGTGCCAGCTGGTGGTCTGTGATTTCAGCACAGTTTCTGATAACGTTTTACAACTGAAATTTAGTGAATTCTCATCTCTGTTGAGTGTGATGGAGTTCTACAGGGACTTCTGGCGCTTTTCAGAAGAAAGCATCCATGCAGTGCAGTGCACACTGCCAGGTAGACCTCAGACACCCCACTGAGAATTAACAGTAACGTACACATTTGGGCATGCCACAGGATTTGACTTCGATCATGGTTAGAAACCTGGAAAACTTCGAGGTGCAGTGCCTCAGGCGTGCAATCTGTGCTGTGTAGGAGATGGAGTTTGGAGGATCATGGCTGGAGCCTAGCCCAGACAAAAGAAAAGCCCCTGAGACTCCATCTCAACCAGCGACTAGAATGCTGTTGTATATTTGTCACCTCCATTGATAGGGGAGGCACATGGCTAGGTATGGTGGAACACACCTTTCATTGCCTACCTAGCAAGTGTAAGGCTGTGAGTTCAAACTTATTATGACCCTTCCCCTTAAAAGCCTTGGAAAACAAACAACACCTCAAGTATGATAACATATGTAATTATTATCTAAACCCCAAAAGCAGTGTAAAATATGTAAATCTGTGTGGCTGCTCTGAGACATAGCTAGTCTTGGAGATTTCCAAGAACAAATGGATGAAATCTGGGTTTTTGGAATTTCACATACCCCACTCTTGGCCACACTAGGTCACATGAGTCAGGGCAGGGCAGGGCAGATGCCTGCTGCCTCCAGTGCCTCAGGAGCACTGACCTGGCTTGCCAAGGATGAAGAAGGGAGAAGACTCAGTTGAAGAACTGAGAAGTTGTCTTTGTCCAGACTGAGGAATGGGTTCCTGCAAGGGGAGTGCCTGGGCTACCAGTGGTGCTGTGGTCAGACGATGATAACAGGGGGGTAAGGGGGCGCAGTCTCCAGTGGCTGAGCCCACACTCGCTGCTCACGGAGGAGCTGGAGCAGTGGGGTGAGCAGGGTCCTTTCTGCCTTCCACAGAAGGCCTGAAAACCCCTGGGTTTCTGTTGGCCATGTAAGGGTCCATTTTTATCACCAATAATGAAAAGATCTAATTTCTCAGTCTTTCAAGTGTGGATTTACCAACCTTTCAAATATATTTGTCATTCAAATATTTTTATATTTTCTTCCAGCAGTGAGCATTTTTAAAGAAGGTGTAGGCTGGTAATTACATATGTCTAGTTCATTTTTTTATTAGTGGAGGAAATTATATACACGAAGATATATATTTTCAAAATAATTTTACTGCAGCAAAATATATGTTTGATAATATTTACCTCCTTATCCATCGTACAGCACATAATTCAGTGACATTACACGTGCTCACAATGTGCAGCCATTACCACACATAGTTCCTGGACTCCCCACATCCCACATAACCCTGCCTGTCCTGTGGCTCTGTGCCCATGCCTCCCCTTCCTGGAAGCTGGTGCTCCAACTTGGGTCTCTACGGATTTTATGTAGGTGGGATCACACAATAATTGTGCTTTTGTTTGTCTTCTTTCTTTATTGTAGGTTATTTTGTGTGGTCGTCCTTTTTTCTCACGGCTAACTCTATCCCTGGCATTTATACAGAACACACTGGCTATCCACTCATGTGTCTGCGGACACTTGTGCTGTGTGCACCTTTGGTTATGTGAATAAAGCATCTGTGGATGTTTGTGTATGAACATGTATAAGTCCTGGTTCCTCTTCCTTTGGAAGTCTCTCCGTACAGGCTTGGAGAGGAGCCTGCAACTGCTCTCTCTACCATTTTTCTGGAATCATACTTGGCAGACATTCCAGTTCTAAGGCAAATGTTGGAATGAAACTACCAACTTCAAAGGGCCTCTTTAAAGATGTTGATGAGGAAAACCTAAGAAGAATTCAATCACGTATGTAGCACCATGCTTTGGCACTGTGTTCAGACATCTCTCTGTGTCTAGCACAGCATGTTAAAGCAGAGTTCTAACAGTTTAGTCAAACTAGACCTGGGCACAGAGGGTGTAGCTTGGCTGGGCTTGGAGCAGGGGCAGGAGAAGGAGCAGGGGCAGGAGCTGTGAGCCCTGGGCAGCAGCCTGCACAGAAGCCACTTTGGCCTGAGGATCTCCCTGTGCCCGCTGTGAGCTGTGCAGGAAAAGCATGAGCTGGCTCCATGTGCTTTACCTTGCTAAACAGAATTTAAAAATAGACGCTCCATGCAGGCTTTTAACATATCGATGCTGCAGATTCTGTAGCAACAAGAAAATAAAGGGCAGGTTCTGAAACTACACACGTTACATTATGGCTCTCTGGGGGAATGTTTATATGTAAAATAGAGTCATCAGCGACACGTTGATTGCTGGAATTCATTATCAGGGAAATTGGACTCAATATTCATTTTTCATCTTGATAAACTGCTTATATATCTCAGAAAAGATGGGTGGAAAGTTGGTGGGGGTCACTACCATATTTGCTCAGTTTCCTGCCTGAGGAGCTCTTAGGAAATGGCACAGTTCCATACAAACACCACCCCCAGGGACTGTGCTTATCTGCCATCATAAATCTAAGATGCCTTGAAGTGCTTGCTTGCGCCACATTATGAGCTGATTGTGAAGAGCTAGGTCAAGTTCCATAGGTGCACAGTGGTGGCTAGATGGAGAAGAGAGCCTGAACTTACTGTAGGTGGCCTCAGCCCGCCAAACTCGAGAGTTGTCTTCTGGGAGTAGTACTGAAGCCTGGCCACATAGTGCTGGTGTCATTAGCTTGAACTGCAGGAGGAGTAAGATGTACATGTGGCTGGGTTAAACATAAGTACCATGTCTGTGCACTGGTCAGTTTTACGTTGCCCTATGAATTAATCTGTGAATGCATTTCTCACTTGTAAAACCACAAGCTGTTAAGAATAGTGATTTCCAGGGCCAGGAGTATAGCCTAGTGGTAGAGCACTAGCCTTGAGAAAGCCCAAGTGCATAGGCCCTGAGTTCAAGCCCCAGGACTGGCAAACATAATAGAAAAAATTTTAAAAAAGATTAGTGATTTTCATATTGATGTGTGGGGGGTAGGGTGGGGGGATGGGTGTGTGTGCCAGTCCAGGGGATTGAACTCCAGGCCTGGATGCTGTCCTCAAGCTTAGCCTTACCTCTACTTCTAGCTTTTCTGGTGCTTTACTAGAGGCCAGAATCTCACAGACTTTCCTGCCTGGGCTGGCTTTGAACCATGATCCTTTATCAGCCTGAGATGCATAGTGTTACACCCACCTTGTTATGACAGAGTGCATTTATGTCTCCAGGGCCCCAACTGAGACTCACCTGAGGTCCTGAGGTCTTGGCCTGCAGGGGTGACTGGACCTCTGTTAGGTTAAACATGAACTCATGCAGATGCCGAGTCCCTAGCTTATTAATTAAACATTAGCAATAATGCTGTCTCTAGGTAACATGATATCCTTGCATTCTTTGAGAAATGCAAAATTTCTCAAGGTTATGCAGAGTATAGAAGAAACCTTCAAATTCTGATATTGTTAAAGTTACATATTGTGCTTACCTAACCTTTTTGTTTACTCTGAGAAAAGGGCAGTTTCCCATCGAAACTAAAAAAGAAAATAGTGAAGCCAGTGGACGCCATCAAGACCCTTGGCAGACTGGTGTGTGGGATGGCAGCTTTGCTAAATAGGCTGATCAGTACCTGCAGATTTTCCCTCACATCTCCACACACACCTGCAGCTCTAGGCCCTGCCTAAGGGTTCAGCTGGCTAGAGATAAACAGTAGTTAGAAAGAGTACAATTTAGATGAGCAAGTTAATGAGATGTCTAAGTTTAACATTTGTAAAAATGTTCCTTTGAATTCTAATAGTCACCATGATATTTATGTCCCTTGAAGATTTATTATCATTTGCACCAGCTTTTTCATAGGCATTTTTCCATTTTTCCATGGGATTAGTGGTGATCAGATTCTAGTGAGACAGTTTCATCTCAGATTGTAGAAGTACACAAAGAGAGAGTCGCAGCAGACAGCAAAGCAAACAAGAGGCCCCTTGTCTAACCTCAGAAGGCAGAATGATAGTGAGACAAAGCATCCATGTGGCTTGAACTTGGACCTTACCACAGGTGGGGAAGTCGGGGCCTGAGGTCAGACCAGAAGTTAGCATTGACAGTGTCTAGGGATCGTGACCCATCCCTGTCAGGTGTTCAGGGACCTTCTCCCAACCTCTTCTGTTGGTACATGTACACACCTGTGCATGCATGCTACCCCTGAGCCCAAGAAGAGCCAACCTCTTCTCTCTGGACATGTACACCCATGTGCACATGCATGCTTTATATCTATTAATATTATTACAGCTTTTATATGCCTTTTCATATGCACAGTAACAATGTAGTTAGACGACAGTATTTAAGCTTTAAAATTGTGATTATCCTCATACTTGTGTAAGGAAGGAATAATAACATTATTTTTATCATCTAGACTAGACTAGAACTCTGCAGAAAGACAGTATGAGCAGTAGAGTCTATAGTTGATGATCATTTCTCTCTATGAATTCATTTAAAATTGTCTAAGTAACCAAAAATTCTCATCTGTTAACTTGATTTAATATTTCAAGATCCCAGTGTCATGTAGACATTATAGTATGTGTTACATAAGAGACAAAACTTCCAGTGTGAGCCTGAGAACTTTGCAGTAATGGTATTTAAAGTTTGTAAACTCATTGCCTCATTGTCAAGTGCTCACATTCATTTGTTTGTCTTTGTTAAAGTTTGAAAGGTCTTAAAATCTTAGTGGTGTTATCTCTAATACATTCCTACTTTCCCATGTACTTTTCATGATTTCCTGAATGAATTATCTATAATCACCATGTATTTTCTGTACAATTAGAATACTTACACAATTAAAAAATAGTTAATTTAAAAATCTGATGAACAGAAAACCTGAGACCAAATGCAGATATCTAGGATTGTTAACATGGCTACAAGAGCCTTGTTTGATTTTTTTTGTCAGGTTGACCTCAGATGTTGGTTTGTAGCGGTAGTCTCCCAAGCACTGTGATATCCAGTACCCAGATGTGGCGGGCCGTGCACTGTGAGGGGGCAGTCTGTGCGGTGCAGGGCTGTTGTGCTGGCCCATGACTGCTGCAATGGCCAGGGCCATTAGTGCCAGGTAAAGAGTGCAGTGAACCTGTGGCCATCCTGTTATAAATAAAAGAATTGGGGATGTTTTACTTTAATATTTAAAACAGTATCTGGCTCAGCAAAGAACTGGTTATAGCTGACATATGCCTTCACCTTCTCATGCTCGCCTGTTCAGGATGCTCAGAGGAAGCCCAGCATTGGTGTCAGAGCCACGGCGAGGCTGGAACACAGATGCTCTGCTGAGTCTGTTGTCCTTTATGGTTTGGCTTGGTGCCACTGAATTTATTGAACCATTGTCACTGATAGAATGATAAAAGTTGATGGTGGCAGGCATACAAGAAGTATGAGGCACACTGAAGAAGTATTGAATTCCAAATAAGGAGTATTACATAGTTCACTTTGCAAATGTTGTGTATGTGTGTCCTTCACATCATGGAGACTAGAGGATGGGCGTGCAGGCCCCATGAGCAGAGCTTATGAGGCATCTGTCACACATTCCTGCTCAGGGCACAGGACAAGATTCGTTGCTGTCATGGCCCCCTCTGTGACCTTGAGTTTGTTCTTGTGTGGGAAGAGAACAGATAGACTTTATGAATGCAGAACTAGACTTTATGAGGATATGAGATAAGCTTTGCAAACAAGGTATTTTTCAAGTCAAGTAAACTTGTTTCTTTAAAACCAAGGAATGGGAAGACATGTACTTTCTATCCATATATATGTGAAATTTAATTATTGTAATAAGAATCTCTTAAAGTTTAGTGCGAAATGCCTTAGTTATTCAGTTGAAGGAAATTCAAGGCTGCTGATGGGCTTTTATCCAGCCTTGGGTGAGGGTTAATCCACACCTAAAACACTCAGTGATCCACCCATCATCCTACCCAAGAGCGCTTGGATTTCTGAGCAAACATGGAATGTCTCTGTAATTTGTAGCCATTTCAGTGTGCCAGTGAATAAAATCCCATTGGTCCTTGAACTCTGAAGCCTCATTGCTAGTGCCTTTTCTTCAGTGGTGACTTGGAAACTCAGATGTAAAAATCAAGATGGGGCTGGAGTTTGGCCTCGTGGTAGAGTGCTTGCCTAGCATGCACGAAGACCCAGATTCGATTCCTTGGTACCATATGCATAGAAAAAAAGCCAGAAATGGTGCTGTGGCTCAAGTAGTAGAGTTCTAGTCTTGAGAAAACCCAAGGACAGTGCTCAGGCCCTGAGATCAAGGCCCATGTCTGGCAAAAAAAAATCAAGATGAAGGTTGAGAAAGTACTTTCTGTACTCTAAAGTAGATAGTCTGGCGGTAAAGCTAACAGGACAGCAGCAGGCTTTTGGTGTGTCATGGAATCACTGCACGTCTGTCCTCAGAGGTAAAACAAGGAAAGCAATCCTCATCCTGTTATAGGGAAGATGTGTGACTATCTAATCATGACCACACATGATATTAAAACACATCATGTGGTAATTCTATTGGCTCTATATCATGTCCTGTGGAAGCCAATGGAAACTATACTGCTACGGCGGACACACAGTGGACATTGCCCCTGGAGAAGGGTACATCAAGACCACTGTGAGATGCTACCTTGAGCCTGTTTGGATGGTTATAATAGTTCTTGTTTGTTTGTTTGTCTTTGCAGTGCTAGGAATCATACCAACCCAACCCTATTATAATGGTTCTTTAAAAAGTTGAAAAACAGGCATTGGTGATAACAGGGAGAAATTTAAACCACTGCTTATTACTGGTGGAGGTGTGACAAGGTTTCACCACTGTTGAGAACAGTTTGACAATTGTTCGATATGTTAAACATGGATTTACCATGCTGGCTCACATCCAAGAGGAATGTGTCATGCAAGCACACATACTCTTAGACACAGTATTGTGTCTGCACCTTTTATGACAGTTATGACATGTCTGTAGTCCAGATGTTCACTAACCGATACATCTGACTGAACTGAGGCGTGTCCTAACGGTGGCATGTCAGAACAGTGGTGTGTCGTGAGTGAGGCTTGCCACTTGAGTGAGACATGTCAATCGTGTGTCACTTGAGCGTGGCGTGTCAGCTCAGTGGCGTGTCCTTGGAACAAGGTGTGTTGGTGGCATGTCCTTGAAGTGAGGCATGTCGGTGGCATGTCATTGGAGCGAGGTGTGTCAGCTCAGTGCTGTGTCACTGGAGGGGGACATGTCAGTGGCATGTCATTGGAGCGAGGTGTGTCAGCTCAGTGGTCTGTCACTGGAGTGAGACATGTTGGTGGCGTGTCATTGGAGCGAGGTGTGTCAGCTCAGTGGTCTGTCACTGGAGTGGGACATGTAGGTGGTGTGTCATTGGAGCGAGGTGTGTCAGCTCAGTGCTGTGTCACTGGAGTGGGACATGTCGGTGGCATGTCATTGGAGCGAGGTGTGTCAACTCAGTGCTGTGTCCCTGGAGTGGGACATGTCAGTGGCATGTCATTGGAGCGAGGTGTGTCAGCTCAGTGCTGTGTCACTGGAGTGGGACATGTCAGTGGCGTGTCATTGGAGTGAGGTGTGTCAGCTCAGTGGTCTGTCACTGGAGTGGGACATGTCAGTGGCGTGTCATTGGAGTGAGGCATGAGGGAAGCTGGGCTTACACGGCTGCAGGGACAACCCTGGAAGCCTTTTGCTGAGCCATGGTGGCCGCAGGAGACCACTCGTGGCTGTCCCTTCTTACATAATGTTGTAATGGGGGTACTTTTGTGGATAAGTATAGATGGCAATGCCTGGGATTGGTGGCTATGGAGTGATAAAAAATGTCCTGATATGGATGGGTTAATATATAGTTACACAGTTCTGTGGACATGCAAATAAAAGCACTAATCATTTTACACGATTTAGAATCAGTAATCATTTCTGTGTAAAGCTGCCAAGAGCTCATGACTTTTGATGTGAGTGGGGGGCTGTTTGGTGAGAAATTTGACTTCCTGTGGTTCTTTCTTCCTTTTCCGTCCCTTCTATCTGACCTGAATATCTGCAGTGGTTTCTGTGGAATGGAACCCATGTGTTTAAGGCTTCTTGCTTGCCTCCCTCCTGGACCTAGCCTGGGTCAAGTCATCAGGAGAACAGGACCACTGGCTTCTTGGGAGGTGTTCTGTGTTCAGCCTCTCTCCTGGTCTGCACATGCTTCTGGTGGCCAGTGGTGCATTTGTGAAGTTCTCTGGGCCTGTGCTGGCTCAGCCCTCAAGGAGAGCACTCGCGAGTGATGAGCTGGGTCTCAATGCCAGGTTTCTCACAGAGCAGTCTTTCTCAGATGAATTACAATACAGCTGCTGCTTCACACTGAGACGAGTCAGTTCTAAAGGTTTTCTTTTGGATTCGTGCCTCCTGCTGGACTATTTCAGGAGCTGTAATAGGGCATATTTTAGTCCATGCTTCATCAACTGCAAAACTGTTTCTATTTGTGAAGCGTAACATTTTATAGAGATTTTATTAAGAGCACCATTGCATTGTGGTGATGTGGAAAAAGTGGTCCAGATGGGTGGGGGCGCAGGTCTTGGACGTGGTCACAAACCAGCCTGTTTATTATATTTGTGAGTAACTGCGCAAAGGAGTTATCGTTTTTGTAGAGCAGTTTGTGAATACAATGTATCTTGATCCATGTTACTCTGTTCTACATTCTTACTTATCCCTCTCCTACCCAGCCCTTCGGGTTCAGTGATGGTTTAAAAGTGGGATTTTATCCCTAAATAAAATAAAAGGCTTTGCAAATAGCCAAACATTTTGTATACTTGGCAAAACGGCATTTATTTATATATTACATGATAAAAAAACAGTGTTGGTCTCTAATCCACCTAGACAACTTTTTTTCAAAAATAACCTGTACAGCTTTCTCCCCAGGGGCAGTCGGTTTTGCTGCTCCTTTGTGACTCACTTATGTGACTCTCCTCACTGACATGGGCTGTGAAGTTTTCTCTTCTGGTAGCCAGGTCACAGGCCAGCTTTCCCTGCTCCTCTGGCTCTGCAAGAGTCGCTGAGTAGCCACCTTTCAGTTTGGGAAAAAATTAAATCTGGAAGAAATGGCTGTTTTAATTCCATAAGAATTTAAGCACCATTGTAACCCTTCAAAAACAGTCATAGGACTCATCCAGCACCCTAATGATAAGTAGAATTTTGTCTAATGGGATTATAATGACAAAAATAATAAAACCATTAAGTAAATGATGATTACAGCATTAAATATGTTGATATCAAAATAGTTGGGAAATGACTTTGCCACACAAGCATCCCAGGGAAAACCCGCCTTTTCTCCTTAAGGTGGGGACTGGCTCGTCTCAGCTCTCCCCTGCAGAGGGAATGTCTCAGCTCCATAGAGGAGTACACAAAGCAGCCGTGGTTTTGTTATTTCCCTGAAAATACCAAGGTGATGTGGCAGTCTGTCCGCATTGGTACACAGGGGTGGGGTCTGGATCCCAGTACCTGGATGAGTGTGTAGCACAGCGAAAACATTTGTCATGTTTCCCAAGGTGGGCAGAGAATGTACCTAACAATCATGGTGGCATCAGTTCTTGTTGACAGGAGACCTATTTACTGCAAGGACCTGGGTTCACTGATTTGTCTGAAGTGTGACTGCCACTTAGCCCACCCCAAAGGTTGTTGTCTTCGAAGAAAACTTCCCACGGATGTCCTCCTGAGGTAGGGCTGTGCTCCTTAGAGGTGAGCCGGCACAGGGCTGCTGCACAGGCCTTGCTGAGCATCTGGGACTCAGTTCTTCCCTCAGGTTGGCCATCTGTCTAGATCCATGTGGTGACCTCAGAGAGACTGGGATGGGATCAGGACAGCACACATCAAGTAGTCTGCATGCAGTGTGAGAGATGTTGGTTAGATGTTTATAGTAGCTAGCTGGAATATTTTTTCCCTACCTTTCAAATATGAAAGACATAATTTGAAGAGATTCAGATATGTAGTGAAAATATCCATGATCATATATTTTTATATTTACTTTCAGAAAAATCTTACTTTACGAACCTATTCATTTTATTATAAAACATCTGTACATGTATATTAACACTGGCTGTAATAGTTCACTCTTATGTAAAGTCTGCTTAGAATCAGAAATTAGAAACATGGAGGACAATTTTTTTAAAAAAAAGGGGAACGTGAACATGGGTTGATGCCACATGCCAGCAAGATGCCACAGTGCTGGGCGAGGAGAGGAACAGGGAGACACTCTGAGCAAAACCTCACTCATTCTTAGCCCTCTGTCCTCCAAGGCAGCTGTTTGCCAGGGCATTCTGGCCTTGCTCTTACTGACCACTGTTATGCGGGCACCACTTGTCTCCTGGGTATTCTTCTATCTCTGTGAGTTTGCAGCAGACACTGTCTTCAAAAGCTCACTGAAGAGTTAATTGCCTCTGTATCTGCAGAAAACCAGCTTAAAGAAAGGAAAGGCTCTTGGTCGTGGTAGTGCAGAAGGGCATAGAATAGTTATGGAAGGCCATACTTGTTTTCGCTAATCGAGATGATGTATCATTCGATTGCTCTAGCTGGACTTTCCCCCTTCCTTCTCTAGATATTCTAGGTTGACTCGAAGCACTACACACATCTTCCTGTGTGTTTCACATGGGTGGGGCCAATGCCCCGGCCCACCTGGCCGTGCCCTGGCTGGGCACACGAGCTCACCAGCCCACACCCTCACTGGCACCTTTGTGGCTACATCAGGTATCTCACTGTGCTCCTGCTTCCTAATTCATGGTGGTGACAGAGGGAAGCTGTACTGATTCAGAAGTCAGCACGTGGGGATCCCTTGGGAATAAGCACAGCACTCCACAAGAGTAAAAGCCACAGAGGCTTTTACTCTTGTTATTTCCAGCTGGGCTGAAGTGCACTGGTACCTCTTGATTTCTTTTATCAGGTTTCTTACCTCAGCTAAGAGTCACTGCTTAGCAGTCAACCAAGACCTGGAATGACTGCTGTGTGCCTTGTACCATGCTGGGGGCTTTCAGGAAAGAGCTTATGAAGTGACAAAAATAGCTTCTTTGTAGGGAAAAATACAGCCTTGTAAAGAAAACTACCGATACTACTGATGTGAAGGTAGGGAGGTTTAAGAAAGTATTCTTTGCTGTAAAACTTATCAAATAAAATGTTGAGAGTTTCTGAGTGTGAGATGGACGTGAACGTAGAAGGCCTGGTGCTGTTTTGAAAAGGCATTTACCATGCCTGGCATGCTCACACACAGCTGCCCTTCCTGCCCCGCCTGGCGGCTCCAGTCCTTACGGAGGAAGGTCTAAGTATGCAGAGGCTGTGGCTTGGTCCTGTGGCTCAGAACTCTAGAAGCTTCAAACAGTGTCTGGAAAGCAGAGCTTATAAGCACTTATTCCTAACTTGTAGATGGAAATGGTTTTCAGTGTACATAAAAAAAATGAAGTAAATCCCTGGATTGAGACTTGGAAATCCGGGTTAGGCGCCTAGCTCTTCCAACCTCTGACCTAGGGTAGGGGACAGAGTTGTCAGCTACTTTGTCAGAATTAACTTAGGTGCTGGATGAGATGGCCAGAGCCTCCTAATTCTTTCATCCTGTCCAGGAAACCTCCGGCTGTGCCTGATTTCATTTTTATTACCTTAACAAACAATGTCAGTGTGTTGGACATGCTTCCAACTCTGTACTCTGAGAAAACACAAAGAAACTGTCCCCTACACAGGCTAGTGTGTAGTGGAGGTCTTGCTCTCGGGAGCCTGTGAGCTGGTCTGTGGTGAGGGTCTTGTTGTCAGGAGCCTGTGGTATCAGGCCCTGTGAGCTGGTCTGTGGTGGGGGTCTTGCTCTCAGAAGCAAGCTTCTTCTTTACAATGCCTGGCTCAAGACCACAGACAAACTGCTGTTCTTAGGTTGAACCTTGATGGCAGCAACTGCAGAAGAAACCAGAACCATAGCAACGCAAGCCTTAGCATACACAAATGCACCACCACAATCTTCACTGGTCATAAAGCGGAGATAGCCTGGGGTTTTCCGTGTCTGCCTTTGTCACTATTGATCATCTTAATAAGGAAGAACTAGACCACCCCACCATGCCTCAAAATAATTGCTTCCTGGGTATGTTTATCTACATGTTAAGCTTAAACAGAACAGATGTTGAATATCAGAGATATATTTCCAGTAAGTCCTAAGAGAAATGTAATTGCAAACCTCTGTAAAGATCCTCACTGGTCTGCACAGTTGTTCTGCATATTCACATCCTGACATGGTGTGCCAATGATGGCCTGATGTCTTGATGGGCCTTGGCTACTAGCATAGCTTCAGGCCACAATCTGATGCAACAAGCGGAGAATCCTGGGTGCGGCTCAAAGTCAGGAGCCTGGTGTCTGTCATTTCACAGTCTGTAGCTGGTGTGCTCTGAACTTTGTGGGTGCGACCATCCTAACTGGCATGCTGGGTCCACAAGCCTCCACCTCAGGCAAGGCAGAGGCTCTGAGCAAACCCTGGGTTGGTATATCACTTATTTACTCAGAACCTGTGTGTAGACGCCCATGAGACAGGCAGGCAGCCTCACCATGCACTGCTGTCAGGATTAAGTTCAACCTCACAGGAGTTCACACTCAGATGGTCTCAATCCATTACTTCCTCTTCTTCACCAGTTATTTAGCAGCTCAACATGATAATGGAGAAAAACTACAGAAAGAGAGAGGGAGAAATTATGTTTCAAAGGCAAGACCAATCTAATTTATATAGGGTTTGGAATTCTAAAAAAATCCAATTAGTATCTGCAAACAGCATCTTGAAATGGTAGAATATTTTGCTTTTGTTAATTTCCCCTCAACTACCAAAAACATGACAGTTCATCAACAGAAACTATTTTAAGGCTACTCTTTTTTTTTAAATTCATTATTTTATTCTTATTATTTAGTTATTTATTTTGCCAGTCCTGGGCTTGAGCTCAGGGCCTGAGCACTGTCCTTGGACTTTCTCAAGGCTAGAGCTCTACCACTTGAGCCTCAGCACCACTTCCGGCTTTTTTCTATGTTTGTGGTACCGAGGAATCAAACCCGGGTCTTCATGCATGCTAGGCAAGCACTTTAACCACTAGGCCAAACTCCCAGCCTTTAAGGCTACTCTTATTTCTGGTCCTCTCAGTACTGTTTCTCCTCATCTGTGGATGGGTGTTGGGTAGGGACCGGGCCCAGTGATCCACCCTGATCACCTGCTGCCAGCTTCCAAAGCTTGCGCACCCCTGAAAGGCTCTTTCTGCCCTCTCCTCTCTGAGCATCTGCAGAGCAGCCAGCTCCATAGAAGGTGCTCATTGCAGCTGCCTGGTAATGTTCCAGAGGAGCTAAATGCTGAACCCAGCAGGAGAGGGACAGGCTTTTGGTCTGTCTGCTGCCTGGCTCCCTGGTGGAATTCTGTTGTGTTAACAGCGGTATGAATTTAACTTCATTTTGGATATTTTAGTACCTTAATTTGTGTGGTTCTCAATTGTTACCTAGTCTTAAATGCTGCATAAGTGATAATTTCTCACTTAAAGAAGAGCATACAACTAAAACAAACTCTCACCTGCCAAGAGACAGGGAAGGCTGTGTTCCCAGGCTAGCTGCTACAGACGTCATGGAGGTGAGGTGTGTGAAGGACCAGAACAGGAAATGAGTTAGCACAGTGTGATTACTGTGTGTTGGCTACTTGCCAAACACTCAGATATTTAACAGTGTATCATTATGTAATCACTACCATCATCTAAGGATGCACTCCAGGTCAGGGCACAAATGGTGATGGAATCGGGGTCAAATTCTAATCTTTCCTAGCAAACAAAAGCATGTTTTCCTTCCACTTCTTGGAACACTTCCTGTTGTCCAGAAATCTTCTCTGCCATCCCCTACCTGGGTGCTATGGCTGGAGTTTGGTGTGTGGTAGTGATGGATGGCACTCCTGGAATGCAGCTTTGTGTACGCCCCATACCCTGGGGTACCGAGAAGGATCGCGGATGAGCACCTATGCCTGGGTGCAGTGGGCTGAGGGGAGAGCTCCTGGCTCCCGCTGCCCTCTGAGGGCAGGGGAAGGGCCCTGCTGTGGCCTGACTTGCACATCTGCAGCGGTCTTGTTGAGGGCTCTGCCTCCTCAGCCCCTGGTCCTGTGGAGGCTCTGATCACCAACAGATGTAGGAGGAAGAAAGACTGAGACTGTCTCACAGACTCATTAGGTTCCCGTGTCCATTTTCCAGCATCTCTTGTTGAACTCTGGACTTCTGCGGTTTCCCTGGCAACACAGCCTGCAAACAAACAGCACAGACTGTCTATTTGCTGCGGTGTTAGCTTTCTGGAGAGCTCATGGGGCCCTCCGTGTGTCCTTGATTCTAACTTCAGCATTCTGCCATGAGCCCCATGCCCAGACCACATGGATGATAGGCTTTGGGCCCACTGGGTATTTGAATTTAATTAGCACTTCAGAGCACTCCTAAACCCAGTTTCTTTCCCAACTTTCCCCTAATAAATAATAAGCACATTCCCCTTAGTTTAACATTTCTAACCATTGATCTTCAACTTAGCATACACTGTCAGCAATACACTCTGTGAGTCTTGAAGGGGCTGTGCTTTTTTCTGTGCCTTCTGTAGTACTCAGCAGAACACTTTTTGGTTTTGAAGCTCGAGCATAAAGTTAGTGAGACCTTGTCTCAGAGAAGAGCCATATGTAGGAGAATTGTGATCTGACTGGCCTAGGCCAAAAGCGCTGGGCCCTGTATGGAAAACAGCCAAAACTGAAAGGGCTGGAAGCATGGCTCTAGTGGTAGAGCACTTACCTAGCACATACAGGGCCTTGAGTTCAAACTCTCCCAAAAGAAAAGAATATTTTGAGCTTTAGATGTAGCTTGCAGAATCACAGAATTTTTCCAACAAAGCTGGTTTTTCTTCAGCAGATGGTGGATACAGAGAGCTGGCCTTCCCAGGCCTTTGCCCCTGTTTAGCACTCACGTTTCTCATGTGTTCTTCAGAGCTTCACGCTGGCACACATTATGTGGTCTTCTGTAGAATACTTCTTTCCCCTGTAACTGTTCTCATCTACCTATACTCCCAGCGTGCACAGCAGGAAGTAGTTCCCAAATCACTCTTAGATGCAAAATAGTTTTGTGAGTATGTATATTTAAGGAAAGGAGTATATAGATTTTAGCTCGAGGCCAGTGGAGTCTGGAAATAACAATATCCACAAAATAGAGCCCTGTGGTCCCTCAGCAAAATATATTTTTTTCATCTTTTCTCCAAGGCTTTGGATGATGTTGGGCCTTTAGTGTTTTTCCTTAAATTCTCTTATTACCTGCCTAACTTAGTTTTATTAGTTATTCATTTCATAGAATAAATGTGATTTCTTCTTTTTAACTTAACCTTTCTGGCACAGTGGTGGGCTAGGCAGAAGTCCCTCTCACATTTCTCTGCTGACGTTGATCTGGCATCTTAAGGTAGGTCTGTGGCCTTTACTCCCCCTCCTGCACCCCCAGCCTGGCCCTGTGGTGCTGCTGTCCAGAGATGACTGGATGCTGTGCTGGCACTCAATCTCAGTCTCACCAGATCTGAGGGTTGCCTCTAGTCTAATGAATGCTGGGACACTGCTGTTAGTGCAGTGATAAGATCTAATGCACATCCTATGAAACTAGGAACATTGAAAGGAGGGGGTGGGTTAGGGTTGGGGAAATGTTGGAAGGGGCGATGTGGATCATGATGTATTGTACTTACAGACTGGTGTGTGGAATGGTTATCTCTTGGTGCACCTACTTAAGGGCATTAAAGCATAGTAAAAAGTGTTTTGAAATTAAGATAGGTATTTGAAACAGATTTCAAGTTTAGTTTAACATGATGTTGGATATTTTAGAGCTCCGAAGGAGTGCTCGCTCATTCCCCCATCCCCATCCATGGACGCTGGTGTGTTAGGATGCAGAATCCAATACCTTCTCATCTCCCACCATCTACACCCACTAGTAGAAGAGGAAATCTTATGTGACAGCCAGTTGCTCTTGTGAGTTTAAGATTTCATTCATTTTTCTCATTCCTTTTATAATTGTAATTCATGTGAATTAAAGCAGTGTGCCCACGCGCTTGGTTGGATAGAGGGGAGTGTGTTGGCCTCATCATTGGAGAGTACCCAGGCTCTCCTATTGTGTCCCCAGGCTCTCCTTTTGTGTCCCCAGGCTCTCCCATCATGTCCCAGGCTCTCCCACCATGTCCCAGGCTCTCCCACCATGTCCCAGGCTCTCCCATCGTGTCCCCAGGCTCTTCCATTGTGTCCCCAGGCTCTCCCATCGTGTCCCCAGCTCTCTCTTTGTGTCCCAGGCTCTCCCATCATGTGCCCAGCTCTCCCACTGTGTTCCCCAGGCTCTCCCACTATGTCCCCAGGCTCTTCCATGGTGTCCTGGCCTCGGGGGCCTGGTTCTCTCTGTTCTAGACCTTCATGTGTGTGAGTACTGATCCCAGCATGGCAGTAGCCCTCTCCAACCAGCCTGGTGGCTTAAGTTTCTTGCTTTTTGTCACCGACTGGCGCTCACAATCTTGCCTGCTGTATTATATCATGGTATTGGCCCTATGGTGCCCTGGCTTACAGCCTTCTAAGGACCTTGTATGAGTCTCCTGCTCATCATCATTGCTCAGGATTTCTTCTCTTTCTTCTCATTTCTTTTTCTGCCAGCATCTATAGGAGACGTTTCTTACCAGGCTCCATCATGGGAGAATGCAACACTTGCCCTAGACAAAATGAGTGCCTGTTCTTATCTCTTGGGAACATTCTATTTTGACACCTCTGGAGGAGCAGCCAGAGGAGTGATTCTTTTGCTGTAAACTTTTGGACTTGATGATGATCCAGCAGCTAGTCTTTGTTTGGCTGAGGGTTATCCTATACCTTGTATGACCTGGCTGCTGGCAGTTTCTCATTCTGGCTGCTCGAAATCCTGGCTTTGAAACCTGCACTTGATGAGCAGAGTGGAGCGATATATCAGTCTCCTCAGAATCCCATGTTGTCTGGACCACCTGGACCACACAGCCCTCGCTCGGCAGATCTGGCCTGCCCTCAGGATGGGACTGGTCTTTGATTGAGCAAGTGGCTGCCTCCCAGCAGAGCTGGTCATTAGGGACCAGTACTGGAGCCTGGTGAGGTGCTAGAGGAATCATTTTGTTCTGGGCCTTCATTGTTGAGTTGTAGCTGTAGTGGTCTCAGTGAGTCCTTTTCCAGGGCTCTGTGGGCCTGAAGGCCTGTGGCCCCACTCATTTGTCTGGTCTTCACTTCCCTCGGCCAAGGATGTTGGAGGGAGCATTGCTGTACGGAACATGCATTCCCACCCTGGCTGCTCCACACTATAGATGGGGTACAATGCAACACCTGCAGTGTCGGCACTGGGCTCTCGGGCAGCCCCATGGTGTCCCACCAGGAGCTGGACAGCCCCACAGTGTCCCACTGGGAGCTGGGCAGCCCTGCGGTGTCCCACTGGGAGCTGGGCAGCCCCATGGTGTCCCACTGGGCTCTTGGGCAGCCCCACATGTCCCACCGGGAGCTGGACAGCACCACGGTGTCCCACCGGGAGCTGGACAGCCCCACGGTGTCCCACTGAGAGCTGAGCAGCCCCACGGTGTCCCACTGGGAGCTGGGCAGCCCCGCGGTATCCCACCGGGAGCTGGGCAGCCCCACACATCAGCACTGGGACTCAGATGGTTTCCGTTTTCCTGTAGATCTGTGATGGTGAGGTAAGGCTCAATGTGCAATCCAGTTGTCCACTGGAGCAGAGTAAGAAGTCATTCTGCTCTGGTTTGTAGAGGCCAGCTCGTCCCTGCGGTCTACCTGTGTGAGCCCACTCTTCACCTGCACAGCAGTGTCATGGGATTGAAGTGCCTGGAACCTCCTCTCAGTGTCTTGAAACCAAGTGCTGTTCAGTTCCAGAATCCCAAATCCACATATGTCTGTGAATGGTGTGATGAATGAAAGGGAGTACAGAAGATGAAAATGTACTGTCTTTTAATTACATGTACTTTTATTTGGGGGATATGGAAAATTCACTCTGAATTATCTCAATACCTACTGGTAGTGAACAGGTTCACACTTAACTGAAATCCTGTTATCTGTTCACACTTGTATGTGTTATCTTTGAACAGTTTTTTTAAGAAATTAAAACATAGCCATAGTAATCTGATGGAAGAATTGGTTGGTTATCAATCGCACTTTCTAGCAATTTTTAATTAATTATTTTATTTATTAGATGATGTTTCATATTAAAAATTATGCAAATTATACACAATTGCAACTAAGTCTTTGGCTTGGGTAATAGTTTTTTTATAGTCTTGCTGGATTTTAGTATTTCTACCATATTGAAGCAGCTCTTTTACATACCATTTTTAACACATATGCTACTCCAGTGTATGAACAGTCTTTCCCCCAAGGCTTCCTTGCACTTCCTCTCAAGACTGAGAACAACCCTGTGGTGTCCAGCAGGGCACCTTTTATTAAACTAAGGCTGACCTCGTTAGAAGCATTGCATAATTTGGAACCTTTTGTAGAAGGCTCCAGCCAGTGGCTATAAGCCAGGCTCCCCCAATTTGAGGGAACTATAACAAGATATTTGAAGCCCTTTATTTTTAGGGATGGCATGAAAACAAGCAGCAGGCACAAAAGTCAGGAGAAAGCTGGGACTTCTGATGTGGAAGATGCAGCAAACTGAGGCAAAGGGAGGACTTGTTCTGTCTCCTACTGCGATCCAGGGACCCGCCACCCCTCAGTACTCAACTTGCTCTCTTGTCTCTGTGGTTCAGGAGAGGAAAGGGCAAAGCCATAGTCAGGTACTTACTTGGCTTTAGGCCAGGAAACTTAGCCATATGGTTAGAGAAGGTTCTGGTTCTTCAGGCCACCCAGGAACCACTCACTGGCTCTTCTCTTGGTTCAGTGTGGGACAGTGTGGTGGTGGGGTGGTGGGGGGGCAGAGCATCTGGGCAGGACTGGATCTTCTATCCCCTCCTCAGTCTCTGCTTCCCTGGTAGGGGGTCTGAACAACAGCTTGTGAGATTGTCACCTCAGGCTGGAGGAACGTTCTGTTAGATGTAGCATCAAGAAGAATGGGATTCCTTCAGGAGGTGGGTGTGGTGGCTGTGTCAAGTCAGTGCTTTGTCTGCATGAGTCACTGTGTTCTCAGCAAGTTGCTCAATGAAGGGAAAATGAGTTCTGTTATTGTTAAAGAAGCAAGATGGTACTGTGCAGAAGGTTTAACTGGTTCCCAGGTCTTCTGAAAATAACTTGCCTTTAAGCTGTTGGAAGGTTAGAATTTCCACCTCTGGGTTAGTTCTGCTGTGGTATTGTCAGTGTAGACCACAATGAAATGAAGCTGCCAGGCAGACGTCCAGATGAGTGTAGTAGAGCTGGTTTCTTGTGACAGTCACCCCACCATGAGTGGCACACACGTGTGTGCACCATGGTCACCTCCTGAGGGTGTGCCCTTCCACCTCTTCAGAGGAGTGAGTGCTTGGTAGCAATCAATCTGCAGGTCGTGGATTGCCAAAAATGATGGCATGAGTATTAATCACTAAGCTCTTCAGCAGGGGGAGAACCACATGTGCCAAGCTACTTTATCCATCCTATGAAAGGAGATTGAAAGAATCCAGGGTAGATCTGTCGATGCCAATTCTGTTGCATTTCAGACTTAACTCCAACTCTGTGTCAGCTTTACTAATGAAGATGCTTCAGGATTTGTTTTTCAAATGGAAAACTTGAGTCCCTATCAGTTGACATGCAAAGTGAATTGAATCACAAGATTGGAACCAGAGTCTTAGAGCCGCACTGGGTGCACTCTTGTGTGTCAGTCAAGCCATTCGCCTCTGTAAGCCAAAGGAAGGGATGTTTCAAAGGACATGAATAAGGGAGTCTGTGGAGAGAGGTGAGGGAGCGGCAAAGTGAGCCGCCACTCTGCAGCCATCTGTAGTACAGAAGGGACTGAAGAGTTAGGGACCAAGAACTGAGGATGGGAGAGGCATGTGCATAATTGCCAAGCAGTCCTAATCAGCACATAGTCAGATCCTTATTTCAGCCCCTGCTGTCAAAGGGATGGGAAACAGTTCGGGGTGAGGGAGCAAGTCTCAGTTTCCTGTGGGTGGTCTGTCCATTCGAAGCCCTTGTGCCTTCGGAGTGGCTTTGGCCCCTGGCCATACAGACGTTATTCATCATCCCTGTCCTTCCTCTGTTTTCCAGGGTGATGGCAAAGTGACTGCAGAGAGAACAGCTTGGAGCAGAGATGCTTACAAAAGGGAAGCAAGGATGCCAAGTGTTTCCCTGGCTTTCTGTTCATTCTTGGGCCCAGTCAGTAGCTACTGCTTTTCAGCAAAAGCAGCCTTTAAGCACTTCTTAACAAAAGTATGCCACTAAAATCAACTTATTTTAAGATGTTAAAATATGTGTTTAAATATCTAATAAATCTAGATGTTTTATTTGATATTTCCCCTTTTTAATTTTTTTAAGTCACCTTTGAAAATAACAGTACTATCGGTTCAAGATGATCCTTAACTTCCAGGCATTAGAACACCACCCTGGAGCACTAAGTTCTCTCACCACTGAATACCCCACAGCGAGGGTGAGAAATACCTGACTGAGCATGGAAGTGTGGATGTGGGTTTTCCATTAAACCATAAACTGTGTCCTGATTTGATTTCATGACAAGTAGAGATCATATGTGGCACAATGGGTTGTACTCTGCTCACACAATGTGTCTTCACCCCAGATAGACTGAACTCCTTACATGGCCTTCTGAGAACAAGGGAAAGTGCAAAAAATATGAGGGTTTGAAAAGTGAGATTACTGGACATTCTCTTGAATTTTCTTCTCTAATTAAATGGTAACATATGTAATTGCATGCACGAATACCTGCATGAATACACATGTGCACAAGCACAGCACACAGGCATGCAAATATGTACATCCATCCATATGCAAGCACACATGTACCTGTGCTCATACATTTGTGAACACTCACACATGTGTATTACACAAGCATATCTGCAAGTGTGTTGGTCCAGGCTGCTTGTCTGAGCACAGTAACCAGACCCTAGCTGGGTTTATTTCAGTTACTGGGTTTACTATTAGTTCCCACCTCTCCTTTTACTGGGTCTTTTCCATCTCAACTTCTTAATTTTGATCTTTGCTGTTGTTTTTATTGTCAAGTGGTTACTTTTATCAGAGGTGTTTATTTCATGACGCCTTCCTGGATGAGAAAGTGTGCCTTTTGTTCTTGGGTCCATGGGACGATGGGCTTCTGCTAAGCCCCAGAGTTGCATGCCTTCTCCCACAGGGTCTGCACACAGCCTTGGTGCAGGAGTACTATCACTATGACTTTCTGTTTCTCTTGGGGCACTAGAACGGACTGTGGGTTGTGTAGATGTCTGTAGAAGTGCCGGGCACTGCCACCCTGTGACTATGTGGGAGCCCATTTGTGTCCTCTGAGCCTGTGGGTAGGTCACCTGGGCAAAACACCCGCTCACCTTACCTGGGGAGCTTCTAGGAGGAAATGTGTTCATGGCTAACTTGATCTCTTCCCTGAACTACATGAGTGACGAAATGTTAGAGAGTAAAGCTTAATTATATAAATGGGACTTTAGTTCTTGATCAGAGTGATACTTTCTCCTGTAATACCTTGGGCATTTTAGCTTTGGTCTGCTTGGTTTCTGTTTGGTCTCCTTGGTGCTGTATCTTTTGTGGGCGTAGTGGTTGTCTGTCTTCCTCTGTGTCTTCCACTACCTGCTGCAAATGTCTCCCTTTCTTCCCGAGCCTTGAAGTAGGCCCTGTCTTCCCCTGTGGCTTCCGTCTGAGCACTGCACTCCTCTGTGGTGGCGGTGGTGCTTCCTGGGTTATTGCTTTGGCTCTTTCTTTGTTTCTCCTTTACGTCTTAATGATGGCCCCATGCTCTGTTTGGGGCAGACTAGGAACCCATTGTCCAGTGCACCTTGACTCGGCCTGACTGACCCAGTCATCTGCTCTTAATTTTTTTTGCCAGTCCTGGGGCTTGAACTCAGGTCTGGGGCACTTTCCCTGAGCTTTTGTGCTCATGGCTGGCTTTACCATTTGAGCCTCAGCTCCACTTTTGACTTTTTGCTGTGGTTAATTGGAGATAAGTGTCTCAAGGACCTTCTCTGGCCAGGCTGGCTTTGCACTGAGATCCTTAGATCTCAGCCCACCTGAGTGGCTCGGGTTGCGAGTTATGAACCACACTTGCTCCTTCAGAACAGATGCTGCAGTGCCTCTCCCTGGTTGGGAATTGCTCCATAGCTGCTGCATCTCCATTTACCCAGTCCTTGGAGGTCACATTGGTTGATGGCCATGCAACCCATCTCAGTTTCCTGTTGAACTTTGGGATCCTCCTTGTAGGGCATGATGAGAGTTGCCCTAAATGGGACTTTCTCTGAGTGAGTTGGCTGCATCTCTGCCAGGAATCTGTCTGGCATTTATTGAAAAGCCATGATTTTTATGTAAATTCCATGCATTTTTTCATATATTTTTTATTGTAATTAATAGAAGGGTTACATTATATTCACCAGATAGGTGCATTAATTCCCATACATTGATACCCTTTCTCATGTCTTTGTCCCCATTTCCCTCCCCCCCACCCCCACCCCTCATCTTGTTTTCCCCCTTCCCTATCCAGTTTCAAATAACCAAATACAAATATATCCGATATATCAGATAACAAGGTGAGATACTGTAACAATATGAGATAACCAAGGGACAGCAAAAGAGATGAGAGATAACATAGCACATTAAGGACAACAATCACTCATTATATGGCTTATGTTTCTATATCCTGGAGATCCTTTCATTTAGTGTCCTACTATATGGTCTTTTGTATCTAGGTTTTGCTCTATTGCAAATCTCTGCTAGGAAAGCCCAAGGTTTCTACTGCTTATGATGAATGAGGGAAACCATTGAGTCTATGTTCCTTTGAGCCTGGCTTACTTCACTTAATATGATTTTTTTCTAAGTCTTTCCATTTCCTAACAAATGGGGCAACGTCATTCTTTCTGACAGCAGCATAGAATTCCATTGTGTACAAATACCACATCTTGTTGATCCACTCATCAACTGAGGGACATCTGGGTTGGTTCCATATCTTTGCTATGGTAAATAGTGCTGCAATGAACATTGTTGTGCTGGTGGATTCCATGCATTTTTTATTTCTGATTTTTATTAAAAAATTTATTACCATTGATTTTTACATCATATTTCAAATGTCATGTTTAACAAACAAGTAATCAAAAAAGGAATCTCTATATACAATTACTGGCACACAGATTTTAGAACATAATTAAAATTAAACTGAGGGCTTATATGTCATAGATACATATTAATATATGTAATAAAACATTATGTCTATAGATTATATAGCCCAACATAGATTTTTATGGCTATATACTTATGTTTATATTTCCAAGACCATGTCCATAACCTTGGATACCCAAATATTGAGCCCTCGCTCGCTCTTTTACTGTTTGGATCTAATATCCACATATTAAGGATACCATGCACCTTTTGTTCCTTTGGTCTTGACTTGTCTCACTCAACATGATTTGCTCTAATTTCATTCACTTCCCAGAAAATGCCACTATTTTATCTCGTCTGTTGGCTATGTAGAATTCCACTGTGTGTGTGTGCGCGGGCGCACATGTGCATGTGTGTATCACATTTTTGTATCCCTTCATCAGCAGTAGGACATCACGTGGACATTGTGTCCATCACGTGGACATTGTGTCCATCACGTGGACATTGTGAATAGTGCAGAGATGAACATGGCTGAGCAGGTGTCCTTATCATGTTCTGGGTTATGAAACACAGGATAGATGCCTAGAAGTGGTATGGCGGGATCGTAGGGAAGGTCTATTTTCAGTTCTTTAAGAAACCTCCACACTGCTTTTCAGAGTGGCTGAACTAGTTTACAATCCCACCAGCAGTGCAGTAGGGTTCCTTTTTCTGCACAACCCCGCCAGCATCAGTCATTGTCTGAATTCAGAATCTTGGTCATTCTTATTGGAGTAAGGTGGTATTTTAGGGTTGTTTTTATTTGCATTTTCTTTATTACCATGAATGATGAGCATTTTCTCATATGTTTTTCTGCCATTTTAATCTCTTCTTCCGATAAATCTCTCTTTAGTTCCTTTGCTCATTTAGTGATCGGTTTGTTGGGTTTGGGGAGGATTCACTTCTTGAGTTCCCTGTAGATACTGGATATTAAGCATTTGTCTGCTATATTATTGGTAAATATCTTTTCCCAATACTTAGTAGCTAAGCCTTTGTCTGAGCAGAAACATTTTATTTTTAGGAAGTCCCATTTATCGAGTCTCTCTCCAACCTGTTGTGTCCCTGGATTCTGTACAGGAATCTTTTGCCTGTGCCTATCATGTAGCAGTTTCAAGGTTTCTAGTCTGACATTAAGGTCTTTGATCCATTTTGAGTTAATGCTTGTCCATGGAGAAAGGCTAGGGTCAATTTTTAGTTTTCTGCATGCAGCTGCCCAGTTTTGCCAGCACCAATGATTGAATAGCCTGTGTTTGTTCTACTGAATATCTCTGGCTCCTTTGTCAAATATAAATTGACTATAGGTATGTGATTTTATTTCTGGATCTTCTATTCTGTTCCATTGATCTTCTGGTCTATTTTTGTGCCAATACCATGCTGTTTTCATTATTATGGCTCTATAGTAGAGTGTGAAGTCTGGTATTGTAATACCACCTGCATTGCTCTTTTTGCCTAGAATTGTTTTGGCCATTCCAGGTCTTTTTTTGTTCCATATGTGCCTTTGGATTACACCTTTTATTTCAATAAAGAATGTCTTTGGGATGTTGTTGCGGATTGCATTGAATTTGTATGTCGATTTTGGCAGTATGGCCATTTTCACTATATTGGTTCTCCCTATCCATGAGCATGGGATGTCTTTCCATTTCCTGGTATCCTCTTTAATCTCTTTCATTGGGCTTTTATAGTTTTCATTAAATAATTCCTTTACATCTTTGGTTAAGTCAATTCCTAAATATTTTATTCTTTGGGGGGCTATTGAAAATGGAATTATTTTCTTGATTTTGCCTTCTTTTCCGTTTTGTTGGTGTACAAGAAGGCTACTGACTTTTGCAGGTTGGTTTTGTTTCCTGCCACTTTGCTAAAGTGGTTTATTAGTTCTAGAAGTTTGGGAGTGGAATTTATTGGGTCTTTCAGGTATAGGATTATGTCATCTCTGAATAGGGATAGTTAAATTTCTTCTTTCCCTATGTGGATCCCTTTGATGTCCTTCTCTTGCCTTATTGCTCTGGCCAAGGGATCCAGCATTATATTGAAGAGAAGTGGAGAGAGTGGGCATCCCTGTCTAGTTCCTGATTTTAAGGTAAATGGGTCTAGACTTTCTCCATTTAGTATGATACTGGCTATAGGTTTGTCATATATGGCTTTAATTATTTTAAGAAATGTACTTCCTATTCCTATTTTTTCTAGTGCTTTCACATGAAAGGATGTTGTATTTTGTCAAATGTCTTCTCCACGTCCAGAGAAATTATCCCATGATTCTTATCCTTAGCTCTATTGATATGATGTATTACCTTGATTGATTTTCGAATGTTAAACCAGCTTGCATCTGTGGGATGAAGCCTACTTGATCATAGTGTATAATTTTTTAAATTTCTTTCTGGATTCTATTGGCTAGTATTTTATTGAAGAGCTTTGCATCTGTGTTCATTAGAGAGATAGGTCTGTAGCTCTCGTTGTTTGTTGGGTCTTTCCCTGGTTTGGGGATGAGTGTGACATTAGCGTCATAAAATGATATTGGAATGGCTCCTTCTGCTTCTATTTCTCAGAAGGAGTTTCAAGAATATAGATATTACTTCATCTTTAAAAATCTTGTAGAAATCCGCAGTGAAACAGACTGGACTTAGGCTCTTTGGTTGTCATTTCATTGCATGAAATTGTTTTTTTCAGTTTGCTTATATCTTCTTGGTTCAATATGGTAGCCTAGATTTTCCTGTTTCTTTGAATATAGACCTTGGAAGTACTTATTCATAATGGACTGAATTTCTTGAATATCGGTTGTGATTGTTCCTGTAGGATCTCTATTCTTGTTTATTTAAGTCTCCCCTCTCCTTTTTTTTTTTTGCCAGTCGTGGGCTTGAGCTCAGGGCCTGAGCACTGTCCTTGGACTTTCTCAAGGCTAGAGCTCTACCACTTGAGCCTCAGCACCATTTCTGGCTTTTTTCTATGTATGTGGTACCAAGGAATCGAACCCAGGTCTTCGTGCATTCTAGGCAAGCACTCTACCACTAGGCCACACTCTCGGCCCCTCCCCTCTCCTTTTTTTGATTAATCTTGCCAGGGGTCTGTCAATTTCAAAGAACCAGTTTTTGATTTATTAATTTTATGTATAGTAGATCTTATTTCAATCTCTGATATTTCTGATTTTATTTTTGTTATTTCTGTCCTTCTAGTTGTTTTAGAATTAACTTTTTCTTGCTCCTGTAAATGCTTCAATTTCTTCTTTAGGTTATTTATAGGAGCTTCTCCTGTCTTTTTAATATGGGCTCCTAATGTGATAAATTTTCCCCTTAAAACTGCTTTTCCTGTGTCCAGTGAGTTCCTTTGTGATGTATCTTGATTGTCATTACATTCAAGAAAGTTTTGATTTCTTCATTGATTTGTTCTGTAACCTAGGAGTTATTCAGAAGTATGTTCTTCAGCTTCCAAGTGTTTGAAGGATTTTTTACCCTTTACTATGTTGTTTACGACTAGTCTGTTTCCACTGTGATCAGATAGAATACATGGGATTATACCAGTCCTCTTGTATCTGTTTAAGTTTTCTGTATGAACTATTATATGGTCTATTTTGGAGTATATTCCATGTGCTGCTGAGCAAAATGTATAAAGTTTTGCCGTTGGATGGAAGACTCACTCTGTGTATATCTGTTAAGCCTACCTGGGCTATGGTGTCATTTAACTGAGGGGTGTCTGCTTATCTTTTTCTGAGTTGATCTGTCTTTTGATGATAGTGACTTATTGAAGTCTCCTAGTATGCCTGTGTTTGAATATCTTGTTCTGTAATGCTAGGAGAGTTTACTTGACATACTTAAGTGCTCCCATGTTGGGGGAGTGAATGTTTATAACTGTAATATTCTGGTTATAAATTGACCCCTTCGGTAATATGTAGTGGCCACCTTTATCTTTATATACTGATTTTACTAAGAAGTTAGTTTTGTCGGAGATTAATGATTGCTACTCCTGCTTTTTTGCATGGTGCGTTGGAGTTGAAAATTTTTTTCTATCTCTTCATTTGGAGTTTGTTTCTTTCCTTGGCAGTGAGGTAGGTCTCTTGGAGACAGCATATTGATGGATTGTGTTTCTTAATCCAATCTGCTGTTCTCTATCTTTTGATTGGATTGTTCAGCCTGTTCACATTTAGGGAAATTATGGAGATGTGGTTAGCAGCCTTTGTCATTATTTATTTATTTATTTATTTTTGCCAGTCCTGGGCTTGAGCTCAGGGCCTGAGCTCTGTCCTTGGATTTTTCTCAAGGCTAGAGCTCTACCACTTGAGCCTCAGCACCACTTCCAGCTTTTTTCTATATATGTGGTACCGAGGAATCAAACCCAGGTTTTCATGCATGCTAGGCAAGCACTTTAACCACTAGGCCAAACTCCCAGCCCCTATTTATTTTCTTTTTGTGTTTCTCTCTCGCTCCTTTTTCCCTCTTTTTGTTTACTGATTTACAGGTGATAGCTTCTTGATGGGAGTTCTTGCTGTTCTGCAATTTGTTATTGATTATTTCATATTTTTTGTAATGCTGGTTTAGTGCACAAATATTCATATGGCTTCTCTTTAGAATAAAATATTCTTGTTTCTTCTTCAAATGTAAATGCTAGTTTCACTGGATATATCAGTCTGGGTTGGCAGTTGTCTTTTGAAAAAAATAAGTAATGTACTTTCCTGAACTTTTCATCTAAAAATATTTTATGGTATGATACCATTGTTGATTTGGGTAAATGCTTTGAGTATAAAACACTCTAAAATACTGAGTAGCTGCAAGGTGACATTGCCCAAAGCAAGTTGCACAGACAGGAAGAGAAGAAGAGGTTAACTTGTATCTTTTTTTGGACAGAGACTCAATATGTAGCCCATGCTGGTTTTGAACTTGTGACCTCCTTCCTTATCCTTCAAATGCCAAATGCTGGGATCCCAGCTGTGTGCCACCACAGCTGGCCTCAAGCTGTTTTTGAGTGCAAGCAGAGGTTGTCTTTTGGAACTAATTGAAGCCTCACTGCTTTAGCCATGGTGTTCTGAGGAATATTGAAACTTTGCAAGTCACAGAGGCTCCGTGCTTTTGTCAGCTACCATCTATCTTTTTCTGTATTGCTGCAGAGTGTTTACAAATCAGAATTTCTCCCAGGGTTCAGGTGGCTATTTCAAATGACTCAGTAAAGGAGGAAACTTCATTGGTATTGCCTTGAAGGATGGAAATTCAGTCCCTGGAAGCTCCAAGAATCCAAACAGGCTTGGTTTGGAGTTTATGCAGTGGAAATAGGAGCCCAGTATATAATCTAGAAGGTCCTAATTGTCTTGCGTAAAGCTAGGGAAGATTAACCATCCATAAATAATCAAGGCACTGTGGGAAGTGTGTGAGCCTTTGCTTAGACTTTGTGATTTCCATCATATGTTTCAGTGAATCTCCATCTTTGCCCCAAATGCAGATGGAGAACTTTGGATACCAGGACAAAGGTCACCAAGGAGGGTCCATCAGATACCAGGGCAGAGGTCAGCACTGAGAGTCCATCAGATATCAGGGCAGAGGTCACCATGGAGGGTCCGCTAGATACCAGGGCAGAGGTCACCACTGGGGGTCCTTCAGGTACCAGGGAAGAGGTCACCATGGAGGGTCCATCAGATCTCATGGCAGAGATCACCACTGAGGGTCCACTAGATACCAGGACAGCGGTCACCACTGAGGGCCATCAGATATCTGACAGAGATTACCTCTGAGGGTCCTTCAGGTACCAGGGCAGAGGTCATCTCTGAGGCTCCCAGTTGAGAATGGCATTCAGGCCCAGGGGTCTATTGTTAGTCACTGTGTTTGATATAAGATCTGGTTTTCAAAGGAGCTTTTTATCCTGGTCCTGTGACCCCATCTGTCATTAAAGTGAAAAAAAATCTATTGAGATGCCACATTTAACTTGCTTAACTAAATGCATGCTGAGAAAATTACCTTTGAGAAATGAACAGTTTGTTATTAGAAAAAGAGCCAAGTTTTGAAAGAAGGCTAGATTTTTTTTTGCCTGAAGATTGATTTGTACTTCTCCATTTGATAGAAATAAAGTTTTTCTTCTTCTAAAAAAAAGGCTAGATTTTGATAGCAATATTCAGTATGTTATTCTTCAGCGATTGTTTGGGCAAAACTGTTTACACATGGCACCGAGCTGCCCTGGGTGACAGCCGGCTCCATCGGGCCTGAGCCCCATCTGCTGTACCTCCTGGGCTAAAGAGGGTGTGGGAAGGACAGGTCAGCCATGGTATCTGGGCAGAAGGAGAGAGAGGCCACTGCTGGCTGGGGTCTGGGACATAGAGTCCGAGTCCGGTAAGGTCCACTTTCATTTTGGAAGGGCCAGGAGCAAAGAGCAAACCCCGTGGTTGATGGGCTGGTGAGCAGCCCAGGCCCACAGGACAGTAGCTGGGTGGACTTGAGCAGGTCACTGGGGCGGGGGCATGGGGCGACCAATGCATCTGAACAGACGGAATAAGCAAGTAAGGAAACATGCTGTTTCCTGGGGTATCTACTGTGCCTAACTGTGAAACCACCGGATAGTGGCCTGGAGCATTGTCTGTGCTCTGGGTGGGGAGGTGGCCTGGCCAGAGCATGGCGCCACAAAGGTTCCTAAGCTGACAGTTTCTAGGTTGTGAAAATGCCTGCCTGGAGCCTCGTGAGCACCAGCGAGCCCTTTGCTGGGGGTACTAGTGAGAACCTGAACATTGGCTAAAAGTAGCCCTGATTCTCCAGGCGAGAGTAAGTTCTAAGTAGTTTCTATTTTTCACCAGAATTATCTACTGATCCAAGATTATAACCTCACTTGCCATTTGGACATAATTCATTTTTTTTAAATTAAGACATTTTAAAAATTAAGCATTGAAAATTTGATTTAAAAAATAAATGTCAGGGCCGGGAGTTTGGCCTAGTGGTTAAAGTGCTTGCCTAGCATGCACGAAGACCCGGGTTCGATTCCTCGGTACCACATACATAGAAAAAAGCCGGAAGTGGTGCTGAGGCTCAAGTGGTAGAGCTCTAGCCTTGAGAAAGTCCAAGGACTGGCAAAAAAAAATGTCAGTCGTTATTATTTAGAACTGTTGCTAAGATGAAAAAGGTTATTTAAAAATTGAATTACTAGGGGAGGGAAATGGGGACCAAGACATGAGAAAGGGTATCAATGTATGTGAATTAATACACCTTCTATCTGGTGAATATAATGTAACCCTTCTATTAATTACAATAAAAATATATGAAAAAATTGAATTACTATTATTTTTTTACTGGGAAGGTAAATCATTTCAGTTTCTCTGATGCTCATTTGTATCAAAGCTCATAGTCTCTAATGCACACAAAGCCACCAAGCAGTGTGAACAGGCACTGATTGCATTGTGGTGTAGAACTGTAACAGGCAAGCAAACTTGTTAAACATAATTTTCTTTAAAGTAGAATGAATACTTATCAAAAATCATATTATCTTCTGCATTATAGTTTTAGATGGGCCATCTATACATGAGAGAATTTTAAACCCCATGCATGCCTGTAGGTGCCTTATGTAAACTAGACAGAGAAAGGGGCAGGGGTGGGAGGGCTGGCTCTGGGTCAGCCAGCAGACCAGGGGCCCTGAGGTTGCTGGGTCCCCCTCAGACCTGCATCCTGCACATTGGGCCTTCAGAGAGCAGATCCCATGACCAGCAGGGCTGGTTCTCACGCCAGGATGAAGTCCTCTCCCAGGAACCTTGCAGGCCCTCAGAGAGTGCAGGTCAGCCCGAGGTCACTGGTTTTGTCATCCACATGTTCTCTGTCCACTGCCATCATGGCAGGTGGAGGAAGCCAGCTGAGGAGTGCAGGGTCATGATCCACAGACCCAGCCTCACCCCTCCTCCTGGCTGCTTGAGCCCAAGTGGCTCCTTTTGGTGTCCTCGGGCATCAGGACCTGACTGTGCCAGCAGCCCAGCTCTGTGTCCCTCCACAGACTTCTGCCTCTCTCCCCGGGACCAAGGCCACACAGAACCAGTACCGGGCGAGTGCCTTTCCCTCCACAGGCCACGAAAACACACTGGAATCACACTGTCTCTTTCCACAATGCCTCTTTTGGCCTAAGGAACAAGAAATGAATCTGAAGGATGTATCAGATACTGGAAATTAGATTATTTTGTACACTTACTTCTGGAGAGCACACCTTTAGCTTTGAGTGTGAAAAATGAGGTCTGATTTCCAGATCCAACTTTACACACTGGATCTTTCTCAGTTCAAATAGTATTCAGAGGAAGTGGATGTAGTGAGATAATTATACCCCATGTCAGTAGGACATAGAGTCCATTACTGAAACTCAGCAAATATCTCCCTTTGTTCTCTGGGAATTTACATGGTGAAGAGCCAGAAATTTCACTCAGCTTCAGTTTAAATTGTTCTGTATGTAAAATGGGTCTCATCTCACCAGTCTCCAAAGCTCTCATCCTTGTAGGCATAACCCTGTAGAGAAAAGAGGTAGTTGTTTTTTAAGGGAATCTGGGTCTAGAGAAGGAGCTGAGTGTGTAGAGTGCCTGCCTGTCAAGTGCAAGGCCCTGGTTTAAAAAACATAAGCAAATGCACTAAGGGGCTGTCAATGTCAGAGACCCATTTATCTTTACAAAACATGTCTGAGGTTGGGTTTGAAGTAGGTTCACACTAATCAGACAGTTAGGCACGTCTTGTTTTGCACTTTACTTTCATGGACTTGCCTGAGTGCGAGCACACTTCTTCTCACAGAGAGCTACCAGGCAGACTTTTGTGTTAAGTGAAGCATGATTACTTCACTGTGGTTGCTGCCAGTGAGCTGAGCACTTGCTCTTGTTTCACAAACTATTTTTAAGGACCCTTAATTGATTACTAGCAGGCAGTTACAAATATACATACCTATATTGAGTGCATAAACACACCGTTTGAAAAGTCAACAGTAGAAAGCTATGCTGGCAACCCTCAGCCCTGCTCCACTAACAATGATGTCGCCGTTTGGATGGCAGTTAGCTGTAGAGTTGGAGTGTCCCCAAAGGGTCCTAAGGAAGGAAGGATTGGTCCCTGGGGGCTGAGGGGTGGCTGAGTGAGAGATGGCGAAAGACTGGACCCAGGGCTGGGAGGGGGCAAGCCTTTGGAGGTGAGCCTATTTACCTGGGAGTCTGTAAGAAGTTTTGGGAGCCCTTTGGACCTGTGTCTGTCTCCCCCTTAGCTGAGAGCCACTTGCTACAGCAGGTTCTCCTGAATGGAGGAGGAATCCTCAGGGAAAGTAAGTCTCAAAGATGAGCAGCTCCTACGGGAACTCGGGGGCCCTGCGTGGGGACACTGGCTGGTTTTGTGTTGGGGCCTGTGGACCTCTTAGAGTACACATTGTAAGCACATTTGGAAATGAGTGGAGCTCACATTCTGTCAGATCCCCCTTCTTCATCCAGGCGTGTCCAGATGTTGTTACTTCAGCTTTGCCAAGGAGGTGGTAACAGTGCAGGGTAAATGGAATGAGGGAAGCCATGGGCATGAAAAAGAGCAGAAATGAACAATACATTGAGTATCCCCTATGCAAGTGGGTAAATTTGGTACAAAGGGCAGAGGTCATTTGATCAAGACCGTAACAAGATCACTCTGGGAATTCTCATCCAGCACTTGTCTAGTGTGAGTTTACTTGATAATGTAACTGCCAGTGACTAACAGGAAGTACACATCCATTTTAAAATCTGATGATGACAAAATAGTCTTTATAAAACAAGTATGCTATCTTCAGGTCAAGGATCAATTATGCAGTTATTGAAGAGCCACAGCAGTGGAGCAACTTCTACTGATTGTCATATCAGGAAATTTACTTATTAATTTGTTCTTGAAAGGCAGGAAAGTAACTCTGCTGCTCCAGTGTTTTGAGCTCCAAAGGACACCACAGAGAGGTGGTGAGGTATCTCGAAGTGACCATCCACTGAGCGTGGAGACAGTCTGTAGGCATCCTGACTGCTTGGGCTTCCGGGAGCCTCAGTGGCTGACAGCACTGACCAATATTGAAGCTTCCGTGAGAACTCACAGTGGCCAGGCAAGGTTCTAGTTCTCACTTTGTCCCCTCAGGAGGGAAAGAGAAAGAGCCTATGAGGTCCTATGGTCAGGTCCTTGACCCCCACATAGGAGGCAGAGCTCTTTAGGTAGCGAGTCCTGAGTAACTCGTCTGACTGCATGTGTGGAAGGGGTGTTCTCAGGGTTTTGTTAAGTGACTTAAGTTAAACCAAAGTCATGAAAAATGGTCAGTAGAGCCACCTGTGGATCTTGTCAAGCCCAAACCCATTTCAGACCTGAGCCACTAGAGGGCCTGAGGCCAGCCGGGAGGAAAAGCTCCATGGGTGCCTTCAGGCCCTCTCACCTACCAGAACCTCCAACCAATGCTACTGTACTTTAACTGAGATGGTTTCACCCTCCATCTCTGTGTCCTGACTTCTGAGCACCACCAGGGCTCTGTGGATGCTGCAGTGGTGGGTGGAGTGCAGGCTCTGTGTGTGCATGCATGCATGCATGCGTGCATGTGTGTATGTGTGATGACACACTGCTCCTGGCCTGTGTGCAGCACCCTTATGTCCTGGTGCAGATACTGGTCATGGCTGGAGTCCAAGGGCCGAGACTGCAAGACTGCGAGAGAGCTGAGTCAGACCCACCGCAGAGCCTCAGAACAGCCACAGGAGGCTGAGGTGGGAGGCATCTGCCAGGGTGCAAAGTTGTGGAGCAGGGGAGATGGCCAGACTTCTTCCCTCTGCAAAGAAACTCAGGTTCCTTGAGATAACCCAAGGCAAGAATCTCCAAGGGACCCCCGGAAGCCACTTCATGCTGAAGATGGAAATGTTTCCATTCATTCCAAGGATAATCTTACTGAAACATCATTATTTCTGTAGTGCATTAAGCAAAATCCTTTTGAACAGGTCCATTACAACTGGAAGTTCATCTGCTGGTAGGGAGTCACACTTGACTGTCCTGTTGACTTCAGGTCTTCACCTTAAATAGGGAGTTGTCCTTGCCTTTTCGTGTTTTCTCTACGGGTCTTGGGTTTCAGCCAGGTGCTCCTGTGCTGTGATGCTGTGCCCATCGCTACAGATGGTGAGTTTGGTGAGTGGACTCGTGGCCCCCCCAACCCCAGTGCCTAATCACTAGCTGGTGAGTGCTGTGACATCTTGTCCAGACTGTGTGTGAATGGCCTTCCAGCCAGGGGCCCGTTGGCCTTTTGCTGGGAGGGGAGCAGGGGTAACGCCTCTCCGGGTAGCCAGAGGAGATGCAGCAGTGTGTTTCCTGCCAGGCTACGTGGAAAGGGCAGCCACAGAGGTCAAGCCCGCCCTTGCCATTCCTGTGCCAGGGAATGGGCTCACTTGCACCTCAGTCCCCAAGAGTGTGACAGCCTCCCCAGGAGTGAGATCGTGTGGATCATCACCCCATGAGCCAGGGGACCAGGCCTGCCCAGTGGCCTGTGGCAAACATGGACTGAGCAGCTAACACGTGGCCCTGCCTCTCTGGTTATGAGTGATTTCTGATTAGGGTTTTACTGTTTTGTCTTAGTAGGTCCTGAGTGAGGCTTGGAGGGGGAAAGCAGAACTCGGACATAGAGGTTACTCTTCAAGTTCAGTAGTGAGCCCTGACTCACACTGAGGGGGGTGGCTGCTCTGGCTAGTAAGGCTGAGCACCTGTGCAGATTGCGAAGCCCCCCCCATCCCTGAGAACCACAGAGCAGAGAAAGACAGGATTGAGTCCTGGGCCTTGAGGGTGGAGAGAAGGGGTTACTGCAGACAGACCTGCATTCAGCATGGCGGTATTTTATGAGAGTTCAAGCACTATTGCATCTTCTTCAGCCACCCTGTGTTCTGCCCAGCAGTCTTGTACTTGTGTTACAACTGATGCCTAGAGACCTAGGTAAGGGAAACCAGATGGATTCTGAAGGTAGGGTTGTGAACCCAGGAATGAGCCCAGGTCTCATCCTGAGCACTGAGGTGGTCTGGAGGCCTGGCTGTGGACAGGCGCTGAGGAGATCTGGAGGCCTGGCTGTGGACAGGCGCTGAGGAGATCTGGAGGCCTGGCTGTGGACAGCTGCTGAGGAGATCTGGAGGCCTGGCTGTGGACAGGCGCTGAGGAGATCTGGAGGCCTGGCTGTGGACAGGCGCTGAGGAGATCTGGAGGCCTGGCTGTGGACAGGCGCTGAGGAGATCTGGAGGCCTGGCTGTGGACAGGCGCTGAGGAGATCTGGAGGCCTGGCTGTGGACAGGCGCTGAGGAGGGTCTAGAGTCCTGCTGATGGAGGCCTGACTATGGAGGTCTGTCCCTGTAGGATCCTGCAGGGAGGAGGTGAGCATTGGAGCCATGTCTCAGTGGCCCTGTGGGGAGGAGGACCAAGTTGGGTGAAGTGTAGGGGCCTCTATCTGGTTGCAGGTTCCCAGGGCCCTGGAAGTGTGGGTGCCAGAGTGAGTATATCCTCTAGGGGGAGCCCCCCGCCTGCCTTGCAAAGCCCGGGCCTGCAGGGTCCCCATGGCTGTGTCCTCAGTGTGCTCCCGCTAGGCAGAATCGGATGGACATGAAAATACAAACACGTCTACAGTAGCCTGGTTCAGGGGAGCAGAGCCCAGGGCTCCCCAAAGCGTATCACCTCACAGCTGGAGAGAGGTCTCGCTGGCCTGGTTCTCTTTGGGGATGGGTTGGGGGGGAGACCACTGCCTCCTGGGTGTGTGGGGTCAGATACCAGCTGTTTTTCCCAATTGCAGGCCTTCACAGATGCAGTGTCCATCTGGACTGTGGCCAGTGTCAGGGTCCTGATGCGTGCGGCAGGAAATCAGTAACGTAGCTGGCATAGAGACCCATCTGCAATGCGGCCCCAGAGGTTGCAGAGACAGCTTGCTATTCAGGCTGCACAGCACTTGATTTGTGGCCTTGAATCTCTGCCAAATAATGTATTATCTTATAAAAGTGACCTCGCAGAGCTGCGGGCATGGAACCATGTCTCGTGTGGATGTGCATAGAAAGCCATGCAGAAAGGGCTGTGGTGCTCAGCTTGATGAGTCAGAGCTGGTCTTGTGGGCACTCCTACTGAGCAAGGGCACTGGCTGTTTCTGGGAGCTCACTGCAAGGTGGGCAATGCACAAGGAAATGTGTCTCTTCACTCACAGCCATATGTTAAGCCTTTGAGCATCCCCAGAGGAGTGCATGTATCAATGTGGCAGTCCAGCAGGCAAGTCAGCATTCTGCACCTTGTAGGCAGCTCACAGTGGCTCTGGTGGATTAAGGGGAAGAGTCAGGTGTGGTCTTCTAGCCATGGGCTTCGTTGGTCTGAGTGGATCTGCACCAGGCATGAGCAGAAGAAGAGGTACTGCCCATGCCAAGATGCCCAGAACTCTGTATGGATGGCTCACTGGGGGCTTGGAATCATGGAAAGGTTAAGAAAAACCATGGGATGACAGAACAGGAGAGGTAATAGAAAGCTGCTGTGTGGTAACTGCATATGGAGAGGCAGAACCACACGGATGCCTGTTTTTTTTTGTTTTTGTTTTTGTTTTTTTGTGGGTCATGGGGCCTGAAGTTGGCCTGGGTGCCGTCCCTGAGCTCTTCAGCTCAAGGCTACCGCCTTACCCTGGAGCCAAGCCCCACTTCCCATTTTCTAGAGGTTAATTGGAGTTAAGAGACTCCTGGACTTTAGTGCCAAGGCTGGCTTTGAACCTTGATCCTCAGATCTCAGGCTCCTGAGTAGCTAGGATTATAGGTGTGAGTCACTGTGCCCAGCTGCCTGCTTTTTTTTAAAAAAAAAAAAAAACAAAAAAAAAAAAACAGGCTTTTAAGGAGCCAGAGTAAAGGGAAGTCCTGAGGGCAGCAGGGGAGGACAGCCGGCAGTGACAAGGCCAGTTACAGGCTTCACAGCACCTTTGAAGCCCAGGGGCTTCCCAGAGGATAGAGGACTAGCTGCAGACCCCCTCAGAGCAGAGTGGCCTGCTGTCCATGCTGGCAGCACATGGTATCCTTCCTGCTGCTGTGGGGCTTAGCAAGCACGATTTGCCGGTAGCCTCTGGTCTTGCTCATCCCCTCCGTCCTGCACAGGGTGGCTTGCACTTGGTGAGACGAAAAGGCCAGCTGTCACAAAGCCTGGTAGTAGTGAAGTAATTGTCACTCAGCAACATCCTGGATAAATGGATTGCATGAGGTTCAAAGGGGCAGACACAGCCCAGGGTCCACACTCCCCTGGGGAAAACATTGATGTCTCTGGATTGTTCACGCAGCCAACTCCAGACCAGACCAGTCCTTCAGCTTCCACGCTGCACCCCTCACCTTTGCGGAGGCAGAGGGCAGTGAAGTGGTGCTGCAGTGTGATCTCTATGGACCTCTGTGGACCTCTGTGGGAGGGTGGACACATGGACACTAAGTGTCCTGGACACGCCAGTCCACTCTCCCCGTCCACTGTGAGTGTCCTGGACACACGTCCACCCTCCCCGTCCACTGTGAGTGTCCTGGACACGTGTCCACCCTCCCCCTCCACTGTGAGTGTCCTGGACACGCGTCCACCCTCCCCCTCCACTGTGAGTGTCCTGGACACGCGTCCACCCTCCCCGTCCACTGTGAGTGTCCTGGACACGCGTCCACCCTCCCCCTCCACTGTGAGTGTCCTGGACACGCGTCCACCCTCCCCGTCCACTGTGAGTGTCCTGGACACTCGTCCACCCTCCCCCTCCACTGTGAGTGTCCTGGACACGCGTCCACCCTCCCCGTCCACTGTGAGTGTCCTGGACACGCGTCCACCCTCCCCGTCCACTGTGAGTGTCCTGGACACGCGTCCACCCTCCCCCTCCACTGTGAGTGTCCTGGACACGCGTCACTCTCCCCCTCCACTGTGAGTTTCCTGGACACGCATCCACCCTCCCCCTCCACTGTGAGTGTCCTGGACACGCGTCCACCCTCCCCCTCCACTGTGAGTGTCCTGGACACGCGTCCACCCTCCCCCTCCACTGTGAGTGTCCTGGACACGCGTCCACCCTCCCCCTCCACTGTGAGTGTCCTGGACACGCGTCCACCCTCCCCCTCCACTGTGAGTGTCCTGGACACGCGTCCACCCTCCCCCTCCACTGTGAGTGTCCTGGACACGCGTCCACCCTCCCCCTCCACTGTGAGTGTCCTGGACACGCGTCCACCCTCCCCCTCCACTGTGAGTGTCCTGGACACGCGTCCACCCTCCCCCTCCACTGTGAGTGTCCTGGACACGCGTCCACCCTCCCCCTCCACTGTGAGTGTCCTGGACACGCGTCCACCCTCCCCCTCCACTGTGAGTGTCCTGGACACGCGTCCACCCTCCCCCTCCACTGTGAGTGTCCTGGACACGCGTCCACCCTCCCCCTCCACTGTGAGTGTCCTGGACACGCGTCCACCCTCCCCCTCCACTGTGAGTGTCCTGGACACGCGTCCACCCTCCCCCTCCACTGTGAGTGTCCTGGACACGCGTCCACCCTCCCCCTCCACTGTGAGTGTCCTGGACACGCGTCCACCCTCCCCGTCCACTGTGAGTGTCCTGGACACGCGTCCACCCTCCCCCTCCACTGTGAGTGTCCTGGACACGCGTCCACCCTCCCCCTCCACTGTGAGTGTCCTGGACACGCGTCCACCCTCCCCCTCCACTGTGAGTGTCCTGGACACGCGTCCACCCTCCCCCTCCACTGTGAGTGTCCTGGACACGCGTCCACCCTCCCCCTCCACTGTGAGTGTCCTGGACACGCGTCCACCCTCCCCCTCCACTGTGAGTGTCCTGGACACGCGTCCACTCTCCCCCTCCACTGTGAGTGTCCTGGACACGCGTCCACCCTCCCCGTCCACTGTGAGTGTCCTGGACACGCGTCACTCTCCCCCTCCACTGTGAGTTTCCTGGACACACGTCCACCCTCCCCGTCCACTGTGAGTGTCCTGGACACGTATCCACTCTTCCCATCCACTGTGAGTGTCCTGGACACGCGTCCACCCTCCCCCTCTACTGTGAATGTCTTAGACACGCGTCCACCCTCCCCCTCCACTGTGAGTGTCCTGGACACGCGTCCACCCTCCCCCTCCACTGTGAGTGTCCTGGACACGCGTCCACCCTCCCCGTCCACTGTGAGTGTCCTGGACACATGTCTACTCTCCCCCTCCACTGTGAGTGTCCTGGACACGTGTCTACTCTCCCCGTGCACTGTGAGTGTCCTGGACACGTGTCCACCCTCCCCGTCCACTGTGAGTGTCCTGGACACGTGTCTACTCTCCCCCTCCACTGTGAGTGTCCTGGACACGTGTCCACCCTCCCCGTCCACTGTGAGTGTCCTGGACACGTGTCTACTCTCCCCCTCCACTGTGAGTGTCCTGGACACGTGTCCACCCTCCCCGTCCACTGTGAGTGTCCTGGACACGCATCCACCCTCCCCCTCCACTGTGAGTGTCCTGGACACGCGTCCACTCTTCCCATCCACTGTGAGTGTCCTGGACACGCATCCACCCTCCCCGTCCACTGTGAGTGTCCTGGACACGTGTCTACTCTCCCCCTCCACTGTGAGTGTCCTGGACACGCGTCCACTCTCCCCATCCACTGTGAGTGTCTTGGACACGTGTCTACTCTCCCCATCCACTGTGAGTGTCCTGGACACGTGTCCACTCTCCCCGTCCACTCTGAGTTCCCTGGATATGTGTGGCACTGTGCGTCACTTCCCCTCTCCCCTGCAAACGCAGGGCCACTCTGCTTAGCACCCCAGCATCAGGCACGTTGTGCTGACCAATTTGATTATGTGAAGAGCCCTAATAAGGGCTTTGTTGCATTTTGATCTGCCTCTCAAGTAAATGTATGCTTAAAATATAAATAAGTATCTTCTAAATAATTTAGGCGTTTGCCCAGAATCGTGTGTCTGGGGTTTTTTCTTTGGGGCCGTTGATGTGGGTGATCCGGGTCACTGGGGTTTAGTGTTCAGGATTGTACCTTCTGGTGGCATGTAGGTTCTCCCTCTCCTGCTCTGCTCCTGTAGCTCTGCTCCTGCCCGCACCTGCGCTCTGGGCGGGCGCTGCTTCTCCCCTGAACCAGGCACTGGCAGGGAGTTTCTGCCCTGGGCTGTCCCAACACACCACTTCAGTCATACTCTGGGCACATGGATGTCTTCTGCTCTCTGCCTACCTTCTCGTTTGCTGAGATGTGCTCAGCCCTTTGTCTCTGCCAGTTGGCATCTGCACTTCTCTCTCCACTCATCTCCTCTGGATCCTTCCTCTGGGTACATAGGAGGTGGCCAAACAAGCCTGGTGAGCCACTGTCTGCTCACCACCATCCCCTCACCACCGTCCGCTCACCACCATTAATAGCACCCAGAATAAAGCCAGGCTGTTATTAAGAGAAACGTTATTTTTGAAGTATAATGTGAGTTTAATTACCTTTATTCCCCTACTGCCTTTATTTGTTCTGCTTTGAACACTTTCTAATTCAGCATGATGGGACCTGGACATTACAAAGGTATTTGTATCACAGTTTCCAATGAGAGCATGTGCTACGAAGTGCACACTTTACCTCTAGTTCCTGCTTTGATTTGAATTAAATATTGACACCCTACTCCTGTCCCAGCATGTGGTTTTACAGTGGCACATTTGAATTGAAATGACTGAGACAAACCTCTTTTTCTGGGGAGAGGTGAAAGTAGATTTTAGAAGGCCTAAGTAATAGTAGACAATGGATGTGATCATTTATTAATGCATTATTTTCTTGGTGGGACCAAGATTTGAACTCAGGGCCTATAGTATGCCAGGCAAGTGCTATTCTGTTTGGGTCATGCCCTAGCCATTTCTTTGTTTTAGTTTTTTTTTTCAGTTAGTGTGTCATACTTTACATCTGGGACTGGCCTTAGACAGAGATCATCCTTCCTGCTTCTCTGCCTCACTAGGACCACAGTCACATACCACTATAATGGCTTATTTGTTAAGATGGCTGCTAGTAAGCGGCCCTTTTGCCTGGGCTGGCTTAGAAATCTTGAGTAGCTAAAATGACAGGAGGGAGCCACGACTATAAGCCCTCCCTCTTCATGACTTTTCTACGTGACAGATGTGTGTCCATCTCAGTAGCCTGGACAGCCATCTGAGGCGGGTGATAGTCTGTGGGTGAACAGGTCTCTACTGCCTTGCATAGGTGGCATAAGCGTATTTATACTTGCATGGACGGTGTTTTCTCCACCCAGCTTCTAGGTAATGAGGTGCTTGTGGAATGGGGGACTGTGTGTTTGGAGCTTACCCCAAGTTCCCATTTCTTTCTGTCCAGTCCTGTGGACTAGCTCACAGTTCATAGCAAATACTCCATAAACGTGCACAGACCTGAAGTTCTGGCATACAACCTCTTTTATTCACTTAAAAAAGTGATACTATTGCTGAATGCCAGTGGCTCACACCTGTAATCCTAGCTACATTGGAGGCCAGGACCTGAGGATGGTGATTCAAAGCCAGCCCTGGCAGGAAAATCTATGAGATTATTACCTTCACTAACTACCAGAAAAGCTGCAAGTAGAAGTGTGGATCAAATGGTAGAGGGTTTTCCTTGAGTTAAAGAGGTCACAGCACCCAGGCCCTGAGTTCAAGCTCCAGGACCAGTGTACACACACACACACACACACACACACACACACACGCGCGCGCGTGCGCGCGTGCGCAAAGAGATAATATGACTTTAGAAACAGCTTTTTGAGATTTAACCACATCCCATAAAAGTCATTTATTTCAAGCATAAAATTTGATAGTCTTAGAGTATTTGTGAAGATGTGGGGCCATTTCCATTGTCTAATTCCAAAGCATTGTTTATTACGTCCCCAGACACCATGACCCCACAGAACTCACAGCTGCCCTACCCTAGCCTCTGGATAATCCACTGACCACTCCAGGTCTCCAGGAGAGCCTGTTTTCTCAGGCGAGTCACAGACGTGGAGAGTCCCGACTCTCTCATTTCTAAATGGCATTAATTTCTCCATTCAATCGTTGGTGATGTTTTTGTTTCTGATTTGTTTCTGCCTATCAGTAATAATGGTCAGAGCTTCCACACACCATGCATCTGTAGATATGTGGGAAGTTCTATTGCGCGCATAAGGATGAACTGACTCTGGTGGGAGTTCTCTTTCATTGAAGAATTACCATGCTGCTTTCCCTTTATTTTCATGCCAGCAGTAGATAAATTCTGATTGCTCAACATCCTTACAACACTAGTTACGGGCTGCCTTTTTTTTTAATGCAAGTACTAGAGCTTGAATTTGGGACCTCACACTGGTCCTAAGTGTGGTTAGTTGGAGATGAGTCTCTTGGCTTTTCCTGCCTGGGCTGGCCTCAAACCAAGATCCTCGGGCTCAGCCTCCTGGCAGCTAGGGCTACAGGAGTGAATTTCCAGTACTTAGCAAAGGTCTGTCCTTTGAATCAGGATGTCCTCATGTTGTCCAGTGATATCTTATGCAGAGTTGATTTTCGTCTTCATGAAGATATATTTTAGCTGCTAATTGGCCACTTCTTTATCTTCATTGGAGAAATTTCTACTCAATTCTTATATCCATTTAAGAGATCATTTTAATGTAATATGTAAATCTTTTGGATGTAAGTCCATTATCATTACATGATTTTCAAATATTTCCTTCCCTTTTGCAAGTTGCCACCTTGCTTTTTCAGTGGTGTGTTTGCTATGGGTGAGTTCTGAGTTTGAGGATGTTCAGCTTGCTTTTCACAGTTCCCTGTGCTCTCAACACTGCCTCTAGAAAGCCACTGCTAGCCTGGTGCAGAACAGCCTGGGGTCAGGCTTCCAGAGCTCTCCTTCCAAAGCTCTTCAGTCTGGGTCTGTATTCCATTCTGAATTACTTTTCATTTCTGGTTTGAGATTGAGATCCGTCCAACTTATTTTTCCCAACCCATGCTGTCCCAGAAGTAACACTCTTTCCCTTCAAAGCCTCATGATGTCAGTCAAGTTTACTCAGGCTGCTGTAACAATATAACAAGCTCAGTGGCTTACAAACAATAGTATTTTCTGTGTTTGCAGAGGCAGAAGGTCCAAGCAGGCACAGCTGCCCCAATATCTGGCAGAGGCAGCTCCCTGGAGCATGGAAGCATCTTCCTATCTTCACCTGGTGGAAGGACTGAGAAGATATCTGTGATCTCTTACACAGAGACACAAAGCCCATTCATAAGCACATATGGCCTCTTCACACTGAAAGGCCTCATCTCCTAGTGTTGTATCTTTGTAGTTGGTTCTCAACATATAGATGAGAAGAATATACATCTAACCCATGGCATCGCCCTTGCTGAAAACCAATTTCAATGGCTTATCTTTGAGCTCCCCATTTTATTCCGCTGGTCTACATGTGGTCTATGTGAGGAGATGGAATTTGATCTCTCTTCTATATCCAGAGGACAGACTTTGGTTACTGGACCCTGTGGTGTGCAAGGCCTCAGGCAGCCCGAGTGGGCTTTATATTCCAGCTAGAAGCTGACAATGGTCACCTTGTATCCAGCTCCTTGTCCTTGGTGACTTACTCTGCCATGCAAGACATCCACAATAGAGTTGGCAGGAAATTTAATGAGCACTATGTGAAGAGCACGTGAGTTCCTCAGAGTTGTGCCTTGTGTGTTCTTGTTTGATCTCAGTCCTGTGGAAGTCTTGCCTTCATTGTAGGAAGAACACCAAGAAACACAGACTTCAGAATTGTCCTAGGATCACAGCAAGCAATTGAAGGAGGCAGAACTTGAACCCAGGTTCATCTGTGATGCCATTGCTCTTTCTGTCTCCCTGGCCTCTCCGGGTGATAGCGGCTGTGATTTGAAAGTTGTCACTGTGCGTTCACAGGTGCTGCTGGCTGAAGTTTCTCTGTGAGAGCTCAGCAGAGGGTGCAGAAGACGCCCCCTTGTCCTGGGAGGAGACTCCCATGGTCTAGAGCAGCATCCTGCCCCTCACCTATCCAAAAACAATGATTAATACCTGCCGTATTTACCTGGGATGTATAATTTGAATACACTGGACACTAGCCACCTTCCTTGACTTGAGGCTCTGTGACCTGAGCGTGGCTGGAAATGTAGGTATGCAGTTCTGCTACCAAGCCTGAGGTCCTGGGATAAATTTCTTCTCACATGTGTTTCATTTCCTCTACAAAACAAGAAGCTTATGTTCAATATTCTCCTAGGCCCATAAATATGACTAAGTGGTTTTCACAACTGTATTTAAAAACTACATGTGAAGACTAAAGGGTAGAAAAATAGCACTGATTCTACCAGCCAGCCAAGGCTCAGTAGAGCTGAATTTTAAGGAAGCACAATAAGTTTTAGGAGCCATAGAAAAGCATGGGTGAGAGTGACAAAGTATGTGGTACCCTGGAATGCTACTTCTCATTGGAGGGTAAATTCTCTTCAAATATATTTTGTAGAGATGATTTTGAGGAGGGTGTCACCAATAACTTTTCAGAGTATTAGACATCTCTGAATTTATCCTTTAGGATTTTATGCTTCATATTATCCAATTTCTTATGGTAAACATTTATAATGAAGTTGTGAGAAATACTAAAATGTTAAGTGTTAGTTTGACTCTTTCTGCCTTTGCAGCTTTAATGGTTTCCAAGTTACAGGCATATTCTTCCCCAGGATCTGCTCTCAAGCGTTCCATGAGCTGGTGCACCCTGATCAGAAAGGCCTGGTCAGGGCTGGGAATGTGGCCTAGTGGTAGAGTGCTTGCCTAGCATGCATGAAGATCTGGTTCGATTCCTCGGTACCACATACATAAAAGCCAGAAATGGTGCTGAGGCTCAAGTGGTAGACCTCTAGCCTTGAGAAAATCCAAGGAGATTGCTCAGGCCCTGAGCTCAAGCCCAGGACTGGCAAAAAAGAAAAAAAAAGGCCTGGTCAAAAAGAGCTATGTGTCTGAAATACTTGATACATCATAGAAGGAAGGCTGCTTTCTTTTTCCTTTATTTTTAAAAATTAAATCTATTGTGTTTTTATTTCTGGTTATATTTTTATTAAAGAATTTATTAACATTGATTTTTATATCATATTTCAAATGACATGTTTAACAAACAAGTGTTCAAGAAGGGAATCTCTATACACAATCACTGGCACTTACTTTTTAGAACATAATCAAAATTAGGCTAAGGGTTTGTATATCATAAATACATACTAATTTATATTTTGTTTTTTGTTTTAAGGGAGACTATATAAAATAAGAAACTACTTACTCTGTAGTTCACTGCTTTAAAATAACCACTACAGATAGCACACTGGATTTACCTTCAGAATACAAAAACAAGGCTACACACATATGAATGACATACAACAACAAGGAAGCACATTCATGAACATGATCAAATGCACAGCTCAGATACACACAGGTATGTATGTATGAACAAACATAGCAACATAAAAAGAGGAATACAGATTTGTATACCATCACAGGTACACACATGACCTCACACATAACTGCACGTAGACATGCATGGGTGACTAGAAGGTCAGGCATGATCAAGATGTCATACATAAATGCACATGTGTGTACACGAATGTAGGTTGATATAAATGCAGACACACAACCCTTCAGGGTTATGCATGAACACAGATACCTGTCCACGGCCATGTAGACACACATCCAAATGCAGAAATACACAACTACAAGTACATACACATACACAAGTACATGCAGACATAAATGCAGATACACACAATGACATGTATGAACACACCCACATGAATGCAGGCACACGCATGAACATGGGCATGAGTAAAGACATGCACTAATTCAAATACATACATAAGTACAACACATGCACACATTTGTATGAACACATTATCATAGGTGTATATATGAACACTATCAAATGCACATGCATGCAGGCATGTGCACACAACCCTGGATACACATGATCATGAACATGTACACACATGGATGCAGATACATAAATTCAGTCCCATACACAGATACACATGCATGAACACATCCATGCGAGCAAGCCCGTGCTTCCTCACTGTCTCGGGAGCATGTGGATGCAGGCACACACATCTACCGCTTTCAGAGGATCCACTATTGTCAACAAAATGATGCTTCCCTTCCATACCCTTATCTTCCCCATGCCTTCCTTCATTTAATTATGTCTTCTTTCTTTCCATGAGACTATGGACTTGTGTTGCCTAAGAAAATCTGTGACCTTTGACCTAAAATGTAGTAGAAGAAAAATAACTTTAATAGATAATTTTTAATTAAATAATTTATTAACATTGATTTTTACATCATATTTCAAATGACGTGTTTAACAAACAAGTATTCAAGAAGGGAATCTCTCTATATAACCACTGGCACTTAAGACTTTAGAACATAATCAAAATTAGGCTTAGTCTATGTAATAGTCTATGGAGTCATAATTTTTTATGTCTATGTAGTTGTGTTTATATTTCCAATACCATGTCCATAGCATTGGGTACGCAAATATTGAGTCCTCGCTCTTGCACTGTTTGGATCTAATATCCACATATTAAGGATACCATGTCCCTTTTGTTCCTTTAATCTTGACTTGTCTCACTCAACATGATTCGCTCTAGATTCATCCACTTCCCTGCAAATGCCATTATTTTATCTTGTTTGTTGGCTATTGTATAGATATATATATACACACACACACATATATATGTACATATACACATATATGTATATGTATATGTATATATATGTATATATACATATATATGTATATATATACATACCACATTTTCTGTATCAATTCATCTGTAGTAGGGCATCTGGATTGTTTCCATCACCTGGCTGTTGTGAATAGTGCAGAGATAAACATAGCTGAGCAGGTGTCCTTATCATATCTTGGGTTATGATGTTCAGGATAGATGCCCAGAAGTGGTATGGCGGGATCGTAGGGAAGGTCAATTTTCAGTTCTTTAAGAAACCTCCACACTGCTTTCCAGAGTGGCTGAACTAGTTTACATTCCCACCAGCAGTGTAGTAGGGTTCCTTTTTCTCCACAACCCCACCAGCATCTGTCATTGTCTGAGTTCAAAATCTTGGCCATTCTTGTTGGGGTAAAGTGGTATCTTAGGGTTGTTTTTATTTGCATTTCCTTTATGACCATGGATGATGAACATTTTCTCATATGCTTTTCGGCCATTTTAATCTCTTCTTTTGATAAGTCTCTCTTTAGTTCCTTTGCCCGTTTAGTGATTGGTTTGTTGGGTTTTGGGGAGGTGGATTAGTTTCTTGGATTCCCTGTAGATACTGAATAGTAAGCATTTGTCAGATGTATTGTTGGTAAATATCTTTTCCCAGTTGGTTGGCTGTCTCTCTACTTTTTGGCTATGCTTTTATCTGTGCAGAAACTTTTTATTTTTAGGTAGCCCCATTTATCGAGTCTCTCTCCAATCTAACAGATAATTTTAATGTGAGTCTGTGTAGCATTAAGGATGGGAAAGTTTGCTCTGCTGTTTAGGGAAGAAAACATGGAGAAGATATGCTTGGAATAATTTCTATAGTCCATACATTGTTTAGAAGAGGTCATGTGCTTGGTGGGGATGGTGGAGAAGAAGAGGAGGAGGAAGGGGAGGAGGAGGAGGAGGAGAAGAAGGAGAAGGAGGGATGGACAAGTATAGGGAAGGAGCAGAGGAGTAGGAAAAGTTCCTTCTGTAGGTGCTTGGGCATTTCATTGCCTAATTTGGCCTTTTCTGATTGATCTGGGAACATAACTCACTTCTGTCATCACAGGAAAGGATTTTCTAAGATTTCTTGGTGGTTTACACCACAGTAAGACTCATTCCAGGGAGGCTGTAGGCATTTTGGAGAGAGAGCCTGCAAAGTAGCTTGCAGCAGCAGGATAGGGAAGCAGACTGGCGCTGGTTGTAATTAATTCATAACCGCAATATTCAAACTCATCATCTTTCTCCAAATGCCTGTCTATGTAGAAAACCAAACAGTAACCAGGATAAACAAATATTAGTATACTACCAAGAGAAATGTAGATGTGACCTGAATTATCAAATTGCTAATATTCCTTATTAATGTAGAGCTACATTATGTCCATGCCTCACTTTAACTTATATATTTTTATAAACACAAGAAGGTTTACCTAATGTTTATTACCCTATCTTCAGAGTGACACTGTGGATTTGATCATGTGGGTTTCTTGGAAGGGGAAAGACAGAGAGTGAATGTTGTAGACCTGCATACACTGGAGATGGAGCCTTCTCTCTCACTTGTTCATGAGGAGCCCTTGAGCGAGTCACTCAGTGTTTCCTGTCCTGTACTTTGCAGTCTGTGAACACCTTCCCCACTGAGGCCTGGAGATGGCTGTGTGGTCTGAGCTGTGTGTAGTCATCTGCGTGTTCATCATCATGAGTCTTAACCTGGGATGAAAAGAGCCTGGGAAAGGCCAGCTACCACTGAGGAAGAATTGCAAGGGTGAGGCTATCCCACTGGACTTGGCCATCTTGGAGTCAGTGAGACCAACTGCGTTAAAACATGGAAAGCAGAATGTGTTTGTGTAACTCACGACTGATGAAAATTATCTTGAAAAATACTAAGCAGGGTCCTGGTTGCCACAAGGAATTTGGTGGAAGTGGAGGGTAATAGACAATAGTTTAATTCCTGTCAAGGGCCTAGCAACTCCCTGCCCGACATACAGGGTGCTGGCAGAATGTTTCCATAGCAACCCAGGGAGTAGCTATAGCAGGTTAGCAAGCAACAAAGCATTATAATATTTAAGAATCAAAACCTTAATATTTTATTTTCATGGCCATTGCTCTGTTTTACCTTTCATAACAGAAGATTTCTGTTATAGAAACTTGTTCTGCAGGTTTGTTTTGTTTATTTATTATTTTAGAACAAGTGCTACTGGGTTTATGACTTCCAAAAGATGAAAAGGGTACTTTTGAGGAATTTGACTTCCATGTGGATCTTTCTATGCAGAGAAATCTGTGACTCGTACAATAAGAGGTTTGATGTTGTGCTTGCTTGTTTTCCTGGGTGGGTTAATGCTGGCCAGTGGGAACTGTCCATCAAAATGACTGGGAACGGAGCCTGAGAGGGACCACATGGTTTTTGGAATGTTCTTTAATCCATTTGTTTTTTGTTTTCCTGGCTGGGGCACACACCTATTCACACACATATGTGTACGCACATAAATGTATACATACATAGCTCCCAACATTTAAAACAACTGTCACTCTTTTAGTGTCTATTACAACCAGATTTATCATTAATCATTGCTATTAGGCCTTTTAAGTTTGCCACCATATAAAAATAAGTTTTGGGATAAAAACACTATTATGATGGTCTACTTCACAATACATTAGAATACTATTATACTTCTGCAACATTTTATATCTCCTATGAGATTCTTCATAAAAACAAACATTGAGTAGCACACGCAGTTATTTATTATCCCATTCTTGTATTTCATCTCCAGAAATGATTGTCTTTAAATGTTTAAGTAAAACAAAGCTATAGCTCAGAAGAAATTAAAGTTATTTGAAATCATTGGATTGATGAGTTTTGCACTGAATTGGTATTCTGCTTTGTATTCACCCTTCACCAAAATAAAAAGATTTGGAATTTTTCAGGTGGCCTTAGCTCACAGAATAATCTTTAGCACTCAGGAGGCTGAGATCTGAGGATCATGGTTTAAAGCCTAGGCAGAAAAGTCTGTGAGACTCTTATTTCCAATTAAACAGAGAAAAAAGAAAGCCAGAAGTAGAGCTATGACTCAAGTGGTAGAGTACTAACTTTGAATGAAAAAGCTCAGGGCCAACACCCAGTCCAAGCCCTAGGATGGGCACACAGACATAGCAGTAGGGGGAAACTGACCAACAGGGGTACCTCCAGCCTATAATCCTAGCTGTACAGAAGGCTGAGACCTGAAGGACCATGGCTTGAGGACAACTCAGGAAGAAAGTCCACAAGACTCCATTCCAAGTTGCTGGCCTCTGGATAACAGCCTTGGACTGGAGACATGGCATAAGTGGTAGAGCAATAGCCACGAGCCAACCAGAGTGAGAACCATGGCCTGAGTTCAAGACCAGGTATCAGCGAAGAAAGCTCTGAGATTAAGTTACTCTCAAATAATAATAATAATAAAGTATAATTTATCTAGAAAGATTTTTCATGGGCAAAGATTTTTGTTTATAAAAATTACTAGACCAAAATAATAACAGTCTTCTTAGCCAATGGCTCATAAAAGTAGTTTTGTCTTCACTAAACAATAATTAGCAATATAAAACTAAATGTAGTTTGCTCCTATTTCGGCAAATGTCGGAAATGTCAGGAAAATAAAGCCAGCTGCCCATTATGACATGTGTTTCAAATTGTTGGGAGTGTCAACTTCCCCAGAGCATTTCACTGAGAATCACACCTGTGCAGTAAGTGTTCCAGTAACAGTAAGAGCGAAGGGGCTGAGAGATGTACTTTAAGGCAAAGGCCATGAGTTCATGGCTGGAGTTCTCTCCAGCTTGTTATGCAGGCAGAGGCAGCTCGCTGTCTTTTCCGCCTGAACCAGAGGACTGGGAAGAGAACCCTCTAGCTGCCTCAGGCCCTGTCTTTCTGTTGTAGATACTCAGGTGATGGACAGTCCGAACTCTGTACCATGGCAGGGGAGGACTGATGGAGCCAGAGACTTCATGTCTGGGTGAAAAATGTTTCTTTAGACTTCTGTTCTATTCTTATCACTTACACAGGAGTTACACACAGGTTATTTACTAGTCCCAGTGACAAATACTTTCTCCCAAAAATCTAAAAGCAAAGCCTGCCTGTTTCTTACAACACTAAGAACAGCCTTTTAGCTTCCCTCAGCCATACCTCAAGACACCACAGACACCCCAAGGCCGAGAAGCAGCTCTACAAAGAGTCAGTTGGCTTGCTCCATGGTCGGAGGGAGAAATGCCGCAGAGTTTGCCAAGTTCAGTTTGAATGTTGACTCTTGCTTGCTTGGACAAATATCCTGTGGACCTCCCCTTCTTAGTCCTCCATGTGAGGCAGAAATGCCTGCTTGGCTGTAGGAAGGAGAGGCTGGAAAGCTTAAATGTGGTCATCTTGATGATCCTGGAGTGTGTGGAATGCAGAGAGTGACAGACTTTTAGGGCACCAAGGCCTGATAGATACAGTCTTGGCAAGGTAGGAATGTCTCAGGACTTAGGAAGCTGGGTGAGTGGGGGTGTGTGTGTGGTGAGGGGGAGAACCAGCCTTCAGCTGCATGACTTCCCACAGCAGTTGTGGGTAACTTGAGGGAGTTTTAAGCATGATAATCCATACTTATGAAGATCTATACATATTGGTTATAGATTCTGACGCAGTGACCTCAAGTGTTGGCCGTGGACTAATTGTACAAGAGGCCTGGCTGCCATACCATTCTAGACATCCTCTTTGGTCTCTCAAGAGCCTGTGGTCCTAGACTTATGGGCTCTCCCATTTGATTTACTTGATTGTTTTGCACATATGCCAAAGGCTACCTGCCTCTGGCTCTGAGGGTGTTGTTGTTCCCGTCCACCTCCGCCTCTCCTGTTAACTCTGTCCTCTTTTTCCCCTAAGCTTATTTGAAAAGGCATTATGGTGTTTCAAAACTGTGTTCCAGGGAGTCATTCTTCATGTTCTTGCTAGTTGCGCGATTGTTACAGAAGGGTTGCACTAGTCCCTCCACAAAAGCACAAGTCCTGACTTTTGCAGCCTGTGTCCTGAGCTGGAGTCCAGGCAAAGTTGCAAGGACAGTGCCCCGCCTGTCCCGGGGCTCAGGCATGAAGCCAGAGCCAGCGAGTCCCCAGAATGCCAGGCTGCCAGAGCCGCTCCAGAACCCACTGAACAAAGATAAACCTCTTTTGAGTTGTGGAATGGGAATGCCACTGCTTACATCAGAGCATTATAGTGGACGAATATAATCATGTCTCTGAGATTTCTAAGAGAGCCTGGTAGGTGGATCGATAAAGACAAATCCCTATCTAAAGCACTGTCTTCATTTTTTCATGAATCATAAAAATAAACTTTCTTGAAGAAACTAAAGAGGAACAGTGTCTAGTGAGCCTGAGAATGCAAGAGTCTGTGTCACTAAGACCATTCATGGGAAGTAATTGTTTGAGCTGTGGTGTTATTATTGCAAGTTTATCTTTAAAACCTGTGAAAAGATTCAATGTAAGGACAATTTTGGTACCAAGACATATAGTGTTATCATTATATATGCATGAAGTTGTGATAAATTGAAGTTAACCACTTGTATTAACATACCTTATGAGGCAACAGCAGTAAATGAAAATGTTTTCTAACAACTTCAGGTAAAGTTGAACTTCATAGAGTCCACATCAACCAAAGATTCATATGGTGGATATATTTTCAAACTTACTATGTTGTTAATCTTTTTTGGTCTGCAAATAAGGGTATAAATCTTTAATTGCCTAATTATCCATTCTCCCCTCCTATAAAGTGGCACTTTTCTAAGAAGCTGCAGTTTGGTTATTGTGTCTATAATTTACGAGATGTACTCTCTTTTGCTTTCTATGACTATCTCTGAGAAGAGATTAGAAATCTCCATTGTAAACACCAGCGTAGTCTTGTTAGAAGCTGTCAGCCGGGATCAGGGAAAACATAGAGCCTCTGCTGCTGCAGTGATCTCTGGGTGAGATTGATTTACAAACAGCTTATGGCCTTGGAGAATTGTGACTATGTTCATTAATACCAATAGTGGAGGTTAAAATGTGTTGCTAGGAAAACAAAAGTCAGATAATCTCTAATTTAATGTCACAAAACAAAGTACTTGTTCACACTTTGGTGTTTAAGGCTTCAAAAAGATGTTGACATTATGGCTGTCTTGTTTACCAATCTGTAAATCTTTCCTTCTGGATTAGAAACCGGACATGCTTTGGTTCTGAATACATCTATGATTATAGAAAAAAAAGATAGTATTGATAGCGAGCTTCAGAGGACCACATGGTTTTGAGAGTGACTGCTACGGGCTTGCTGTGTCCTGAGATCAGGGTCATGTGGTGTCACGGTGCCTGGAGTGGCTTCATTTATGTGTAATGGAAGTGTGTTTGCATATTGCTCTGGTTCTGCCTTTGTGAACCCCGAGGTCCCCTGGCTGCCTTGCAGGGAAGTGTCTAAGAGCAAGCTGGAGTCCTGTGGGAGCACGCACCTCATCATTGTCAGTGTGGCAGGCGACCTGGGCTGGAGCATGAAGCGCTGTGGAACCCGGCTCTAAGATTTGCTCTGAGCTGAAAAACTGTCCACATATCCCAGCCAGCTATGCATATCTTCAGCCCTTGCACAGCCCATGTGCCAGCCTTGTCTGACTCCAGGCCCTGGCCTTGATGTGCTGGTCACTTGCTGGCCTATCTGTTCTCTGTGAAAGGCACAAAAGTGGGCTCCTCATAGGCCGTAGGTGTCCTGAGCCGCCTCCTGGCCCGGGCACCCGGGTGCTAAGCTGTGCTTCCATTTCTGCCTGTGTGAGTGATGGTGTGGACCACACTGACTCAGCCAACCCTGCCAGGGAACACATAAGTGAGGGACTTACTCTGTGGGGTCCCCGAGTGCAAACTGTTCTAACAGGCCACTGCTGTCCTCTCCTTGGATAGGCTGTCAGCCTATGAGAAGAGGTAGAACCCCCTGTGTACTCAGCTCTGCTTGATAAACACGAGTGGAACTGACAGACGCCCTGCCCCATGCCCTGCCTTCCCTCCTGTGGCACCCTGCCCCAGCCTTGCTCTTGTGTAGTGCTTTCCCACGAACCTCCCAGGGAAGTGGCAGGGAGAATGCGGCATCCACAACCACTACCGGGGAGGGATCTTTGGCTTGAAGAGTTTATCTGTAGTGTAGGGGTAAAGGTTTAACAGTCTGTGTGTGACCCCTTAGCCACAAGTCAGCCCTGTGTGGCTGGCTTCTCATGTCTCCCACAATGCATCCCTCCTTCCATCAGTGAATCTTCTGGTAAGGTTTATGTAACTTTGGGAGTCGGTTCTTCATCTTTACAACATGGGGGGGGGAGGGGAGTCCAGGGACAAAATAAGGGAGGGGAATAACACTGTTTGATAAGAAATGTACTCATTACCTTATATATGTAATTGTAACCCTGCTGTACATCACCTTTACAATTAAATTAAGTGAAATTTAAAAAGAATGTCAATAACACAATCTTCATTGGAACAGAAGGAGTGCCTTGGTATTATTCTCCCTCCAGCAGAGGCAGGTGCGTCTCTTGTGAGCACCTGCAAGCTCTCAAAGTACCCTAGCATCTTTCCCCCATGGGGGCTGGCCTGCGGCCCCTCTGCTGCCAGGACGTTGAGGGGAGGATTTGGTTTTTCCTCTGCTACTTTCAGATATCAGCATGCAGCACTGCAGACAGAAGTGGCTCTGGGATAGCCTTGGTGGGCTCATACCCTGCCCACTGGGGGTCAGAATGGCCTGGGTGGGCTCTCACCCTGCCCACTGGGGGTCAGGACGGGATGGCCTCTGCGAGCACTCTGCCCACTGGGGGACAGGACAGCCTGGGTGGGCTCTCACCCTGCCTACTGGGGGACAGGATGGCCTGGGTGGGCTCTCACCCTGCCCACTGGGGGTCAGGATGGGATGGCCTCTGTGAGCACTCTGCCCACTGAGGGACAGGACAGCCTGGGTAGGCTCTCGCCCTGCCCACTGGGGGTCAGGACAGCTTGGGTGGGCTCTCACCCTGCCCACTGGGGGACAGGATGGCCTGGTTGGGCTCTCACCCTGTCCACTGGGGGTCAGGACAGGATGGCCTCTGCGAGCACTCTGCCCACTGGGGGACAGGACAGCCTGGGTAGGCTCTCACCCTGCCCACTGGGGGACAGGATGGCCTGGTTGGGCTCTCACCCTGTCCACTGGGGGTCAGGACAGGATGGCCTCTGCGAGCACTCTGACCAGTGGGGGACAGGACAGCCTGGTGGGCTCTCACCCTGCCCACTGGGGGTCAGGACAGGATGGCCTCTGTGAGCACTCTGCCCACCGGGGGTCAGGATGGCCTGGTGGGCTCTCACCCTGCCCACTGGGGGTCAGGACAGCCTGGGTGGGCTCTCACCCTGCCCACTGGGGGACAGGATGGCCTGGTTGGGCTCTCACCCTGTCCACTGGGGGTCAGGACAGGATGGCCTCTGTGAGCACTCTGCCCACTGGGGGACAGGACAGCCTGGGTAGGCTCTCGCCCTGCCCACTGGGGGTCAGGACAGCTTGGGTGGGCTCTCACCCTGCCCACCAGAGGTCAGGACGGCCTGGGTGGGCTCTTGCCCTGCCCACTGGGGGTCAGGACGGGATGGCCTCTGCGAGCACTCTGCCCACCGGGGGTCAGGATGGCCTGGTTGGGCTCTCACCCTGTCCACTGGGGGTCAGGACAGGATGGCCTCTGCGAGCACTCTGCCCACTAGGGGACAGGACAGCCTGGTGGGCTCTCACCCTGCCCACTGAGGGTCAGGACAGCCTGGGTGGGCTCTCACCCTGCCCACTGGGGGACAGGACAGGATGGCCTCTGCGAGTACTCTGCCCACTGGGGGTCAGGATGGCCTGGGTGGGCTCTCACCCTGCCCACTGGGGGTCAGGACAGGATGGCCTCTGTGAGCACTCTGCCCACTGGGGGACAGGACAGCCTGGTGGGCTCTCACCCTGCCCACCGGGGGTCAGGACGGGGTAGCCTCTGTGAGCACCCTGCCCACTCACTTTTATGAAGCCCTGTGTCGTAGCTGCCGACGCTCCTAGGAAGTTGCCCATTTATGGCTCCCAGAGCCAATGATCTCACCACAATAGGTGGCTCCCGTCTAAATAGGGATTGTTTGTGAAATGAGATTATAGGCATTTATCTGAAAACATCAGGAGACAGAGCACCTGCCCTCTGTAATTGATGTCCCAGCGAATAATGCTGCATGCGAATCAAGAGGTCCATCTCCATGGCTAATTCTGTTACCAGCACAGCGCCTGCCTCATTCACGCTGTTCCAGGCAGCCACCACATCCACATGGAATCCACTCCAGATCCGTGTTTTCTATTACGCTTGACTATATGGGACATGCCCTATGCCTGCCACCGTGCTGCAGTGTGCCTGCTTCGCAGAGTGCCCTGGCTGCCTGGTCAAAGCCCTGTGGATACTCCCTGGGTTGTCTGGCTCCCCGCCTTTGCAACGGGCTGACGTGCGTCTGTGTGCACGGCTCCCTAGCTGTTGAGAAGCCGCCTGCTCTTGCATGTGGACACTGCAGACCGTGCACCAGGAGTCTCGCCTCGGTAAGTCAGGGGTGACCGGCCTCATACATCCCCGCCTTGGATGTAGACTTTACTAGGACTGTGGCTGCAGGGAGAGGATGGAAGCCCCTTAGCACTCTAGTTCATCCCACAGCTGTTTGCCTCTCGGTACTTTGCAGCATGGTTTTGCATTGCTCTGTCTCACAACCCTGGTTGGACTGCTTCTGTCAGTAAAATACTCATCTTCTGATAGACAAGCCTGCCTGCAATCCAGGGAGGATTTGGGGGAAAGGTCTTTCCCAGCAGTCTAGAACTATAGCTCTGTGGTTCTAGGACTGTCAGCCTCCCATTAACCATCATTCCTATAATCACTGAGTTCGGGAGCAATTTGTAACGCAAGAACTATTCTGCCCAGTTCTGCCTTTATTATATCGGGGTGGACACAGTGGGGTGCTGGGTTCAGTATTCCTGTGGGAAGGAGGGAGCCTGGAGACCTGCAGTTATTAAACCTGTGTTTTCACATGCAAGCAATGGAGAGAAAAGCCTGGAGAGGGCCCCTTTGTGAGGGGAGTGCAGAGAGGGGCTCAGTGCCTCTGCGTCAACTAGGATGAAAGGAGAGGGGGCGGGAGAGGGGGAGAGGGGAGATGCCTGCTGTGCTGCTTTGCCTGGTTGCTAGCATTTGGCTTAGGACCTGGAAGCCCTGTTAGAAGCAGCAGATTCTGCCTTTCGTGCTGACCAGGGCGGTATGGTACTCTGCCTTGTGGGAGGAGACAGTGAGTGTGTCGGTGTCATGGGAACTGCTGAGGCTGGAGGAAGCACACTGGAGAGTGTACCTTTGGGCAGTGGGTCCTGGGAACCAGGTGGCTAGCTTACACTGTGCAGGGAGGGTTTGGACAACAGGAACTTTGTAGCCAATGACTGGACCTGCACGCATGGAAGGCAGATTGACTGTGTGGCTAGCATAATCTTTCCTTGCATGCTTCTAGCCATGCTCTTCTAGACATGCTTTTCTTGGGTTTTGCTCTTCCTTGTACAAAAATCACGTACCTCTCTGGACAGAGGCAATGTGTCCAGCCCCTTTCTGGAGGAGCTTGGGGTCCACAGCGGGTCTTGTGGCTGGCTCTTCTGTCTAGGGAATTGCTGGATCCAGGGATAAGAGCCGGCTGTCTCACGGGGATGGCTTACACGCTGTGAAGGCCAGAGTATGTCCAGAGCTCCACTGCCACTGGCTTCTCTGTCTCCAGGTGGATACTGACTACTTCATTCATAATTTTGTCCCGAGAGCTCAGGTGTTTTCCCTTCAAAGGCTTGGCTTAAAATGAGATATTTTGTGGCCTTAAATCTATTCACATAATAGAATCAGTCAGTGGGATTCTCTAGCCTGTATGAATCATACTGATGTCTAGCAACAAGTACTCTCTCACCCAGGATCTCGGGTCTCCAGCACCACTCACCCCAGTGCAAGCTCACAGGAGGAAGGGGGAGGCCAATCTCTAGCGGAGTGTGTGGCCCCAAGCAGAGGGATTTGATCAGGATAGCTGCATAGATGGAGGGTTTAGGTCCTGATACAACCAGAGCCCTGCTGGGCAGGCAGGTGATAAGCCCTAATTCTTGTCTTTGATCGGCAGCTGTCATTCAATACAGTGTCTGTAAGGGAGGGTATTTTAATTACAAATCACTTTATAGTTAAGAGTAGAAAGCCAAAAACAAGTGATTCCTTGTTACTGTGGTCACTGGACAAAATAAAAACATAGCCTCAAGATGTGTACACAGTTCCTTAGCATGCCAAACGTCAGGCCTTCTTCCCAAGAAACCCAAGTGCCACTTGAGGAAATCATTCATTTTCTGGATAAACTTTATGTTTTCTCTCTCATTTTATTAAACTGGCATTAACTTCAAAGCCCCATGCAGTTTTGTTTTCTAAACAATATCACTTGATTTAGAGGATAGCTTTCTTTTATTTCCAGGCGTCTATGCATTAGCAAATTAGACTGAGTTCTCAGAAAGGTTCAGTGAAGGCAGGCTGACTGGGTCCTGAGCATCTCTGTGGCCATCCATCCTGTGTTAGAACGCATGTCCTCCCTGGTGGTGTCATCTCGCTGGGGCCCCCAGCCCCTGAGTCACACCTCAAGGGACTCCAGGAAGGACCTGAGGCCCTGGCTGTGGGAGGCTGGCCAGGGAAAAGCCCACAGATGTCCAAGAAAGTGAAAAGGTGACACAGGGGTGCTTGCATTCTGTTGGTGTTTGAGTCTTGCGCTAAACCAGACACCCCCACACAATGTGTTTGCAAGCAGTGTACAGCGTGCGGGTATTTCTGGATCAATCACACCTCCACAAGCTAATTGTGCGCTTCCTTTGTGCAGTAGCCGCCTGAAATATAGTTATTCATCCCCAGCTCCGTGCACACCCCCCGCTCCGCAGCTCTGGGTCTCACGCTCTGACTCAGGAAGTTGCTCACGGAGTGCAGCTGTTGCCAGGAATTTAATTATTGGGTCATTATTTTATTCATGACTATTTCAAGATAACAACTGGTAGTAAAATTAGCGTTTTTTTTCATATGACTAGCATCAAGAATAAAAAGTCATAACATTTCTATTTGGAGAATGTTTTTGTGAACTGCTTTCTTGTCTATGTTTGTTTAGCAAAATGATACTGTATTCAATAGAGATTGAAAGCAACATATTTATGTAGGGCCCTTTAGTTTCTGTCTTTTATCATAAAGCATTTTGTTTCTGATTTTGAGGGAGTTATTTTCTGATTGTTATTTTAAGACTAGTTCTCTACCACTTGAGCCACATTGAAGCACAGCTCCACTTGGATAATTATTGGAGATAGGAGCCTCACAGACTTTCCCACTTGGGCTGGCTTTGAGCTGTGGTCCTGAGATCTGTAATCTAGGACCCTGAGAAACTCAGCTTATGGGAATGAGCTGCTGGTGCCCAGCTGAGTGCTGGGAGTTTAGCACAGTTTAGATCAAGCCTCTGAAAAGCAGTTTTGCACCCTGAAAAGTTCCTCATAATGAATTATGATGGATTATGGGTTTATGTGTGCTTCCTTACCTGGGGCCCTTGGAAGTGTCTTGTATTCCCTCTGATTTGGTACTGTCTCCATATTCTGTTCTGGTCACCATTTCACCTAAGTACGTTCTTTGTCTATCATGGATTAGAGTTCCCAGATCGTTCTTTGGGGATGGCTCATGTGGACTGCTTGTGTTCCTAGAACAGGACATTATCTGAGTTCTCAGTACTGCAGGCCAGGGTTAAGCAATATTTCTGAAGAACCTCTGCAGAGGCAGTGTTGCCTGGCTCCTCACTGAGTCCTCACCTATCTAACCAGAGTGTGAGTCTTTGCATATCTTAGAGTGTGAACTGTGGTCCCTCTAGCATGGTTCTGCTCTCTGGACCAACGTGCGGTATGCCAGGGTACAGGACAAATCTTGTCTCTGCCATCACTGCAGACAGTATGGTCAGTCACTTCTGTGGGTGACGCCCTCCATGAAGAATCCCCTTGCAGGGTCCTGGACTCAGTCACATGCTGAGACAGCCATTCTTCTAGAAGTCACAGGCAGCATGTACCGTCTCTAGCCTGAGCCCAGCTCTTTGGGGAGCAGCATGGGTATCTTGCTGTGTTTCTTCCTCTAGGTCTTTAGGGAGGTGAGTGCAGCTCATGACTGCCTTAACATTTTGGTTGATGGGGTGCATGGAGGTACAGGTAGCATGGAGGGTGCCAACGGGAACCTTCCGTTATTCTGAGGGTGGGCTGTCAAGCCACTAGTCCTCTTCATGTCCCAGCTGGACCCTGCGCGTACAGGTCCAGGTCTGAGCCCTATCCCATAGTCGTTCTTCCTTGAAAGCATTTGAGAAGAGCCAGCAGCCCTTGAGGCTTGCTCTATAGCACATGGTTCATCCTGGCTCAGTCAGTAGGGTGGGGTGGGTTCTGGTCTGCTGATGTCCAGAGGTGCTGCAGACAGAGGCAGGTGGTAAAGGGTCCTAGAGGAAGAACCACTGGAGGAGCAACCAAGGGGAGGGGCGAGGCCTTGGCGGGGCCTGCAGCGCCAGGCTCTCCCACCCCTCCCCGCACCTTGGCCTGGTCACACTGACAGCCAGCCATTTTCAGGCCCAACTGATGGTAAGAGTCTTGAGTGACCCACAGTCTCATGGATGCTTTTAGGACTTCATTTGTAGTGCAATTTTTGCTCTAAAATTTCTGGCAGATTAAAGTGACAAATACAAAGATTGTTCCATCCTTCTATCCCCTTCTGGAAGGTGCTTTCCATAGAGAGAGCCCGTGTTATGAGTGATAAATGGTCGACACACATCGCAGCTGATCAACCCACAACACATTACAACCAGAAAAACCCCAACATGCAGCACAATGGATAAAACTGCAATGCACATCCCCTCACCACCATCCAGAGGCCATGGCGTACATCATAGCTCACTCTTGGTGGTGGTCATCCTTGACTATCTCATAGTAATTCCTCTACCCAAAGCCACCCTTTTGGAAAGGGGATGCCCAGACGCATAGCTCTTAAATCATGTGGGGAAGCATGTGTTTGGTTTTGTAAGAAACCACCACCATCTTCTGTGGTGGCAGTACCCTCTCACATGCCACAGACAATGTGAGTCTCTGACTCCATGCCCTCACCAGTATTTGCATGTCAGGTTCTGGATTTCTCTTTAAGCCCTGTGCAATTGCTTCCTTCTACTGGGAGGGGAGGGGTGCCAGGGAAGAAAGAAACCAGAAATGGGGAGAAAAGACCCAGGTGGGGGAGGACCCAGGCGGTAATCTGGGAGAAGGAGACCCAGCCAGCTCAGCAGCCCAACCTGGAGCAACGCTGGAGTCTCAGCCCTGAGCAGGTTGAGCTGGGACCAGTGCCCCCCTTCCAGTGCCCTTCCCTTCCCTGCGATGGTCTCTCCCTCCTCCCACACTAATCTTCAAAGACATTGCTCCAAGAATGTGTATTTTTGCAGAAGAACCCAAAGGACTGAAGCTGCCCCTGGATGTGTGGGCTCGGGATGGATGTTTTTGCTTCTGGCCATCAGTTCTTCCATACATCTAGACCTTGAGAAACTCCCAAGGATGTACCTGGTAGAAATAAAGTCCTGGTAACAAAACAACCTTACAAATGCCTCCCTGAAGTATGACAGATAGTGCCACCCTGCACTGCGGACACGCACATTTGTTGTAGCTGACATGGTGACAACATTTTTAGTTTCTGGAAGAATGATGCGGCCGGACAAATCTTTGCGGAGGAGCGTTTGGTTCTAGATCTCTGCCAAGCCAGCCCTCTGGCAAGGGCTGGGCTGGGCGGGGAGAGGATTGGGGAGCAGCTCAGAAGGCCCAGCAGAGTTCATGCAGTCTTGCCTGCAGTGGTGTCTGCCTGTGCCCTGGCCTTCGGCCAGCTGGCACTGCTTGGGGTTGGTTGGAGGACAGAGGGCCCAGCTGGGGCCCTCACAGATCCAGAATCAATTCTTGCTGTTCTGGTACCACCGCGGCTTGACCCACAGTATTTAGTACTTCTGCTGGATGCATGGTAGGTGGTGTGGAAACGTGGCTGTAGAGTGAAACAGCATTGCCTCGGGGCACTACAAGGTTGGGGACTTCTGCCGGGATGGCAGCCAACACAGAGCATGGAGCAGTGTGGGTACTGGTCACTTCCCCTTCCCGCCAGGGTTGCTGGAGGGACAAGGAGTGCTGCCTACTGCATCGCTCACAGACTTTCGTCTTCCACTCTCTGTGCTCATCCTGTGAGCATTCAACAAGCTTGAATTGTCGAAATCTTTCTTTGGTGTCCTCGGATGTCAGAATGATCTTGAAAATGGGAAGGCAAAGCGTCATTAATAATATTCCTAGGACCTTGGCCTCTATTTAATTTCACTGCGGACTTCTTCCTGAGCGTGGTTCGCCTTGGCATGGCTTGCTCTTGTTTCTGGGTGTTGGGCAGCCGTTGATGGGAGCATGGTGTGATTTGACCTTGGGTTCTTTTTTGTAACCCATCAGACCAGGCTCTCGTGGGGAAGATGTGATCTCACTAAGTAGGAATATTCCAAACATTCATACCACTATGCTGGCAGGGCCTGCTTATAGCAGAGAAATGTAGTTTCTGATGTTTGCACATTTTTAGGCAACTGACGCTGAATGGCAGGTGCCAGACCACAAAGCTAAGAGCCCACGTGTGCAGTGGCATTGTGAATCAGGCAAAGCCGTCTATTTCATGGTAGGCGTCTGGGATGTTTTCCTCTGTGAACTGAAAGTAAAGCAATTTCCCACAAGAGTGCTGCAAATATAGTTAGGGAGTTTCTGTGTGTTGCATCAGCGCTCTTACCGCCCCCCACATACGTGCATACGCACACATGTACACAATGCACATGTACATTTGCACACTGGTCGTCATGCCTCATGCACGCCCCTGCCTGTACAGTACGTCATCATGTCATTAGAGAAAGCAATTGCTCACAGAGGGAGACGTCCACAAGCCAAAGTCACGTGTGGACTGTCGTTGTGAAGAGGGGCAGTGTCCAGTTTAAGGTGTGCTTTCCAGAACAACTTCTCTCATAGAAGTGATAATTGAGAAAACTACCTTTGCCTCCTGTCTAAGAATGCATCCATTTATATTTTCTTCTTTAACTTACCCTAAAGACTAAAATTTGAAAGGTGAATATACTACCTGTATTGTGTAACAGCGTATGGTTCCATGGCTGAGGCCTTGATTAAGAGATGGCCATTCTAGAATGTGCTTCCCTCTGGCAGTAGCAGAAGCCCTGAGATCTTTGTAGAGATCATCACAAAATGGGATTTTTATTATAATATGGACAGGGGCATAAAATGCGTGGAAACCTGAATGCTAGGTCACAGGCTCAGTGTGGACAAAGCAGACAGCGCAAGTTCCCATCATGAAGACACTTGTGTACCCAGAACCAATTTGGTGTCATCCTTCTGAAGGGAAAGATAGGTGTGGGATGGCATGGCGGCCTGTGCAGGGGCCCGCGAAAGGCCGTACCTGTGGTGTGGGGGCTGGCCTGAACTTGTGAGGCAGAAGAGCCCCAGAACAGTGCTTCTCAGTTCCTCCTTCATTTTCTTGAATAAGTCTAGAAGAAGTCCTTCCATACAGGGGCAGAGGGATGGGGGCCAGCTCAGGCTGTGGCTCCTCTTCTTCCTTCCTGCCCTGGCCTCCAGGGAACTAAATGGCCTCTGTGCCCCCTGAGGGGAAGAGTCGCCCCTCAGAGATGTCCAGCCATCCCACGTCATGTATGACATTTTCCTCTGCTAAGACCCCTTACTTGTTCCTGAGACAATGGTAGAGCTGAGAATCTCCCATCAGGGTAGTCACAGAGCTGTCACCTGATAACACATGTCACGCTGATGTGTCTGTGGTGATGCTGCGTGTGTGGGCCCCACACTCTACCCAGGGCATCAGAGTGCAGTGTGCAGCTGAGCTGGGCCCCTGGTACTTGGTAATGAGCTGGTGGGCCACAGGCTGCTTCGATATGTTTACACTGGTTTTTCAGTTGGCAGTGCTGAAATTTTGACTCAGTACTGAGTGCTTACCAGGCAGGCACACTATGACTTAAACTATGCCCCTAGTCCTTTGTGCTTTAGTTCACTTTTCAAATAGGATCCCATACTTATGCCTGGGCCCACATGTACTGTGGTCCTGTTTATACTTCCAGTGCAGTCAGGATGTCAGGTGTGCACTGTGGCCCCCAGCTTTTATTAGTTGAGATGAGGTTTTGTTGTTTGGGTTGGTCTGGAGCAGTGATCCTAACAATTTCAACCTTCTAAGTGGTTGGTATGGCAAGTGTTAGCCCACACCTGATTATGTACTCATTACAGTACATGCCTTCTTCGTATGGCCATCTGTGGTGTGGCGCCAGCAGCAACCTCATGTGTCATGCCTTAGTGCAAGTACAAGCAATGATGTGCATGCAAAGATGCGTACAGGCAAGAATGTGCACACAAAGGTGTATTCGCAAGAATGTGCACACAAAAGATGTGTACGTAAGAGTGTGCACAAAAGGTGTATACACAAGAATGTGCACACAGAGGTGTATATACCAAGAATGTGCACACAAAGATGTACACGCAAGAATGTGCACAAAAGATGCATACACAAAGAATGTGCACACAAAGATGTGCACGTAAGAGTGTGCACACAAAGGTGTACTCACAAGAATGTGCACACAAAGATGTGCATGCAAGAATGTGCACCCAAAGGTATATACACAAGAATGTGCACACAAAGATGTGCACATAAGAGTGTGCACACAATGATGTACACAGAAGCACATGCACACAAAGGTGTGTACACAAGGATGTGCACACAAAGGTATATACACAAGAATGTGCACACAAAGATGTGCACGTAAGAGTGTGCACACAATGATGTACACAGAAGCATATGCACACAAAGGTGTGTACACGAGGATGTGCACACAGAGGTGTGCACGCAAGAATGTGCACACAATGATGTGCACAGAAGCACGTGCACACAATGATGTGCATGCAATGATGTGCATGCAGGATGTGTCCACAGTGGGCAGACCACCCAGTCCTGAGGTGTGGGTTTCTTCTACATCAGTTTTGTGGAGCCCAGTGCTAGTGTACAGAGGATGAGGCCTTGGATTTGAAGATAAGTGATTTTCTGGTTACCAAAATATGTTGGAACCACATGTGGTTCCTGGCTGCATCGTCCATTACGTGCGGCATTGTGTGAACACAGGCTGTGAGTTTCTGGGAGAATAACCATAGCAGCAACTACCCTGGCTCTCACTGACTTGTGGCTAGAGATCACATTGTCTGCTTGGGGTGATTTTAGCCACTGATAGCCACCCAACATCTACTGGAAAACCTGCTGGGATTCCAGGTCAGGTCTGAGTGCTGTCCTGAGGTGGTCTAGGAGCCTAAGACAGGGTCCACCCAGCTGTTCCTGGGGAGACCTGCCTGGGGCTTGCTGTGATTTCCTGCAAAGCTGCTCCCGGGCACGCACGAGGAGGCCCAGACGTCTCCACCACAGTGAGTCCACAGGCTTACCAAGGCGCCCGTGAGACAGCCTTGCCGACTTCCACTCCACCTCTGTGGAGCAGGTTTTCAAGTGGTGGTGTCCCTGCGGCCATGGGATGTCACCTGCACTAGAGGACTCATCCGCTTCAAGACTAGGAAGGAAAGGCTTAGGCCTCTCTGTGCACTCGAGGGCATTTTTCTCTCGTTTTCCCAACCCCACCCTGTCCAGCTTGCTGTACCTCAGCACACAATATTTGTTTATGAGAAATACTGGTTAACACTTGAAATTAACAGGCTTAATTTTAAGGAAAGCCTCAGATTCGTACAGATTGAGCATTAAGTACGTGGTTTTCCTACACTATTCTTTCCACGTAGCTTTCCTTGTTTTGTTATTGTTTTCTGAGTTGTGGTCTCCCTGTGTATCTCAGATTAGCCTGGAATTGACAACCCTGCCTCAGTGCTGGGATTACAGGTATGAGTCACCACAAGTGGCTTACAGCTTTCTGGTGTTAATACCTTGCCTTGGCAGGGTGCACTTGTTCAAGCATTGGTTCAAGCTGACACAGACCATACCGGCACACTTGGTACCATTGTTGAGCGAATATCAATCCATCGTTATTAAAGAAGCCTAGGCTTTCCAAAAGCTGCTGTGAGTTCCGAAGGTTTGGGTAAACGTATGGGTTTGGCTACCATCATTGCATTATCCCACAGATTCTGAATGCCTGCTGTGCTTCATGAACTCCTCCCATTTCCCCTGGCTCCTGGCAACTACTGACATTTTTCCTTTACTTTTTCTATTGCCTTTCCTACAACGTCACATGGCTGGAACCACAGTCAGAAGCTTTTTCAGATTGGCTGTCTCACATTTAAGGCTCCTCTGTGTTCTCTCATGGCTCTAGCACTCATTTCCTTTTAGAGCTGAAAAATACTCCACTGCCCAAGTATACCACAGCTTGTTTTCCGGTGTACCTACTGAAGGGCATCAGAGTTGCTGGCAAGTTTTGATGATCCTGAATAAAGCTACTATAACCATCTCTGTGTAGGTGTGTGGTGTGTGTGTGGACACGAGTCTTTAGCCCACTTGGGTAGACGCCACAAAGCACGATGTCTGGGTCGGCTAGTTAGAGTATGCTTCATTTTTAGAGTTGGCAAACTGTCTTCCACAGTGGGTGGCAAACATTTTCATCCCTGCCAGTAGTGAGTGAACGCCTGGGGGTTCTGCCATTCTTCTCGTCCCCGCCCCTGCCACTACTGGGACCTGGATTTTGGCCACTCTAATGGGTGTGCAGTGGATCTTCTCTTTCTCCTAACTTGTGTTTGTCATTAGTGAACTTGTATCTTCTTTAGTGAGATTCCTGGTAATATGTTTTAATTGGATGGTTTATTTTCTTATTGTTGAGGTTTAATGACTCTTTTTATAGTTTGCATATCCATTTTTTTCTGATACCTGCTTTCAAATAATTTGCTGTGACTTTTATTGTCTTAATCACTATTTTAATATAAATGTATGATCCTGTATGTTTTTTTTTAAGTAGAGATGCTTTTTATCTATTTGTTTAGGACATGGGGCTTGAACTCAGGACCTGGCGCTATCCCTGAGCTCCTTTTGCATGAAGCTAGAGCTCTATCCCTTTGAGTCACAGTTTTACATCCAGTTTTCTGGTGGTTAACTGGAGATAAGTGTCTCAAGGACTTTCCTTTCTGGGCTGGCTTCAAACCATCATCCTCAGATCTCAGCCTCCTTAGTAGCTAGGATTATAGGCATGAGCCACCAGCACTCAGCTGCAATGCTTTCTTTAGTGTTATTTTTGAAACCATTAATTTATTGTCTGCCTGCTGAGAAATGGATGGTGTATTAAACACGCGTTTAGCCTGTTCTTATATGCATGGTTTTATTTGTGCTGCCCCAGTGGTCATGAATTTATCCTAGGAGTGCCTGCTGACTGTGAACCAGGGATGAGCACTGCCACGGCGGCAGGAGAGGTGAAGATGATTAGAACATGACTCAGGAGCTGAAGGTGGCTCTACTCCAGGCAGGGAGAGCCTTGGGCATCAACTCAGAACCAGAGGAGGAGAAGGTGAGGTGAGAGGGAGGAACAGTGCTCAGGCCAGAGTTTCCTGCCTGGTCTTAGGTTTTCTCAGTGTGAGCTTGAAGCATAGCTGGCATTTCCATGCAGAACCAGGAGAGGTCGATTTAAGCTAAAGACCACTCCTTATGGTGGCCCTATGCATTTGGGGTCAGAGTCATTTGTGACAGTGTAACAATAGCTAGGCACTGTGTTTCATGTGGCTCCGAGGCCTGGCTGCCAGAATTCTACAGATAAACCAGAGGCCTGTGTGAGGTGGTGCACCTTGGGGCATGGATGTGGACTGGAGTGTGTGCTAAGAGCTTGGATGTAGATCTGCTTTCGCAGCTGGTCACAGGGGCTGAGTCGGTACATCCTTGGCAGGTGTAGAGCCGTGTAGTGGAGAGTGAGTGTCTTTACTTCCCGCACGGTGCCTGGCTTGAAGTCGGGCATCCATTGGGCACCTATACAATCTCGTATCCTGAGCACTGCCCATTCTGCCTACTCCTGTGGGGCCCTTCTCAAGTGCTCTGTGATGACTCAGTGGCCACGTGCTCTTTGGGGCTCTCATGAAAGCTGTGCTTCGTGGGGTGAACTAGTGATGCCAAGAAGACTACTGCTGGCCCAGGGTGCTTCTCTTGATAAACACTGTGCAAACCTTGGGGAAGCAGAGCTGAGCCCCCTAAAAGTGCCCTGGAAGGGGGTGGCTGAGTTCTGTCCCTGGTGCTGAACACAGTCAGCTCCTAATGAAGTGCTTTGGAGGGCAGTGTCTGCAGCTCAGCATGGCTGGGTCCAGGTGGCTCCGCTGCCCAGCTGTGAGTCGGAGGTGCCCAAGTATTGTCTTTCCCTTGTTTCAATTCCCCGCAAGGCAAATGTAAACCAGATGAAATCTAATTATATAGTGCTCCGAGGAATTGTCCAGTGAGACGGGGAGTTTCTGTGTGTTTGTTTTCTGGAAATTTTCTTCATTAGTCTTGCTTTAAGGCTCTGATGGAGAGGCTGCTGTGTCTCATCTCTGGCCATTGAGTCCTGATCAGTCCCGAGACTGAACCAGAAGCCAAAGACTAGAAACACTGGGTCCCGTGCCTCCTCTCTTGATGAAGGCTGGGTGTCGGGGAGCGGCACACCTCAGCCCTGGGACCCATTTGGGTCCCACTTGCCTGGCTGGTGCTCACTTCATATAAACCCCACCTGCCCCATAGGAAGCTTGTCTTTTGGGGCCAACGCTGAGAGGAGAGGGCTAGGCTGAAAGCCATATGAGAAGGCATTTGTTCATAACCCCAAACGATTTATTTAAAAAAATAAGACATGATTTTCCCGGTATTTTCTCTTTCCTCTTCCCTTTCTGCTATTTATAGTTCTACATTCTCTTCATGAAAGTAAGGCCTAGAGAGGGTTCCCTCATCTGCCTGGAGAGGGTTCCCTAGTCTGGCCTGGAGAAGGTGTCCACAGTCTGGCTTTGGCTGGCAAGGGAGTCCAGAATGCCTGTGGAGAGCAGGTTGTGACCACACGGAAGGTGACAGGGTGCTTGGAGGCAGACTAACGATGAGCTCATGGGCAATTACACTCCAAAGGAGAAGCACCTGCCCAGGAACATGCTTGCCAAAGACCCGGGCTTGCCTTAGTCTGTCTCCTTCGGCGGCTGTGGCTTGTTTATGGAGCATGCGGGGGGGCATTTGTGCTCTCCATCTTACTCCAATCTCAAGATAACAAGATCAAAAATACCACGAGGAACAAAGCAGTGTAGATCATCAATGGTGATGAATTAGATCAGGGAGAAGTGGATTCAAGTCAGACTGTTACCAAAACCATTATATCATGTAGAGTAGGGATAAAATATTCCTTTTTGATCTTAATGTTTTATTGAAAATATTTCATATAACTTACAAAGGGTCTGTTGTGAGCTTAACATAAATAGCATTGAAATGTCTCTCTCATATGTGTGTGTGTGTGTGTGTGTGTGTGTGTGGTCATTATCTGTGTCAGCTAATCACTTAGCTGTGCGATTTGACTCTGAATCTCTGAATTTGACAGTAGCCAGTGACATGCCTCAAAAGAAGCGAGAAGTACTTTTCTTTCAAGAGGATAGCCTGTTGAAAAAGAACTTGCCACACAGGGAGCTGCGTGGGGACCCTGGAGGACACAAGCATTGCTCTCCAGTGCAGGCTAACTGGCCATATCCAGATATCCCCACCTACTGAGCAAGGCCAAGGTGTGGGCAGTGGCGTCTGGACTCGGTGAGATTCCTGTTCACACAGAGTGCATCCCCTAGAGCCACAGGGCACAGGGACAACTGCTTTATGTCTGATTCTTTCTTGCTTGATTTAGGAAATGACAGATGTTGAAGTCATCTTTTTTTATTATCAGGGTGATGTATAGAGGGGTTACAGTTACATTTGTCAAGTAGTGAATACATTACTTCTTGAACATTAATATCCCTTCCCATGTTTTTCTCCTACTTTCCCTCCCTCTTTGTATAATTTTTATTTTGTTTTTATGAAGTTCAAGTTGTTAGTGAACTTTTTATTTTTAAGTTTGTTTCTTGCTTATATTCACTCATTGAATATTTTTGAATTAAGTCTATTTGTTCCAGCAAGTGTGTGAATATTTTAAGAATGAATTTGGTGATGATTTTTCTCTCTTAATGACACTAACATCATGAATTGTTAACAATGAATTATTAATGGTTGACAAAGCTGGGTAGTTTGTAGTGTGCTGTTCTAAGGATAGAGGACTCAAGCTGGGCAGTGGTGGGTCATTCCTGTCATCCTAGCTATTTGAGTACCAAGATCTGAGGATCATGGCTCAAAGCCAGTGTTAAACCAGAGGTAGGGTGGTGGCTCAAGTTGTAGAGCACTGGTTTTGCACAAAAAAGCCAAGTGAGAACAGAAGGCCTTGAGTTCAAGCCCCAAAGCTGCAACAAAGAGAGTGAGAGGGGAAGAGGGAGAATTGAAGGATGATTTAGCTTATATTAGCATGATTGGACATTTATGAAGACTCCCAAAAGTTAGATAGAGCAAAGAATTTCCTGTTTTTCACCTGAGTGGATATTTTCCTCCCTTTAGAACTTGATCCATGTATCTAAGGAGCCTGATGGAGGGCTGTGTTGTGTCCCTGAAAAGGCAAAATCATGACATTTGAAGGTCTCTCCTCTCAGTCTTCCAAAGCATGAATTCAGTACACAGTGAAAGTAACTTCTTGGTTTATAAAGAAAGCATCAGCTCTGCTTTTATAAGTGTTCCTGAAACCACTAAAGACTGTAAATAAGTATCTGTTAGAAACCATTGCTTCAAGGCTGGGCACTGGTGGCTCATGCCTGCATCCTAGCCACTGAGAAGGTAGAGTAGAAACCCGGCATGGGCAAAAAGATGCTATCTCTCCAGGCAAAGCTGGGTGCAGTGCTTTGTGCCTGTCATCCCAGGTATGTGAGTGCTGGCACTGGGAGGACAGTGGTTCAAGGTCAACTCTGGACAAAAAAAAAACATTCCTGAGACTCCAACTCAATTGAAAGCCTGTCATCTCAGCTATGGCAGGAGGATCAAAGTCCAGCTGTCCTAACTAAAAACTGAGAACCCCATCTCAAAGACAATCACAGAAAATGAGGCTAGAGGCATGGCTCAAGCAGTAGAATGCCTACTTAGCAAATGCAAGTCCCTGAGTTTAAACACCAATATAGAAAGGAAAAAGAAAGTGACGGGAGAAGGAGGGAGGGAGAGAGGGATAGAGAAGGAAGAAGGGAGGAATGAAGGAGTTGTTTTTTGGTACCTTAAATGCATTCCTGTCATGAACAGGAAGCCATTTGGTCACCAGTGCATCCTTCCCAGAGTCATTCAGAACACCTCCTTCTGCACAGCCATCTTTACCTGGGTCACCTGGAGACTTCATGAAGCAGTCCACCAGGCATTCACAGCCTCCACTTCCTATGGGCCACTTGTGGCACAAAATGTAAGAGCTGCCACCCTGAATTTCATACCCCTGCTCTTCCCTGCCCTGCAAAAGGTGCAGACCAAGCGCTGCTGGGTCTTCCCAACAGTGTCTCATTTGCAGGAGTCCTGCAGTGTTTGTGGATGGTTAGCGGCTGGCCCTGCCCTGTGCTGCCCACACTGCCCGTGCAGCAATCCCAGGTGCTTCTCCTCTAGTCCTGGGGATCCCTTTCCGTCAAATGCAGATATGGGCACATGCGTGTGTGTGTGTGTGTGTGTGTGTGTGTGTGTGTGTGTGTGTGTGTGTGTGTGTGTGTGTTTTTACACATAAATCCTGTGGATTGAACTCAGGGCATTCAGCTTGCTTGGAAAGTGCTCTACCACCTGAATCCCTTCCCTCCCCACCCCAGTTCTTTTGTTTTTCCTTTGTTTTGCAGATGGGATTTAGTACTACCTAGTATACAGGTGTGTACCCCCATACTTGGCTCCTTGAAAGGTTTTAGATCTATGGCATGTTGCTGCTCTGCTTGCTGGTGTGGGTTTGGGGAAGGTTTGAGAAGACACACAGGCCTAGAAGGTGATAGAAGCAGCCGTTTCCTTCCTCTCTGGGTTGCTGGCTTATCTTTACCTCCTTAGAAGTCCAGCAGCCACTATGACAGGTGACAGCACAATACCATCATTATGAATCTCAGTTTCCCGTGCCGTTGAAGTGGGCCCAGAAGACAAAGTCTCCCAGGGTTTGCCTTGCCCCAGATGGTTAGAATGGCAATTCCCCCCCTCCCCCCCCACACACACCCGAGGTCCCTGGGACAAACAGGAAGAAGAGCCTTGGTGTGGCTCTGCCCCTCCCCTCTACTTGCCTTCGACTCTGCAGTTGTTGAAGCCAAGCAAGCTAGGGCAAAACCTACAGTGGGCTCCCACCTGACCTCACAGGAGTGGCCTGCCACCATTCCAGTCTGTGAGAAGATACCCTGGTGTGCCAACTCTTTCTTCTTGGGGAGTGGCACATCTCTGGTGGCCACAAGCCATTCCAAAGGGCCAAAAGCTGCCTTCCCTGAACCAGCTTATCTGCCTCTCGGGGCCTGCAGTCAAGTGCTCTGCACTTCCTCCTAGAGAGGTGGCTAAAAGCCACCATTCACACCATGGATTAGAAGGAAGTATTTTCATAGGGGCTGAAAACTCATATATTTTTGCTGATTTCCAGACCAGGGAATGCTGCTCTTATTAATGCTGAGACAGTAAATCAAATGAAGAGCAGAGAGGAGGCAGAATGAAGATGTGTTAAGGATTTTATCATTTATCAAGGCAGGCTAAAACAGTATTTGTTTAGAAGCAGGGCTGTTTTTCTGTGGAGAACATTAAACATATTGCGTTAGTGCCAGCGAGCCACATTCCTTCCCCATCCATGGACTTCCCTATTGGCTTCCACTGGCTATTGAGTGCCTAGGTGTAGAAATGGGCGAAATCCCATTTCCTGTGTGTGACTCTGTGGGAGCATGCCACACTGGAAGTGACCAAGGAAGAGAAGGAAGGAACTGGAGGTGCATGGCTGCTGCTCTGCCCCCGGGCCTCCTCTTTCTTCTACTTTTGCCATCCCGGGGCTCTCCGTCCCAGCTTCATTCAGAAGTGGCCACACAGTTGCCACAACAGCTGCTGGACATCTGCAGTGTCCACTGACCTCCAGGAAGGTAAGGCAGGCTGGGCCCTGCTCAGGGGTTCTGGACTTCAGGGTTCCAGGAAGACAGGGCCAACAAAGGCATCAAGTTAGCTGTCTGCTGACTTCCAGCCACCCTGAAATGTTGTTTCTAGGTTTTGCCTGTTAAAGACTCGTTTAGTTAGTTAATTTTGTAAAAATGTTGAAAGGAGGAAAGAAACTCTCTCTTGTAGAATTCTCTTTAATGGGATTTTGGCTCAAATGTTTGCACTCATCATCTCAAAGCCATTGTCTGTATTTTCTTCCATTTCAGTTAGCACTGGTGTGCAATGGCTGGGCTTCTGTCCAAGCTCGTCACCTTAGCAAGATGCCTCTCTTTCCTTGGGTTCATTCACTCAGCTCCAGAGCCTGGTATTTATCAGTCACCACTTGGCAGCTCAGCCAGCCTGTTCTTCGGCTCTGACAGAAAGTTGAGAATGCAAAATCATCTCGAGTCATAGGAAACAGAAAGTGAGACCCACTGGTCTCTTTCTGTGATCTGGCTTCTCTGTCCCTGTCTCACAAAGTCACTTTCTAAAACACTGACAGACTCTGTGGCTGCAGAGCCTCGGATGTAAGTGCAGAGCGGATGGAACTGAGTGGAGCCCAGTGGGCTGTCTGGGCCAGGTAGAAACCCCAGGCCTGCTGGCCAGGCCTGCTTTGGGTAGAGATGGGAAGCTCAACTTTTATTGACAATAGCTTGTGCCTTTTCTTGATGTGATACCAAGTGAATCATTTAGAAATGTTACAGTATTTCACCTTCTTATCTGATATATTGTATATATGCTTATTTGGTTATTTGAAATAGGATAGGGAAGGGGGGAAAACAAGATGAGGGGTGGGGGTGGGGAGAGGGAAATGGGGACCAAGACATGAGAAAGGGTATCAATGTGTGTGAAGTAATGCACCTTCTATCTGGTGAATATCATGTAATCCTTCTATTAATTACAATAAAATATATGAAAAAAAAAAGAAATCCACTAACTAAAGCACTCACAAATAAATGGAAGGTCTCCTCTCATTCATCACCCCGACTGCTGGCATTTGGGGCACAGAAAGCCTGTGTGTGGGGGGACATGGGTGGGCACATGTATGTATATACCAGGAACTTGAACTCAGTCTGGGTACTATTCCTTAGCTGCTTCCTTCAAGGCTCATGTTCTACCACTTGAATCACAGCTCCACTTTTGACTTCTTGATGGTTAATTGGAGATAGGAATCTCACAGATTTTCCTGCTTGTGCTACTTTGAGCTGTGATCCTCAGATCTCGGCCCCACAAGTAGGTAGATTTACAGATGAGGTCCATAGACTGGCTGCCACGCTTACCTTTTATAACTGAAGTACTCCCCTAGACATTTCGTGTATGTCTCCTCCATGCAATCGGTTTTCCTTCATGCTAGGTGAAGATGTACACACAAAGTATCACACCTCAAGGAAATTCAGATGAAGAGCCAGCTCTGTGATGGACATTCTGGGGTTTCTGTGGTCAGGCTGTGGCTAGGGCTGAGATTCCTTTGAGGGCCTCTGGGCCTTTCCTCTCCAGCCTTCTCCCTTGTCCTCGTTTACTCACTCTGTGCCCTTCTTACTCAGCCTTGGCCCTCTTCCAACTCCTTCCCTCCCACCGGAGGCACAGGTTGCCTAGCCGGCTGCTTAGCCCCCACATACAGTCCTTTTACCACTTCTGTCTGCATTTTATCTCCTAACTGTTCAAAGAGGACCAGGGACTGATGCCCTCTCGGGAGTGATTTGTCTGGCTGTAGCCTTGCAGTCTGTGCTCTAGTGTCTCACTTTGAGGTGGCCCAATAATTGTGGTGGCAAACACACCTCCAAGGATACCTGTGCCAGCTCTGCTCCTTCTGCTCTGTCCTGGACTGGCCAGCAGGCCTGTCACACACAGGGAACTCCCTGTGTGTGAGTAGTAGAAGGCTTTGTCATCACCGCCTCATTTCTGACTGGGTGCTCAGTTATGCTCATCAGGCTCTGAAAGACACTGTGTCCCACAGTGTCTTTGCCTGGTGGCCACTTGAGTGGGTGGGGCCCCCGGGCAGAATGTGCTTTATCAGGTGTGAGTTGCAGCAAGTCCATGGTACTTGTGGTTCCCAGGGCTGAGGCGCTGGACAGAGGCCCTGGCAGGAGGAAAGGGATGTGGCATTAGAGGTGCCGAGTCACTCCAGGGACAGGCTGTGGGGCCGGGCCTCGCACGAGGATGGAGCCTGCAAAGGCACTTTCACTGACTCGGCATGTAGGTTGCATGCTGGGGGCTCTGAGGAGCCCAAGGTGCACCTAGCACTCACCTTTCCCAGCAGGTAACAGCTGCTGCTAGCTGCGGTACTCAGTCTAAAACATGGTGGGGCCAATGTTTTCAGGGGCTTCAGAGATGGGTAACATCCTGTTTTGTCAACAGCAGGTCCAGAACAAGGGGGAGAGAGAGAAGGAGGGGGAGGTCTAGGGCCCAGGCCTCTTCACCAAAGGCAATGGTAGATGCAGGGGTGTGTGTGTGTGTGTGTGTGTGTGTGTGTGTGTGTGTGTGTGTGTGGTGTGTGTGTAGAGAAGTTTGTGTCCCTGACTTAGGGGCTCATGGTACGAATGTGAAATAGGATTTCTATGTGATTAAAGCTTTTGACAACTGAAGGTCAAATAATCACAAGCATTTCAACTTCATGCTCTGAAAACAATCTTTTCTAAACCTCTAAAGAGGTATGAAAGTTTTGGGGTGGTTCTGTCATTAACTGCAGACATGGAGAATCAAGTATTTGCGATAAAACCAAAAGCTGCTAGTACAGAGAATGAATAATTAATTTTGTTTTTCTGGGTAAAAAGAAAAAAACATGCCCACCTTCAAGTGCTGCTCTGTTTTCTGCTGAGCCTTTCATTTTGTTAGCTCTGACAGTGTGTCATACCTTCCAACACATCCTGTTTCTATGGAGACGCCAATGGACTGCGACTTGACTCTGGCTTTGCGATTTCTGTAAAGCCTTTGAAAGTGTGCTCCTGTGGGGGTCTGTCAGGTGTGCGGGGTGGGGATGTATGTGGTGGTCCTTGCATACCGTTCTCCAAAACAAGCAGGCAGGTCTCCCCTCTGAACAGCTGGCATCAGGTGTAGCTCTGGACATTTTGACACCAGTATTGCACAGGGTACCAACAGGTGCTCTGGGGCAGGGATGTATTTGTTCTGGCAGGGGCTCCACGCATGTGGTCACATGGAGTCTCTTCTGATGCAGCCAGGAGGTGATTTCTACCTGGGCCAGAGCTGTGGGACCAGGGCCTCCTGGTAGGAGTGGTGAGATGCTCACTGAACTGTTTCTCCAGTGTTCTCAGGGGTCTTGGGCCCTTGAGAAAGGTCTCAAGACTCTAGTTCAGGTGCCTGAGCAGAACTGTTGGAGGAGCAATGATGTGAGGTGCACTTCTCGCCTGCCACCCTGAGTCCACCTTGCTGTCAGAGTAGTGACAGGGAAGCAGTGCTGGGCTCCAGAAGCTGTGAGGTCAGAGGAAATGAAATACCTGGCATGGCACTGGACACTGGACACTGGTAGCAGTGTGAGCTTCCTCAAGTCTTGCAGTGACATAGTCCTGTGCTAAGGACAGAAATCTAATGGGGCTTTGTGTTTATCCCCTTTCGATATGATATTCCAGATAACTTTAGAATGAAGAAGAAAGGCAAGGAAGCCCTGACACATACTGCTCAATGCTAATTCACCCTGGCTGTGGAGGTTGACTCGCGCCTGTCTGCTGTGATCTGGTGGGAATGCTCCCACGGGCACTAACAATGTCTAACAATTCTAGGGAAATGCATTTTGAAAAAAGAAGAACATTCACTTCCTAACAATCAAGATCTAGATGCTAAAAGAAGAGGATATGTCTCTGTAACAAGGCATGTGAGCGTTGCCTTGCAGCTGTTGTCTGCTCAGTGTTGTGGTTGGCTTTGATTATTGCTGTCACACAACCTGCTAACATCTCCCAAACTCATACGGAGCACCCAGGCCACATACTAAAATCACAACTTGCTGTACCCCAGCCCAAAGCTCAGCTGCTGAAACCTGGATGTAGGAATTGGGTGGTGGGTTTGGAAAGCCCAGTGTGACTACAGAGGTGAGGAGCAAGCAACACCTTTAGGAAGGAGCCTCCACCCTGCCCTGCAACCCAGCAGAACTGAACTGGGAATCTAACCAAGAGTTTTCCTGCCATCATGTTTCTGTGATCAACAGAACATGCCTGGCTCTGTGTTGGTTCTTGCTCTACAACTGGACTCTCTCCACAGTTCTGCTTCTTCTCTTAACTACTTTGACCGGCTTGATCTGAGGACACACCCCTAGTGAGAGGCATTGATTTTGGAATAAAGTTCTGGCTCTTTTTCCTAATGTTCTGGGGCTTGGATGTAGGGCCCGGGGACTCTCCTTGAGCTCTGTTGCTCAAGGCTAGCTCTACCACTCCGAGCCACAGCTCCACTTCTGGTTTTTGAGTAGTTAATTGAAGATAAGAGGCTCGGGGGCTTTCCTGCCTAGGCTGGCTTTGAATGCCACCCTCAGATCTCAGGCACCTGAGCAGCTAGGACGATGGGTGAGAGCCTCTGGAGCCGGCGGCTCTGGCTGCGTTAAACAAGCGCCGAGGCTCTTCTGGATTGCCTCGTGCCTCGCACCAGGAGGGGATTAAGCATGTGGCAGCAACACTGGCAGTACAGAGATCGAGCCACGAAGTATCCTCATGGTTGTAACAAACTCTTGATCTTTCAAAATGTCCTGACAAGTAGAAGAGACTCGCTGGATGTGAAACAATAAATAAGATGCAGACACCATGTGCCGTGGTCTCTGAGTCTGGCCTGCCCCCCCCATAGGTGTTCATCCTCTGACTTCCTTCTCAGCAGGTGTCTCTAGTCAGGATACTGTTTCACAACTGTCTGAAATTGAGGGCACTTGCCAAAGCACAAACCAAGTGGACCTGCGGCAGGGGTTGACTGGCCTCAGAGACAGTCGAGGGTCAATGGGAGGGACACGGATCCTCAGGGCTTCCCAGACCGTGCGCTTCTTCTTCCCAGGCGTTGGACATCAAGTCATAGGAACAGTGCCAATGTGCCACAACTCACCAGACACGCTGCTGTAACAGAGTCTTCTGGGTGGACAGGCATGCATTCTACCAGTCTGTTGGTGTACAGAGGTGTTTCAGGGCAGGCTGTTGGAGTGGCAGTATTCATTTTAGAAACTGCTATTGTTATGACATTTTAAAGGTATCATTTGAAGGCAGAAACATTGAAACCTAACCCAAGTTACTGCTAACTTTCTTTGCTGTGCTCTCTCTAGGATTCACTTGGTCAGAGCTTGTAGTAGCGGCTATAGATTCTGGCAGAGTGCTTCTGGGAATTAATATTTCTGTTAGCAGCTCTGGAAAACTTCACAATAGTGAGAAGCACGGGGCAATTTCCATCCTCTGCAGAGATCTAGAGGTGAAGATGTATGTTCGAGCTCCTCCGCAGCCATGTTTCAGTTTGCCTGCAGGGTTCACTCATCACCAAGTCGTCAGTACCTGAGCTTTGCCCAGGGCCAGCTAGCAGCAGGATGGGCAGGTAGGAGCCAGTCCACCCCTCCCGAGGCCATAGCACCCACAAGGCACTCAAGTGCCTCCTCTCCACCAGGGAGCAGCCTTATCCCTGGGGAAGATGAGTAGAAGGGGAAGAAGTCAGTGTTTGTAAGGATGGGTCCATGTCTGAAGCAGCTCCAAGGCTACCAGCACAGCTACCAGCCTACCGCTGGGCTCTCAGCACTTATTTAGCTCTCTTAAATTCAGTAGCTTTGCATGAATGACCATTGGTAACCAGTGTGTATGAGATTTAGAAATTGCACTGATACTTTATACTCAGTCAATCATTGAGATATGAAGGCAGTTTTCTTCTAAACTTAGGCATGCATTCAAAACTTTATTCTCAGGCCGGGAGTTTAGCCTAGTGGAAGAGTGCTTGTCTAGCATGCAAGAAGACCTGGGTTCCATTCCTTGGTACCACATATATATAGAGAAAAGTCAGAAGTGATGCTGTGGCTCAAGTGGTAGAGCACTAGCCTTGAGGAAAGCCCAAGGACAATGCTTAGGCCATGAGTTCAGTCCCCAGGACTGGCAAAAAAAAATAACAAAGAACCCACACCTTTATTCTCGTGAAAACATGCTGCCTGTGCCTTGCTCATACTGTAGCTCAACTTAGATCAGAAGTGGGGCGGGTAATTCAGTGGTTTTTCTTGGTCCTTGTGATGGATGGACGCAGTAGTGTATGTATGAAGTCTGGATAAATTCACCCCCATGACTTCCACCCTCCTCACATTTGGCTGGAAGGGGCCGAAGGAGGAAGAAACACCCTATTGGGAAATTATATGCTGTATAGGAATAGTGTAATTTTGAAAAATGAATTCAAATATCTTATAGGTGATCACATTTAAAAATCAATTTCTTAAAATAATTCATATTACTCATGGCAGACCAATTGCTTTACAGCTGTCCAAGTGGAATTCCCTTGGATCATAAACATAGCTACTTCCATTGATTTCACTGTGTGCTGACAGTTTTTGCACCAGGTCTTTCTGAGGGGGCATTCTCTTTCCCTGCTGTCGGCACATGCAGGCCTGCTAACAGGGTCTAGTCAGGGACTGCGACTGCTTTGGTGGGCATAGTAGATACAAATGTGAATGAAATCGAGTCTGGACCCTGCTCCCCATGGGCCCTGGAGGAGCTCCTGAGAGGTGTGGTCAGTGGAGCGCCAGCAAAGTCCAGCTTGGCCTCCATGTTCACGGCCTCTCCCTGACTGTTGCAGAATTACTTACTATCACTGGTAAGCAAGTAGCCAAGCAAGCTTTCCATGACTCTGGGCGTTCCTGAAGATAAACTCCCATTTCCCAGTTTCTGGGGTTTTTACTGAGCAAGTCACACTAGTAATGTTCAGAAGTGGTTATGCTTATTTCTTCCTCCATGATCAGGAAGGAAAATAATGTAACCATTTGAGATGGGTATTGTTTATAGTGGATTTAATCTAGTATTTATTCCCCATTTGCAATAGTTCACTATAAGCCAACTTTAAGCCATTAGAATAATTTATCAGGTAATGTGCTGATAATCTTATATAACATAGCACAACATTACTTTTAACATTTCTGCTCTGGATTAAGTTTAAAAGCCCAAGCAGCATTAACAGGTAGACTTGACATGGCACAGAAAATAGTGTAGACTTAACAAGGAGGGAGACCCCACATACTTATTCCAAGGGTGATCTGGAGGCAGTGTGTTGAATGAAGTCAGTGAATCACCAAAAGACAGGTATGGGTTGGTCCTGTTTGTGGGGTGTCCCCAGAGAGCCTCCAGGGCCTGGGGGTGGATTTGACATTCCGTAGGGACTGTGGGGTGTCCCCAGAGAGCCTCAGGGCCTGGGGGTGGATTTGCCATTCCATGGGGACTGTGGGGTGTCCCCAGAGTGCCTCCAGGGCCTGGGGGTGATTTGCATTCTGTAGGGACAGAGTCCCAGGTTGGACTGCTGGGCGGGTGATAGTGATGGTTGCACAATAATGTGAATGTGCTCATCCCTGCTGAACCCTGCATCTGAACATGACTAGAACCATGACATCTGTGCTGTCTATATTTTATGACAAAAGAAAAGTGTTCAAATAAACTAAAATATTATACAAGTATAGAATACATATGTAATAGGATATGTATGCTATATACATTATATATACTATGCAGGATATAATACACATATATGTTCTTCTACATATATTAATTGTACTCAGTGAGAAGTTTCATCCTGACCTTTCCATATATGCAAATAATGTAGTTTTATTGAATTTAGCTCCTCTATTACTCTTGTTATACACATATAAAGAAGTGTATATATAATATAGCATGCATATAATATATGCCATACATATATTTGTAGAGATATATGCATAACACACTCAAAAAACACATAGGTCAAGTAACTGATTCAAAATGGGCTATAGAACAAAGAAAACTTTCTTAGAAGAAAATGTACAAATGTCCAACAGTTAAAAAATGCCAACATGTCTACTCATCAGGGAAATGCTATCAAAGCACTGTGAGATCGGACCTCTCCCCAACAACAATGTCTCTTACCAAAAGTGCTGAAGAGGGCTGGCAGAAACACACAGAAAAGGAAACTGCATGCATTGTTGGCAGCAATGCAGATTATAAATTAGAAAAGCCACTATAGAAAGCAATATGGAAGTTCTCTTAAAAAATTAGAAAACATCGTAAGATCCATCAGTTCTACTACTGGGTACAAAACCAGAGGAAATGAAGTCAGTATATCAAGGAGACATCGGTGCCTTGTGTTTATTTCAGCTCTATCCACAATGGAATGGAAGCAACCTAAGTGCTTGTCAACTGAGGAATGGATAAAAAGTATGACATGTACAAATTGAATACTATTCAGCCATCAAGAAGAAATGAAATCCTATCATTAGCAGCAGCATGAGTGAAACTGGAAAAGTAAGCCAGAAAGGCAAATACTGCATGATCTCACTTGTGTGTGGAAAATAGACCAGATTTGTAAATCAGAAGAATAGTAGTTACCAGAGGCCAAGGAGAGATGGGGAAAGGTCGATCAAAGGATAGATGAGAAAAAAAGGTCTGGTGTGATTAGCACAGTATGGCCATGACAGGTAATTATAATGCAGTGTGTGAGAAGAGAGGGGTTTGGATGTTTTTACCATAAAGAAAAAGTGAATGTGCTTACCTTGATTTAAAAAAGATGGTAACATATGCAGGCATCAAGACATAAAAGCCCGGCGTGGTGGTATCCATGTACTCCTGGGAACACATGAGCCCTGGGCTCTTTGACAAGCCACACATGGAAACTCTGGGTCAAAACTACAAGGAAAAACTGGCATGGTACTATGAGTACGTACAATTTTTATGTTCACATGTAATGTTAAGTTCTCATTAAAGGGGATGACATTGGTCGAAATATTATGTATTCATAAACTGCTTTGCTAAATTGCAACTCCTCTATACAACTACTTAAAGATAGCAGTAATGTATGCAAAGTATCACATTATAATGCAATACACATGACATGATTAAATGCTGTTTGAAAATGAAATTAAGAGCTATTTTTAATAGTAATTACATACATACCAGTACTAAGTCACAGAGAGCAGTTGGCAAGCCAGTCAGGGTACTGGGAGAGAAATCGAGTCATCCTGGTGAGAAATGCAAGCCACTTGCAAGATTTCAGGGTGAATCACGCCTGCTGCTATTGCACTCTTATGTTTGTAGATGTGCATTTCTCAGAAGGCTTGTGATGAAATAAGAAACGAGGTGCCAAGCGCTTTGGTTAATACCATGTCACGTGGTAATTTTCCTGTAGAGTCTGGCACTGAGAGTGAAAATTTTCGGTTAGGCATTTGTAGTCCACGAGTCCTAGACCCTGTCTTCCAACATTCATCCCAAGTGAGCCTCACAGGGCCTGTTGGTGACAGCACAGCCCTCCATCTGGACTTCTGCTTTTTTCCCTCCCTGCCTCCCCAGGCTACGCTGGACATGCTAGGTGTATGTCACTGCAGAGCTTATATGTACTGATAGATAGAGAGCCAAGAATTACTAAAACAAAGGCCCCCAACAGTAATTTAAAAAAAGATTCTTGTGCTATGTCTTTTGTACACTGACCTGACTTTGTGGCACAGCTGGAGCCAGGTGGAGGCCAGGGGAGTTGGCCTGAGCGGGGCATGTGTGTGGGCTGAGGTTGGTAGGTATGTGCCGTCCCCGCCTGTCCCTTGGCATGCACCAGCCGTAGAAGCAGCTCCAGGCCCAGTGGGTTGCTTTGTCTTGGTGCTGTTGGAGACTAGGAGGATGGCCTTGGCCTTCCATTGTGACCAGCACCTGAATCTTGCAGGTTATTTTATTTGCTCATTTCCAGAACTCTGCGCCATACTTCTTACATGCAGAGCCCAGACTAGCGGTCTTTACTGAAAGATGCATTCTGCAGTTAGGGAATCTAAAAGTGGTTAAGACTTACAAGGAATCATCTTCTGGGCTGGGGCCCAGTGCCATTCAGCATAACTTTTGGTTGCACCCCAGGAGAGGCCACTGGAAATCAACTCCATGGTCCATGCTTTTCATCTGGAGGGTCCTCAGAGCAGGAGGGCATTGAGAATGGAGCCCCTGGCCAGGCACGGCCCCTGTGTGGGTGCCTCGTGGAGGATGGAGCCACTGGAAAGCAGGCTTCTGATCCACTGGAGTAGCAGGTGCTTTCTGGAGAACTAGGTGTGAATCTTAACAGGAACGCCGATGCGGGTGTGTGACATGAGTCTGGGAGGGCATTCCAGGAATGGAACTGTTTATATACAGAATGTTACACAAGGGTAGACAAGGGCAGATTCCTAAGGACACTGGCTGTGCACAGGGTTGTGTGGCAGTGGCCCCAAGACACAGCCGCCACTGGCCCTGTCTTGCTCCGGTAGTACCTGAGACTTGTCAGAGGAGACCTTGGGGAGCACTGACGCCTGCTGCTGGGTTCACCACCCTTAATTAGATGGCAGTGGCTCCCGAGGGAGCTCCAGGGAGAACTCCCTGCATCCACAGAGGCCCCAAGGACTGACAGCATTCTTGAGCTTGCTCACCCCCAGATCAGCTGGCCCAATGCCAGGGTCTGGCCAGCTCTCCCCCAGGGAGCCTAGGTGTGGTGCTGTGGGGCTGGACTGGGAGTGGAGTGGTCCCGGGACATGAAGATGGCATGGTGAGCAGTCACGGCCATGCAGTGGCACTGCCACCTGCCTTGTTTACACCAGGGTCACTGGCTTGGGACTCAGCCCAGAAGGAGGGCAGTTCTGGAACTGTGGGCAAGGAACAAGAAGTCAGGGCATATTGTCCAGCTCCCATGATAATAGGACACACAGTGACCTCTTTGCTGAACAGAGTGCAACGGAGCATGTAACTCCAAGGCTGGGACTGCCTCCCAGGTGAGGCCTGCGAGGAGGCCGGTGTGCCGGGGGCCACTGAGCAGAACCAAGTGAGTATTGCAGTCAATGATTTTAAACACCATTCCACACAAAGCTGAAGTGAAGTAAGAGCAGAGCAGAGGTCAGCAGTGCTGTTCTTCTGCAGAGCACATGGGGTGTGTCTGGGCCCTAGGGACTGTGCATCCCCTTGTTGTCCAGTTACTGGGTCTTCTGGCTGAGCTCTGGGCCACCAGCATGGACCCAGGCTGGGGGTGGAGGCTTCCCTGCCTACCTCGGCATCCTGGGTGCCCAGGCTCTGCCTCCCCCACCCCACAGTGAGAATAGGGCACACACATGACAATGTCCCCAGAGCTCAGAAGATAGTGGTGGCAGCAGTCACGGGCACAGCCGCCGCCCCACTGTGAGCACAGACTGTGGACCAGGCTCTGCTGGGTGCTGCTTCCCTGGCTCCTCCACCACCACTGGTCTACATTTAGCCAGTGCCAGGAGAAACCCAAACCGTTCCTGCCCCTCCCTGATGCTTGCAGGGGATCACAGGCTTCCTCATGACCTTGAGTCAGTGTCAGGAAGAGAACCTGGTTGTGTCCCTGGAAGCCAGGGACATCATGTCTCTGGCATTTCCTTTTGTCCTTTCATCAGGACAGATGGAATTCTGAGTCACAAACAATGTCCGGGGGCAGCTGACGAGGCATGTGCCAGTGTTCAGGGCAGCCTCAAAATAAGAGCTGAACCTGGGAATGGAGACAAACACACGTGCACACGAAGCAGTGAGGCCTCTTCAAGTCAGAACCAAGGTAAATGGGAGGAAAATGATCCTGCGTGAGCTCGTTGTGGCATGTTTGCTAGATGACGGAATCTTCTGAGCAATGTGTTTCCTTGAAATGACACCAACACCCACTACGGTATGCTGAGATGTATACCAATAGTTCCAGCTTGTAAGGAAGAAATAATTATTAGGTAACATGATAATTATTTTATCTAAGCATAAATGGGATCACTCAATGGGTGCTATAATCATTTCATAGTAATACGGAACAGTCTGGATGTGGTGGCATGTGCCTGTCGTCCTGGAAGGGATGGACAGAAGGCTGACAAGGGACCATGAATTCAAGGCTAGATTGGGCTATGTAGTGAGACTCTGTCTCAAAAAAAATGTGGAAACAAAATAGGACATAATAAATAATTCTTGTCCTTAGCTAGTTGCTTAGAATTTTAAAAATGTGTGACTTCTGTCACTTAAGTGCTGATCATCTGGCTGGAAGCCCTTCCACTCCAGACTGCCCTGCTTCCCCCTGTGACAGATGCTAAGTGGCTTCTCATCGTGGAAAGGAGTTTATTTCCAGCCAGTTTCTGAATCGATGCAATACCCTGCTGGATCAGGGATGTTCCCCTGGAGAAGTCCTTCCTCTTCCCTGGTGTGGTGCCGCCCCTGGACCAGGAGCATTCCTTCTTTTTGTAAGTGTATATTATTTATACAAAGTAGTGCTTTTGCTTGTTTGCAACAGGGTCATGCTTTGTAGCCTGTACTGGCCTTGAACTCGAGACCCTCCTGCATCTGTCCCTGGAGTGCTAGGACTACGGGCATGTAGTACAAACCCGGCTTCAAAACAATGTTGGGTTATGACAGGTTATGTTTGTATGCAATGATTTGTTACTGCTTATTGTCTCCTCTCTCCCACCCCCCTTCCAAATCTCCAGTTGTTTTACTTTCATGTCCTTTGCTCTCAGAATGCTACAACTGGAGAAACCATACAGTTCTGGTCTTCCTGAGCTTGGCTTATTTCACTTAATGTGGTGAGCTCATTTTACCCACTCTCTACAAATAGCAGAATTTCCTTCTTCTTCATGGCTGACTAATACTGGATTATACATATATGCACACTTTCTTTATTCATTCACTCTGCTGAGCACACGGCACATGGAAGATTCAAACTTGTGAACACAGCATGGATTCCTGCCTGGTTCCTTGGGGGTACAGGCCCAGGAATGGTACAACTGGCACACAGCCATTGTATTTTAGCTTTTCCACGGCACCTGCATACTCATTTCCATAGTGGCACCACTAATTGGCATTCTCATGAGCAGTTTATATGGGTAGTTTTCTCCCTCATCCTCACCAGCATTTTTTGGCGTGTGTGTGTGTGTGTGTGTGTGTGTGTGTGTGTGTGTGTGGTAGTAGTAGTAGTAGCCATTCTGCCTGGAGTGAGACAGAATCTCAATGTAGTTTTAATTTCTGTATTTCCTTGGTGTTGAAACGTTTCTTTTTGTTTGTTTATTTATTTGTTTTTTAGTGCTGGGGACTGAACTCAGGGCCCGGGCACTGTCCATGAGTCTGTTTATGCTTAAGGCTAGCACTTTACCATTCGAGTTACAATGCTACTTCCAGCCTTTTCTGAGTACTTAATTGGAGATACAACTCTCATGGACTTTTCTTCCTGGGCTAGCTTTGAACCGTGATCCTCAAATCTTAGCTTCCTGAATAGCTAGGATTATAGGCATTAGCCACCAGCATCCAGCTTGTTGGGATTTTAAGAAGTATTTCTTGGCCATTTATACTTCATTTGAAAAAAAGATCCTTTTAGTTCATTTGCCCATTTATTGGCTCGATCCCTTTTTTTTCTTGGTGTCTATTTACAGTCTTTCATCTTCTGGATTTTAATCTCTTGCTGGATGATTAGCAGGAAAAGACTTTCTCCCATTCTGCATGCTGACTTGTAACTGTCCTGATTGTTTCCGTTGCTGTATAGAGCTTCTTAATTTGATGCAAACCTGTTTATTAATCCTTGCTCCTATTTCCTGAGCTTGTACATTTTATTCAGAATGTCATTGCCTGTACCTAGATTTTGAAGTGTTTCCTCTATAGTTTCCCAATGAAGTTTCAAAGCTTCATGTCTTGCATAGGTTAGTGATCCATTTACATTTTTGTCTAAGTTCGTTGTCATTTAGTAAGCAACTTGTGTCTTGGTCAGTGCATTGATCCATGTTAAACTGATTCTTGGCGCATGGCAAGCATCAGGAATTTCATTCCAGTCTTCCATGTGTGACAATCTAGTTTCCCAGCATTGTTTGCTACAGGCTGCCTTCTATAATGTCTAGTTCATGCATTTTTTCCAAGATTCAGATGATGGCGTGGGCTTATTTTGGGATCTTTGGACCTAATTCTGTTGGTCTACGTATCTGCTTCCATGAGAAGCTTTTCTGAGTGCATCCATTTGCTAATGGAAGTCCAGCTCATCTCTTTGATCAGTGCATCGGGCTCAGTGCTGGGCAAAATAGGCACCGAGGGGAAATGTCAGTACCCCAAGGTCATGGAGCTGCTTGTTGATATGGAGATATGTAGCACACAGCACCATTACAACATGCACTGACCGATCCCGTGTGACTTGCTGAGGACAAAATGATGTCACATGGGAGAGATGGGGCCACCTATCTCGTCAACACCAATAGACGAACCCTGTCTATGCTATGGGACAGTTCTCATCCATGTTATGAGAAGATCCTTATCTATGTCACGAGAAGATCCTCATCTATGTCACGAGGAGATCCTCATCTATGTCACGAGGAGATCCTCATCTATGTCACGAGGAGATCCTCATCTATGTCACGAGGAGATCCTCATCTATACCATGAGAAGATCCTCATCTATACCATGAGAAGATCCTCATCTATACCATGAGAAGATCCTCATCTATGTCACGAGGAGATCCTCATCTATGTCACGAGAAGATCCTCATCTATACCATGAGAAGATCCTCATCTATGTCATGAGGAGATCCTCATCTATGTAATGAGGAGATCCTCATCTATGTCACGAGAAGATCCTCATCTATGTCACGAGAAGATCCTCTTCTATGTCACGAGAAGATCCTCTTCTATACCATGAGGAGATCCTCATCGATGTCACGAGAAGATCCTCATCTATGTCACGAGGAGATCCTCATCTATGTCCCGAGAAGATCCTCATCTATGTCCCGAGAAGATCCTCATCTATGTCACGAGAAGATCCTCATCTATGTCACGAGAAGATCCTCATCAATGTCACGAGGAGATCCTCATCTATGTCCCGAGAAGATCCTCATCTATGTCACGAGAAGATCCTCATCTATGTCACGAGAAGATCCTCATCTATGTCATGAGAAGATCCTCATCAATGTCACGAGGAGATCGAGGAGATCCTCATCAATGTCACGAGAAGATCCTCATCTATGTCACGAGGAGATCCTCATCTATGTAATGAGGAGATCCTCATCTATGTCACGAGAAGATCCTCAACTATGTCACGAGAAGATCCTCATCTATGTCATGAGAAGATCCTCTTCTATACCATAAGAAGATCCTCTTCTATTTCACGAGAAGATCCTCTTCTATGTCACAAGAAGATCCTCATCTATACCATGAGAAGATCCTCATCTATGTCATGAGAAGATCCTCATCTATGTCATGAGAAGATCCTCTTCTATACCATGAGAAGATCCTCATCTATTTCACGAGAAGATCCTCTTCTATGTCACGAGAAGATCCTCATCTATGTCATGAGAAGATCCTCATCTATGTCACGAGAAGATCCTCTTCTATGTCACGAGAAGATCCTCATCTATACCATGAGAAGATCCTCATCTATGTCACGAGAAGATCCTCTTCTATGTCACGAGAAGATCTTCATCTATACCATGAGAAGATCCTCATCTATGTCATGAGAAGATCCTCATCTATGTCATGAGAAGATCCTCTTCTATGTCACGAGAAGATCCTCATCTATACCATGAGAAGATCCTCATCTATGTCATGAGAAGATCCTCTTCTATACCATGAGAAGATCCTCTTCTATGTCATGAGAAGATCCTCATCTATGTCATGAGAAGATCCTCATCTAAGTCATGAGGAGATCCTCATCTATGATATGAGAAGATCCTCATCTATGTCACGAGGAGATCCTCATCTATGTCACGAGAAGATCCTCTTCTATACCATGAGAAGATCCTCATCTATGTCACGAGGAGATCCTCATCTATGTCACGAGGAGATCCTCATCTATGTCATGAGAAGATCCTCTTCTATACCATGAGAAGATCCTCATCTATGTCACGAGAAGATCCTCATCTATGTCATGAGAAGATCCTCTTCTATACCATGAGAAGATCCGCATCTATGTCACGAGAAGATCCTCATCTATGTCACGAGAAGATCCTCAACAATGTCACGAGAAGATCCTCACTATGCCATGAGAAGATCCTCTTCTATACCATGAGAAGATCCAAATCTATTTCATGAGAAGATCCTCTTCTATGTCACGAGAAGATCCTCATCTATGTCACGAGAAGATCCTCTTCTATACCATGAGAAGATCCTCATCTATGTCACGAGAAGATCCTCATCTATGTCACGAGGAGATCCTCATCTATGTCACGAGGAGATCCTCTTCTATGTCACGAGAAGATGCTCATCTATGTCACGAGGAGATCCTCATCTATGTCATGAGAAGATCCTCATCTAAGTCACGAGGAGATCCTCTTCTATACCATGAGAAGATCCTCATCTTTGCCGTAGTATGACCCCTGTCTGTGCCTCGCCATGCCATGGGGTAATCCCTGCCTCCGACACCTCAGCAGGGTTGAGGTCTGATGGCCTGTGTGGGCAGACTCTGGGCACTTGCTGTTTGTACACGCCTGGGCTTCTTCCAGTCCTGTGGAGGGGCGCTCTCCTCTCATCTCCCCTTACATGTGAGGCAATTGTGGTCATGTTGCTCAGGCCTCAGATAGTGAGGGAAGATGAAGAACATGATGCACACGTATTAGGTATTATCCCTTCTCCTAGCCAGCTGGCTCCTGACATGTGATGGGGCAACCACTGGAGCCCAGGTTAGCCCCAGCCCCCAAAGAAACCACATCATCTCCCAGTCCATCTGTAGAATCCAGTCACCTCCCTATCCCAGGTCACCTCATACACATACAAGAGCTCAGACTACCTCCCGGTCTTCCAGAGCCCAGTGTGCCCTCACGTTCCTACGTTTTCCAGTCACCTCCTCAACCTCAGGAATCCCAGGTTTTCCACCCTTGGTTGGCTGCATGCTCAGAGCGACGCTCTAACCAGGGCTGCTCCAGCTTTCCTGTGGGGCCACCAAGCTGCTGATGCTGACCTGAGGGGCAGCGATTCCTCCCCCCGCCACATCAGGTCTGCAGTCCCAGTTTGGCTCACGGCTATGAGCATCAGCTCCTCATCGGCTCTCATAGAGGACTCCGCTTATGGAGAGAAGGTTGAAATGGAACATCCTTGGACAAACTGTTTCTTTTCTTTCCCCCTGTTTAAGAGTTTCAAGTTTTCCCAAAGTGTAGCTTGAGTAAGTCAAGTTCAAAGGTCAGGGGTCAAGGACCTTTGAGCTCTGGTGACAATGGAGATTTTTAAATTTCCCAGGGCAACCTGAGCCTAACAGAGGGTGCAGTCAGAATGAGAAAGCTGTCGAAGGTCACATTCTTCACCACGGGGACTGCTTATTTGAATTGCAATTAAGAAAAACAATTCCGTGTTCCTGACATCCAAAACAGCCTATCCTATAAACATGTTTTCCTTTGGTGAATATTTGTGTGTACTCTTTTCCTACGTCAGATGTGTAAGCCTTATTTCTTAAAATCGCCCGATGGTTTTTACCTCAAGTCAGCTCTTTAAGGGTTCTTTTTGTGGAGAGTCCTTTTCCCCTCCCTCCTTCCGTTCATTCTCCCTTCTTCCCAGCAGCTCTCTTGGGCTGCGCCCGGGCCCCCCTTCAGCCTCCCAACAACCTTTCTCTTATTTCCCCTGACCAGCAGTTTCTCTCGTATTTGATGGTAAAGATTTGTCAGGTTCTAAATTGAGTTGGGTGAGCCCAGGGACGCATTCAGTACGAGCTATGGAGAACATGGCTCAGCAGGGAGCTTTCACTGGGGTTGGCAAGACAGATGGCGACTTACAGATATGTTTAACATGATTACATGCCTTAAAATCTTTATGCGAGCTGGGTTGTGGGGTCACTAAATGTCCAAATGTATTTAAATAACCATGCAAACTTTTCTCTATGAGGCATCTTACAGTTGAGGAGAGAAGGCATTGCTGGAAGCTTTGCATGATCGCATGTGAAGGCTCTGTAAACTCCAAACTAAAAGGTGTCTCCATTAATCTACTTCTACAGCCATTTCAATTCAGCATGGCTCTGCCATTCCCTGGTGTGAAGAAAATAATACCAAACAACAGTTTTTACTAATATAAAATTCAAAAGGTTGCTCTGTTAAGTTTCTGCTACAATTCTCGTGAGGTAAAGTAGTAGTGTGAAGTCACTGCCACCGTCTTCTCCCCCTGGGGCCCCCTGGCTGCCCTGCCTTGTGTGTGCCCTGGCTGCCCATTCCCTCATGGCTCCCTGGCTACCCACTCTCCCCTGCACTGTCCTCTGGCTTTCCATCCCACCCCTTTCAGTCTCCCAGCTGCCCAGGACTGACAGTTCTGCCCACTGCTGCATTCTTTGGGTTTAAAATTCCATTATGTGGATGCTTCTGGCTTCTCGGTGCTGGCATTCAAGTTAGAATTGAGTCTTTAATTTTACCTAGGAAAAATGATTGAAACTTAAGGCAATTTTGTGCTTTTTGGTACTTGAGAAAGTACCACCATTAGCATTTGCAACTCTCATCCTAAGGGCATGTAATATAATTCTGAGGGGACATCATAATGTCACCGCCATGGGCTGCCTTCCCCATACCCCACCCTGTGGTGCAGAGTCACAGGGCTCTGCCCAGCAGTACTCACTGGGGCTGACATCAGGGTCACTTTTCCCTTCCCCTTGCCCTTCCCCTTCCCTTTTTCTCCTCTCTTCCTTCTTCCCTCCTTCCCTCCTTCCCTCCATCCCTCCCTTCTCTCTGTCTCTGTCTGTCTGTCTGTCTCTGTCTCTCTGTCTCTGTCTCTGTCTCTGTCTCTGTCTCTCTCTGTCTCTCTCTGTCTCTCTCTGTCTCTCTCTCTCTCTCTCTCTCTCTCTCTCTCTCTCTCTCTCTTTCTCTGTCTGTCTCTTTGTGAATAATAGTTTTAGGTGGGTATTGGTGGCTCATACCTGTGATCCTAGCTACTTAGGAGACTAAGATCTGAGGATCATGATTTGAAGCCAGCCTGGGCAAAAAAGCTGGAAGTGGAGCTGTGGCTTGAGCTAAAAAACAAAACAAAACAAAACAAAAACAGTGCCCAAGCCCTGAGTTCAAGCTCCAGAACCAGCAACTCCCCCCTCCCGCAAAATAGTAGTTTTATTCTTATCTGTAAGTAGTTGTACAAGAGAATTAAATTTAGCAAAGCAATTTATGAATATAATGTCTTGATCAATTTTACCCCTTTTAATATTCTCACTCATCCCTTCCCTCACCACCTCTTCCTCCTCTTCTTAGTTCTGTAGGATCTACACTGGTTTCTTGATGGCAGTCTCCCCTCTTCTCCCCTTTTCCCATGTGTGGAGCCTATGGCAAAGTCAGGGTTGGGCGGGCTCAGTTCATACTGTGCATGTACCCATGTACATGTTCCTAAATAGTGAAAATAACTGTGCCTTGTGTAGTAAGAGAACCACTCTTTAGGGAAACAAGATACAGAGAGCCATGAGTGGCCCAGCCAAGGATAACAGCCCAGATCCTGCAGCAGAAGACCACAGACCTGTCCTGGCAGCCTGACATTGTTCAAATGAGATGATATAGTCCACGCTGGTGCCAGAGCACTGCTGACTGGTGTCAGGTGGGCAGAGAGGCTTTCACTGTGTGCTGAACCCTTCACATACGTGAGACAACAGAAAGACCAGCAGTTTGGCCTAGTGGTAGAGTGCTTGCCTAGCATGCACAAAGACCTGGGTTCGATTCCTTGGTACCACGTACATATAAAAAGCCAGAAGTGGTGCTGAGGCTCAAGTGGAAGAGTGCTAGCTTTGAGATAAAAGCCAAAGGACAGTGCTCTGGCCCTGAGTTCAAGCCTCAGGAGTGGGACAACAAAATAAGGAAAGGCCACTCACAGGTATTAAAGCATATATTCAAAAGGAAACAGAATTGAAGATAAAACAAGAATAAAAGGATTCCGTGCAAAGCTGCCTCAGCTGATGCAGCCTTGGGGTGAGGATGGAGGATAGGACAGCCCAAGCCAAGGAGAATCGATTTCATGATTCATTGCAACCACGATCCTGGAAACAGATGGGGTGTTTCTGAGGCACAACCTGACCTGGCCCTAGGCTGAGAAGGTACTGTGCTCTGGGTTTCCACAGGAGACCATAAAGAGGCCCGGGAACCAGAGTGCACAGCATCCCTGCAGCCATGGTGACCAGCTGCCCAGCCCTCTGGACAAGGGTCTTCCGGGGCAGATGGCAGCTCTCCAGCCCAGTGTTCAGTGCGGCCCCTCTGAGGGCGTGAATGGAGGCAGATTATGTACGTGGGTTTGGGATAGAGGAGGGGCTGTCCAGGCATCCTGCAAGCTTCCCCAGCCCATATGGAGCTGCCCACCGCTGACCAGGCCTGAGCCTCTCGTGGCGGCCATGTCCTACCTGCAGGCTACACCAAGCTACAGAGGCTCCTTATTGGTAGCTCCAGGTGGATAGGGTGAGCTCTAGTTTACCCCCACCCCTGGGAGGATATCGGAGCCTGCCCGTGCTTCAGGGGCCCTGTCACCGCTCCACACCCGAGTCCAGGCAGGTTCCAAGCGTACTGTCCCAATCCGACACTCGTCATGGTTCACTCCTCATGAACGCTGCCGGGATCTCACTGAACTCTTGATGTCTGCCTACCAAGATTTCCTCATGTCACAGATGTTGATGTCTAGGTGTTTATAAGACTGTTTTGAGCTTTATGCTTCCTGGAAGACAGACTTCCCTCCATTCCTCAATGAGACAGGCACATTTCTGTCATCCTTCCATGTCTGGGATGGAGCCTCTCTACTGAAGAGGGTCCTTAGTATCACACTACGTTTGGTTGACAAATACTGTGTTTAAATTATTTTGTGTCTTTATTTCTATGTAGATCGTGATTTGTGAGTATCCATGAACTGGTCGTGTTACACCGTCAGGATCGACTTCTGCAAGGCAGTAGGGCTGTCCCCAGCAGTAGTCAGGTATTCTTCACACAATCTGATTAGATCGACTTGTCTCGGAATAGAAAGTTTCCGTAGCATCTAACAGAGATCAGGTACAGAACTAAAATAGTTTTGATAATGGACTATTTTTGTTGGTAGTATTGGGCTTGAACTCAGGGCCTTGCACTTGTTCTGTCTCTTGAGCCGTGCCTCCTGCCGTTTTCCCCCTGGTTACTTTTGTCTGGACAGGTCTGGGCTGTAGCCTTCCCACTTCCATTCCGGCTGGAGCGGATGGCACTGCTCCCAGCTCCTAGTTAAAAATGATGCCTCGGGCACATTTTACTTGTGCTGGCCTTGAACCATGATCTCCCCCACCACAGTCTCCTTACAAGCTAGGATTATAAGTCTGGGCCAGGTGACAATTGGCTGTGTGTGCGTGTGTGCATGCGCGTGTGTGCGCTGGTACTTGACAATTGGCTGTGTGTGCGTGTGTGCATGCGCGTGTGTGTGTGCTGGTACTTGAACTCAGGGCCTGGGCCTAGGTCCCAGGATTTTTTTTTTTAATTTAAGCATCTGAAAATCTTCGAGGTTGTTATATAGATTTCATGTTTATTGACTGGATCACAAAATGAAGGTTACATGGTATTTCAGCAGCTAATTGGTGAGTTTACCAAATTTTCCTTCAGTTTTGAAGCAGAAAGTGCTATAAATCTACTGTGAGTTCTAAGCAGCATATTCTTCATAATTTTCAATCTAATAAAAATTCAGCAAACCCTTTGGATCTACAGCTTGACAAGACAGCGACGAGATGAAATATCTATGCAGAGAGAGAGAGGGAGAGAGAGAAGCACTTTGATAGATAAGTACTTGTGAATTATTTGGGGCTAGCATAGAATGTCTTTTGTACAAGGGCCATAAGAAGATAAAATGTGGTATTTCTGCCTCTCAGAACTGAGAAGGGCAAACATTAGGCCAGGCTTTTCTTCAAGCCCTGTGTGAAAGGATTTGGGGTAAAGTGCAGCATCTGAAGCAAGGCACACTCTTGAGATCCCTCACGGGCGGGGGGGGGGGGTAAACTAGGCAGGGCAGGGAGTGTGGGTAATGCAGCAGGCAGGCCAGAGTTGAGTGAGGCAGATGCGGCAGCCTCGGGCTGGCTGCCCTGACCTCTGTTTCCCTTCCCTGCCTCCAGGAAGGCACTCAGGACTGACCTCCCTCCTCCGAGCCCATTCACGCTCTGGGTCTCATCCCTGCACTGGGCCCTTCATGCCCAGGGCCCTGCTGGTGATCTCGGGTCGTGTTGGTGAGCTGCTCCCCTCTGCACTCTGTGTTCCGCATCCATCCCCTGGGGCTTACCATAACATGTAACACCGTAACCGTTACACAGTCACTTGGGCCCAGGGTTCAGGGAGCTCCCAGGACACTTGTCACGGGTTCTCTGTGTCACAGGATCTTTGTGTGTCATTCATCAGGTTAAGTAAGTATCTTTGCCCTTCCAGTTCTGTTTCAAATTTTTATCATAGGTTGATTTTTACCTAATGAATCTTCTTACAAAGATAATTGTTTATTTTTTGTTCTATTTCTATAGTGCAGTGTTGATTGATATTTTTGTGCCAGTACGGAGGCTTGAACTCAGGGCCTTAAGGTCTCTCATAGCATTTTTTTTTTGCCCAAGAATAGCACCGTGCCTTTTGAGTCACCTCTGGCTTGTTTTTGCTGGGTAGTTGGATTTGCTGCCGGGCTGGCTAGAAATCTCATTCCTCAGCTCTTAGCTTCCCGAGCAGCTAGGACTACCATTGTTAGCCAGTGGTGTCTGGCTCAATAACAGTGAATCTTTGAGTGATAAACAAATTTGCATTTCTGAAAAACATACCATCAGTATTTTACTACTACCATCCTGTTGTATGATATTTACTAATACTTTCTTTAGTTCTTTTGCATGTCTCTGTGACTGCCTTATATCTTCCTTCAAACCCCTTTGGCTCGGAGAGAAGTTGCTGTGGCTTTCGAGCCCTTGTGGGAAGTGTTCCTGTCCTCAGTTTGAAGTTTATGTAATTCGGGTCGTCATCCATTCTGGAAACAGACAAGTGTTTCTGGAAAGCTGTCTGCTCCTTGTCACTCTGTACGTTAAGGTTCACACTTACATACTGAATTCATTCCTAGCCATGAGAATTAGCCATTTTCTTCCTGGGCCAGGCTTTAGAAGTTGTGTTTATAAATTGATAGTACAAAATAGCTCATAGTATCCTCTTAAACCTTTATGCTATCGATTGACTCTAAGTTTATCCACTCTGATTCTAAAACATCGGTGCCTTCTTATTGTTGTTCCCTTGGTTAGTTTTATAAGGATGTATCAACTTTGTTAGTATTTCAAAGAACACTTGATTTTTCTGTACTATTTTTTTTTCTTTGCCAGTCCTGGGCTTGAGCTCAGGGCCTGAGCACTGTCCTTGAACTTTCTCAAGGCCAGAGCTAAACCACTTGAGCCTCAGCACCACTTCTGGCTTTTTTCTATGTATGTAGTACTGAGGAATTGAACCTGGGTCTTTGTGCATGCTAGGCAAGCACTCAAACACTAGGCCAAACTCCCGGCCCTTCTGTACTATTTTTGCTAGTTATTTTCCACTCTACCTTTGCTATGTCTTCATTGACTTGTCATTTTCTAATTGTTTTCTATTCTTTTTCTAATTTTCTATGCTTAATGTTGGCTTTTATATTTTTCCAGATATGTTTTTACACCTAAAATGTTTCTTATATTCACACAAACTCATGGGTTTCAGTATGCAATGCTTTCATGACCCCCAGTAAGTTTGTTCCTGAATCCAGCTCGCTTCTGCTGGGTTCCGAGAGTGCTGTGAACACCTGCGTGGTGGGGTGAGCCAGGGTGGGGGAAGCTCCGTGTTCCGGGCTGCTGAGCTCACTCAGCATCATGCCTCCCCTGCGGATCTTCTCAACCCTCACCAGCTTTTCTCCTGCATCTCTCTGCATAATCCATAAAACGGAACTAGAATTTTCTTTTGTGTTCATCAGGTTTCGTTAAGTTCTGAAGTTATGTAATAGGATGTGTAAATTTGGATTGTTCCTCCCTCCTGGAAAATATACCCTTTTTCATTGTGAAATGCCCTTTATTTACCTTCAACATTGGCTTTAAAAATCTATTATGTCTAAAATTACAGTGGTCCATTTTCTTTGGGTTTTCATTTATGTAGTAGTTATTGTTCTATCATTTTACCTTCAAATTTCTCTGTTATTATATTTGGGATAACTTCTTTATGCATACAATCCTTTGTTTTTGTTTTAATATAATCATGACATTTGTTATGTTAATTCTTCTTAATCCAATTATTTAAATCCACAATCTTATGAGTCATACTATATTTTCTGCCTATCCTATTGCTTTCCTTTTCTTTTGCATTCTATTTTACCCAGCAAAAAATATTTTATCCCATCTTTTCCTCTCATGGATTACTTTTGTTTCCTGTTGCTTTTATTTATGGGTTTCTTGGGGGGTTCCTGCTGGTGGCTAGAAACTCAGTTAAATGCAGACAACACTGCTGCGTTGTGTGTCTGGCTCTGCATCCTCACCTGGGCTGATTCTGCTTATGTTTTAAGCTCAGCGAGACAGCTCTGTTAGAGTTTGCACCACAGTCAGTAGTGCAGGTTGCCCAGCTGCATTATGCCCACCTCCCTGCTCTCTCCATTCATCCATTTCCTTGTTGGGATCCCCTGTTCCTCTGCCTCCTGGAAGTAAGTCATCTTTTTAGAAGAGAGCTTCTCAGATGAATAGGTGTTTTCTTTTCCCTTTTTAAAGATGTGGTTCCATCATCTTTCAGTGTCCTCCTCAGAAAGTCAGTGTTAATGATGGTTGCTGAACTGTCGAATTCCTCTGCTTGGGGTGGTATTTGTTGTCTGCCTTAGGTTTTTAGAGTCTTTACCAGCTGTCCTTAGGCATGGCTTTGTAGAATCCGTGCAGGATGAGGCTGAGCAATCTTCTCCTCTCTGAGAACTCAGCTGTGGGATGGGATTGTCCAGTTAAATTCCCCATGTAGATCAGAGACAAGGCTGGGGCCTCTGGTTCTCCAAGCTCCTCTCTGAGGCTTCCAGGAGAGCCAAGGGGGCAGGCAGCCCGGAACTGACCTATGTGCAGCCTTCAGGCTCCATGACACTCAGTGGACATTCTCGCTGGGAGGGGAGGATGACCAGGGTTGGCTCTGAGTCCTCCCTGAGTCCTCCCTGAGCCTGAGGGTGGGTGGAGTGCTCAAGATCCCACTGCTACCACTGCTGGGCCAATCTTCTTCCCACATCATCTTTGGCTGCACTTCTGTTTATTTCATTAAAGTGAACTTGTAGGGACCGATGTTGGGCATTTTCAAGAGTCTTGATATGTAAAGGCTAATTTTGTGTTCATTTGAACACATTTATCTTCCCGTGAGAAATCTGAGCAATTTTCTCCCTCTGACCTCACTGGCATTAAATTATAGTTCATTTTTCATGTATCCCAAATTAAAAGGCAGTGATGTATCTTGTTTTAATTTGCATTTCTCCATATGCTAGAGGGGCATAGTATACTACGTTCAAGTGCCGGCTTGCTCTTTATATCTCTTGCAGATTTCATCTGTAGGCATTTGTCTGTTTCCCTGGAAATCTGGAGATTTTATTGTTTTCTAGAAAGTCTCTGCTCATTGTTGATTCTAGCATTTCTCTTTTCCTTTAAAACTACATTGCCAGTTGGACTCTGGATTTTATTATGTAAATACTGTTTAAGCATGCATCTATTATGATACATTGTTAACTTACCCTCTGGAACACAATATTCACTTGCTAAATACTTGCCAGGAATTTCCCTCAATGAAATATTACCTGTTCAAGCAGGATAACCTAGCCGGATAACAAAGCTATGAGAGACAGATCATTTTTGTTGGGCTGTTATCGGGTTATAACGAAATTAGAAACTGTATATTATCTTTCTGCTGAACAGGACTTCTTGAATGACTGTAAACATATCAAGCAGGGTCAGGTAGGGCTGCTTTAGTGTTATCACTAAGGGCGGCAAGCTGGGGCTTCTCTGGTTATGTAGAAGCTTCCTGAGGCATTTGCACACACTGGTCAATGCTGCGATGGGAGAGGAGGGACCACCTGTCTGTGTATCTTTATGACCTTAAATGCACCTGCTTGTACCTAGCTTCCTAGATAATGGGCACATCCAAACCCAGTCAGGCTGAGCCTGCATGCCCCTTCCCAGGACAGCCATTTGCTGTACACCCTGTTTGCTTTTGAAATTAGAATTTAAGAAAAATTAGCATGCTCTTCAAAGCATGGAATCCTGCCAACTCTCCTTCACTCTGTAGAGAGCTTGACACTTGTTAGAAATTCAAACCATTCTGAGGAGTTAAAGTATAATGCATTTCCTTTACTCATTCCTGAGCTTCTTTAAAAAAAGAAAAGTGACACTACTATTTCAAAAGCATCTGCCTTGGCCTGTCATTAGCAGAGAGTCATTCCTCTACGTCCCATGTGCCATGCTCCCTCTGTGTCTCCATGCATAGTGTCACTGCTCAGTGAAGACACAAGTGGGTATAGGCCCGACCTGCTGTGCGTTGTTGGTGGGAACTTAAGAGGCTCCAGTTGGTGTCTAGTGAGGACTGGTCCTCAAAGGACCTCCTTCTTTCACAGTGGACCTTCCCTGTTCACAGAGGACCTCCCCATCCACAGAGGACCTCCTCATCCACAGAGGACCTCCTCATCCACAGAGGACCTCCTCATCCACAGAGGACCTCATCATCCACAGAGGACCTCCACATTCACAGAGGACCTCCACATCCACAGAGGACCTCCACATCCACAGAGGACCTCCTCATCCACAGAGGACCTCCTCATCCACAGAGGACCTCCTCATCCACAGAGGACCTCCCCATTCACAGAGGACCTCCTCATCCACAGAGGACCTTCACATCCATAGAGGACCTTCCCTGTTCACAGAGGACCTCCCCATTCACAGAGGACCTTCACATCCACAGAGGACCTTCCCTGTTCACAGAGGACCTCCCCATTCACAGAGGACCTCCTCATCCACAGAGGACCTCCCCATCCACAGAGGACCTCCCCATTCACAGAGGACCTCCTCATCCACAGAGGACCTCCTCATCCACAGAGGACCTCCTCATCCACAGAGGACCACCACATCCACAGAGGACCTCCTCATCCACAGAGGACCTCCTCATCCACAGAGGAACTCCACATTCACAGAGGACCTCCTCATCCACAGAGGACGTCCACATTCACAGAGGACCTCCTCATCCACAGAGGACCTCCTCATCCACAGAGGACCTCCTCATCCACAGAGGACCACCACATCCACAGAGGACCTCCTCATCCACAGAGGACCTCCTCATCCACAGAGGACCACCACATCCACAGAGGACCTCCTCATCCACAGAGGACCTCCTCATCCACAGAGGACCTCCACATTCACAGAGGACCTCCTCATTCACAGAGGACCTCCCCATCCACAGAGGACCTCCTCATCCACAGAGGACCTCCTCATCCACAGAGGACCTCCACATCCACAGAGGACCTCCTCATCCACAGAGGACCTCCACATTCACAGAGGACCTCCCCATTCACAGAGGACCTCCTCATCCACAGAGGACCTCCTCATCCACAGAGGACCTCCTCATCCACAGAGGACCTCCTCATCCACAGAGGACCTCCTCATCCACAGAGGACCACCACATCCACAGAGGACCTCCTCATCCACAGAGGACCTCCTCATCCACAGAGGACCTCCACATTCACAGAGGACCTCCTCATCCACAGAGGACCTCCACATTCACAGAGGACCTCCTCATCCACAGAGGACCTCCTCATCCACAGAGGACCTCCTCATCCACAGAGGACCTCCTCATCCACAGAGGACCTCCTCATCCACAGAGGACCTCCTCATCCACAGAGGACCACCACATCCACAGAGGACCTCCTCATCCACAGAGGACCTCCTCATCCACAGAGGACCTCCACATTCACAGAGGACCTCCTCATTCACAGAGGACCTCCCCATCCACAGAGGACCTCCTCATCCACAGAGGACCTCCTCATCCACAGAGGACCTCCTCATCCACAGAGGACCTCCTCATCCACAGAGGACCTCCACATCCACAGAGGACCTCCCCATTCACAGAGGACCTCCCCATTCACAGAGGACCTCCCCATTCACAGAGGACCTCCTCATCCACAGAGGACCTCCTCATCCACAGAGGACCTCCCCATTCACAGAGGACCTCCTCATCCACAGAGGACCTCCTCATCCACAGAGGACCTCCCCATCCACAGAGGACCTCCTCATCCACAGAGGACCTCCTCATCCACAGAGGACCTCCCCATTCACAGAGGACCTCCACATCCACAGAGGACCTCCTCATCCACAGAGGACCTCCTCATCCACAGAGGACCTCCACATCCACAGAGGACCTCCCCATTCACAGAGGACCTCCACATTCACAGAGGACCTCCTCATCCACAGAGGACCTCCCCATTCACAGAGGACCTCCCCATTCACAGAGGACCTCCACATCCACAGAGGACCTCCTCATCCACAGAGGACCTCCACATCCACAGAGGACCTCCCCATTCACAGAGGACCTCCGCATTCACAGAGGACCTCCCCATTCACAGAGGACCTCCTCATCCACAGAGGACCTCCTCATCCACAGAGGACCTCCCCATTCACAGAGGACCTCCTCATCCACAGAGGACCTCCTCATCCACAGAGGACCTCCCCATCCACAGAGGACCTCCTCATCCACAGAGGACCTCCTCATCCACAGAGGACCTCCCCATTCACAGAGGACCTCCACATCCACAGAGGACCTCCTCATCCACAGAGGACCTCCTCATCCACAGAGGACCTCCCCATTCACAGAGGACCTCCACATTCACAGAGGACCTCCTCATCCACAGAGGACCTCCCCATTCACAGAGGACCTCCCCATTCACAGAGGACCTCCTCATCCACAGAGGACCTCCTCATCCACAGAGGACCTCCCCATTCACAGAGGACCTCCTCATCCACAGAGGACCTCCACATTCACAGAGGACCTCCTCATCCACAGAGGACCTCCACATCCACAGAGGACCTCCTCATCCACAGAGGACCTCCCCATTCACAGAGGACCTCCTCATCCACAGAGGACCTCCACATCCACAGAGGACCTCCTCATCCACAGAGGACCTCCTCATCCACAGAGGACCTCCCCATTCACAGAGGACCTCCTCATCCACAGAGGACCTCCTCATCCACAGAGGACCTCCCCATTCACAGAGGACCTCCTCATCCACAGAGGACCTCCTCATTCACAGAGGACCTCCACATTCACAGAGGACCTCCACATTCACAGAGGACCTCCCCATTCACAGAGGACCTCCTCATCCACAGAGGACCTCCTCATCCACAGAGGACCTCCCCATTCACAGAGGACCTCCCCATCCACAGAGGACCTCCTCATCCACAGAGGACCTCCCCATTCACAGAGGACCTCCTCATCCACAGAGGACCTCCACATCCACAGAGGACCTCCTCATTCACAGAGGACCTCCCCATTCACAGAGGACCTCCTCATCCACAGAGGACCTCCTCATCCACAGAGGACCTCCACATTCACAGAGGACCTCCTCATCCACAGAGGACCTCCACATCCACAGAGGACCTCCTCATCCACAGAGGACCTCCTCATCCACAGAGGACCTCCCCATTCACAGAGGACCTCCTCATCCACAGAGGACCTACTCATCCACAGAGGACCTCCTCATCCACAGAGGACCTCCACATTCACAGAGGACCTCCACATTCACAGAGGACCTCCCCATTCACAGAGGACCTCCTCATCCACAGAGGACCTCCTCATCCACAGAGGACCTCCCCATTCACAGAGGACCTCCTCATCCACAGAGGACCTCCACATTCAGAGAGGACCTCCTCATCCACAGAGGACCTCCTCATTCACAGAGGACCTCCCCATTCACAGAGGACCTCCTCATCCACAGAGGACCTCCTCATCCACAGAGGACCTCCTCATCCACAGAGGACCTCCTCATCCACAGAGGACCTCCACATTCAGAGAGGACCTCCTCATCCACAGAGGACCTCCTCATCCACAGAGGACCTCCACATTCACAGAGGACCTCCACATTCACAGAGGACCTCCACATCCACAGAGGACCTCCTCATTCACAGAGGACCTCCTCATCCACAGAGGACCTCCTCATCCACAGAGGACCTCCACATTCAGAGAGGACCTCCTCATCCACAGAGGACCTCCTCATCCACAGAGGACCTCCCCATTCACAGAGGACCTCCACATCCACAGAGGACCTCCTCATCCACAGAGGACCTCCACATTCACAGAGGACCTCCTCATCCACAGAGGACCTCCACATCCACAGAGGACCTCCTCATCCACAGAGGACCTCCTCATCCACAGAGGACCTCCTCATCCACAGAGGACCTCCACATTCAGAGAGGACCTCCTCATCCACAGAGGACCTCCACATCCACAGAGGACCTCCACATCCACAGAGGACCTCCACATCCACAGAGGACCTCCTCATACACAGAGGACCTCCACATTCACAGAGGACCTCCACATTCACAGAGGACCTCCACATCCACAGAGGACCTCCTCATCCACAGAGGACCTCCTCATCCACAGAGGACCTCCACATTCAGAGAGGACCTCCTCATCCACAGAGGACCTCCTCATCCACAGAGGACCTCCGCATTCAGAGAGGACCTCCTCATCCACAGAGGACCTCCTCATCCACAGAGGACCTCCTCATCCACAGAGGACCTCCTCATCCACAGGGTACCTCCACATCCACAGAGGACCTCCTCATTCACAGAGGACCTCCACATCCACAGAGGACCTCCTCATTCACAGAGGACCTCCTCATCCACAGAGGACCTCCTCATCCACAGAGGACCTCCTCATCCACAGAGGACCTCCACATTCACAGAGGACCTCCTCATCCACAGAGGACCTCCCCATTCACAGAGGACCTCCACATTCACAGAGGACCTCCACATCCACAGAGGACCTCCACATCCACAGAGGACCTCCTCATCCACAGAGGACCTCCACATTCACAGAGGACCTCCACATTCACAGAGGACCTCCTCATCCACTGAGGACCTCCTCATCCACAGAGGACCTCCCCATTCACAGAGGACCTCCACATTCACAGAGGACCTCCTCATCCACAGAGGACCTCCTCATCCACAGAGGACCTCCTCATCCACAGAGGACCTCCACATCCACAGAGGACCTCCCCATTCACAGAGGACCTCCTCATCCACAGAGGACCTCCTCATCCACAGAGGACCTCCACATTCACAGAGGAACTCCGGATTCACAGTATGTTCAGATCTTTAGCTCATTCTGCAGGAAGGTGCTACTGTCATTACTGTCTAGAAACCCAAGACAGCAATCACAGACACCATTTCAGTGATGGTTACATCCTTGAGTATAACACTCCTTAAGGAGCTAGTGTTGGGGAGATGGCATTGCTCTGGTGATGAGGAGATGGCAGAGCTCTGGTGATGGAGGATGGCAGAGCTCTGGTGATGGAGGATGGCAGAGCTCTGGTGATGAGGACATGGCAGAGCTCTGGTGATGAGGAGATGACAGAGCTCTGGTGGTGAGGGATGGCAGAGCTCTGGTGAGGGGGGGGATGGCAGATCTCTGGTGACCTGAGGATGATTTCCCTCAGGCTACTTCAGTCCTACCCCACCCCACAGCTGGAGCCATGCAGGCTGTCATTCAGCTTTGTAACAATTCTTGCTTTTCTCTCTAATATAATTTATTAAGCGAAGGTAATAAACAGGAAGAAGGAAAGAAACACACAGAAATGAGGAAAAACAAGGTTGCATACATCAAGAACTATTTTGATTTGTGTATTTCAGGTTGCAGGTGGTCTGGGGCTGTAAGAGGTGATTTTATAAGTCTGTGAAAGTCATTTTAGAAAGTCAGAAGACACAGAAGAAAGCGCACAGGGCCAATATTGGTTTCACAGACAATGTTCTCACTTGAGATTGAGTTCTCAACTCTCCCTAACACAGACACCCCAAGGCCAGTTGAAGAGGGAGCTGATCATTTCTCCAGACACTTTTAACATAACATTTTTTATTTGCACACCACTCTGTACTGACTGACCACAGAGCTGATATCAGTCAAGTCTAGATTTCATGTAAATGATTTCATGGTACGGTACGTCAAGTGTAAATAATCTTTGTGTTAAGAATCTCTCTTATTCAAGAACAGGGCAGAGAAAATAAATCAGAATAACACCATGATACCCCATGAAAAGTATTTTTAAATGTTTTTATCGTTCTCTTCTTGCCTGCTTGCTTCTTTCTTTCCCTTACTGCAATCAGTAGCAGAGACAGAAATAGACCCAGCAGCTCTGAGGCTCTGAGCAGCTGTTCATGCACCCACATGTGCACGGACAGTGCTCTTGTGATTGCAATTTGCAATATGTGGTAATAACCCACTGATTTTCAAGCCCCAAGAAGCCACAGTAATTTAATCCTACCCAGTATCATCATCACTGAGAAATACTCCTTTCTGTTGAGGGAGATACACTAAGCTTGAAAAGCTAAATACTACATTTCAGTCATATGTGAAATATAGATTTAAAATGATAATAGTAGCAATAATAATAGGAGGTTGGCCCCAAAGAGGTTGGTCGGGGAAGGGGTGAGCTAACAGGAGCATACATGTATGTGCATGCTTTTTTGTCTGTATATGAAACCCACTGATATCTGTTTGACTAAAAAGGGGAGGCAGGAATTGGAAAAGAGTAGAATAGAGAGTGAATTTGATCAAAGTGTATTTTTTCCATTGATGGAAATATCTCAATGAAACCTTTTTTAAAATAATTTTTATTGTGATTAATAGAAGGGATACATTATATTCACCAGATAGAAGGTGCATAACTTCACAAACATTGATACCTTTTCTCATGACATGGTCCCCATTTCCCTCCCATTCTCCTCCTGCTTATCTTGATTTTCCCCCTTCCCTATCCAATGTCAAATAACTAATTAAGCACATATAAAATGTATCAGATAATAAGATGAAAAATTGTAACAATATGAGATAAGCAAGGGATGGCAAAAGAGATGAGAGCTAGCATAGTACATTGAGGACCACAGTCATTATATGGCTTTTGTTTCCTTATCCTGGAGGTCCTTACATTTAGTGTCGTACAATTTGGCCTAATGTCTAGATTTTGTTCTATTGTAAATCTCTGCTAGGAGAGCCCAAGATGTCTACTGATTACGACACGTGAGGGTGACTGTTGGGCCTATGTTCCTTTGAGTCTGGCTTCCTTCACTTAATATGATTTTTTCTAAGTCTTTCCATTGTCTTACAAATGGGGCGATGTCGTTCTTTCTGGCAGCAGCATGGAATTCCTCAATGAAACCTTTTTTTGTTAGTTGTGGGGATTGAGCTCTGGACCTGGGCACGGTCCTTGAGCTCTTCAGCTCAAGGCTCGCTCTCTATCATTTTGAGCCACAGGACCACTTCTGGAGTTCTGCCGGTTGATTGGAGAGAAGAGTCTCGTGGACTTTCGTGCCCGGGCTGGCTTTCAACCGTGCTCCTCAGATCTCAGCCTCCTGAGTAACTATGATTGTAGGCATGAGCCACTAGCTCCTGGCTACAAATAATAATTTTAAAAGACAGTCTACCTTAAGTCCTAAGGCAGCGTCTTTGGTATTTAAGCTTTGAGCACAAGGGTTGTTTTGTCTGACCATGAGGCTTTATGGTAGGTAAGAAAAGCAGTGACTTTGGGCCTGCAGGTGGAGGGCACAGATCTCAGAAGGAGTGATATGCTGGTTCCAGCTGGCCCGTCCCTTGGCCAGCTCCCAGCCTCTTTCTCCTGACCAGCAACAGGCATCTTTCAGCCGGCCCTCGGGGCGAGGTCTCCAGGCCTGTGCACACTCGGTGCCGTGGGGCCTCTGGGATAGCAGACCCAGGCTAATGCCAACGCTCAGCTGAGTGACCTCACCTCCCAAGTCTATGTCCTCTCAACATTTACTTGGTCCTCCGGTCCCTCTGGGCCCTGGGTGTGGATCCTCACGGGTCCCAGTCCTCCTTGAAGTGATGTGTGAGGCCATCCTGCCAGTGGGGCGACGAGCCCAGGCACAGGCACGGACTTGAGCACGGAGCGGCCAGCCCTCCTGACCATCGCATGCTGGCCTCAGGTCCCCACATGTCCTCTGGACACCTGCGCTTCCTCCTCCTCTTCCAAGGCTGGCCATGGGAATTCTCCTCTCCTACAGAGTGCAGCAACGCTGTACTCCTTCCATATCCCTACGTAAGGAAGGGAAGGAGAGGAGTTCCAGTGTTTATGAGACATTTGCTGACCCATCCAAATAACCCCAACGACACTGAAAAGAATGACGAAGACTGAGCTGTTTGAGTTTTCTCAGCATTGTCTTGGTGAGGAGTGGCCTTGTCCTTGGGAGGAGACAGCCCTGCCCATGGGCTCCCAGCACCGCCTGAGTGGCGTTCACACAGTACTTCCTGGACCCGAGCCACCCGGGCCCCCTCCTCCCTTGATGCTCAAGCTTTTCCTTTAGGATTAACATTGCAGGGACAAGAGTCCCCTCCAACACCCCCTGCTGCCTCCATTTCTGCACAGCTCAACTTGGACCGGCCAGTGTGGCCTTCTCAGCCCTGCCATGGGCTGAGCCTGAGGCCTGGATACATCACCAACCCCATGCCTGCTGTCAGAGCCGGTGCTGTCCACAACGTCGGGTGCCTTTCCATTTCTGTGAGCATGTGATACTGCTTCCAGCTGAGCTGGCCACACCCTGAGTTTCTCCCTGCCCTGCCCAGCAGCGTTGGCACATGCTAAGCTCCTTGCAAACACTGCTTGAAAGAAGCTGGTGTCCAGAGGCTCAGGTCTCCTCTGCACTCCCCTCCCCATCTTGTCACACAGGCAGCCCCACCTCACGTTCTCAGGGGAGTTGTCCAGCAGCCTCCTCCCACTCTGGAAAGCCTCCAGGCTGTGGGGCCAGGCCGTGCCAGGGCCTCCCCACATGGCACACCCCACTAGGGAGACATCCAGCTCACCGGCTTCCGTGTTCACTTGGCAACCTCAAGAAATTCATTCTAAAAATGTTCAATCGAACTTTCCAAAACAGCCTCCGTGGCAGCTGGTATTTAAGGGAGCAGATCTAAGATGCTGTGTGGGCAGGTTGCTAGGCGACTGCGGCTCCTATAGGTCCAGCCTGGCATTGCTGGCAGGGATGGAGGAGAGCCTGGCCTGGCTGCTGGGCCCCTCCCCCATGCAGGAAGCTCTTTGGGGGGCATCTGATATAGGATGAGGGTTCTCAGTGTAGGGATAGTAAAAATGATGCAAGCCATAAATTTTCTGTGTTGTAAAAACTGTACCTTAGAAGTAATGTTCACATTGAGAACTTTAGCTAGCTCTTATTGGTTCTCTGCTGTTCAATGGCTCCAGTGAGGAGATCCAAGCCTCCTGAAGGATCAGTGTGGGAAACACAGGCTCTGAGAGGGGAGAGGCCAGCTCCCAGGGACAGGTTGTCCCCTGTGTGGTCACAGGGGCTTGGGCTGTCCCATGTGTGGTCACAGGGTCTGGGGCTGTCCCGTGTGTGGTCACAGGGGCTGAGGATGTCCTGTGTGTGGTCACAGGGGCTGGAGCTGTCCCCTGTGTGGTCACAGGGACTGGGGCTGTCCCCTGTGTGGTCAGGGACTGAGGCTGTCCCCTGTGTGGTCACAGGGGCTAAGTCTGTCCCATGTGTGGTCACAGGGACTGGGGCTGTCCCCTGTGTGGTCAGGGACTGGGGCTGTCCCCTGTGTGGTCAGGGACTGAGGCTGTCCCCTGTGTGGTCACAGGGGCTAAGTCTGTCCCCTGTGTGGTCAGGGACTGAGGCTATCCTCTGTGTGGTCACAGGGGCTAAGTCTGTCCCCTGTGTGGTCAGGGACTGGGGATGTCCCGTGTGTGGTCAGGGACTGAGGCTGTCCCCTGTGTGGTCAGGGACTGGGGCAGTCCCCTGTGTGGTCAGGGACTGAAGCTGTCCCCTGTGTGGTCACAGGGGCTAAGTCTGTCCCCTGTGTGGTCAGGGACTGAGGCTGTCCCCTGTGTGGTCACAGGGGCTATGTCTGTCCCCTGTGTGGTCAGGGACTGAGGCTGTCCCCTGTGTGGTCACAGGGGCTAAGTCTGTCCCCTGTGTGGTCAGGGACTGGGGATGTCCGTGTGTGATCACAGGGGCTGCAGCTGTCCCCTGTGTGGTCACAGGAACTGGGCATGTCCTGTGTGATCACAGAACACCAAGTATCAAAGGACACTTTAACCTAAGTCGCAGGTCTCCCTGCAGCCCGAGTCCCAGTGCTCTACCTCATGGGTGTTGATGGGGTCCTCCACACCTCCTTCACAGGGGCTGCCCCACTGCCTGGGCTGCTGGGCAGGGTTTGCTAGCTGGTATGGGATGGGAACTTCTTTGGGGAAGAGCTAGCTATTCATTGTGGACCTAAATTGGTTACTTGTTTTGTTTGCCACCCTTACTTCATTCTTTGTTTTCTGGCTCCCTTTGAGCCTAGCCTATGGCTGAGTGGGGACAGTAGCTGTTCCTGGGGGTGGCATGGAGGGAGCTTCTGAGGAATGGAGTGGCATGCAACACCCATCTCTATTCTGATCCTCATAGTGTATACTTTGGCCACCTCCATTTTGGATGGCACTGTGGGCCCTCTGGGGGCTGCCCTGCCTGGCTCTCCTGGAATGACAGCAGCCAGAACAAGCTGCACATCACCTGTGCTCTTTGGGGCTGTATCTGCCACACTATAAGATAAGGTTTGAAAAATAAAATAGTTGTTTGTAAATTTTGCCTTTCTTAATATGTAGCCCAGGCGGCCATTACATTTGAGGTCTTCTACCCTCCTCTTCTTGAATGCTGGGGTTGCTGGCATAGTCCCAACATCTGGCTGCAATAGTGGGTTTTTAGTAAAAGGAAACAGGGCTAGTCACAGTAAATGCAACCTATCAATGTGTGCACAGCACTTTTAGGTCACATAGTTTCTCAGGTCACACTGACATTTGGTCTGAGAGGAAGAGGGGCAGATGTACCAGGGCATGCAGGTACCCTAGATGAAGTCCCGGGGCATGCAGGTACCCTAGATGAAGTCCCGGGGCGCGGCGGGTACCCTGGATGAAGTCCCGGGGAGTGGCGGGTACCCTAGATGAAGTCCCGGGGTGTGGAGGGTACCCTAGATGAAGTCCCGGGCGCGGCAGGTACCCTACATGAAGTCCCGGGGCATGCAGGTACCCTAGATGAAGTCCCGGGGCATGCAGGTACCCTAGATGAAGTCCCGGGCGCGGCAGGTACCCTAGATGAAGTCCCGGGGCATGCAGGTACCCTAGATGAAGTCCCGGGGCATGCAGGTACCCTAGATGAAGTCCTAGGGTGCGGTGGGTACCCTAGATGAAGTCCCGGGGCGCGGCGGGTACCCTAGATGAAGTCCTAGGGTGCGGCGGGTACCCTAGATGAAGTCCTAGGGTGCGGCGGGTACCCTAGATGAAGTCCCAGGGCACAGCATGGCAGGTACTCTAGATGAAGTTCCGGGGTGTGGTGGGTACTCTAGATGAAGTCCTAGGGTGCGGCAGGTACCCTAGATGAAGTCCCAGGGCGCAGCATGGCAGGTACCCTAGATGAAGTCCTAGGGTGCAGCATGGCAGGTACTCTAGATGAAATCCCAGGGCACAGCATGGCAGGTACTCTAGATGAAGTTCCGGGGTGCGGCGGGTACTCTAGATGAAGTCCTAGGGTGCGGCGGGTACCCTAGATGAAGTCCTGGGGTGCAGCATGGCAGATACCCTAGATGAAGTCCCAGGGCACAGCATGGCAGGTACCCTAGATGAAGTCCCAGAGCACAGCATGGCAGGTACCCTAGATGAAGTCCCAGGGCACGGCGGGTAACCTAGATGAAGTCCCAGGGCACAGCATGGCAGGTACCCTAGATAAAGTCCCGAGGTGCAGCATGGCAGGTACCCTAGATGAAGTCCCAGGGCGCAGCATGGCAGGTACTCTAGATGAAGTCCTAGGGTGCGGCGAGTACCCTAGATGAAGTCCCGGGGTGCGGCGGGTACCCTACATGAAGTCCCGGGGCGCGGCGGGTACCCTAGATGAAGTCCCGGGGCGCGGCGGGTACCCTAGATGAAGTCCCGGGGCACGGCGGGTACCCTAGATGAAGTCCCAGGGCGCAGCATTGCAGGTACCCTAGATGAAGTCCCAGGGTGCAGCATGGCAGGTACCCTAGATGAAGTCCCAGGGCGCAGCATGGCAGGTACCCTAGATGAAGTCCCAGGGTGCAGCATGGCAGGTACTCTAGATGAAGTCCCGGGGCGCAGCATGGCAGGTACCCTAGATGAAGTCCCAGGGTGCAGCATGGCAGCTACTCTAGATGAAGTCCCGGGGCGCAGCATGGCAGGTACTCTAGATGAAGTCCCGGGGTGCAGCATGGCAGGTACCCTAGATGAGGTCCCGCGGTGCAGCATGGCAGGTACCCAAGATGAAGTCCCGGGGCGCAGCATGGCAGTAACGCTAGATGAGGTCCCGGGGTGCAGCATGGCAGGTACCCTAGATGAAGTCCCAGGGTGCAGCATGGCAAGTACTCTAGATGAAGTCCCGGGGTGTAGCATGGCAGATATCCTAGATGAAGTTCCAGGGTGCAGCATGGCAGGTACTCTAGATGAAGTCCCGGGGCGCAGCATGGCAGATACCCTAGATGAAGTCCCAGGGTGCAGCATGGCAGGTACCCTAGATGAAGTCCCAGGGCACGGCGGGTACCCTAGATGAAGTCCCAGGGCGCAGCATGGCAGGTACTCTAGATGAAGTCCTAGGGTGCGGCGGATACCCTAGATGAAGTCCCGGGGTGAGGCGGGTACCCTAGATGAAGTCCCGGGGCATGGCGGGTACCCTAGATGAAGTCCCAGGGCGCAGCATGGCAGGTACTATAGATGAAGTCCCGGGGTGCAGCATGGCAGGTACTCTAGATGAAGTCCCAGGGCACGGCGGGTACCCTAGATGAAGTCCCAGGGTGCAGCATGGCAGGTACTCTAGATGAAGTCCCGAGGTGCAGCATGGCAGGTACCCTAGATGAAGTCCCAGGGCACGGCGGGTACCCTAGATGAAGTCCCAGGGCGCAGCATGGCAGGTACTCTAGATGAAGTCCTAGGGTGCGGCGGATACCCTAGATGAAGTCCCGGGGTGAGGCGGGTACCCTAGATGAAGTCCCGGGGCATGGCGGGTACCCTAGATGAAGTCCCAGGGCGCAGCATGGCAGGTACTATAGATGAAGTCCTGGGGCGCGGCGGGTACCGTAGATGAAGTCCCGGGGTGCAGCATGGCAGGTACCCTAGATGAAGTCCCAGGGCGCAGCATGGCAGGTACTGTAGATGAAGTCCCGGGGCGCAACATGGCAGGTACCCTAGATGAAGTCCCAGAGTGCAGCATGGCAGATACCCTAGATGAAGTCCCGGGGCCCAGCATGGCAGGTACCCTAGATGAAGTCCCAGGGCGCAGCATGGCAGGTACGCTAGATGAAGTCCCGGGGCGCACCATGGCAGGTACCCTAGATGAAGTCCCGGGGCGCAGCATGGCAGGTACGCTAGATGAAGTCCCGGGGCGCAGCATGGCAGGTACTCTAGATGAAGTTCCGGGGTGCGGCGGGTACTCTAGATGAAGTCCTAGGGTGCGGCGGGTACCCTAGATGAAGTCCTGGGGTGCAGCATGGCAGATACCCTAGATGAAGTCCCAGGGCACAGCATGGCAGGTACCCTAGATGAAGTCCCAGAGCACAGCATGGCAGGTACCCTAGATGAAGTCCCAGGGCACGGCGGGTAACCTAGATGAAGTCCCAGGGCACAGCATGGCAGGTACCCTAGATAAAGTCCCGGGGTGCAGCATGGCAGGTACCCTAGATGAAGTCCCAGGGCGCAGCATGGCAGGTACTCTAGATGAAGTCCTAGGGTGCGGCGAGTACCCTAGATGAAGTCCCGGGGTGCGGCGGGTACCCTACATGAAGTCCCGGGGCACGGCGGGTACCCTAGATGAAGTCCTGGGGCGCGGCGGGTACCCTAGATGAAGTCCCGGGGCACGGCGGGTACCCTAGATGAAGTCCCAGGGCGCAGCATTGCAGGTACCCTAGATGAAGTCCCAGGGCGCAGCATGGCAGGTACCCTAGATGAAGTCCTAGGGTGCAGCATGGCAGGTACTCTAGATGAAATCCCAGGGCACAGCATGGCAGGTACTCTAGATGAAGTTCCGGGGTGCGGCGGGTACTCTAGATGAAGTCCTAGGGTGCGGCGGGTACCCTAGATGAAGTCCTGGGGTGCAGCATGGCAGATACCCTAGATGAAGTCCCAGGGCACAGCATGGCAGGTACCCTAGATGAAGTCCCAGAGCACAGCATGGCAGGTACCCTAGATGAAGTCCCAGGGCACGGCGGGTAACCTAGATGAAGTCCCAGGGCACAGCATGGCAGGTACCCTAGATAAAGTCCCGGGGTGCAGCATGGCAGGTACCCTAGATGAAGTCCCAGGGCGCAGCATGGCAGGTACTCTAGATGAAGTCCTAGGGTGCGGCGAGTACCCTAGATGAAGTCCCGGGGTGCGGCGGGTACCCTACATGAAGTCCCGGGGCGCGGCGGGTACCCTAGATGAAGTCCCGGGGCGCGGCGGGTACCCTAGATGAAGTCCCGGGGCACGGCGGGTACCCTAGATGAAGTCCCAGGGCGCAGCATTGCAGGTACCCTAGATGAAGTCCCAGGGTGCAGCATGGCAGGTACCCTAGATGAAGTCCCAGGGCGCAGCATGGCAGGTACCCTAGATGAAGTCCCAGGGTGCAGCATGGCAGGTACTCTAGATGAAGTCCTGGGGCGCGGCGGGTACCGTAGATGAAGTCCTAGGGTGTGGCGGGTACCCTAGATGAAGTCCCGGGGCGCAGCATGGCAGGTACCCTAGATGAAGTCCCGGGGCGCAGCATGGCAGATACCCTAGATGAAGTCCCGGGGCGCAGCATGGCAGGTACTCTAGATGAAGTCCCAGGGCGCAGCATGGCAGGTACTCTAGATGAAGTCCTGGGGCGCGGCGGGTACCGTAGATGAAGTCCTAGGGTGTGGCGGGTACCCAAGATGAAGTCCCGGGATGCAGCATGGCAGGTACCCTAGATGAAGTCCCGGGGCGCAGCATTGCAGGTACCCTAGATGAAGTCCCAGGGCGCAGCATGGCAGATACCCTAGATGAAGTCCCAGGGTGCAGCATGGCAGGTACCCTAGATGAAGTCCCGGGGCGCAGCATGGCAGGTACCCTACATGAAGTCCCGGAGCACAGCATGGCAGGTACTCTAGATGAAGTCCCGGGGCGCAGCATGGCAGGTACCCTAGATGAAGTCCCGGGGCGCAGCATGGCAGGTACCCTAGATGAAGTCCCAGGGCGCAGCATGGCAAGTACTCTAGATGAAGTCCCGGGGTGTAGCATGGCAGATATCCTAGATGAAGTTCCAGGGTGCAGCATGGCAGGTACTCTAGATGAAGTCCCGGGGCGCAGCATGGCAGATACCCTAGATGAAGTCCCAGGGTGCAGCATGGCAGGTACTCTAGATGAAGTCCCGGGGCGCAGCATGGCAGGTACCCTAGATGAAGTCCCAGGGTGCAGCATGGCAGCTACTCTAGATGAAGTCCCGGGGCGCAGCATGGCAGGTACTCTAGATGAAGTCCCGGGGTGCAGCATGGCAGGTACCCTAGATGAGGTCCCGCGGTGCAGCATGGCAGGTACCCAAGATGAAGTCCCGGGGCGCAGCATGGCAGTAACGCTAGATGAGGTCCCGGGGTGCAGCATGGCAGGTACCCTAGATGAAGTCCCAGGGTGCAGCATGGCAAATACTCTAGATGAAGTCCCGGGGTGTAGCATGGCAGATATCCTAGATGAAGTTCCAGGGTGCAGCATGGCAGGTACTCTAGATGAAGTCCCGGGGCGCAGCATGGCAGATACCCTAGATGAAGTCCCAGGGTGCAGCATGGCAGGTACTCTAGATGAAGTCCCGGGGTGCAGCATGGCAGGTACTCTAGATGAAGTCCCAGGGCACGGCGGGTACCCTAGATGAAGTCCCAGGGTGCAGCATGGCAGGTACTCTAGATGAAGTCCGGAGGTGCAGCATGGCAGGTACCCTAGATGAAGTCCCGGGGCGCAGCATGGCAGGTACCCTAGATGAAGTCCCGGGGCGCAGCATGGCAGATACCCTAGATGAAGTCCGGGGGCGCAGCATGGCAGGTACCCTAGATGAAGTCCCGGGGCGCAGCATGGCAGGTACTCTAGATGAAGTCCCAGGGCGCAGCATGGCAGGTACTCTAGATGAAGTCCTGGGGCGTGGCGGGTACCGTAGATGAAGTCCTAGGGTGTGGCGGGTACCCTAGATGAAGTCCCGGGACGCAGCATGGCAGGTACCCTAGATGAAGTCCCGGGGCGCAGCATTGCAGGTACCCTAGATGAAGTCCCAGGGCGCAGCATGGCAGATACCCTAGATGAAGTCCCAGGGTGCAGCATGGCAGGTACCCTAGATGAAGTCCCGGGGCGCAGCATGGCAGGTACCCTACATGAAGTCCCGGAGCACAGCATGGCAGGTACCCTAGATGAAGTCCCGGGGCGCAGCATGGCAGGTGCCCTAGATGAAGTCCCGGGGCGCAGCATGGCAGGTGCCCTAGATGAAGTCCCGGGGCGCAGCATGGCAGGTACCCTAGATGAAGTCCCGGGGCGCAGCATGGCAGGTACCCTAGATGAAGTCCCGGGGCGCAGCATGGCAGGTACCCTAGATGAAGTCCCGGGGTGCAGCATGGCAGGTACCCTAGATGAGGTCCCGCGGTGCAGCATGGCAGTACCCTAGATGAAGTCCCGGGGCGCAGCATGGCAGGTACGCTAGATGAAGTCCCGGGGTGCAGCATGGCGGGTACCCTAGATGAAGTCCCAGGGCGCAGCATGGCAAGTACTCTAGATGAAGTCCCGGGGTGTAGCATGGCAGATATCCTAGATGAAGTTCCAGGGTGCAGCATGGCAGGTACTCTAGATGAAGTCCCGGGGCGCAGCATGGCAGATACCCTAGATGAAGTCCCAGGGTGCAGCATGGCAGGTACTCTAGATGAAGTCCCGGGGCGCAGCATGGCAGGTACCCTAGATGAAGTCCCAGGGTGCAGCATGGCAGCTACTCTAGATGAAGTCCCGGGGCGCAGCATGGCAGGTACTCTAGATGAAGTCCCGGGGTGCAGCATGGCAGGTACCCTAGATGAGGTCCCGCGGTGCAGCATGGCAGGTACCCAAGATGAAGTCCCGGGGCGCAGCATGGCAGTAACGCTAGATGAGGTCCCGGGGTGCAGCATGGCAGGTACCCTAGATGAAGTCCCAGGGTGCAGCATGGCAAGTACTCTAGATGAAGTCCCGGGGTGTAGCATGGCAGATATCCTAGATGAAGTTCCAGGGTGCAGCATGGCAGGTACTCTAGATGAAGTCCCGGGGCGCAGCATGGCAGATACCCTAGATGAAGTCCCAGGGTGCAGCATGGCAGGTACTCTAGATGAAGTCCCGGGGTGCAGCATGGCAGGTACTCTAGATGAAGTCCCAGGGCACGGCGGGTACCCTAGATGAAGTCCCAGGGTGCAGCATGGCAGGTACTCTAGATGAAGTCCCGAGGTGCAGCATGGCAGGTACCCTAGATGAAGTCCCAGGGCACGGCGGGTACCCTAGATGAAGTCCCAGGGCGCAGCATGGCAGGTACTCTAGATGAAGTCCTAGGGTGCGGCGGATACCCTAGATGAAGTCCCGGGGTGAGGCGGGTACCCTAGATGAAGTCCCGGGGCATGGCGGGTACCCTAGATGAAGTCCCAGGGCGCAGCATGGCAGGTACTCTAGATGAAGTCCCGGGGTGCAGCATGGCAGGTACTCTAGATGAAGTCCCAGGGCACGGCGGGTACCCTAGATGAAGTCCCAGGGTGCAGCATGGCAGGTACTCTAGATGAAGTCCCGAGGTGCAGCATGGCAGGTACCCTAGATGAAGTCCCAGGGCACGGCGGGTACCCTAGATGAAGTCCCAGGGCGCAGCATGGCAGGTACTCTAGATGAAGTCCTAGGGTGCGGCGGATACCCTAGATGAAGTCCCGGGGTGAGGCGGGTACCCTAGATGAAGTCCCGGGGCATGGCGGGTACCCTAGATGAAGTCCCAGGGCGCAGCATGGCAGGTACTATAGATGAAGTCCTGGGGCGCGGCGGGTACCGTAGATGAAGTCCCGGGGTGCAGCATGGCAGGTACCCTAGATGAAGTCCCAGGGCGCAGCATGGCAGGTACTGTAGATGAAGTCCCAGGGCGCAACATGGCAGGTACCCTAGATGAAGTCCCAGAGTGCAGCATGGCAGATACCCTAGATGAAGTCCCGGGGCCCAGCATGGCAGGTACCCTAGATGAAGTCCCAGGGCGCAGCATGGCAGGTACGCTAGATGAAGTCCCGGGGCGCACCATGGCAGGTACCCTAGATGAAGTCCCGGGGCGCAGCATGGCAGGTACGCTAGATGAAGTCCCGGGGCGCAGCATGGCAGGTACGCTAGATGAAGTCCCGGGGTGCAGCATGGCAGCTACTCTAGATGAATTCACAGGGCGCAGCATGGCAGGTACTCTAGATGAAGTCCCGGGGCGCAGCATGGCAGGTACTCTAGATGAAGTCCCGGGGTGCAGCATGGCAGGTACCCTAGATGAAGTCCCAGGGCATGGCAGGTACTCTAGATGAAGTCCCGGGGTGCAGCATGGCAGGTACCCTAGATGAAGTCCCAGGGCGCAGCATGGCAGGTACTCTAGATGAAGTCCCAGGTGCAACATGGCAGGTACCCTAGATGAAGTCCCAGGGTGCAGCATGGCAGGTACGCTAGATGAAGTCCCGGGGCATGGCAGGTACTCTAGATGAAGTCCCGGGGTGCAGCTTGGCAGGTACTCTAGATGAAGTCACAGGGTGCAGCATGGCAGGTACTCTAGATGAAGTCCCAGGGCACAGCATGGCAGGTACCCTAGATAAAGTCCCGGGGTGCAGCATGGCAGATACCCTAGATGAAGTCCTAGGGCGCAGCATGGCAGGTACTCTAGATGAAGTCCTAGGGTGCGGCGGGTACCCTACATGAAGTCCCGGGGTGCGGCGGGTACCCGAGATGAAGTCCCGGGGTGCAGCATGGCAGGTACTCTAGATGAAGTCCCGGGGCATGGCAGGTACCCTAGATGAAGTCCCAGGGTGCAGCATGGCAGGTACCCTAGATGAAGTCCCAGGGTGCAGCATCGCAAGTACTCTAGATGAAGTCCTGGGGCATGGCAGGTACCCTAGATGAAATCCCGGGGCGCAGCATGGCAGGTACTCTAGATGAAGTCCCGGGGCGCAGCATGGCAGGTACTCTAGATGAAGTCCCGGTGTGCAGCATGGCAGGTACCCTAGATGAAGTCCCAGGGCGCAGCATGGCAGGTACTCTAGATGAAGTCCTGGGGCGCGGTGGGTACCGTAGATGAAGTCCTAGGGTGTGGCGGGTACCCTAGATGAAGTCCCGGGGTTCAGCATGGCAGGTACCCTAGATGAAGTCCCGGGGTGCAGCATGGCAGGTAATCTAGATGAAGTCCCAGGGCGCAGCATGGCAGGTAGCCTAGATGAAGTCCCAGGGCGCAGCATGGCAGGTACTCTAGATGAAGTCCCGGGGCGCAGCATGGCAGGTACCCTAGATGAAGTCCCGGGGCGCAGCATGGCAGGTACCCTAGATGAAGTCCCAGGGCGCAGCATGGCAGGTACCCTAGATGAAGTCCCGGGGCGCAGCATGGCAGGTACTCTAGATGAAGTCCCGGCGAGCAGCATGGCAGGTACCCTAGATGAAGTCCCGGGGCGCAGCATGGCAGGTACCCTAGATGAAGTCCCGGGGCGCAGCATGGCAGGTACTCTAGATGAAGTCCCGGGGTGCAGGTGGCAGGTACCCTAGATGAAGTCCCGGAGCGCAGCATGACAGGTACCCTAGATGAAGTCCTGTGGCGCAGCATGGCAGGTACTCTAGATGAAGTCCCGGGGTGCAGCATGGCAGGTACCCTAGATGAAGTCCCGTGGCGCAGCATGGCAGTACCCTAGATGAAGTCCCAGGGTGCAGCATGGCAGGGACGCTAGATGAAGTCCCGGGGCGCAGCATGGCAGGTACTCTAGATGAAGTCCCGGGGCGCAGCATGGCAGGTACCCTAGATGAAGTCCCGGGGCATGGCAGGTACTCTAGATGAAGTCCCGGGGTGCAGCATGGCAGGTACCCTAGATGAGGTCCCGGGTCATGGCAGATACCCTAGATGAAGTCCCGGGGTGCAGCATGGCAGGTACTCTAGATGAAGTCACAGGGTGCAGCATGGCAGGTACTCTCGATGAAGTCCCAGGGCGCAGCATGGCAGGTACCCTAGATGAAGTCCCGGGGCATGGCAGATACCCTAGATGAAGTCCTGGGGCATGGCAGGTACCCTAGATGAAGTCCCGGGGCATGGCAGGTACTCTAGATGAAGTCCCAGGGCGCAGCATGGCAGGTACCCTAGATGAAGTCCCGGGGTGCAGCATGGCAGGTACCCTAGATGAAGTCCCGGGGTGCAGCATGGCAGGTACCCTAGATGAAGTCCCGGGGTGCAGCATGGCAGGTACCGTAGATGAAGTCCCGGGGCGCAGCATGGCAGGTACTCTAGATGAAGTTCGGGGCGCAGCATGGCAGGTACGCTAGATGAAGTCCCGGGGTGCAGCATGGCAGGTACCCCAGATGAAGTCCAGGGTGCAGCATGGCAGGTACCCTAGATGAAGTCCCAGGGCGCAGCATGGCAGGTACTCTAGGTGAAGTCCCGGGGCATGGCAGGTACCCTAGATGAAGTCCCGGGGTGCAGCATGGCAGGTACTCTAGATGAAGTCCCGGGGCGCAGCATGGCAGGTACCCTAGCTGAAGTCCCGGGGCATGGCAGGTACCCTAGATGAAGTCCCGGGGCATGGCAGGTACTCTAGATGAAGTCCCGGGGCATGGCAGGTACCCTAGCTGAAGTCCCGGGGCATGGCAGGTACTCTAGATGAAGTCCCGGGGCATGGCAGGTACTCTAGATGAAGTCCCGGGGCGCAGCATGGCAGGTACCCTAGCTGAAGTCCCGGGGCATGGCAGGTACCCTAGATGAAGTCCCGGGGCATGGCAGGTACCCTAGATGAAGTCCCGGGGCATGGCAGGTACCCTAGATGAAGTCCCGGGGCATGGCAGATACCCTAGATGAAGTCCCAGAGTGCAGCATGGCAGGTACTCTAGATGAAGTCCCGGGGCATGGCAGGTACTCTAGATGAAGTCCCGGGGCGCAGCATGGCAGGTACCCTAGCTGAAGTCCCGGGGCATGGCAGGTACTCTAGATGAAGTCCCAGAGTGCAGCATGGCAGGTACTCTAGATGAAGTCCCGGGGCATGGCAGGTACCCTAGATGAAGTCCCAGGGCATCCAGGTACCGTAGATGAAGTCCCGGGGCATGGCAGGTACCCTAGATGAAGTCCCGGGGCGCAGCATGGCAGGTACTCTAGATGAAGTCCCGGGGCATGGCAGGTACTCTAGATGAAGTCCCGGGGCATGGCTGGTACCCTAGATGAAGTCCCGGGGCATGGCAGGTACCCTAGATGAATTCCCGGGGCATGGCAGGTACCCTAGATGAAGTCCCGGGGCATGGCAGGTACCCTAGATGAAGTCCCGGGGCATGGCAGGTACCCTAGATGAAGTCCCGGGGCATGGCAGGTACCCTAGATGAAGTCCCGGGGCATGGCAGGTACCCTAGATGAAGTCCCGGGGCATGGCAGGTACTCTAGATGAAGTCCCGGGGCGCAGCATGGCAGGTACTCTAGATGAAGTCCCGGGGCGCAGCATGGCAGGTACCCTAGATGAAGTCCCGGGGCATGGCAGATTCCCTCAATGAAGTCCCGGGGCATGGCAGGTACCCTAGATGAAGTCCCAGGGTGCATCATGGCAGGTACTCTAGATGAAGTCCCAGGGTGCAGCATGGCAGGTACTCTAGAATAAGTCCTGGGGTGCAGCATGGCAGGTACTCTAGATGAAGTCCCGGGGTGCAGCATGGCAGGTACTCTAGATGAAGTCCCGGGGCATGGCAGGTACTCTAGATGAAGTCCCGGGGCGCAGCATGGCAGGTACTCTAGATGAAGTCCCGGGGCATGGCAGGTACTGTAGATGAAGTCCCGGGCGCAGCATGGCAGGTAGTCTAGATGAAGTCCCAGGGTGCAGCATGGCAGGTACTCTAGATGAAGTCCCGGGGCGCAGCATGGCAGGTACCCTAGATGAAGTCCCCGGGCATGGCAGGTACCCTAGATGAAGTCCCGGGGTGCAGCATGGCAGGTACCCTAGATGAAGTCCCTGGGTGCAGCATGGCAGGTACTCTAGATGAAGTCCCCAGGCGTAGCATGGCAGGTACCCTAGATGAAGTCCCGGGGCATGGCAGGTACTCTAGATGTAGTCCCAGGGCATGGCAGGTACCCTAGATGAAGTCCCGGGGCATGGCAGGTACTCTAGATGAAGTCCCAGGGCGCAGCATGGCAGGTACCCTAGATGAAGTCCCGGGGTGCAGCATGGCAGGTACCCTAGATGAAGTCCCGGGGTGCAGCATGGCAGGTACCCTAGATGAAGTCCCGGGGTGCAGCATGGCAGGTACCGTAGATGAAGTCCCGGGGCGCAGCATGGCAGGTACTCTAGATGAAGTTCGGGGCGCAGCATGGCAGGTACGCTAGATGAAGTCCCGGGGTGCAGCATGGCAGGTACCCCAGATGAAGTCCAGGGTGCAGCATGGCAGGTACCCTAGATGAAGTCCCAGGGCGCAGCATGGCAGGTACTCTAGGTGAAGTCCCGGGGCATGGCAGGTACCCTAGATGAAGTCCCGGGGTGCAGCATGGCAGGTACTCTAGATGAAGTCCCGGGGCGCAGCATGGCAGGTACCCTAGCTGAAGTCCCGGGGCATGGCAGGTACCCTAGATGAAGTCCCGGGGCATGGCAGGTACTCTAGATGAAGTCCCGGGGCATGGCAGGTACCCTAGCTGAAGTCCCGGGGCATGGCAGGTACTCTAGATGAAGTCCCGGGGCATGGCAGGTACTCTAGATGAAGTCCCGGGGCGCAGCATGGCAGGTACCCTAGCTGAAGTCCCGGGGCATGGCAGGTACCCTAGATGAAGTCCCGGGGCATGGCAGGTACCCTAGATGAAGTCCCGGGGCATGGCAGGTACCCTAGATGAAGTCCCGGGGCATGGCAGATACCCTAGATGAAGTCCCAGAGTGCAGCATGGCAGGTACTCTAGATGAAGTCCCGGGGCATGGCAGGTACTCTAGATGAAGTCCCGGGGCGCAGCATGGCAGGTACCCTAGCTGAAGTCCCGGGGCATGGCAGGTACTCTAGATGAAGTCCCAGAGTGCAGCATGGCAGGTACTCTAGATGAAGTCCCGGGGCATGGCAGGTACCCTAGATGAAGTCCCAGGGCATCCAGGTACCGTAGATGAAGTCCCGGGGCATGGCAGGTACCCTAGATGAAGTCCCGGGGCGCAGCATGGCAGGTACTCTAGATGAAGTCCCGGGGCATGGCAGGTACTCTAGATGAAGTCCCGGGGCATGGCTGGTACCCTAGATGAAGTCCCGGGGCATGGCAGGTACCCTAGATGAATTCCCGGGGCATGGCAGGTACCCTAGATGAAGTCCCGGGGCATGGCAGGTACCCTAGATGAAGTCCCGGGGCATGGCAGGTACCCTAGATGAAGTCCCGGGGCATGGCAGGTACCCTAGATGAAGTCCCGGGGCATGGCAGGTACCCTAGATGAAGTCCCGGGGCATGGCAGGTACTCTAGATGAAGTCCCGGGGCGCAGCATGGCAGGTACTCTAGATGAAGTCCCGGGGCGCAGCATGGCAGGTACCCTAGATGAAGTCCCAGGGCATGGCAGATTCCCTCAATGAAGTCCCGGGGCATGGCAGGTACCCTAGATGAAGTCCCAGGGTGCATCATGGCAGGTACTCTAGATGAAGTCCCAGGGTGCAGCATGGCAGGTACTCTAGAATAAGTCCTGGGGTGCAGCATGGCAGGTACTCTAGATGAAGTCCCGGGGTGCAGCATGGCAGGTACTCTAGATGAAGTCCCGGGGCATGGCAGGTACTCTAGATGAAGTCCCGGGGCGCAGCATGGCAGGTACTCTAGATGAAGTCCCGGGGCATGGCAGGTACTGTAGATGAAGTCCCGGGCGCAGCATGGCAGGTAGTCTAGATGAAGTCCCAGGGTGCAGCATGGCAGGTACTCTAGATGAAGTCCCGGGGCGCAGCATGGCAGGTACCCTAGATGAAGTCCCCGGGCATGGCAGGTACCCTAGATGTAGTCCCGGGGTGCAGCATGGCAGGTACCCTAGATGAAGTCCCTGGGTGCAGCATGGCAGGTACTCTAGATGAAGTCCCCAGGCGTAGCATGGCAGGTACCCTAGATGAAGTCCCGGGGCATGGCAGGTACTCTAGATGTAGTCCCAGGGCATGGCAGGTACTCTAGATGAAGTCCCAGGGCGCAGCATGGCAGTTACTCTAGATGAAGTCCCGGGGTGCAGCATGGCAGGTACTCTAGATGAAGTCCCGGGGCATGGCAGGTACCCTAGATGAAGTCCCAGGGCGCAGCATGGCAGGTACTCTAGATGAAGTCCCGGGGTGCAGCATGGCAGGTACTCTAGATGAAGTCCTGGGGCATGGCAGGTACCCTCGATGCTACTTCTGCTGACTTAGGTTATGGGAGCCCCTTGAAATCTCAAGTATTGCTCAAATTTTTTCAGCTTCCAGAATATCTGAGCCAGGCTTGATGGCTCACATGCAGCTTAGGAGGTAGAGGTCAGGAGAAACATGATACAGACAAGCCTGTGGAAAAGTGAATGAGATCTTCATTTCAGTAAGTTTTGCATGCCATCCCAGCATTGTGAGAAGCAAAGGCAGGAGGACTGTGATCTAAGGCTAGCTCTGGGCAGAACTCTGAGGCCTTACCTCAAATGAAAGTAAGAAAAACAGGGATGGGGCATGGCACATGTGGTAGTCCTGCCTAGCAAGCACAAGCCCTCTGAGCAATGCCCAGCATCACTTTCCACTGAAAAAGAACTATCTAAACTGTGCAAAGGTAGATTCTAGCTCTGTTCGTGCTTAACAATACAAAAGGCAGATTCCAGGTTTTAGATTCTGTACTCTCTAAGAGGCAGATGTCAGCTTTGTAGATGAGAGTAGTAACGTCAAAGATATCAAGTCTCTGTCCAAGCTCTCAGAGCTGTGCTGTACGGGCTATCGTCCGTTCTGATTTCACTATCTCCTGGTGTTTTCTTGATGGGCTATGCTGTCAAGCACGTACACCTACTGCAGAAAGCTCCTGGAACTTAAACTCTATTTGGCGGATCAAAAGTTACTCAACTATATAATGTACTTTTTGGCTAACGCATAAGAAATGTTTGAAATTTTAAAAAATGAGCCAACGTAAAAAATTGACATTATCATGCTGCATTACACTGACAAGAAGCAGACTTTCCCCTCATTATATATATGCATACTGTGTGTATATATACATATATGTGTGTTGTATGTGCATATACATATATGTGATCTATCATTTCAATGACATGTGTTAAGATTGTTATATTTGAGAATGCCAGCTTTTAGAGTATAGTTGACTTGCAGATAGTATGTCTTGAATAATTTCGAATGTTTAATCAAACACATTATTATACATTTCCCGGGGTGTGTATGAAGCAACTCTAAAAATGGTATTTCCATGTGAAGGAATTGCTCCCTTTCCATGACTTGGGGCAGGGACAGCCCATGGCTGGCTTTCTGAGGGGGGACTTCTGTGTGGCCATATGGTTACAAAGACAGATTGTCACTTGTCTTCTCTGCCTTGCCTAACATGGGTGAGGCCAGTTGTCCCTGAAGTGTGGCCCAGAGTGGAGCTGCCCTGACCCCACAGCTCAGAGTCATACAAATCCCTGTGTCTGTGCATGACCCGGCGCCTTGACAACTCTGCTGTTTACTTTCTTGTGTATTGATCACTTTAGGGATCACTTTAGTTGGACCCTTGCCTCTCATTTCCCAAAGGACATGTGTAGAAGGTCGTGACTGACCCATGGAACTGAGGCTGACTAAGCTCAAAGGGACCTTGCATGGACTGACACTGTTCAAAGGTACGCAACTGTCTGTGAATGTCACTCTCCTTGTTTGTCTGTGGGAATCTAGAAACACACAAGTCAGTGCCAAAACCGATGGCTGGCTCTCGTCCTCGCTTGTCCTCCTGCTGCCCCACACCCCCTGAAATCAAGTATAAAAAATACACAAAAACAAACTGAGGGCCCTACATTTAGGTGAAGCTCTTGGAAATTTGAGGACTTCAGCACTTCCTATTCTTTTTTTTTAATCAGTCCTGGGCCTTGAACTCAGGGCCTGAGCACTGTCCTTTGACTTTTTTCTCAAGGCTAGCATTCTACCACTTGGCCACAGCCCCACTTCTGGGTTTTCTTTTCTATGTATGGTACTGAGGAGTCAAACCCAGGTCTTTGTGCATGCTAGGCAAGCACTCTTCCACTGCCCCTGCACCCAGCCCCTGCACTTCCTATTCTTATCTGTGGAATTCAGTTGCCATTTCCATGTCTTGGGAAACTCTTGTTCTTTCATTCTTTAACGAGGTTATTGAACTTGATGTGTGGACTGTGCTGGGAATACAAAAGGTTCTAAGAAGTACGTTACTCCTAGAATTCTCTGTGAGATCTAAAGCTAGCATGGGTGCTGAGTTCCTGCCATGTACCCTGTCTGTGGATCCATCAGTGTGGTTACTAGCTGGTGTGCAGCGCACTGGGCTGGGTTACTCAAAGACGTGGAGTTTTGAGTTCCTTAAGTTTTAGTAAGGTGCTGCCACAATTCCTGAGCCAGTATTCACTTCTGTGTGTTTATGTTCTGGGTCTAGATTCGTACGAGAGGAAAGAAACCCCTCCTTTAACTGAAGTACGGCACGTAAGGATGGCGGAGGCCATCCCTATTGTGGCTCAGGTGCTCTGAGAGCTTGGTCACAGACAGAGTATTCCAAGCACCTGACTCTGTGGGTATTGATGCGTTCCGTGGATGAAACTCAACCCGGTGGCATCCACAAGTCTCTGCAGATACTGTTGTCCTAGATATGATGAGCCGTCCCCCCTGAAGATGGGGCTGCATCCGGGCCCCCCGCCCCCTGCCTCAGAGCACTGGGCATACTCTAAGAGTCATGTGGCTTGAGGCAGCCCTGCTCCTCTGACACTTTCAACAGCTGTGGTGTGAGAGCCAGGCTTGGCCCTGGTTCCCTTAGCTCTCATTCGAGGGCCCCAAGCTCAGTGGGTGACTGGTGATATGAGAGTAAGGCTGTGGTTTCATCTCATGTGGAGGCCGTAGGCTCTAACCTGGGGATGCCATGGGTGCTCAAGCTGCACCCTGGCTGCCATGTCTTCTGGTGGACCTTCCTCCAGCTGGGGACAGGAGGGAGCTGGCCTCCGCCTGCCAGCCCTCTGCTGAAGAGTGTGGAGTTGTGTCTGTTCCTGGGGAGTTTTTTCTCAAGCAGATGACTCTTTGTGGCCATTTTTGAAGCTGTCTGAGAAAGATGAGGTGCATAGTCTTGTGACAGATTTCTCTGTTGTATGCCTATTTGTTTTGCAATTTCGTGGTAGTAGCTCAGCTCTTATGCAGAACCTGGAATGCCTCTCCACTTGGCACCACTGGTTTTTACTTAAATTTGTGTGCTCAATAAGGCTCACTCCAGAAGAAAGGACCAAAAAGTCAGCGTGGTGCAAATTGAGCATCCAGAGCCACGCGGGTCCGGTCTTCCCGCCAGGTCCCCAGGGCGGCATTTCGGGCACAGTTCCCCGCCATCTTGAAGACTTGTTTTCACTGTGGTCTTATGTGTCATTTGAATCTAATCCTAGAAGTCAGGTAAGTGAAGATTGCTACGATTTTTTTTCAGTTGATGAATTACTGGCTTTATTAGTTTGTTGGTTTTCCTAAAGCTACTGCCAAAATAGCCAGCTGACCACTGGTGGATATTCTGTAATTGTATAGTGTATGAAAGCATTTATTTTTATGTGTTTTCCCCAAAGTACTTAAAGAAGTGGTAAATGTTGTACATAGCCTGTTACAGTAGGTTTAATTTTATGACTGTTGCTAGTAAGATATCAGTACTAACAAGTAAGAAAGGTCCTATTTATTGTCAGTTTGCCTTATAGAAATTGGTAAAGTTCTCTATGTCCTACTATGCGGAGAACTCGTGGGCTGAGCTATCACTGGGTTTATAAGGATAGAAACGACTGTGGCCAGCCTGAGGCTGGGCCCTCACAGGGACTTGCAGAGAACATAGGAGAATAAACAGTGGGTAGAAATGAGTTCCAATTTCCTCAGAGAAAGAAAATGTTACTGGGCTCTCAACTTGCTCACCAAGATGACACTTGGTGAGATCAGGACGTATGAATGCCTACAATTCCCCACATCTTACCAGTGTCCTGAGCACGTAGCATGCACAGGAGCTGGGCACATTCACATCCCTGAAACTTGACCTTCAGATCCAGGCCCCAAACTCCTAGCATCTACATGTCAGATCCTGCTGTTCCCCTTCTGCGCCCATCCAGTCCAGTGAAAGCTGGAGGGAGGAGGCTGTTCTGTGTTTTGGGAAGTTGTAGGCAGAGGCTAAGTAAGCTCTGCAGCCTACCAGCAGCTGTCTTCAGGGTGCAGACTCAAGCCACCGTAGCTTTTCTAGACAATAACTGGAACCTGATGGGTGGAGGGGCAGTGAGGTGGGAGATATACATAATTGGTGAACAGTCCCAGGCAAAGTGTGGCCTGATGATCTGTTGGACAGGCCCAGAGGCACTGTCACCACCCAGGCTGGTGAGGACAAGCTGGTCTGCTTTGAGAAGGCTCTGTGGTCCTTTGGGGGTGTTTCTGGTTCTTTGTCATAAAGATGTTATCCTCAGTCCTGGCCTTTCTGTATTCCAAGGTGATCACAAAGTGACTGTAGAAAGGTACTCAAAATGAAGGTGAGCTGCCAGCTTTCAGGGTGCTTTTGGTAGAAGTAGCTTGTAAGCTCTTCTGACATTACTTTCGTGTAAGGTCCTACTGACCTGCACGGGGAAAATCCACTCACTTTAGCTGCATGGCATAAAGAATTATGCCACGGTTCTGAACCAGCACCCTGCACCCAGCAGGCTGGAGAGGCCAGGAGGGTGTGGAACCTGACCCAGGGCCAAGGAGCACTCAGTGTCTGCTTGTGGAGGTATCTGTGCCCTTGGTGTCCTCAGCTTGCCCCCGGGGCATCCACACAGACAAAGCCCTGACCGACTCTGGCCCTGGAGAGGCTGACATGGGTAGACATGGTCTCCCTGTCCCTGGAGAGGCACACACAGGTAGACCTAGTCTCCTCTCCAAGCCAGATGTTTCCTTTCTCCAGACTGGGCAAGCTAGAAACAAGTGCAATTTTGCTTGTGCCACAAGTCCCCTAAGGCCTGCTGTTTAGGCCCTCCTTGGTGTAGCAGATGGGCATCTATGAGGGGAGACCCAGAGCCTGCATGGGACCCCTGGCCAGCCAGCTCTTCTGTCCCCTGGAACTCACACCTGGGTGGTGAGGAGGAGGCGAGGATGAACCCTCTAGCAGAAAGTATGGCAGTGATTCACCCATGGTGTGTGAAAGCACCCTTGCTTGTCGACTCACTCGGAGAGTACTTCTGCAATGTATATTGCATGTGTGTACATTTCTCTAAGTGCCTCAGATATTTTTTCCTCAGTTTTACATTGAGAGCTACCTGAAATGCAGCCAGCACTGGGGGTGGAGACATCTTAGATGGAGAGGAAGAACTTTGCTTTTCCATAAGCAAAGCAAATCAGTTCCAGCAATCTGCTTCCACCTGGAGAGCAACATGTTTTTCACTCACTGTGTCTTTCAGAACAGAGACCACAGAATGCAGGAAAAATAACCGGGTTTTAGAAGTATCAGAAAAGACAGGACAGTAACTTAGTAACATAAATGACATTTTGCATACGTAACCTGAGATGAGTGTGTCCACATTTAGATTCCACATCAGGCCTTAGAAAGCTCACACTGATATTTTTTGTGTGTTCCTCCTTGGTTTCTGATCTTGGGTCTGTGATTCCGATTAGAAGCCAGGTCTGAGGGGAGTGGCTCAGGGGAGCAGGATCAGAACTGGAGATCATTTCGCTCTTGCTGCAGCCATACCTTCAGCAGAGCAGACACAGAAGTGCCGGTTTCTTTCCTTCTCTTGTTGTCTTCCTTCTGCTTGTTGGAACTTTCTCTATGACAATCTATAGTCAAGAGTAGGAAAAACTTTTATTTGTAAACAGTCTGACAGGTAGGAAGAGGACCAATAATTTACTAATGCTAATTCAGAAAGTGAATTGCCAGCCATGCTCTTATTTTTTTTTGCTTTGATATCTTTTTTATTAAATAATTTATTAACATTGATTTTTACATCATATTTCAAATGACGTGTTTAACAAACAAGTATTCAAGAAGGAAATCTTTATATACAATCACTGGCTCTTAGATTTTAGAGCATAATTAAAATTAGGATGAGGGTTTGTATGACCCAGATACATATTAATCTATGTAATAAAACATGTCTATAGAGTCATAAATTTTTATGTCTATGGAGTTGTGTTTATATTTCCAATACCATGTCCATAGCATTGAGTATGTAAATATTGAGTCCTCACTCTTGTACTGTTTGGATCTAATATCCACATATTAAGGATACCATGCGCCTTTTGTTCCTTTGGTCTTGACTTGTCTCAATCAACGTGATTCGCTCTAGATTCATCCGCTTCCCTGTAAATGCCATTATTTTATCTTGTCTGTTGGCTATGTAGAATTCCATTGTGTGTGTGTGTGTGTGTGTGTGTATATATATATATATATATATATATATACATACCACATTTTCTGTATCCATTCATCTGCAGTAGGGCATCTGGGTTGTTTACATCGCCTGGCTATTGTGAATAGTGCAGAGATGAACATAGCTGAGCAGGTGTCCTTATCATATCTTGGGTTGTGATATTCAGGATAGATGCCCAGAAGTGGTATGGCGGGATCATAGGGAAGGTCTATTTTCAGTTCTTTAAGAAACCTCCACACTGCTTTCCAGAGTGGCTGAACTAGTTTATATTCCCACCAGCAGTGCAGTAGGGTTCCTTTTTCTCCACAACCCCGCCAGCATCTGTCATTGTCTGAGTTCAAAATCGTGGCCATTCTTGTTGGGGTAAGGTAGTATCTTAGGGTTGTTTTTAATTGCATTTCCTTTATGACCATAGATGATGAACATTTTCTCATATGCTTTTCTGCCATTTTAATCTCTTCTTTTAATAAATTTCTCTTTAGTTCCTTTGCCTATTTAGTGAATGGTTTGTTGGATTGGGGGGGGGGGATTTGTTTCTTGAGTGCTTTGTAGATACTGGATATTAAGCATTTGTCTGATGTATTGTTGGTAAATATCATTTCCCAATTGGTTGGCTGTCTTTCTACTTTAGTAGCTATGCTTTTATCTGTGCGGAAACTTTTTATTTTCATGCTCTTTTTTTTATAGAGGAGAACTCTTTGCAATTTGATGGTCTTTGTCTCTTCAGTTATTGTATTCTTTCTGATAACACTGAGTTTTCTATCAACATCATCTAATTATCTCTCAGATCAAAAATGCTGCATCATAAGCATAGCAAGTCATTACGTTACATCTCATAAATACATATCATTTAATTAAAAAATAAAATGTAGAAAATAAAATTCACATATAAGACAAATGCATTTGCCACATTTTAAAGATATGTATCATTCCACAGTTTTCCATGAATAGATAAGGTATCTTGAATTTTAGAAAGACAAAATGGAAATAAGGGAAAGGCAAAAAAAATAATTGCATCAAACTCATGAGAATAAATCATTCAAAGGCTTGGCTTTATGAAATGTATCACAAACCACTACAACAACTTTAAAAGTGACTGGCTGGCTCCCCTCAAGCCAGCCAGACAGGCAGAGTGAGCTGTGTGTGAAGCCACTGTGAACTCTGAAGGTGTGTCTCACTGTCCAGCAGAGCAGGGAGGGTTTTGTGGCAAAGTCATGTTTCTGTGTCAGTCAGTAGATAAAATTTCAGTACGTCACAGCTCTGGCAGATCCTGAATGCAAATTACAACATTGTTTCCTATATATCAGATGCATATAAATGACCCATATATATATGTATATATATATTGTATAAAACTCGTCAAATACAACCTAACCTTATTTTAGTGATTATGACAGTCAACTGCTCTAGAGTTCACAGTGTGAAATCCAGGAGGACGATGACAAGGTAATGAGAGAGTAAACTGAGCTAGGAATGCCTGGCAGATTTTCACCATGGCTGCTGTGAGAGTATTAGGAGGGTCCATGGGTGCTACGTGGGAATAGAACTGAGCATGAAAAAAAAACCTAGAAATCAGCTAGACTTTCCCCAAAACCACACAAACAGAAAAGTGGGAAGCAAATATGCTAGTTTACAGGGTGGATTTGTGGTCCTCTGACAGCCACACGGACATCATCAACGATACCAGCACTCTTGCCGTTCCCCTCAGCATCATCCACCTTGAGCGCGGCACCACCCCATGATTAACACCGTCAACACGGCCCTTCTCTCTATCCGCAGGACCAGGTCACTCAAGCTCTGCCTTTCTCTGCGTGTAAGATGAGAAGGGGTAGGAAGAGGACCCCAAAGTGTAGGTATCTCTGAGAACTAGTGGTGGCCATTCACATCTTGGTTTAGTACTAAGGAAGTTAATTCCTTTCCCCTTTCCTTACTACTTTATAAAAGTAGTCAGATGTATAGGGCGAGAGTTCAGACTGGAGCAAGATCATAACTCAACTTTTCAATAAAATGAACTGAGGACTTCCCTTCCTGCCCTCCTTTGATACCATCTCCAGATCTGAGAGTGTCAGTGTCAGATGTATCCAGTGACCCATGCTCGGAGAGCAGACGACTGTCCTAGGCTTGATTCCCTTAAAACCTGAGGAGTGACATGGCATTTGGCTCAGCCGAGTGTCTCACGAGGGAGCACAGAGAGTGTGTGCACGAGGCTTGGCCTCCTGCGTAAATCCCAGCGGCGGTAAAAACTGCATTACAATCACATTTGTGAGCTAAAATACCCTTCATTTATGAGAAGGAACTTTATTATAAAACCTGATAGACCTGGACTGTTAAGCGTTACTTATCATGTGTCATTTGGGCTCTGTGCAGATCAGGACCCTGTGTTCTGGGGAGGAGTGAGTCTGTGGAGATGGCGTTCACTCTGGGCTGCCTTGGAAAAGCTCAGGGGTCATTGTGATAGATTGATCTCTCACATTGCACCGTGTTTTGTCAAACTTGAGGGGATGTATGTATGTTGTTAGATATTAGAGCCTTTAAGAATGGGATCCAAGATTCCCTTGTTGCAAAGGAAGATCTAGATCGCAACCATCTGCTCTGTGCCTTCTGGCAAAAGTAGATCTTAGGAGTGGTTTGGGGACACTGCAGTGGAAAGCACATGGATTTGAGCTTAAAGACAAAGAATTTCAGTGGGTCTCCACCACCCATCTGTGGCTACCGTTTCAGCTTTAAGTTCCCCTGTGCATGTGAGGATAAGGCAGTCATTTGTGGAAGCCCCTGGCATGGTGTCACTTGTGGCTCAGCCACTCAGGAAAGTCACTTCAGTCTGCTTTCCCCAGTGTCTGTGAGCTGTCTTCAAGCTACACCCTAATCACTCCCCTGTTAATGGAAGGAAACATGGCTCGGTGACTACAGCAGTTACGGTTACCCCTGGGAAGGGTCCTTTTTATATATTCCACCTCTCGCTTCCTGATCCTTGTAGCTATTCTGTGGCATCATTCAGCTCAGACCCAGAAGCCTCTCCTGCAGATGTCAGGAGGGACTTGAGACCTTGAGCAAATGGGTGGGGCAAAAAGGCAGGTCAGCAGATGGAGGTCCACAGGAGGGATTCCATCTCAGTTACCAAGTGCCCTGATTCTGCTGCAAGCAGGAGGTCACCGCCTCCCTGCAGGAAGCCTGTCCATCCTGACTCTCTTGAAGCAGGATATTGCCTCCCCGCTGAAGGAAGGCTCTTTCCAGGGGCATGTGTGGATGTACCCTCTCATGTACCCTCGCAGTGCCTCCCGTAGGTGTGATATATAAGGGGAGGTGTGTCAAGACTTGTCCATGAATGTCGGTGTTGTAGATCTGATGTCTCCCAGGACAGAGCAGGCATTTGGCAATTCTCAGACCTCTGAAAATGGATACCAATCAAGATCTGGGTTCAGAAATCAGAACATTCTCTAACCCCTAAACACCATTGCTAATATGACACTGACATCTTCTGTAATTACACTTTTCTTGATAAAATTATAAAAACCAATATAGTAAATCACCTATTATCCATACCAACTGGGAGTCTTGCATTCTGAGTGGACAGCTGTTACCAAGATCCCCCCAAGGAAAGAATTATGAGGGTTGCCATTAGACGCTTTCTCAAAAATAGCCGTGACTTGTCTTACAATTGCACTTCAGATTCTTTGCCAAAACCACCTATTTACTTATGTTTTCTCTATATGTTTCTAGAGGCTCTTGTGCTCAGAGGAGACATTGTGTCTTAAGGGTGATGTTTTCCAGACTGAAAACTGTGTGGTCTGAGGTTGGGATCCACACTCTTCTCAGAGCTTCCTGACTTTCCTGTTCCTCTGGGCACATGGAGTGAGCAGTGCACACGGCCCACTTCTGAGCATTGAGTCACTATCTGATGTGGCCACCATGGATTGGCTTTTCACAGAAATGCTTTGTAAATGCTAACATTTACCTCTGCATTTCTGTCTCTAACAGAGAAAATAGACAAAGCCTGCTTCTGTTCATCTGGGCTGCTATCACAAAGTGCCTTTAGCCAGGTAACTCTCGAACCACGGACGCACGTGACCGACAGTTCCGGAAGCTGTACCCTGATGGTGTCTCCTCACCATGTCTTTGTGGCGGAGACGCAGGGAGCTCTGTGGGACTCTTTATGAAGGGTCTGCCTCCATGGTGAGGTGCCATGCCATGGCCTCCTCTCCCTCTGACGGTCTGAGGATGAGGCTTCAGCCTCTGAGTTTTGAGGAGATGCAAACCTTGTGACCACACCCCCCCCCTCAGCGTGTCTGCTAATGCTTTGGTGACAGAGGCATTCCTTGGTGACCTAGCACCATCTCCACAGGCTCTGGTATTGGTGCTCAGCACCTCAGCTCAGCACACTGGCCCCCAGGAGCTCAGAGGATGGAGACCGTGGAGCCTACAACCTCGGCGAGAATTTCCAGGGTCCAGAGAGAATGACAAACTAACCTCAGGAATGTATTTGTCTGCTCAGATATGCACGAGCAGGTTGTTTCTTGGTGGCAATTTACAAGTTACCACTTTATCACAGTTGGTAGTGAAGTGGGCAGGCTACAGATCATTTTTCCTCATTAGGAAAGAAGCGTGTGTAGGCCTTTAGGGGTTTTCCTCTGGTGGTTACTAACACATCAGGACCCGGGTCCCATCTGAACTGTTGGTAGCAAGCCCTGCTGTTGTAAGCAGGAGGTGGCCATCTCCCTCTGCCCTTCCTCAAGCCCCATTGTTCTGCGTCTGCTGTAGGGCCTAGCTCTGACCTGGAGCCAATACCTGCATGGGCCCTCGTTTCACTTCACTCTCTTACCAGAAAGGTTTGTCTGCTCTCACCATAGGAGTCCCAGGCTCTTCGTGGAGTTAAATTTTATGTGTCATATGTGTGAATGCGTGTGTGTATGTGCGTATACACACACGTACACTTTTCCACTGATTTATAGGTGGTTTCCCTATAGTCTTGACTGCTCAGGAGGCAGAGGTCAGGGGATCGTGTGTATGTAAGGTCCCATCTCATCCCCCAAAAGCTGGGCCTGGGGTCTGCATCAGCCCAGCTAGGCAGGACATTTAAGTAGGAGCGTTGTGATCCAGCCAGACTGGACGTCACTGTGAGACCTTATGGGAAAAGAAATAAAACAGGGGCTGGGAGTTTGGCCTAGCCATAGAGAGCTTGCCGAGCATGCACGAAGACCCAGGTTTGATTCCTCGACACCACACACATAGAAAAAAGCCAGAAGTGGTGCTGAGGCTCAAGTGGTAGAGCTCTAGCCTTGAGAAAGCCTAAGGCCAGTGCTCGCTCAGGCCCTGAGCCCAAGCCCAGGACTGGCAAAATAAGGGGAAAAAAATAAATAAAACAAAAAGGCTGGAGCATGGCCCAGAAGGCAGAGTAACTGGTTGGGTAAGCACAAGATGTTCCAATCCCAGCCCTGCCAAGAAAAAATAAAAGAAAGCATTTGTACACCTTTGGGTAATATGTGAGAGCTGAGAGTGTTTTATGGACTTAATCTCTGCAGTCACCAAAGTACCTAAAGAAAGTCAAGGTGATGCGTGTTGTGGCACTTTGCAGGTTATGGGGCTCAGAGCTTACTCGGTGTGAAATGCAGAAGTTAAGAGAAGCTGCCAGCACAGCCCTGGCTCCTGCAGGCTGTGCCCAAGAAAGTTATGTCAGGGAAAAGTGCTGAGAACCAGGACAGGCTGTTGAGGCAGAGTTGCACTTGCACCTTTCAGGTTGGGGAGGAGGTGAAGTGTTCTTGAAATCAGTAAGATGCCTGTGTGTTCCCACGTTCCACCAAGATGCCACACGCCATTTTCACCCCTTCTGTGGAAGCCCAACTGGGACGTTCCAAGCCTGGTTGCTAACCACAGGCCTGGTGCCTGACAAACCCCACATTGACTCCAGGTTTCTTCTTGCACAGGAAGGTAAGATGGATACACTATTACATCATTAGATTAAGTTGCTTGTGCAGCATAACTGTAAGTAAATCTGTTCTGTTTTTTACATCACAATCTGTGTTTAAAAATATGTTAAATGCACCAGCCCATCAGGTGCTTCATCAATACACACCTATCCACCTAAAATGTTATCATACCCTTACGTTTATGCCCAATTATTGCCAAAGATATATCAAAAAATCAATATGCAGTGAGTGGAATGTACAAGTAACTATGAAACCAAAATGACTAGTAGATGGAAAATTAAACCATTCCCTTAGATATAAACTGCAATCTCATTTGAATAGATGCAATTAAAGTTTAAAGTATCTGGTGTTGTATACTAGCCAATTACAGTGAAAACCTAATCTAATTTGTTTTCATTGGAATGGAGGAATGCTCGCAAAGGGTCATAGAGTGCTTCTATTGTGTTTGTATCCATTCCACAAAAGTGAATAAATAAATCAAAACCGAGCATCTCTTGCGACATAAGTACTTCCTCCATTTTTCAAAACTACTGGTGACCTATGTGAAAGTATTTCTCACAAGTGAGATGCAATCTCTGATTTTTAATTGGCCTGTAATTTTCACATGAGAAAATGTCCAGATGTTGGGTACCGATGTCCCCACACAGCCCACAACACCGATCTGTACAGTTCAGCCCTCCTGCAACCTTTCTGGGCTACCAGGAGCTGTCTTCTGAGTTCTGTGCATGGAGTAACCAGACTCTGCCTTGACGTACCCTAAGTACTGTGTGTGGCTGGAGCCTGGGGTGTCTGCTATGGACTATAAGGAAATGTGTAGAAGTTGGTCATACTGGTGGACCCTTAGCAATGGGAAATATATGAATGCACAATATTGAAGCAAAAATAAACTCCATGTGGCTCTAAGGTCGTAAACAGCTGCAGGAAGTAGCAGAAGTACTGCAGGGCCTTCAGTCTCCCAGAGCACACAAGCTGAGTGTACACCACGTATTCCCTACAGATTTTTCCTGTCCTCATTCGTGGTCAGTGGCAGGGATTCACATTTCAGGAGAACGTACACAGAGCTTAAAATCATCTAAAATGGTGATGGAATTTCCTGCGTGCTCGGGATTTGCCATGGGCATCAGGATGTAGATACCAGAACAAGTGAAGACCCATCTGAAGCCCTGTGTCCATTAATGGGAGATGCAGGCTCCCTGAATCAAGGGGAAGAGTTGGGGCTGTCTACCGAGAACGTGGCACTGCAGACAGCACTCTGAGTGGCTTTCTGGATACACCAAGGGATGCATTAGGAAGAAGCAGTGGCATTCTGAGGGTAGGGCGGCAAGGGCCTCCTCGTACCCCAGGTGTGGCAGAGGAGCAGAGGGGCTCGAAGGCGGAGGATGTGAGGTGCAGGCAAGGAGGACTTCTGTATGTCACAGGAGAAATGGCTGCAAGGAAAGACAGCAAGTGTGCTAGCCTAGTAATTATTTTTCAATGGTAGATTTGGCAGTTCTTCAAATGTGCCGGTACTTGGAATGTGCTAGTACTTCCTAATGTTGGTATCTGGTCCAATCAGATGACATCATGGTCTGCAGTGCACATGCTTCTGGCAACTGTGGTGCCTGTCTTCCAGGAAGGCTTCTGCCTGGCGATGTTTACTCATGCAGAGCAGCACCGGAGCCACCTCTGAGCAGATGCGTTGATGCCCTCCAGCTGTAAAGGAAGGGCTGAGGCAGAGAGGGAGGCTTCTGAGCTGGAGGTGGTGTGTGGGAGCTGGAGGGATGCAGATGCAGGCATTGGCTCCGTGAGTCCCAGCGAGGGAGCAAATTCCATCCTAGTCCTTGTTCATGTGACTGCAGCTTTCATTGCCTCTTTACGGATGATGTGTGCTCTTTTAGAGTTATAATTTCAGATGCAGCGCAGAACAGATTTGTCAGGGTTCTGCCTCTGCCATTCAGTGTGTATGTGCCTTGGGTGAATCATTAAACGTTTCTGAGCCCCCATTCATTTTCTCATAAAATAGGAATAAAAATGCCTGATTTGTTTTATTTTGTGGTCATTAAATACATATGTGGAGAATTTGAATTTTGGTTATTAGTATGAGCGTTCTCACAATTAACCCTCGGACACCAGGGAGGGCTGCAGGTTTGCATTCTGTTTCTACTCACAGGTGTCTTCTGGGTGGTCCCCTCTGATCAGATAGCCATTGCTCCATGTTCCAAATGTTCACCACAGCCTTCTGTGTTAGACCCAGGGGAAACTGGAAGGACGTGGCACAGGAAGGTATGAGCACTTGTGGTGTTCTGTTGTTTGTGCCATTGGCAGGACGTACATGGGGTAAATGTAAGCTCTACCATAACTGGATGCAATGTTTATTGCCTAAAAACTCTTCCTTTCTTAAAATAATGACTGAATATGAGACAAGCAAGAGAAAGAGGAGAGGACGTTGAGGTCTTTGTCTCTCTGAACCTTTGAGACCCAAGACCCTGCTCCAGAGTGATTGAGGGACGTTGTAGCAGGTGCCCCACCTGAATCTTAAAACATAAAGGAGTTTCTAGGAAGATTCTGGGCTGGGAATGGGCACCACACATGAGCGCATGTGTGCTGCAAATCACATGAGGGATATCTGAAAAGGAGGGCCACGCCAGCACGACTGAACATGCAGGGTGCTGGGTGACCTTCTGGGACAGCATAGAACTCCCACAGGGAGGCGTCCCAGCAGAGAACCCCAGAGCCACCACATGTCCACAGGGAGGCGTCCCAGCAGAGAACCCCAGAGCCACCACGTGTCCACAGGGAGGCGTCCCAGCAGAGAACCCCAGAGCCACCACGTGTCCACAGAAGCCGTCCCAGCAGAGAACCCCAGAGCCACCACGTGTCCACAGGGAGGCGTCCCAGCAGAGAACCCCAGAGCCACCACGTGTCCACAGGGAGGCGTCCCAGCAGAGAACCCCAGAGCCACCACGTGTCCACAAAGAGCAATTCCAGCACAGAATCACAGAGGTGCCACATGTGCACAGGGAGGCGTCACAGCACAGAACCAAAGAGACGTCATGAGTCCACAGAAAGGTGTCCTAGCACAGGTCATTCAGGAGCTAGAAAGGTCATTGTGTGAAAGCGATTGATTTCAAACCTAGCTGTTTCCCTAAACTCGGATCCCTGAGCTGCTCCTGGATCTCGGGGCCCCCTGGCCAGTGGTCTTCCTGGAGCTGTCCAGGACGGTGTGCTGTGGCAGGAGGGAACACTCGAAGGGTACAGCATGGGAGCTGCAGAGTGGCTGCAGGAAGGCCTGCGTCCAGGACTCCCAGGGGAGACTCAGCAGAACCCTGCTGAGGGACAGCTCAGGGCCAGGTCCATTGTTTGGCATGGCCCTAGAAGAGAAGGTTCTCCTCTTTTTAGTTCAGCAGGCAGAGCTGTGAGGCCTTCTGTCCACGGTTGAGGTTGAGGGCTCTGATCATGGACAATGTTCATACTGGCCTTCTACAGGTGTGAGGTCCTCTTTGGATGGCTGTGCTGGCCCTGGAGTTAGAGCGGTCTGCTGAAGTGGTGGAGGAAGTCCTGCTGATGGGGTGAAGGGTGGTGCAGGGCTGTGCGATGGCTCTTGACAGCTGTTTCAGGGACTGTCCAATGTGTACGAATCTATGTGCCCTGTGGTCTATCACATAAAAATGGAGAAGCAGGAAACCAGGCATCACTGAGCAGAAAAGGGGCCAAGGTTTGTGGAAAAGAACTGTAGACTAGCATTTGAAGCTCTCGGGAGTTGCAGCAGATGGTCAGGGTGTCCAGGGCCTCATGGTCAGAAGATAGTCTGGGTGTCCAGGACCCCACGGTCAGTGGATGGACCAGGTGTCCAGGGCCCCATGGTCAGCGGATGGTCCGGGTGTCCAGGGCCCCACGGTCAGCGGATGGTCCGGGTGTCCAGGGCCCCACGGTCAGCGGATGGTCCGGGTGTCCAGGGCCCCACAGTCAGCGGATGGTCCGGGTGTCCAGGGCCCCATGGTCAGCGGATGGTCTGGGTGTCCAGGGCCCCATGGTGAGTGGATGGTCTGGGTCCGGGGCCCCACAGTCAGGGGTTGGTCTGGGTTTCCAGGCCCTTATGGCATCGTCCTTGCCCCGTGGCCCCAGTCAAGTCATCTGATGACTCATGGCTTTGTAACCTTTCTTCTGGTGGAGGAGTGCGGGATGTCACAGCCAAGTCCCCTTGCAGGTAGGAGGCATAGTTGTCCACACAAGATCTGCGGTCTTGTTTGTCTGGGAGCTTGTGGCCTGGGATACAGAGCCATGTGCATAATGTAACAGTCACATGCTATGCTTGTCCTGTTCCTATTCTGAGGTCCTTGCAGAGACTGCTGGTGGCAAATTGCAATAGAGAAGAACAGGGCCTGTAGCTCCAGAGTTCCCTTCCACTCCTCCGTGCAGGTCGCATGGCTGAGCTTCATACATAGGTGGTCTCAGTCTCCCTGCACTCAATAAACACTCTAGAATGCTGATTATTCAAGCATGGATGGAGGTGGAAGTTTAATGGTTTCCTCTTTGTCCTGATACATCAGAAGTTCTTCAGATCCTTTGAGTACTGGCTTGGGAAAATGGGCTCATGTTTGAATCATCACCTGTGCTGAGCGCTGAGGACGGTCCCCAGCCTGTCCCAGGACTCTTGCCCTGCAGCCATCTTCACTTCTACCACTTACCCTCTGGTAATGCTCACCCAGCCCACCATCACTCCATAGTCAGAGATTGTCAAAATCCACCTAAAATGCACACTGCATTCGAGGCGCAGTGTGGTCAGGAGAGGCCTGGGGTCTCACTCCTCCCACAACCCCCAGGACTGACACAGGGGGTCTCCAGGCCCCGCCATTGAAGAGGGGCTCTTCCAGCCACCAGTGACAGGGAAGAAGTCTGCCCAGCTCCACAGATGACTTGGTGTTACCAATGGGCTGTGCCAACTGTAATGTAGAAATAGGCATAATAATACCCCATAGGGACGTACACGGTGGTTTTCCTCATGAAATCTCACAGCCTTTCCCACTGGCATGGTGACTCACCGGCAAGCAGTCTCGGGGGAGTGAAGCAAATGCTGCTTCTATTTTGGGCAGGTGGCTGGACTGTCACATGGTCAGCACAGTGTCTGAGATACCCCCATCTCGGGGAGAGGTACCCAGGACCCTGCCCTCATCTTCAGGGCATGATTCCCTAGAGCCAGCAGGCTGCTCCAGATGCTGAAGCAAGTGACAGCCCCAAGGAGGGACAATACATGCCCTCAGCACATAGTTCACGTGGCTTCTCTCAAGAACAGGTCCAGCCCAATAGAGAAGCCTGACTAGTTCACCATCCCAGCCGGCGTTCCCTTAATCTGCATTGAACACAAGGACAACGCATCACAAAACTAACATGGTCACAAAGAAAGGCCATAGTGCTGATTCAGCCCTCCAGGTGGAAGAAGGGTAACCGTGTGCTTCCAGAGAATGGCCCACCAAGGCCCTTACCCCTGAAGTGTGCAAGGCCTCTCAGAGAGGAGACCCCACCCCCAGCACAGCAGCCCTGCTTCTTGCTGCCTGGATGCGGTGCCAGCCCTCACTCCCTGCCAACCATGAGTGCAGCTGCCGAGTGAGACAGAGGGACGATGGGAAAGAGGAACAGAAGGATAGCAGGACAGAGGGACAGAAGGATGGCAGGGCAGAGGGACAGAGGGGTGATGAGACAGAGGGGTGGCAGGACAGAAGAAGGCTACCAGGGGTTGGGAGGCTGCAGTTGCCATTACCTAGTCTATGTGCCCAGCCCTGCAGTACTACATCTGGGACACTTCACCCTGCCAGCATGGCAGCCAGCCCAGAGCATGGGATGTGCTGGACTTGCCAGCCAGCACAGGTCACCTGCTTTCCAGAGCGTGTGTGCAGGAAGAGGCAGCAATCCCCAGCTATCCGAGTCCTCGGTGTGAGAGAGGCTAGAGAGAGTGCTGTCTGCACACACGGCGGGCACTGTGCAGCCTTAACAGAGAAGGAAATATTGCCCTTTGTGGCAACATGAACCCATTACGCTGTATGAAACAAGTCAAACAGAAAGACAAGGCCAGCTCAGTGGCTCTCATTACAGTCTCCACAGCCTAACTCGGGACTGAGTTGGGCTGGAACGTAGGTGCTAGGAGATGGGCATGGAGGGTATCAGAGCATACAAAGTGAAAATAGGCAAAACACATTCTGCACAGGATATTATATTCTTGAAAATTGCTGAGTAGAGTTTAAGTGTTCTCCCTTTGTACAAAATGAAAAGTACGTGAGATTGTATGTATTAATCTTCACTCATTGCACAATATGTTTTTCAAAACATCATGTCGTTCTTACGCGTCAACTTAAAGATGAATGGAGTTAAGTCAATACTGTGAAAATGGGGTAACTCGTTGCTGGCTCAGGGGGTTTCTGGCAAATGGTGGCTCCTGGCCATGGCTGACCACAGCAGCATCTGGCCACCATCTGCAGCCTTGGCCTTGGCTCCCACATCACAGGTGTCCTTGGGAAGGAGAGGCAGTTCTGGCAGCGCAGGGCCAAGGAGCCTGAACTGCACACAGGGTGGCTGGATGTCCTCACCTGTGTGGACGGTGAGACTGCAGACCTTGAAGGTCTTGCCCCACAAATAAGCAAGAGGAAACAGCCGTCTCTGTGCGGAGGGCTGGCGAGCCCAGGTGAAGGCTGCTCTGTTAATAGGTGCTGTGGCCCCTCCTGGGTGGCCATTTGTGTGCACTCGTCTCGAGGACTCAACGCGAGGAGGTGTGAATAGTGGAGAGGATGGGCGCTCACACCCCTGTGTGATTTCAAATGTCTTGAAGGTTTGTCCACTCAGAACATGTCGGGGGATCAATCACAATGCCATCACACTTTGTCACGTCAGACTCGTTCTTTGAACAACCCATTGAAACGGTGGCTTCAATGCTAGGAATGTTGGGAAAGGTGTCAAGCTTCCAAGATGGAAGAAACCTGGAAATGAAGTCACAGCCTCTCACGCCTGTTGTAACCAGACTGGTGTGTCTGCCCAGCACCTTGGCTCTGGCTCCACCAACCACACTTCACGTGGATAGATTTGTTCTGCAAGTTATCAAATCCTTCTGTAGATAGACATGTTTTTGTGTGCATGCGTGTAAATTCATCCGTCTACATAGATTTCCATGGGACAGAAATCGCTCCAGACTGCCCATGGCACATCAGCTTTGGTGGAGTTCCCTGTGTTAATTCTGTCCACTGCATATGTACACGTGTGTGTCATGCCTGTGTGTGTAAGAACACACACACACACACACACACACACACACACACACTTGCTCTGGGGGGCCCAGGTCACAGCCATGGAAGCAACATATTCTGAGTAGTGCTGGGTGTATATCGTCTGGCGAGCGGCTCGGAGCAGCAGTGACTCATGAGCGTCTGTGTGGCCGGTCAGCCTGCACAGCTCCCTGCTTCTGTGGTTCCAGCCGAAGCTCAGGACTGTGAGTTGATTGCTGTGGACTCTGGGTTCCAGATGGACCTGAGAGACACCAGCGGGGCAGCCACCATGGCCAGCAGTGCTGCTGCTGCCCTCTGGGGTGACTGGTATTGTCACCATGGAGGAATGGAGCACAGAGAAGGGTCAGGGCACACCAGACTCTCTAGTCCACGTTCTCAGGTCCCCTGTCTTGTCGGGTAGAGACACTGAGGTTGCTCAAGCCTCAGGATTTCACACTTGCCATACCATTTGAGCCAGGCTCCCATGTTTTCTTTTGTTGGTCCTAGGTTCTTCCTGGGCTAGCATCACTGTGTACAAAGCTGGTGCACCCCACCCCTCCTGGCCTGGCCTTGAGCAGGGGCTCACTATCTTTGCTTGGGCTGGCTCAAACCACAATGCCCGTGATCTCCACTTTCCGTTCCTTGTAGCTAGGACTATAGGTGTGCGCCGGGAAGCCCTGCCTGCATCTTTCCATCATGATCCCACCAATATCACACTGGTTGCAACCAGTTCTTGACACAAAAAGGACTACAAGCATAGTCCTCTGATAGGTCATGATTTATAACTTTTCAGCAAGTCAATAGAAACAATTTCACCTATGTAAAGTTCAGCCAGCTCATTGTTGACTCTTGCAAAAATAATTTTAATTAGAGGCCCACCTCTTCCATCTGGATGAGTCAATCAATTAATGTCAACAAATCAGTTGAAGTTTACATGGAAATTACTCTGGGGGCCACCAAGGATGCCAGGGAGTTCCGGCACAGCTGATTGTTGACACACATTCAGCGGAGAGACCACTCCCTCCTGAACACCCGCTGTTCAGGAGCGGTGACAACAAGTTTGAGGATGCCCTCACATCCGTGTGCACACATAGTCAATGGAGGGAGTAGAAGTACAGGAGCAATTGACAGCAAGCTTGAGGATGCCCTCACTTCAGTATGTGTGCATGCACACATGCACACACATGTACATGCATGCACATGTGCACACAGTCAGTGAAGTGAGTAGAAGTACAGGAGCAATAACAGCAGGCTTGAGGATACCCTCATGTCAGCATGCATGCACACGCACATACACACCAGGCATATACACATGCATGCATGCACACAAGCATGCACGCACAGTGGAGTGAGTAGAAGTGCAGGAGCAGTGACAGTGGGCTTCAGGATGCCTTTGCCTCAACAGGCATGTACGCACATGACCACACAGACATGTGTATACACGGGTTGAAAGTGCTGAGAATTCCGAATATTAAATAACATCATGGAAATGCAACTGTGATATCTTCACCTTATGTGTGAGTAATTGAAAGCCTGGCTGAATAGCTATCATTTAGGAATTCACTTTAATGAATAAATAAGTATGTTGTAAGATTTGAGCAGGTTTAGCTTTTCTCTTGTAATAGAGTTTGGCTATCAGTTTGTACAGCAATTTCCTTTTTCATGCTTATTAGGAAGAAAGATTCTAGGGTTACAGAAGTGAGTACACATTAATGGATGTGTAGACAAGCTGATGTTTTGGATAACGGGGAGGCATGAGACCATAGCTGGAGTGCACCTGGCATGAGAGTCAGGGTGAGGAGGGGAATCCTGAGGAGAACCCCTGCTCTACCTTGGTCAGGATTTCTGTGGTTGACTTCAAAGATGACTGAGATAATGCCTGTGGGCACATGCTCTCCTGTGAGGTCAGCCCCTGGGTATGGTGACCTCACGTCCTCCCGTAGAGAATGTCAACTCCTGGGCAGGCCCAGCAGGTCTAGTTGTGCCTGGATGTGGTGACCTCACGTCCTCCTATAGAGAATGTCAACTCCTGGGCAGGCCCAGCAGGTCTAGTTGTGCCTGGATGTGGTGACCTCACATCCTCCCGTAGAGAATGTCAACTCCTGGGCAGGCCCAGCAGGTCTAGTTGTGCCTGGATATGGTGACCTCACGTTCTCCAGTAGAGAACGTCAACTCCTGGGCAGGCCCAGCAGGTCTAGTTGTGCCTGGATGTGGTGACCTCACGTCCTCCAGTAGAGAACGTCAACTCCTGGGCAGGCCCAGCAGGTCTAGTAGTGCCTGGATGTGGTGACCCCGTGTCCTCCCGTAGAGAATGTCAACTCCTGGGCAAGCCCAGTAGCTCTACTAGTGCCTGGATGTGATGACCTCACGTTCTCCCATAGAGAACGTCAACTCCTAGGCAGGCCCAGCAGGTCTAGTTGTGCCTGGATGTGGTGACCCCGTGTCCTCCCATAGAGAATGTCAACTCCTGGGCAGGCCCAGCAGGTCTAGTTGTGCCTGGATGTGGTGACCTCACGTCCTCCCGTAGAGAATGTCAACTCCTGGGCAGGCCCAGCAAGTCTAGTTGTGCCTGGATGTGGTGACCTCATGTCCTCCCATAGAGAATGTCAACTCCTGGGCAGGCCCAGCAGGTCTAGTTGTGCCTGGATGTGGTGACCCCGTGTCCTCCCGTAGAGAATGTCAACTCCTGGGCAGGCCCAGCAGGTCTAGTTGTGCCTGGATGTGGTGACCTCACATCCTCCCGTAGAGAATGTCAACTCCTGGGCAGGCCCAGCAAGTCTAGTTGTGCCTGGATGTGGTGACCTCACGTCCTCCCGTAGAGAACGTCAACTCCTGGGCAGGCCCAGCAGGTCTAGTTGTGCCTGGATATGGTGATCTCATGTCCTCCCATAGAGAACGTCAACTCCTAGGCGGGCCCAGCAGGTCTAGTTGTGCCTGGATGTGGTGACCCGTGTCCTCCCGTAGAGAATGTCAACTCCTAGGCAGGCCCAGCAGGTCTAGTAGTGCCTGGATGTGGTGACCTCATGTCCTCCCATAGAGAATGTCAACTCCTGGGCAGGCCTAGCAGGTCAGTTTCGCCATGAGCTTGCCTGCATCTAGCACACCTCTGCTCCAGAGCTCTGCAGGCAGTGAGAGCATGCATGGATACAAAGTAAGCTATTACAATAAACACACACACTGGGGGAGAGAAACCACTGGGGAATACCAGGTTCAACTGATCAGTATCCTGCCCTTTGTGATCACCGATCCAGAGGGTGGCCTGGGAGGTGCTGTCCGCCCGCTCAGGTCTGCGCTCTGTGCTGCAGGGGAAATGCCACCACCAGGAACAGACATGATCCTGGCTGGGGCACGGGGAGGGGATGGAATGGAACGTGCTGACTGGTGTTGACGGATGCTGGCTGCTTCTCTAGCGCCAAGAGGCAGACTGGCTTTAACTGGTCTTCATTCTCAGTTCTCTGCTACAGTCCCTTGTTTTAATTTCCTCTTTGGATATTTCAGTGCCTTTCTTTTGTGTGCCTAGGATCCAAGAAGGATTCATTCCGTCTCCCGACTCTTGCTCCAAATTCTGCATGCCCTTTTATCATTGAGCCCAGCCCAAGCCTTGTCCCTGGTTCTCCTTTACTGCTTCCAGACCTCATGAGAATTCTGCCGCCATTTTATCTCTTCAAGGGCAATCTCTAACAGCTGTTTGAAAATGATTTATGGTGTTTCCATCTAAGCTGCAATGTGTATTCATCATCAAACTGTTGGTCTAGGTTCTGGTTCCTTGGGGGGTGATGTCCTCAGGACAGTGGGGTTGTGCTGTTCTCTTGCTGACTTTATGCTGCTGCCTCTTCTGACACTGGAAGAATGGACCCACCCGGGCCTCTCCTGCCTCCACCCCAGTGTCATTCCCTGGGACCCTCAGTGGAATGAACCAATTTGACAAAGCCTCAGAAGAGCCCTGTGAAAAGCCAACCTTAAGATCTGATGAAACTGTAAACAGATGCCGGAGCTGTGCTCAGATCCACAGAGCTTTTGCTTGTATCTGCAGCAGCTGGTTTTGCTAGCTGAGCCGGGGAAGGCCAGGCAGACCCCGGCGTTACCTGTCTGTTCATTAGGACTGAGTGATGTCCACTTCTGTCTCTATTGTTATTCCTGCTGCCTTCCATCTGTACAGCATGGGGCCTTCAGCTCCATGGCTGTCCTAAGCTCTGGTGTGGTTTTATTTTCCATGTCTGTTCCTGTCTCAGCTTGAGGAAGGAAAGGGAGTGGGGGACAGTGGTCAGAGACCAGAGGAGGTACAAACTCTGAAGGAAGACTCTACGTTGTCCAGAGTTCTTCTGATGATAGAGATGCATGTATGGACATGTACATATGCCTGTGTATACATGTATATTAAGGAAGAATTGACAGCAGGACAGAGGCTTAACAGGTCCAGGGCCCCAAAACTGCTCTTTATCTCGAATTTGATTCAGATTGTACAACTTCAGGGTGAAGCCCAGGCAATGTTTGTAAAGTCCCTGCCATGCAGGAAGGGGTAGCCCGTGTCTGTCCGGGCTCCATCGGAGCTCTCATTCAGCAAGGCAGCCTGCTGTACCTAGGGCCCTCTAGGTCAAGCCCCGTGAACTCTGGTCAACACTGTGTTATCAGCTGATCAGTCTGCATCCTGGCTTCCTGTATGTTTCTACTTCAAGATACTCTATACAATATCCACTGCTGATTCAGTGGTGCCGAGCTTACCACCACCACCACCACCACCACCACCACCACCATAGCTCATGCTAAATGGAGCCTCTCCAGGGCTCCCACTCTCCCCACAGGCTTGCTGCAGACCTCTCATATTTAGGAGTGCTGTGCAGGGCTGTAATGGAAATGGCCACCAGAAGCGAAGGGCCAGGCGCGGTGCCCAGCAGCCGATGGATGCATGTGCGCTGTCAGCTGGGCCCGGGGAAAGCTCTGTGTCCGAGCCCACGAGGGGCACTCACATACCCCGACTGCCACCACTCAGGCCCCACTCAGGCCCACAGGAGCCATCACCATGGGGCAGAGGCTTTGGAGCTCAAGTGAATGCTAGTTAGCATTGTGTTTGTCGGCAACTGAGGAGGCTCAGATGGACATAGTGAGAATGTCACATAGCATGAGACTGTGCAGGAGGGTAGGGCGTGGACCTTTATCTGCCTTTGCCGACTTGGACACTGAATGCCTAGAATGAAATTCTAGCTGAAGTGGGCATCAAGCTTTCTGGAAATAGCCAAGAATCTGTCACTTGGGTTGTGCTGCAGCCATAGAACAGAAATGAGGACTGAAGAGTCTAGTGTGCCAGAATGATCTTCCTTAAAAGGCCAGCGGCCAGGGTCCCCTGCAGGGCCTCCCTTCTCCAGTGAAATAAGTACAAGCAAGCTCCAGCTACACCGAGATGTGGGGAAGGGCCTAAACCAACGCCCTGGCGGAGTCTCCAGGAGCAGGTCTGCTGGGATTTCCTTTCTGAAGCCATCCCTAGGCACAAGTGCTGCCGGAAGCCCCTCCCTCCCTCCCTCCCTCCCTTGTTCCCTCCCTCCCTCCCTCCCTCCCTTGTTCCCTCCCTCCCTCCCTCCCTTGTTCTCTCCCTCCCTCCCTCCCTCCCTCCCTTGTTCTCTCCCTCCCTCCCTCCCTCCCTTGTTCTCTCCCTCCCTCCCTCCCTCCCTTGTTCTCTCCCTCCCTTGTTCCCTCCCTCCCTCCCTCCCTTGTTCCCTCCCTCCCTCCCTCCCTCCCTTGTTGTCTCCCTCCCTCCCTCCCTCCCTTGTTCCCTCCCTCCCTCCCTCCCTTGTTCTCTCCCTCCCTCCCTCCCTTGTTCCCTCCCTCCCTCCCTCCCTTGTTCCCTCCCTCCCTCCCTCCCTTGTTCCCTCCCTCCCTCCCTCCCTCCCTTCTTCCCTCCCTCCCTCCCTCCCTTGTTCTCTCCCTCCCTCCCTCCCTCCCTTGTTCTCTCCCTCCTCCTGTGGCCATCGCCCCTCCCTCTCCCCCCTCATGTGGTGATGGTCTCCCCAGCCACTTCCAGCAATGGCATTGTGTCTGGTTTCTCCGTACATCATCCTTCAGTGTCCAGCACACTGCACTCAGAGCAAGGCGTTTCTTTCTCTGACCCCTCCTTGCTGGAGCCCTCTGGCTGTGGGTCCTGTCCCGGGGCTGCCCGGTCCACTGGGTTGTCAGGGCACTGGAGGACCACTGGGCTGTCAGGGCACTGGAGGACCACTGGAGCAGGCTGTCTTCCTGGCTTCCCTCTCCACTCATGCAGCCTACTGCACATCTCAGTTCCACGTGTTAGCCCAGGCAAGTGCTTCCTGTGACAGTGACCCAGGACGTGGGTTTACTAGTGTGCGGACATTTTCTCTTTCATTCTGAGAGGTATCATTTAATCTTCCTTCCTGAATTATGGATTAATTTTAAGACACACTGTATTTTAGGGTGTTCTGTAATGGCTGATTATAACATCATAATCATTAACTCACCCACCTCCTACAACTAATGAGCTACATATTTTATATCCTCATTAATCAAATGTGGTTTAGCTAAATCAGAATCCAAAGTGAATGCAGTACTGAGATGCCCTGTGGCTGCCCCTGGCTTCTCACAGAGCTTCAGGCAGTGCTCTCTGTTCCCAAGACCTGGCCCGAAGCATCTGAGGAGCAAAGGGACAGATGCTAACTAGATGCCCAACACTGAGGCCCGTCAAATGACAAAGGCACTGAGTCACCTTGCGAGGTACTGTGATATGTGAAAGGCACCCCGAGATGTTTTTCAGGAACTGGGACTTATCTCCTGGTGCCCTAGGTTCTAGTGGAGAGTTTGGGGCACTCGTGCTGCAGCCCTCGTTTCTTTGTGCTCCCAGAGAGCTCTGGACAGAACTTGTCAGGCAGCAGTACGCAGCTGGCTGTCGTGATGAGTGCGCTGATTACCACCAAGTTTCCTTCAGGCGACAGAGTACCCAGACATGCTGAGAGCCTTTCCCGGTGTGTGCCCCACCTTCCCATGTCCCTGGTCCTGACACACTTTTATCTATGATCTTTATGTGACTTTCATTTTCTCATTTGAAAGCCTACCTAGCATGTAAGAATTGTAAGAAGAATTTTATTTATATCAAAGAAGAAAAGGGTAACAGAGCCAAGAGTTAAAACTATGTAAAAAAAAAAATCCTTATTCTTGGCCATGTTCCCAACCACATCTACAAATTATGTCTTTGTTCTCCTGTCACCGTGATAAAATACCTGTTATTCTCACATAGCCTAAAAGTTGTCTTCCCAGCACATCACAAGGCATGTCTCTGTGCAGGAACCAGACTGGCAGTGGGGAGCCCCCAGCCCCTCTCTCTGCTGGCCAGCAGGCATGTCTAAGTCCCCTACCTGCAGAAAACTCTGGGCAGAGAGGCCCCCTGCATCAGTGCTTCTCAAGGTCTGAGGTGCCACAGGAAGCTGGCCTGGGGCTCCACCTCTCTGGCCAGGACCTGACAGAGGGCAGAGCTGTGACCCTCAGACCAGAGCCCAGCTGGGGAGGAGCTGATCACATGACCACCGCTCATCATGCTCAGAGCCTCCGCTGCCTGCCCCTGCCTTGCCATGTTGTGCCTTGTACATTGAGAATAAACAACACAATGCAGTGTCTCTACCCCTGAGAGCAGATGTCTCCAGAAGAGAGGCATGGCAGAGCCATGGCGGGAAGGATGGCGGGTCTGGAGACTGAACAAGTGATAGCAAAGCTGCTGGGGCCTTGGAACTGAGACTCTCTCCCTCTCTCCCTCCCTCTCTCCTTCCCCCCTCTCTCCCTCCCTTGCTCTCCCTCCCTCGATCTCCCTCTCCCTCCCTCTCCCTCCCTCCCTTCCTCCCACCCTCCCTCCTTCTCTTCCTCTCCCTCTCCCTCCTTCTCTCCCTCTCCCTCCCTCCCTCTCTCCCACCCTCCCTCCCTCTTTCCCTCTCTCTCTCCCTCTCCCTCCTTCTCTCCCTCTCCTTTCCTCCCTCCCTCCCTCCTCTTCCTCTCCCTCTCCCTCCTTCTCTCCCTCTCCCTCCCTCCCTCCCTCCCTCTCTCTCTCCCGACTCCCCCTCTCAGTTCTAAGGACAGAAGCATGTGGGAATACACTGGGCCCATGTCATGTTCTGGACAATAATGAGGCTCCTTCAAGGGTAGCTTATCTTTATTTCTGTCTCCTTGACACAGATCATTTACATCAGCTCAGGAATGTGGGGCCATGGAAGATGAGGTGGGAGAGAGAGAAAGCAATCTAGGTGGGAGCGGGCATGAGAACAAGGGGCTCGTATGGGCAGGAGAGTGCAGAGAGAGATAACTGTGGATTTACGAGGCTGAGCTAAATTATAAATGGCCTTAAGTGCTGCCAGCCTGCTCCTCAGGTTGGACTTGGTCCCAGAGCCCTGGTTGCCTGGAACAGGAGCCGCAGATGAGAAGCTCTCCAGGAGGATTCATCTAGCAGGGCCGGCAGGTCCCCCCCCCCTCCTGTCTGGCCGTTTGTTTGTTAAATGAAGCTGTAATTGCAGTCATTAGGGTCTGTGCTGCATCATGAGGCTTCAGACCTCCTCTGACTTCATGTGTCCTCTGGTCTGTGGGGGGTGCTTCCCTGCACAAGCTCCCTCTGTCCTGGAAAGAGGCATTATTGTACCTCCTAAGATGGGCACATTTTATATTGATGCTGTAAAAGCAGTGCTCTGCCATCAGCCTGGCTTTGATGTTGGTGTGGGTGCATCCACAGCGGAGCCACGCAGCAACCTATGCACAGGACTGCCACCCACCTCCTGCCTCCCACAGTGCTGAGTGTGCCTGCCCTTCCAGTCCCCATGAGAGCCACCCTTGGCCCCCCCCCCCCGCCTTATAGAGACCTGGTGGAATCCCCAGAGCCGCATCCAGCACACGAGCAGCAAGCAGATCAGTTAGCATTCTCAACAAAGTTCTCCATCGAAGTTTTAACCTTTGGTAGGCACCGCCTTGTGGAGCGTGTGGATGTGACATTCTGTGGCTCGCAGCAGGGAGACCTGAGGGTGCTTCTCCACCCTGGACAAGGAGCCCTGGCTTTCCAGAGGGTCTTGGGCCCAGGCTGTGGGCACCCTGCTGGGTGGCCCTGGGCCAGACTCTCGGCGATCTCCTCTGCACCCTCCCTGTGTCCTGCCTGGCTCAGCTGCAGCTCTTCCCCTCTCCGGCTCTGGTTCATGTTGATCTTGGACGCCTGGCCTCCCTCTTGTCCTGGAGCACTACGGGCTCAGCCAGCTCCTGCCTCTCCCTCTCCTGTCCCCAGCATGCCTCCCCTCTGCCAACATCTCACTCACATCAGCTTCTCCATGGCTGGCAAGTGGGAAACAGATGTTCAGCCAGTGTTTTTCTGGTGAGGAGCTCAGTGAACTGGGGTCAGCAGGACGTTTCAGTAGTGCTTAGTGAGCCCCTCTGTGAGGTGCTGGGAGGGGATTTTGGCAGTGATAAGTTAGGTGAGACTCAAAGGTCTCCCCTGCACTATCTGTGTCCATAGGAGAGCTGAGAGCCTCCTCTCCCTCCACAGTGAGGGTACAGCCGGAAGTCACTTGCCCTCACCTGAATCCAGAAGGGGGGGTCCTGATCTTAGACTCAGCCTCCAGAGCGTAGGCTTGTAATGTCTAAGCTGCATAGCCTGGGGTATTTTGTGGCTGGAGTTGCCTAATTCACACAAAGAAGCAGAAGGAAACTAGAAGGGGGACCAGCAGCCAGTGCAAGCCCCGTGTCCCAGAGCCCGCTCCCCCAAGCCCTCCCAGTTCCCTTCCCAGAGATCACCCTTCACTCATGTCCTGTCTGCAAGTCAAGTGTCTCTTACTGATTTTATGATTTGCAAAAGCAGCATCCTGACACAGGCCGATGGGACTGACCTTCATAACTGAAAACCGTCTTCCTGAAGTTCACACATTTTTTGTGTCTAAGACCATATTTCCTTTCTAGTCTGCTATTATTTGTGCCTGTTTTCTATTAGTTTTATCCAGCCTTTGTAATTATGCCTATATATTTTTTCAAATAACCAGCCTTTGATATTGGTGTTGCTTTGTCTGGTATTTATTTATTCACCTCTAGTCAGTCCATTTCCCCAGGCCAGCATCAGAGCAGCAGGCCCCTCCAGACAAGCTGGGGGCCAGAGAAGGAATCATCCTGAAGGCTCAGGGTCCAGGGCAGGGAGGGAGCTGTCCTCAGAGCTGAAGGCTCAGGGTCCAGGGCAGGGAGGGAGCTATCCTCAGAGCTGAAGGCTCAGGGTCCAGGGCAGGGAGCTGCCCTTGGAGCTAAATAGCAGAAGCCCTTTCTGAAATGCAGGTCAGCTCTGCTCTAGTTTGTCTGCTCCTGTGGCTGGCTGGTGTTCCACCTTGTCCTTCAGTGTGCTCAAAGCTGGGTGTCAGCAGACCCTCTGACAGGGCCCATCAGACCCTCAGCACCCAGCAGAGTGAGTGGAAGAGGTGAAGAAACCTAGACACCCATTTAAGTAATTGAGGAGATTTAAAGACAGCTGACTTTTAATCTCCACCCCCAAATAACAGATGGTCTTAGAAAATTTTACTTGTAATTTTTCCCTCCTGGTCAGATAACAGTTCAGGTTTTACAGCCTATCTGCCAGTTTGACATTATTATTTTAGAGTAACCACCTCCTGGGTTGTCTTTCCTTAAATCTCAGCCTGTCATTCCATTTCTTCCATCTTCTACAGCAGAAGTCCCTCAAGGCACAACTGCTGTGTTTGGTTTACATAAAAATAATTACTACTATTCTTTTTTTATTATTATTATTTTTACCTGTCCTGTGCCTGTCCCTGAGCCTCTTTGGGCTTAAGACTAGCTCTCTATCCCTTGAGCCACAGCACTATTTCCAGCTTTTGCTGAGTAGTTTATTGGAAACAGGAGTCTTATAGACTTTTCTGCCTGGTCTGGTTTATGAACCAAGATCCTCAAATCTCTGCCTCCTGAGTAGCCATAATTATGGATGTGATTCACTGGCACCTTGTTTCATCCTCATTTTTTGAAGATCTTTTTTCTGGGTTCTTATCTCTGGGTTGACATTTATTTTACCCTCAATTTTTTCATATATTTTTATTGTAATTAGTAGAAGAGTTACATTATATTCACCAGATAGAAGGTACGTTACTTCACAAACATTGATACCCTTTCTCATGCCTTGGTCCCCATTTCCCTCCCCCCACCCCCAGCCCTCCTCTTGTTTTGCCCCCTTCCCTATCCAATTTCAAATAACCAAATACACATATATCCAATATATCAGATAACAAAGTGAAATACTGTACAATATGAGATAACCAAGGGACAGCAAAAGAGACAAGAGATAAGATAGTACATTAAGGACAACAATCACTCATTATATGGCTTTTTTTGTTTTTTCTTTTGGCTTTTGTTTTTATATCCTGGATGTCCTTTCATTTAGCATCATACTATATGGCCTTATGTATCTAGGTTTTGCTCTATTGTAAATCTCTGCTAGGAGATCCCAAAGTTTACCCTCAATTTTAAAGAGAACAGTTTATCATGTTTAGATGTCAGTGACTGCTATAGGGGTTTGGAGAAGCCTGTGTGTGTGTATGTATGTACATAGGATGTCTCATATATGTGTGTATACATGCACATATGTGTGTGTGCTGGTACTGGGGTTTGAATTAAAGCCTCGACACTGTTCATTCACTTTTTTTTGTTCAAGACTGGCCCTCTATCACTTTAGCCACAGCTCTAGTTCTATCTTCTGGGTGGTCAATTAGAGGTCAGAGTTTGCAGGTTTGCTTTCTCTGGCTGACTTCCAATTTCCATCCTCAGATTTCAGCCTCTGAGTAGCAAGGATTACAGGTTGTGAGCCACTGGTGCTGGCTGTCAATTCTGTTTCATTCCTTATAGATGATGTCTTTCATTAGGAGTCTTTCTCACTGCTTTGTTACTAAAACCTGCATATGGAATTATTTCTGCTTTTCCCTTTGGTATAAATTCTGCTTCTCCAGATGGGGAATGTCTGACTTTCAAAGGTTCTGAAAATTTCTGGGATATTTTTTCTTGACAACGAAGCCTTCAGGACATTTTTATTCTCCTTTAAGGACCTTGATTGGATTTCTATTAGGTCTTTTCATTCTATCCAAAGTGGATTTTAATATGTCCTTTATTCATCAGGCATTCCTAGGATGCAGTGTTCATGTTATATAAATCTTCTGACTCTTTAATTCTTCCTCCAGCTGTGTCTAACTGATGCCCACAATCTCTATGAACTTCACGTTCCATTACTAAAATGTTTACATACATAACCTCATTTCCATCACAAGTATTTTGATTATTTTGAGCAAATTCTGCTCCTTTACCATTGCTGAACCTGTTATTGATTACACATCTCATTTCTAATTACTTACATCTACTTTCTTATTATTCTAGTGGCAGAAGTCCAGAATTCTAAATCAGATGCTTTTAGATGCAACTGGATTTTGCTTTTATTGTGTATTTGTCATTTTACATTTTTGCATTATTTTGACACATGAGGACTCTAGGACCCTAAGTTTGCATTTCCCCCATCTTTTGGGATGTCTGCTTCCATGCTTGCCCAGCCCAGATGGGGGTGGGGTGGGCTGGGCTCACAGGAACTGAGAGCCAAATGTCCCCAGGGCCTGGAGCAGGGGTCTCCCCAGAGCTTCAGGTGCATCGTCCTGTTTGCTTTATTTCTTAACTAATTCTCCCCATTCAGTCTTGGCATTGTGACCAGGAATTCAGTCTCAGCACACTGAGCACGGTCTCAGGAAATGCTTCTCCTCACAGCTCTGGCTGGGGAGGGAGCTCGTCCTTTAACACAACACCACAGGCAAGGACAGGGCAGCACCATGCTTCATGCTTCTCATGCAGCACCCTGACATGGTAGCGCAGGGCAGCAGTGGAGCTGCAGCCCATCTTGGGCCTTCCTCCTGAACTTAGATGAGTTATTTCCAGTGGACACAGACAAGCCTGTTCCCAGTGCTGGGCATGAATGAAGCCTGGGCTGAGAAAGCAGCATGGGCTTTGGGCAAAGGTCAGTAAATGAAGGTCGCGGCTCTGCCTCTCTGGTAGCAAGGGCTGATGTGGATGCTGGCCCCTCCCACAGAAGGGGGTGCCCTTCCCGGAGCCCCATCACTGGGGAGGCTTGGGACAAGTCTGCAGTTTCCCGCTTCCAGTCGGGGATGGCTGCCTGCTTACTCTTTCTGTGAGCAGCTTTGTTCTAAAGCTGTCACAGGTCAACTCATTCGTGCAACCGTTAGTCCTGTCTCAGGAAATCTCTGAGTGAACTGGTCAGCCGTGGCTGCCACAACAAAGTTCTACAGCCCCAGTGGCTTTGGCTATACTGATCCCTGTCCCCATGGTCCTGGGGCAGGCTGCATTGTCCTAGGCCAGCTGCCTTGGCATGGCCGCTCAGTTCTGTGTCCCTGGGAGCTCTTTCCTGCCTGTACATACACTGTCTCCTTCTCTTCCTCAGAGGGCACCAGTCCCCGGACCAGAGGCACTCTGCTGGCTCCATCTAGCTCCTGCTAGCTCATCAAGGCTCTGTCTCTAGACAGTGTCCAGGGCGAGGACTGTAACATGGCCTGTGGTCACAGCTGGTACATCACACTAGGGCTTCAGGTCCTCTGGATGGAAACCCAGAAGAGGAAACAGATGGTCTCCCCGGGCCATCAAGTGCCGGCTGTCCAGTCACCTTGCTCTCCATCTGCACCTCTGCCTGCTCAGTCACCTTCCCTCCGGCTACCTCCTTTGCCCAGGCATGCTGGCTCCTCTGCCTCTGGAGTGCGGGCTTCTTCACGCGATGGCAGGATATACTCCTGGGTCCATTCCTTTATTCGCCCCTGTCTTAGAGCAACAGTCCACAGTAGATGGGATTTCTTGAGTGTAGGCTATACGGGTGAAATGTCTTTTAGTGTTCTTTTGGAACAGGCATTGGCTCCTGTGGAACAAAGGCTTCCACTGAGGTCCCAGACACCAGAAGGAGGTATGTCTGAAGTCACAGGCAGGAACAGCCGGTGAATACGTCTACTGCCTTGGACATGGAAACAACACAGTGCCTAGAGCCCAGCACAAATGCATCAGGATTCTCTCTGCTACATAGATGAAAGGTGCAGAGAGGAAGAAAATACCCTGGGATCATGCCTTCGTATTAGCCTTCAGTCACTATACCGGAACATCTACAGCAGGCTCCCTGTATAATAAATTTATTCAGCTCCTGATTTTAGAGGCTAAAAGTGAGGTGCAGAGAGCATGGTGCTGTGCCTTGACCAGATTCTGGGCCAGTGATGTCAGGAAGTTTTGTACTCTGATATTACCCCTGGCTTTGGCGAAGGGCAGAGCCTCTGCTTTCAACTGGGTGCCTCAGAGAGCCCATCTCAGGGCACTCTCGCTCTCATCACTTGGACAGTGAACTGTTAAGCCTGCATGTGATATCCCTGCAGCTGGGCCCAAAGGTATCTGAGGAATAATGTGTGGTGAACTCGAAGTGTGCACTTGTCCCGGGCCTGCATTGAGCTCAGCCTGCCTTGAGCTCAGCCCAGCCCACGTACAGCTCAGTCCAGATGGCAACCTAGTTCCCAGGAAGAAGGCCAGGGTGATGGGACCTCTTTCCACTGTGTACTGACACATCTGGATAGAGAAAAACCAGAAAAAAAAAGAGAGCAAGCAGTTCCTTCCAGACCTTTCCACAGTCGCAGCGTCTCTACCTTCCCAGGCAGAAGGGCCTGCAAGTCTCCTGGCCCCTGTACTCTCCACACTGGCCATCCTGCCATGGCCCTTAGGTTGGGGCTTTTCTTGCCCCCAGGCCATGTTGTAGTTCCAGATGTGCCATGAGGTACTCCATTCAGGGCAGGTATTAAGTCTGAATTTGTTATGATTAGAAGAGTGGGGTGTGTGTGTGTGTGTGTGTGTGTGTGTGTGTGTGTGTGTGTGTGTGTGTGTTTTGTCTGTTTTGTTTTTGTCTGATCATGGGACTTGAACCCTGGGCCTGGGCACTGTCCCTGAGCTCCTTTTGCCCAGAGCTAGCACTCTATCACTTGAACAAAGCCACATTTCTGGCCTTTTCTGTGATTAACTGTATATAAGAGTCTCACAGACTTTCCTGTTCAGGATGGCTCAGATCTCAGCTTCCCGAGCAGCTGGGATTGCAGGTCTGAGCCTCCAGCACCTCGCTTAGATGAAGTCCTTCTTTGACTATAGTCGAAGAAAATCATCTCAAGTATTTTTCCTGAGATGAGCTGTTACCTTGCACCGTTGACTGTTCTGTTCCTTGGATCCGGAGTGGTCAGGCTGCCATGTCCGTCATTGTGAGCGTGCCATGCAGCCTGCCTAGCTTTCCCAGTCTGGTTTCCTGCAGAGCTCAGCTGGGCCTGTCCGGGCCTCTGCCTGCGGGAACATGAACTTAAAAATGTAACCTAACCCAATTTACTCCTTTCTCAGTGTCTCATGGAAGTCGTAATCATAACAAAATGAAAAGGGGTGGGGGGATCTAGATCCATACAGGGAATGGCAAACGTCATCCAATGCAGAACTTTGAGGCATTAACACATGAGGTAAAGCTGAAATTATCGGGAGGAAGTCATTACAGAAGGCTGTGTTGTTTAGAAAACAAAACTATCACAAATTGAACTGAAAAGTGAGATGAAGGGCTTGTGAGTAGGAAGGGGGAAATTTAAATGATAACTGTGTCTCTGTTGCTGTTCACTAGTCGTTTTGTCTGTGCTGGATATGATCAGGGAGGTCATTGCCCATGGGCATGTGGCCTGGGGACTCACGGCCCTGGGGACAGGTGCCGGGTGGAGCCTGGAGGAGGCCTGTGCTGTCCAGTCTGTGCTAACAGGGATGGCCGGCCACACTTCCTCCTGTGTGGGAGAAGAAGCGTGCGCCCGTGTCTGCCGGGAACTGGTGCAGCAGCCGAGCCACCTGGGCTGTACATCAGATAATCAGTGGAAAATCTCCATCCCCCTGAGTCAAGTGGCGACTGCTAACGTCCCTCACTTCCTGTGTCCTCACCTGCGTGAGTTAGGCTTGCACCCAAGTTCTGGTTGTTGGTTTTGAGGCAAATATTTAGCAAAAGAGGCCAAATGGGCTCTGGACTCCTTTCATTGTCCTGTCTTGAATTCTGAGCACCCTAATTGTTTTTAACTACCCAGTGTTGCTCATTAACTTTCTCCTTGAACTGTACTTCATGAACATCATTATCACACAATTGTCTTCTTTCTCATTGTTGGAAGTAAGCCAGCCTCATCTACCATGAAAGTCTTACTTTCCTGAACTTGATAAAAAAAAAAGGTAAATCATAGTGGTGCTATTGGGGAATGCATTCTATTCTGTCTTACTAGTTAGGTAATTATTTAAAAGAATGAAACAGCATATGCACCTAATCTCTGATGAATGCAACTGTAACCCCTCTATACATTACCTTGATAATAAAAATATAAATAAAAAATTGAACAGCACCTCTCTATGCCTTATGAGGACTTACTCAGTACAGTGAAATGACGCATAGTGGCACTTCTTCATTTTTAACCAGTGACTATGCCAAAGAATTACTTCTACTCAATTAGTGGGTGGATGACATTTCTCTTTCCTCTTCAAGATGACTAAAAGTTTAAAATATTAAAGCAAAAACTATTACATAAGAAGGGCTGCTTGAAAAAACTGGTCTCCAAGGAGGTACTGATCTTTGCTTCATTTTTCTCTTTTAAAAATATGAATTAAAAAATCATATGTGGCTTAAATGCCAGAGATGAGGCACCGGCTACATTTTATAGAAGAAAAAATTGACACAAGGTTCACTGAGCCCCCTCCCCCAGCCTTCTTTTTAGAGGTTTTGGTTTTTGGGTTTTGGTTTTTTGTGGGTCATGGGACTTGAACTTTGGGCCTGAGCTCTGTCCCTGAGCTCTTTAGCTCAAGGCTACCGCTCTACCCCTTGAGTTACAGTGCTACTTCTGGTTTACTGGTGGTTAATTGGAGATGAGTCTCAGGTCCTTTAATGCCCGGGCTGGCTTTGAACTGCAATCCTCAGATCTCAGCCTCCTGAGTAGCCACCACATCTGGCTTTCATGGCGGCTTTTGTAGGACCCGCTGTCTTCCCTAAATGGAATAGTAAAACAGCTCGCTGACATGCTGTGTGAGAAGCTCACGAAACCCAGCGTGCCCCTGTTGTTCACACCTGCCCACTGCGCAGCAGCCAGCCCTGAGTGAGATCATTAAGAAACCACAGACACAGACAGCTCTTTGAGACGCAGGTGCATGGGCTGCAGGTGGGGATGGTGGCTCATGAGCTGGGTGGGCCTTCATGTGCTCACAGTCTCTGCCCCCATCATGGCCGCTTCCGTGGTCTGTGCATGTCTGCCAAGTGTCTGAATACTCCACCTAATTCCTAATCCCCCTTACTTTTTTGAATAACTTTATTGAGAGACATAACATGCAATCTTATTTACCTATTTAAAAGGTTCAAGTCAATGCATTTTAGTGTATTCATTGTTCTGCAACCATTACAATTGAATGTCAGGATGTGTTGTAATCTTCCAAAGAGGGCCTCACTGACACCCCTTCCCAGGACCTCGCCCGTGGGTCCCTCTGCCTCTGTGGCTTGCCATGTGGACATGTGTGTGACGCATGTTGAGTACAGCACACCGTCTTCCACAGTGCAGTGTGCCCCGTTCTGTTCATCTGTGTTGGCTGGTGGGTGTGGGGCTATTTCTACCTTTGGATGCGTCATGCCACTCTGACTACCTGCCGAGGTGAAGCAGGTCTTGACTGTGGTCTGAGCACCAGCAGGCTTGCTTCCTCACTGTGGCTTCCGTGCATAGGCCTTGAAGTCTGATCTCTGTCAATAAAAATTCGGTGCCTCTCAATCTACCTTCTGTGCAGCGCAGGGAAATATAAACATGAGAGAGCACGAGGCTCCCACAAGGAACTCTCTGTGGTTTTAGACACACAGGATCTGCCTAACTCGGGAAGACATGAAAGTGACATTGGATCTTCCACGTAGTGGCGTCCTGCAGGCTACCGTGTGTGTGCATGGAGGGTGATGATTGTAATGAGCCTGGGGGTGTAGGACAGACAGCACGCTTTACGATCCTGAGGGTCTCCATGGCTGCTAAATCTCGAGTGAGCATTTTGCCTTTTAGGCTGAAACATTAAAGAGTCCTTCATGATTGCCTCTGTGGGAACAGCCAAGACTTTCTTTTCTGCAGGGAGGCCTCCTCTTGTCCAAAGTTCTGAGATGTCTGTGCTCTTAAGTCTGATGGGTCGGTGTCATAAGGAGGAGCAGAAAGACCCCAGTACTGCCTGGTATTGTGGCACAAGTCTCCCTGGCGCCTCGTGGGGCGAGTGTGTGGATTGCACACACCATCTCATTGTAGAGCCCTCTTTGTGGGATAAGGCCACTGCAGGGGCAACTTCAAGTATTCATCCAGACGTGTGTGTGTGTGTGTGTGTGTGTGTGTGTGTGTGTGTGCGCGCTCCACAGCCCGCTGTAATTTGGCCTAATGGGACTTAATTTGTTTGTAAATAAACTTTCCTAAAGGGAGCATCATAAGAACAGAAAGCACGTCGCTTGTCTTACATAAAAAATCAAAAATTAATTAACACGGGAGCACTAATTAGTTTATCCAATTTGCAGTGCTGTGGGGGTGTGAGCAGCCTGGGTAAGGTTGGGCCAGTGGAGCTGGAGATTAGGAGTGGAGAGCAACACAGGCACCAGCTGAGAAGAGGTCTCCGGGCCAGGCGTCCCGTGCAAGCCCTGGGGCTCTCCCGCCTGGGGGCCCATGCCCAGGCTGGGGGCCATTCTCCTAGGGCCCCTGTGCCCAGGAGGCTCGGGTGTTTCCTCCCCACTTTCCATGCCCTGTTGTATCCTGTTTTTCTTTGCCGGTTCCTGAGCTGTTGGTCTCTCAGGAAGCTGTACTGAGCACTTACCATGGGCAAGGCAGCAGAGCCCAGAAGTTGATGCCCTGTGAAAGCCAGCGGGGAGGATGCGCCAGAACTGAAAATGGAGCTAACGACAGCTCCTCTGGCTCAGCTTCTCGCTCCTCTGTGGTCCAGCTTCCCTTGGGAAGCCTTTCTTGGCAGAGTTTGTGACCAGTGTGCAATTCCATGTCCTGGCACTCATGCATGTGAATACTGTGTTGTGTCTGCACACACAGACGCACGCCTTTGTGCTTGGCCCTAGGCTTCACACTTCCACCCTTGGATGCTTGAGGTCCACGCGGAGAGCATGCTGCATTTCCTGACAGGGTGGTCACTGGCCTTCAGAGCGGCAGCTTTACCCCTTCAAAGAGAAACAACACAGCGCTGATTGGCACTGGTGGATGGCCTGGTCCTGGAGGCTGAGCTCTCCAAAAAAAGGCAATCATTATCTTTTGTTTGGTTAAGATAGCATCTACCCATGTAGCTGTCCATGGTCCTGTTCCAGACACCCAAAAGCAGAGATTGCGGGCAGGCGCCATGGGCTCGGCATCATTATTTGGCATTCTTTTGCTCTGAAAAGAGTTGTGGAGCAGGATTGTTGTGTGCATGCATGTGTGCGTGTGTGTGCACATATGTGTGTGCATGCACACATGTGTGTGTGTGCATGTGTGTGCTTTTGTCCTACTTGGCCCAGCAATGATTATTTTTCTTCTTCTCTCTTAATACATTGTTATTCGCTTTCTACTTTCTTCTTATTTTAAAAACTAGAATAATTCAATAGCTCTTTGAAGTTTCTTTGTATGGCTTTCTCTATTTTAAAGTCAGCCCACATACCATGTCTCCACTTGCATGGAGCTTGTCCATTCCCACAGCCGTGGCCAAGTCCACCCCGAGGCCTGCCTAGGACTGCTGGGCTAAACTCATCCCTCTGCCCCTCTCTCAGGCCCATTGCCTACCAGCACCAGAGAAATCTTTAGAATCAAGTTTGTTTCTTCTCAAGCAAGCTTCCATCCTGCTTGATTAAACCACACTGCTGGACGTTGATTTTGTTTAAATACACGGAGCGCACGCCTACAGGCTCCTTCACCCAGCACTACATCACACACACAGCTGTGAGGTGGCTGGCGCGTGCATGTGTGTATATGTGCATGCCTGTCTATGCTCTGGGCACGCGTGTCTGTCTGTGCTGCAGCCCTGCAGCAGCACATATGGTAGAGCAGTGCTCAGGCAGTGACTATGGGAGATGGGAGGCACTGAGGGTCACTCACACTCTCGTATGTCTCAAAGACTGAGGACAGGCAGAGATATAATCTTCCAGGGCACTGAAATTATATTGTAGAAAGATGCTGTGGGACTATATAGGAGCATAATTAATCATAGTGGAGTAAGAGCTGACATTCTGAAAGGAATGATTTTTAAATACATCTTAAGGAACAGATAGGATTTGAACCAGTGGTGTTGGGACCACGGGAAAGCCACATGCAAGTGAATGGAGTGCAGTTGCTACAACCTGCCATGCACAAAATGAACTCAGAATGGCCTGGGACACAAGCCTAAGAGTGGAGATGAGGAACCCACAAAGGCTTTAGTTTACCCCTCCAATAGGTCAGTTTCTTAGTTTTGGCACCAAAAGAGTAAGTGACAAAAGAAAACATAGACCAACTGTTCTCAAAGTAAAAGACTTTGGTGTTTGTGTTTACCATTGATAAAATGAGATACCACCCCACAGGAAGGGAAAAGTCTTTCAAATCACATGTCTACAAAAGTTTGATACCTAGATATTACCAGGTATTCCTGCAACAGTCAATCATGAAAAGTTAAGAGCAAGCAGAAGGTTTCAGCGGGCATTTCTCCACAGACAAAATCACTGTTTACTCATGAGGGTGCAGTGTGGGGTGTCATCAGGAAAATGAGGATCAGGACCCACTTTCTTCATCCTATTCACACTGGCACAGCAGGGCTGACACACTGTGAGCATAGGCACCCACACAGACACTGGGAGGTGGCCTGGCATGGCCTGGGGACTTCCCCATGGGTAGCCTCACAGCCAGACTGGGGAGGACAGAAGTGCCTCCAGTCCCTGGCTTCAGGTCCCTGCCTCCATCTGCACCAAGAAGGAAGGCTTTGTCTGAGGATGCAGCTCTATGATGGAAGCAAAAGCCCTCAGCATTTTCACTCCTATGTGAAGTTGGGGTGAAAACATGGCCTGCTCTATGCATGTACATTCTCTTAACTAACCTTCAACTCAGGTGAACAGAGCTGGCTTACTAAGGATTGTAAAGGTGTCATGGTTCCTTATGGATATAGAATTCCTTCCTGTAGACATCTTCAAAATACCTTGTCACTACCTCATCCTATGTGTTTAACTTCGTATTCAGCACTAGAGGGCTTTGCCCAATTAAACTGGTAAGTTTGAGGGAAACTCTACCCAACTGAGGAGTCCAATCTGGAAACGTAGAAATGTCCCCAGGGACCCTCGGAAGACCTGGAGCCACTCTGTCTTGGAGCACAGTAACAACTCCACCTCCCCCATACTTCCTGGGTCCTTCTGCTCCCCAACTGTGGCTGCAGAGTCCTGAGGTCCTCGCAGTTTCTTCTTGGCTCCTCTCTCAAGGACAGCACAGCATAGCCCCTGAATTTAGGGACCAGGTTGCAAAATTAAACATGTTTGGGGGAGTCTGTGTTTTTAATTATCATCAGCTCTCAATATTTCTGGCTCCATGTGAAATACTTTCTGCCACCTAAAGCCATTGCAAACCCTGTGAAACATTAATTCAAAACAAATTGAAAATTATTTCTAAAAACCCTACCTTTTCTCAAGCAAGTCTAACTGCTGTTCATGTTTATGCTCTGCCCACTTATGCCAGAAATGCGACAAGAAAGATTGCAATAGGTTAAAAAATAGAAAATACCGAAAGTATGGCGGCCACCGCCTGGTGAGGGCTGCTTCACTCCATCTACAAGAGCTCTCCGCGATGAGCTGGGGCCTGACAGAGAAGTAACAGCCGCCTCACAGGGCAGTAAATCACGCGTGGCCTCCGTCCTGTGAGCCCGGCTGTAATAAACGAGCACCTTTTCACAAGCAAAGGAAGAGGCTTAGACATGAGTGGAATTCTGCTGACACTTATGGAGCAAGTGAAGGGCACGAGGCTGACGGGGAAGGACACGGGTGTGGGATCGGGGAGGGAGGGCTGGCCAGGCAGGCCCTGCCCGGAGCACACAGTCTCCTTGGCGCATCTCACAAGTCTCCTTTATCTTGACAAAATAGGAGAATTAGGTCCACTCCTCTGCGTGTGATCAGATACAGACATGAAAATAATGGAATACCCTTTATAAAGCACAAACAACCACTGACGCCATGAGCACCCCATCCATGTGAGGGGCATTCGGCGCCTACACATGCATTTTGTTTCTGTCTGCACACACATCTCTATCCATGCCAGTCTGCTTCGGGTATGTAAGAGAACTTGATGTGCTTATCTGTACAGATGGGGCCGTATGAATCTGCTAGGTAGCTGCATGTGCACGCATGTTTGCACACATGCCCATGATTACCTGCCTGTAGGTAGAAGTCAGATGAGCGGCAGGAACTTGTGAGGGGCACTGGGATGGCACAAAGTCCAGGTGTGCTGTCAGGATTCTAGCATCCAGCCATCAGATAGGAGCTGACTGTGGTAAGCCATAGTCCTGTGGAGACTTCTTCCTGAATGGGGAGAATCCTCTTGAGCCAAGATGACTGCGGGGCTGAATCTGTTCAGGTAGAAGGGCCCAGCCTCTCCTTGGCATGCTCATCAGAAGACAAGGACTCTTGCTCAAGGCCACAATCCTAATCACAGGACCTCTCCACCTGTGCACAGGCTACCCTGTCCCACGTGGCACTGCAGCCAGCAGTTGTTCTGTGACCTGGCCCATGTCCTGTGTGCCTAGTGTTTCTTCCATGCAATGTCACACCTTCTCATGCTCTGACTGGTTGGATGGTACAAAATCCAACACTCACAAATGGTGGGATCTGGCTATTTGTGGCCATGTGGGGTTCGTGTGTTGGTGATGGGAAGCGCGGGTCTCAGCTCTCAGAAAGATACCACCCACAAGGCCTGGGTTCTCACAATATGTCTGTCCTACAGTGGCAGCACAATCCCGAAGAGATTCTGATGTGCTTCCTCATGACCTGAGCTTCCTGCCTTTAGCCTTATTCATTTGCTGATTTCCATGTGTCAAAGAGGACTTCACTATGAACACGTCTTCCCCAGGAGGCTGGCACTTACCTGCCACTCAAGGGGCCTTCTGGCCCCGAGGCGCAGGTCTTTCCTCACACCTGCTGCTCACAAACCCAGCCTTGCCTGGTGCACCAGAAGGTACCTGGGCTCAAGTGCATGCCCAGGCCACCAAGGTCCTACTTTGTCCTTGTCACACTGTGATTGTCTCTCCTCTGCCAAGTGGAGTGATTCTTTAGAGTAATAGCAAATGAAAGCCATATTTACACTGCTAACATGTGCCAGTTGGTCAGGATGTGTTAAGTTTGCTACAGAGACATTTACACCATTATCTAGTCTTGGAATGGCTCTCTGAACAAAATCTATTTCTATCCCATAGGTAATAAAATTAAGTTTTCTTTTTATTTTGAAATTAGAACAAAGTAAATTGAGATGGTGGTGATATGGACAGCCAATGCTTACTTCGTTCCAGAAATACTTTTCCTTTGTACATAAACTATTTGCAGCATAAAATTGCTTTTCAAATTAAGAATTAACATATGTTTACTGGAATTTTCACCTCATTTTTCGTTCCTCCTACTGACTCATGTTCCCCTTCACACTGTTATTACCATTCCTTCCTAGAAAAAAGTCCCCATCCCACCTGCTTTTCATGTTAGATCCTTGCATATGCATTTATGAATATACATCACCAGGCATCATAATGTAGCATTAGCAAGTGTGCCCCTGCCATAATGCCCAGCTCTCTGTAAATATTTATTGCATCAACATGGAAAAGTACCTATTTGCAGTGAAAAGCAGATGCAGTGTTCTGCATCTGAATTCTGTGTTCTGCTTTGCTCTTTCTGTGTATCCTAATGTCTGGTAGGTTTCCACCTGAGCTCAGGTGACTTCCAGGTTGTGTGAGTTATGATTTATTTACCCTCTCAGCTGTGAGCAGCCAGGGTCGACCTGTTATGTTAAGTTACGTGGCCACCTTGTCACGTGCTCGAAGTACCTGTCGTGTCACTGTCATTGTATGCCCTCCTACTGAATGGTCCTGCTGCTGCGCTGTCACACAGCCTTGCGCCCTGTGGTCTCATGGCCATTGTGCATGCCTATACTGGTCACATCATGAAATCACATCGCCATGTGGCTTTTGGGTGGCCACACGCCATGCTGAATGTCACTGTCCCATCTCCACAAAGGCTACCTGGCTGCTGAGCACGGGCACTGGCTCGGGCTCGGTGGTGCCAGGGTAGCCCCTGGCCGCTGTTAGCTGAAGACACTGTGGGGGTGAGCAGATGCCTATGGCCAGAGACCGGGGCGCTGGCGGCCTCCAGCACTGTGAGGGACGCGGAGGAGGGACGCGCTGGGGACTCGCCCTCCCTCTCAACGGCCCCTCTAGAGGGGATGGCTGAGTAGTGCATGGTTCCACGGCTCAAGGCAGGCTGCATACATCACCTCCTGTCTCATTCCTAGTGTCTGAGCCTTGAGCCGCCTGTGCAAACCAGCACAAGGCATCGCTGTGTCCCACGGGGCCAATGGCACCTTCACCGTCAGAGCTCAGGAGCCTGGCTTCCTACTGGTTTGGCCACAGTCCTGGCACCTGCCAAGGCTTCTCTTGAGCAGTTCCAGGTGAGCTGCCTCATCACCCTCCCCTTCAGCTGCCACCACCTGAGCCCTCCAGGGCCTTGGCAGGGGATACAGTGCCCAGGCTGTCACCAGGACAGGACAGGACCTGGCATCCTGTGCAGAGCTGTACTCTGCCTCTTTAAAATGATGCCCTTGTGTCCAGTCCCTCCATAGACAGATGCTTGGAGGTTCGTGGGGACCAAGTGGCCACCCTTCCTTCTGGAGCTCAGAATGCGGCAGAAGGATGAGTTCTGTGTGCCATCCCAGCTGTGGCTGTGGGAGTGAGGGACGGCTGTGCACCTGCGTCTGGCACTGTGGACCACACACCTGAGGCCACAGGGATTCCCCTGTCCTGAGTCATTTAGCCTGTTCCTGCCGTACCTCCTACGTCACACAGGAGGCCACACTGGCACTCAGCAGCCCACAGAGATCCTGCTGCTCATTTTTAATGAAGTTCCTTCTACGAAAGTGGTGACCAGTTAGATTCTGTCACCCTGGCTCCGAGGCTGGGAAGCCTGAGGAGGAGCACAAAGCAGGGGCCATATCCAGCCACAATTTTCTCAAGCGTGCATCATGCTGGCCACTGTACCCATGCCACGAGTGTCTCACTCCATTCCTTATGCCATAGCTCAGAGGAGAGTTAGAGTTTCAAGCCAAGTTTAGAGGGCTGAGCATTTCTGAATCTGGATTGATGGCTGCGTGTTTGCTGGTCAGGTGATGTACCCCTCAAGCTACACCCTTGGCGCTCTAGTTATTTTAAACAGTAAGTTCTGATTTATTTGTTGGGCTGGACTGGACTCAGTCCTCCTGTTTTACCCTTCCTACACAGCTGAATGACAAGGGTGTGCCACCAGACCCAGCCTTTTGTGGACTTGATTGCCAAGGCATGCCTGGAATCATTGTTCTCCCACACAGCCAGGATAACAGGCCTGGCCACTGGGCCAGGTTGGGATCAGCATTTTGTTCAGCCTCTGGATCTCATAATCTGTTGGGAAGTTGTGAGCCTAAGCCTTTGAGTGGCCACTGTCTTGTCTTCACGCGATAGGTCCATAAAGAGCACACTCCCCATATTTCCCCAGTTGTTTTCCTAGTGAGTCACAGCACAAGAAGACTCACAGTTGGGTTACCAGAGCAGATACAAAGTGCGGATTCTGTGGACGGTGCCTGCTGCTGCCTTTGGCATCGCTGGGTCACCTCTCTGGGTCCTGGCCTTCCTTCCTGGTCACCAGGCTGTGGCCTCCATCACATGGCTCTTGTCCCCATGATCTGTCTTCCCGCCCATTTCCAGAAACCTAGACACTGCTCTTCCTATTCAAACCACACTCGCTGCACGGGTTTGGTTTCATTTTGTTTCCTCCAGTGTTTTCTACCTTGTTGTTGATCCTGCTTCTCGATTTCACACCCCTAATCCTGGACATTATTCCATTTCACCCTGACCTGCTGCTTCAAAGCTGTTTTATTCCTTAACTGTACATTTTCTACCCCAAGGAGCACTGTACTTTATGTATTTCTATTCATATCACCTGGTGTTCCACACTCATTTATCAAAGCGGAGAAAACTTGAGTGACAGGTTAGCCCAACAATTTTTAAATATCAACCTTTAACACACATGAAGCAAGTGCGTGGTGTTAGAGGTAATGTTAGTCCTGCCTCCTCCAGGAATGAAGCTGAACGTAAACTCCCCCACCCTTGCCTGAGCCTCTGCAGTCTCCAGCCATCTGGCTAAATAGTTACTCTCCCAAGGCCTTCTTCTGGGGAAACTGCTGGTCCTTGGGCTGGATCAGAACCTTGCACTGGCTCCTCATGGGATGTGACCCCTTTGTAGGATGGTGCCCATCCTCTGCCCAGGGTGCGTGTCTTTGAGGGGCATAAACCTCTTTGCCCCAGGATTCTGGCAACAGATTCAGAGAAGCAGCAAAGACCAGGAATGGCAGTGTGTGGGGTGGGGGGCTTTCCTCCTAGAGCAAGAATCACCCAAGCAGATGGGTTTACCTGGGCTGTTCGTAGGTCCCAGCGAAGGCCCCGTGGTTAGGTTTGGGAACTGTTCATCATGTCACGGGTTCCTGTGTGCAGTGATGGCACCGGGGGGAGGGCGAGGGTTCTAACACTGTGTTCTGAAGTAGGCTCTCCAGGCCCACTCTCTTGCTGAAGCAGTCTGTATTAGTGACCTGGGGATTGGCTGGAGGCCTACTTGCAGTCTAGGGTTCCTGTCATCCTAAGAGCTCAGGGGCAAGGTTCCCTGGTCAAGCCCTACAGATGAGGGGCCAGTGACTGGCACAGAGCCCAGGTCCACCTGGCCCCAACACCTGTATTGTTTGCCAAGCACACCAGCAACTCTGTGCCACACATTTCCAGAAGCCACTGTCCCATGAACCCTCCCAGTCTGCAGAGCCATCTGCAGTCACAGGGTTCAACCAAGTCTGCAGGCGCTACTGTTTTCCTACATGGTTATATATTTGTGCTCATATGTTGTTGTGCCTGAAGGAGATGTAACAGAGTTGTAGTTAAAGTAAAGGTTTAATATTAACATGAAGTAATAAAATAAACCATTCTTATTTTGTCAAAGTACCTTGAATGCATTGAGCCAAGCATAATGATGAAAAAGTATTTGAGATGTGTCCATGCATATTTCTGTAGATTGTACCATGTAAGGCATTTACCAGTGGTATTTTAAATCAAGGCCATGTCTGCAGGGGTCTCTGGGCTGTAGATCTGGAGCTGTATCTACAGCCCTGGCTGCTGCCTGTTTGCTGGTGACCCACATCTATGGACTGACTGACACCTCTCTCTCTCTCTTCTGCTTTCAGAATCCCAGTGCACCCTCTGTGGCGAGCCAGAAGGTGAGTACCTGCTTTCCTCAGGGCTGCCCACAAGGGTGGCTTACAGGTTGCATGGATGGCGATAAACTAATGCAGAAAGCTGGGGAGCGTGAACGTTGAAAATGTATACTTCCTGGTGTTTGATGGGAAAAAGCGAGCATCCAGAGCGAGAGTTTATCTCTAAAGAGAAATTGTAACCAAATTATAATATTTGTTTTTTCTCATGTTTCGGTATACAAATTTTAGCCAGCTTCCAACAAATAATAGATATCAGTTTGTATCTACTGGCTTTAAATGTATTAGACACATTAAATGAGACCTGGCAAAGCAAGTTCTATCTGTTAGTGACTGAATGTCAAAATATGCACAGGAAGTCTGGCTGGCCTCAGGGGGAGGAGCCCTTTGTAATTTAAATTCCAGCACAATCCTCCTTTCTAAGCCTCACTTGGAAGTGTAACTCCGGAGTGGAAGCTTTGTTACTACATTTCAAAATAGTTACAGACGAACTGACACAGTTGCAAGAAGCAAGGAGGAGAGTGAAGAGCCCATTAGCAGGGACCCGGGAGATGGGCTTTTGATTATGTGGTCTGCTTTCATGAACTATTTTGCTAGAAAAACAGCCAGCTTTGAAGTCTGTGGAGCCAGGTCATCCCAGCAGCTGCCTTGGGGTGAGAGTCCAGCTGTCCCACCTCCCTGGCATAGGACACCCTACCTGCCAGCTTCTAGCACCTGGGTGTGGGAGAGGTGAGTCTGCTCTCAGGGCTGACACATGGCCCCACTGCACAGTCACCCCAAGCTGGAACGCAGAGACCATAGGGACAACTCGCAAATCCCATCAAACACTCGGTCTCCTGGCTTTGGTAGGAGGCTGGAGTCATTGGACTAAGATTTCTGAATTTGTTCTGCCACTGGGTAAGTGTCATGCATTGATGGAGCCATTGCAAAATCATCACTTAGATTTTCGTCCTGAGCTTCGTTGTCCTTTGGAGTGTCCATCTCTGGTCCTAGTGTTTCAGAGGCAGAATGAAGGTCTGAGCAGTGGTCTCCTTGGCATGAATGTCCTTGTCCTGGGGGGCGGAGAACTTGCCTTATGTCCTTTGGTACGATTTTCTCTTCCATGCTCCTCCCGCTCTGGCATAGTCCTTGTGCCTGGGCTTTGTGTGCACTGATTGCACCAGGCATATTGGAAGTTTCCAGGGTGCTGTGCAGAGAAGGCACGTGGTGCTTGGACAGACCCATTGCACTCTGCTTCTGTTTCTGAGATCACCTGTCTGTTCTGCAAAAGGCCATGCACTGAGCGAAGCTGCCACCAGTTGCTGGTGCCAAGGGCAGCCTGGCTGCGCCAGAGGAGAAATTGGGGTTGACTGATGTCATCCCTTCCTGTGAATTGTCCTGCTCAAGGACAGTGGGCCTAGGGAAGACCCAGGTATCCCAGACCAACCTGAAATGGCCATGTTTTCTGAATGGTGACAAAGGAGTATCCATATCCATACACTGTGGCCCCAGCCAGGAGCCCCATCCTGGAGGCCCAAGGGGTCTCTCCATACTGGCTGCGTGATGTTCCACATGACAAAGGCCAGCCTGTATGTAGACATGGCAAAGGAGAGGGAAGAAACAAGTTCATGACTGTGCCAGAGGATGGGACCAGCTGCAGATAATAACCTCGGTAGGAATAGCTCCAGCTGTGCAGCTCGAGGAGACACTGAGGGTGATAATCTGGGGTTGGGGTAGGTAGTGGCTGAGCTTGAGGGATGGGAGGGGCCAGAGTAGGGTGAGCTGGTCTACCTCCCCCCTGCCCACAGGGTTCTCAGATTCGGATATGCAAGGAGAATTGCTCCAAAAGAGAGGACAGCAGGGAAGCTGGGACCAGGTCTCAGCTGTGCTTTACTTGTCAGAAGCACCAGTATATGAATATTCATACATTTTTAAATCATTTAAGTAATTAGTCTAAGTGAGAGCTGGCCGGGTGCAGCGAGTGGAATCTGAAATCCGCATTTTTGTTCAGTAATCTGGCAGCATCTATGACTTAACTCAGAAATGAAACTGGTGCCAGGTATACCAGGCTGCCTGGTCACCCTGGAGCCCACTCTGGGCAGGCATGCCTCCCTGACACGGCCAGGCCAACCCCCGGGACTCCTGTCAGAGGCTGTTTACAGCCTGCGGCAGCTCAGTCGGCGGGGTGGGAAGCACCCATTTGCTGGTGGTTAGCTCTCTTACAGAGGGAGTAATCAGCATCGTCTCAGACAATAATATCTGTCAAGCAAAGGAAGCTAGCTGCAAAGGTTATTAGGATCAAAGGCCTTGCAATCCTACAGCTGTGAATCCCTGTAATCGCATGGCCCGTTTTTCAGAGAACCTGAATTTTAATTGTACATAAAGTGTACATCATAACCCCTCCATGCGATTTGCCCTCACATCTGTATCTCGAGCTCCTGGGAGCAGAGCCCAGTGTGCTTACGAGGGGGAAGTGGCGGGGTGGCTGCTTCTGTGGACATCTGATGAGTCTCTCTAGTGTGGCCTGCTGTGGCTGTTGGGGGACAGGGCCTCTGCTTGTCACCTGTCCTGCACGGGAGGGTGGCCACTACAGAGTTCTGCTGTGCAGAGAACTCTTCCAGAGCAGCTTAACACTGAGACTGCTCCATTTGTATTATTTACTTAGGGTGCCTGTTACCTTTAGACAGCCCAGGTGCCTGGTGGTAAATAGCACCAATTCTAGTTCATCATGACATAGTAACAATGCCTGTATGAAATAATCTGTCAATTTCAGAGAGGAAAATAATCAAGAATATATCATCCTTTTCAAACTTTATTGACCAATATATGATGCTATTTGCCATATAACAAGAACTCTGAAAAAAAATACAGATATTGGGTGGGGCTGCAGACGCCAGTTCATAGATTTGTCTATTTATTTACAATCTGAAGTTCGATTCGCCTTCACAGTCCATAGATTTTCTGATGGGGGAAGATGGATAACCGTGCTGGCTGAGTGAGGAGAACTTACTAGAAATCCACTGGAATTTACTTGCAATGTCTTAGGTCTGTGCTACTTAACCCAATTAAAATGAATAAAAATAAACTATTATGACACAAATTTGGCTTGCAGGAATATGCTCATAATCAATAGGCTAGGGTGCTTTCGCCTCTGAGAGGAACCTTGAGAGTATAACCCTAAGCGGCAATGATCATTGGTGGTGGCATAAAATCATATTTGGGGGATGCTACTTCTGGACGTTCCAGTCAAAAGGCAAAGTTCAAGTTGAAAGAAATAATTTAAATGTAAAGTAAAAAGACTATCTTTTAAATCTTTTTCTTTCCTTAACTTGTATCATCTGTACACAAACTTCATGCTGTTTGGGGCAATGAAATAGACATACAGAATTGTGCATTTTATTATAAATAGGGAGAATCTGAAGTACTCCTTCCTTCCTAGTGTGTGGTTGAGATGTAGCAAGGAAATGTTCTTGTCCTTAGTTGATTTAAGTTCTTTGTGTTTTTAACACAAGAAATTTAAGATTTTCTCTGGAAGTGAGTCTGAACACTGGAATACCCCCCACTGCTTTGTGTGTATTCAGTATGTGTCATCTAGAAATTTTAAGACCTCTAAATCTTGGAGGGAGGAGGAGGGAATGGAGCAGCTATTCCCGAATGAGCACAGAACCCTTTCTATCCTGCAACAGCTGTACCTGGCCTGCCTCTTTCTGAAGACAGAGGGATTGGCCCTCTAAGAATATGACTTTTAATTTTGTGCCATGGATAATTGTGGCCTTTGCTGATTAGTGTTCTTGGATGGTAAATAAAACCTAACCAGCTTTGCTTAAGTTCTCCACATGGGCTAGACACTCCAGAAAAAAAAGTGTTGCCTAGGAGCTGCACCCAAGCCAGCAAGCCTGTCTTCCAGGAGCTTGGGAAGGCTTTTGTTTCATGGGAACATGGCAGAGTCCTCTGGGGTTAAAGAGGATTTTATGATGGAGATGAAATCTAAAATGATACACTCTATCTTCCCAAGAAACCACATAGAAGTACTGTAGAGTAGATCATGAAACTAGTTACAATGGAAACCTGTGCTTAAGTAGAAAAAGAGGAGGAAGGAAAGAAAGGGAGGGAGGGAGGAAGGAAGGAAGGAAGGAAGGAAGGAAGGAAGGAAGGAAGGAAGGACAGACTAATTATCTTGAATCCAGGAATAAGAATGAAATTAAGGCTGACGAAAGAAACCCAGAGGAGCCCAAGCAGAGCTGGGATTTCAGTGCTAGAGAGATTGGAGGTAGGCCTGCGCCCTGTGAAACTGGGTGTTGAAACCAGCAATGAGCTTCTGAAATTAAACCCAGGCAGTTGGCAAACTCCCTCATCTATGAGAAAAGAGCTAGAAAAACACCAGCCAAAAACAGATAGAGACCACAAACCTCCCGCCGTGAACACCCAGTCCAGGCATGGACCCATGGACCCACACCTACCTGCAGAGGAAGGACACATTGAAATTGGTAAGGTCCTGTCAGGACTGCGGGTTCTGCAGGCCAAGCCAGAGGCCAGCCATACCAAATCTCACTGCACCAGGGCTGCTCCTCCCTTACACAAATGTACAGAACACTGGGTCCTAACCTATACAAAGAAAGTTCAAGGGGATGAGAAGCTAAGAGGAGAGAACAATGAAGAAGAACAACAGCAAATACACTGAGAACTGCAGACCGGCTTTCACACTGTAAGAGAGAAAAGGGACCCTCGTGTAAGAGATGGCAGTGTGAAAAACACAGGTTAAGAACAATTAGAGGGTGTGGGAGTGGGGCCTAGTGGTAGAGTGCTTGCCTAGCATGCATGAAGACCCCGTTTTGATTCCTCAGTACCACATACACAGAAAAACCTGGAAGTAGTTCTGTGTCTCAAGTGGTGGAGTGCCAGCCTTGAGAAAGCTCAAAAGACAGTACCCAGGCCCTGAGTTGAAGCCCCAGGACTGGAAAAAAAAGTGAAGGGGGCAGTGAGAAACATTTTACTGGAGTGCTATGTGGGTTTGGAAAGTGGTGTAGACAGAGTTGGAAGGAAAATTAGCAATCTGGAAAACAGGTTTGAGGAAAACTTTGCAGTAAAATCACAGGGATAATATGAAAGATGACTCCAGACGCTCCAATCACATGACAAGTTAATAAGATGAAGGGGAAGGAGGCATAGGAGCCAGGACAGATCTGAAGATACAACAGAGCTAAAGGCCCTCAGGACTGAGACCAAATGACTGAAACAAATCCACATCTCAAGAGCAAAATAACACCTTGAAGAGAAAATTCACACCTCAAAATGCAAAGCTACACCTCAAAGAGCAGTCACACCTCAAAGAGCAAATTCATGCTTTGAAGAGCAAATTCACACCTTGAAATGAAAATTCCAAGACCAAAGCTGTAGAATGCAGCAGAGATATTCACACCCCAACGTGCTGAAACATATTCACACCTTGAAACACATTCACACTTTGAAGAGGTAAAACATATCCATAGCTCCCAGAGCAAATTCACACCTCAAAACTCAAATTCACACCTCCAAGAGCAAATCACACCTTGAAACTCAGGTTCGCACCTGGAAGAGCAAAGCTATAGTGTGGTGCAGACTGGTCTTCACACAGGTAGGCAGCAGGCTCAAGCAAGGGCCTGGCAGTGCAGAGGTTCTGGGCCAGTCTTGCCGCCCGCCTACTGCCAGAGAATACTGAGTGACAGCTAAAGCTTACATGGCAATGAGAACTTAAGAGAGCCTTGACAGATTTTTAGTGGTAGTGGGATTGAACTCAAGACCTCACATTTGCTGGGAGAGTGCTGTACCACTGGAGACACCTCCCGAACCTAAGGCTTGATTTTTCATAAAAGTAGAGCTACTTCCCCAAGAGGCTATAGCAGTTGGGCATTAGAATAGACTCAGTATAACAAGAGAGAATACAGGGAAAACAGACAACTTAGATGGATGCTCCCTTTCCGAGGTCCCTCATGGAGGGAGCTGGTGACAAGCAGAGGTGTGTGGTCTGCAGGCTCCCTGCTTAGCTCGGGGACGGGTCCATGTCCAGGCACTCCAGTTTTCTGCTAGGTGTTGCTCTGTACTTGGGGGCCATGTGAGATCACACTTGAACTAACACTGCAGAGACTCAGACTAGGTTGATTTCCATGTGAACTCAGGCTCCCTGAATGGCACTCTCATGGTGAGGATGAGGTGGGATCTATTCTGCTCCCTCTCTCTGCCCTTGAGTCTTAGGACAGTGCCAGCCACCTTTGCCTCTGTGGCCGGGTCTGAGTCATTACCATGGATTACCACTTCCCTCCTCGAGGGCAGTCAAGGTTCTGCACCACCGGCAGGATCACAGTCCACCCTCTTGGTCACCACACCCAGCTACAATGAAGCACCAACTGGGCCCTGGCCACCCGCTGGGAATAGAAGTCCTGAGCTCAGTGTCCATGCAGGGACTTTGACGATAAAAGGAACAGAAGAACAGAGGTGGAATGCTCTGTGTGTGTGTCGATGTGAGCACATATGTATGCATGTTGTATGTGTGTGTGTGAGAAAAGCAAGGGTATTGAGAAAGGCCCACACCGTGGGTCTATCTGCATGCTCTCCATAGAGGGCTGGTCCCACGTGGGCCTGTCCCACACCCCTGCATGGCGAAGAACTGGGGCACGCCTTCCAGTCCCTTCCTCTGCAGACATCTGGTGTGATGCAAGCTATGTGAAAACTCAAGTTTGCAGCAGCCTCTCCTCACCAGCCTGGCACAATTGTTACTATTCCATATGTACTTTCAAAGCAACCAGAAAACAGGCCATTAAGACACCTGGTAATTCTTGTAAATTTTGTAAATGCTACATTTTAAATTTGAGGTAAAGCCATGGAGATTAAATATAAGATAGTGAAAGCAGAGATGAATTGCATATACCATCTGGTGTCTGAAGCTGGGACAATTAGGCATTTATGCAGAATGATATAAACTACACAAATCAGCTCTAACTTGCAAATTTCTTTCTTTTAAATGTGATACCCAATATCTGAGATTCAGGCATTCACCCAGCATGGATTTACTAAGAGATCAATAAATATTTAATTTTTTGTCAGTAGGTAATTTAAATATGAAGTATCAGGTTTAATGTGCTCACGGTACTGTCATCTTATTGCTAAAGTTACATTTATTTATTGCATTTTGAAGCATATTTTGAAAAGTAAGGAGCAGATGGAGTTGAATGCTGAAGAAGACTAATGTTATATTTACTTCTAGATATTCACAATATGCTCAGTTACAACAGGAGAGAAGCAGGTTAGTGGCCGGGACATCTGCCTGCTGGGTCAGAAGATCCACTTTGAAAGGGAACCCTGAACATCTCCTGTGTCTGACAGGGTCCATGTGTGGACCTTGCCGGCATGATCAAAGGATGGGAAGCATCTGAAGTGACACACACTGAGAAATTTTTATTAGTTATTCCTTTATTTATTTATTTATTTACTTATTATTTTGGAGACAGAATTCTGCTGTGTGGCTCAGACTGCCCACAGACTTGCTGACCCTCCGTTCACAATCCTCCTGCTGAGGCCTCCTCCTGCATTTGTTTTCTGTGTGGTCTGCAAGGGCCTCCGTGCAGGGTCTATGGCATGCTGCACTACTGACTTGCTCTTTATTGTCATCAGACATGTGTCTGATGAGGCCCATGGGAGAGAATGTTCTGAATTCTCTAAATTACATTGAGGGGTGATTCATTTCCTACTATCACAATCCACAGGGCTTGTACAATTCATAGGACATTGATGATAGCTAATTTTGAAAGGTTAGCTATTACCAAACTAAGTGATACATTAGTAATCAAATAAACAAATTCATAAATCCACAAAAAAATAAAACATGTCAGTGTGGGAAAAAAAAGAATGGGAGATTTAGTAGCTCTGTGGGTCCAGGGGTCGGGCGGTAGGTAGCCCTGAGCTGAAAACAACACCCAGGCCAGAGTTCAAGTCCCACAAAAAAGAATAGGAGATTTACTACAAATCTCCTGTGCCTACCGTTTTGTGACTTGGCCAATACTGAAGCTGTCCCCAGGTGGGAGCAGAACTGGAGACCTTGGCACAGTGGGGCCATGAGTCCCAGGGACGGTGCATCCTGCATCGTCTTCGTTGAAACTTCCTTGTTCATTCGTCATCATCTAGTTGCTGCAGTATTTCATTCCAGGTCTGTTTTTCAGGCATTATTCTAGACAATAGAGGAAGACAGCAATGAAGAAAATAGTGTATTCATCTGTATCTATAAATCTATGAATTAGGACAAAAATGAGCTAGTTGTTTTGTAATAGTCATGAGTAGTCTGTTGTTTTCTGTATGCATGGTCCCTACAGACAGAAGTGAGCATGTGAGTGGACAGAGCGGGCAGACGTGACCTGAGCCGTCCTGATGAACTGCTGTCCAGCCACCGGTGGTCCCAGGACATGGGCCCCCTCTGAGGGCGTCCATTTATCAGCTCTAGTTTTTCCTGCTGTGATTTCCAGTTCAATTTGAAGGCACAATGGCTAGGAATTCTGACAGTTGTGTTGATGGTTCTGTGTGTTTCTCATCTTCTGAAGGGTGGCCTACGCCCTGCTCAGCCCCCTGCAACTCTACTTCGATGTTTCTAATCCGCCGTTAATGCTTTGTTTTTGTTTTATAGACCGTCATTTTGGTTTGCTGTAAGTGTCGTGTTTATTGAAAACATGAACCTGTTTGGTTAGTAGTTTCTGTTGGTGGAAACTGCGTCTCTTAGATTGCAAGGAAGCATAATTTTCTCACTAAAATTAAAATGATTAAGTTTTTGTTTTATGGCTTTTCACATGGCAGTGGAGTTTCCAGTTTTCCTTTCTTGAGAAGGAGTGAGTGTGTTGTCACTGAGCAGTAACTTACATGTTCCGCGGTTATCAACACTGAGTTTTGTTTGTGGATTGTAAACGCCATTCCACAGCACTGCAGAACCTTCTTGAGCCACTTAAGTCACTTTTTGTGATTATGTATGATTCCATTGTGGGAATCGACTGTGGTTTATTACATTAATCCCCTTTTCCTGGAAACACGAGCTGGTTCCAATCTTTCAGCTAATATAAATTTTACCTCTATGGATATAGTCATAGCTTTATCTGTGTGCACCCCTGGGTGTTTACAGGGATCTCGGGGATGCAGTTGTTAAGGTGAGAGGTGCGGCTGCTTCTCTGATGAATTCCCAGTCCTGGGTGTGCTTTGGGCGCTCCCTGAAGACAAGCACAGGTCTGTCAACCTGTGGCCACAGCAAATGGCTAGGGAGCCCTAGCCCCAGTTTTTGTGTTTTCAAACATGTCTACACAGCTTGGGCCTAGTGCCTGTGTGTGTCCAAGCGGCTATCTCTGTGGTGAGCTGTCCCCAGCCTCCCGCAGAGAGCTTGCTCCACACTGGGTCACCTTCCATAAACAACTTGACCTGTCCATCTTCCCAGGTGATGCTGTGAATAATGCATGGGGGACATTAAAAAGATGTGTTCTGTGAATGACCAACTGGCTGTGGGGAAGTCCCTGGATACTCGGCTCTGTTAGCCGATGCCTTCAGGGTACAGGCAAGGAGGGCAGAGAGTTCACTAAAATGTCTGAAGAACAAGGTCTTACTTTTCATTCCCCAATAATAGCTGGAATGAAATCCATGTCTGAGGAACATTCAGACAGGGTGTGAAGGTGGGTCAGAAGAGCTGTGTCGTGTTCCTTCCTCTAAAACAACTGTGGGGAGGTGGGGTCTCGACTGGCCACTCATGCCTCTGGGCCCTCCATTTATGGGCAGAGGGTGTCAAAGAGGGAATGTCACTCTGTCTGCAGTCTGGGGACAGAACAGAGCGGCGTCTCCTGTGGCCCTCCGGTGTTCATATGACCTTGCACACAGAGGGCATGGCTCCCGGATCACTGGATCACTTGCACAATCTTTCAACCCACACTCAGTTTTCGTGTTGGCTGAAGGAATGGTTGCCAGAAGAACCAGTCAACTCCAGAACTACCAAATCTTTATGTCACATCCAGAGATGGGACTTCATGAATCTTTGAAACTCATGTTTAACAAAATTCAGGCTTTAATTTCCTAGCCAAACCAAGGTTTATTGAACAGGAGGCGCGCTGAGCAGAGGCTTGTTTGGGAATGCTCCGTCTGTGTGCCACAAAATCAGAGAGGTCTGGTGGCCGTCCTGGTGCTCCCAGCGCACGTGACCACAGCATTTGCTGTGCCGCGCGTGCTGAAGTGCAACACTGGGTAAATGAGTTGGAGGTGGAGCCCTTGTAACTATAACGCCCAAACCTGTGCAGGGGCCTTGTGCATGTCTAGCCAGGAATCCCAGGCACACACCAGTCTTTCCAGGGAGAGGAAGCTGGGTGCCTGTTGGAGCAGTCCGGCGCTCAGGGGAGTTTATGCTGGTATGCCTTCCACAGGGAGAGAGGGTGACAGCCACGCTTACGTCTCTCCTCCAACCCAAACCTGGAGAAAAAGGGAAGAGAGGAGCAACGGGTTTTGGGAAGAGGAGGGAAGGGACCATGATATAGGCATGAGACAGGCTGGAATATATTGTGAACATGCATGGAACTATCAAAGTATCACAATAAAAAAGCTCTGCTGTTCTTGTGTGATTACTGTTCTTAATGTACTAGGTTATTTCTCTTCTCTTCTTTTGACCTTTGGTTAATCTCATATTGATACTGTATCTGACTTTGTTACCAGTATATTGTATATCTGCTTATTTTTATATCTGAAATAGGAAAGGGAAGCGGGGGAAAAACGAGATGATTGGGAGGGGGTGGAGAGAGGGAAACAGGGGCAAAAACAAGAGAAGGGGTATCAATGTGTGAGAAGTAATGCACCTACTACCTGACAAATATAACTGTTAACCCCTCTATACATTAACCCTACAATAAAAAATTAAATAAATAAAAAATAAAAAAAATCCCTGCTGTGTAGTATATGCTAGATAAAAGAAGAAGAAAATAAAATTAGTAATCTGGGGGATGAGGCTTTATTCATTCCGATATATCTTTTCTAACACTTTTCTAAATAGGAACAGGCAATACTTTTCTGACTAAAATGGGCAAAAGTGAAGATAACTGAGCTGGCTCCCTGTGGCTGCAGTGATTTTAACTGGAAAGTTCTGCAACTCAAATGCCTATGTACGTCTTTTGTAAATTCTTTTGCTGATTTTGGTATCAGTACTGGACACTTCATTGATTCCATGTTCTAAAATATCCTCCAACCTGAGTTCTGTAAGTCCATGCTGTGGATAAGATTGAGCTTTGCACTTTATGTCAAAATGTATACATCAGCAAGATGCCTGGCCTCGCTGACTGTTGTGAAGTATGAGAGGGAGATGCGTTTGAAACTGCACTTGAAGGCAGAAAAGGCAGCCTCCACTCCTCAGTGCACAAGGAATGCACCCAAGAGGGAAACGGGGATTTTACGTATCTTCGTTTCCGTTGCTGTGTAACAGACTGCCCTAAACTTAGCAGCTTACAGCAATGCACACTTGTTATGGAGGTTCTGGGAGCTGGGAGCATGGGCCTGGCTCAGCCCCTCCAGAAGCAGGCTGTGCTCAGGGGCAGGGTGAGAAGGGCTTCACCTCCCAGGGCTCTGCTCAGGGGCGGGGCGGGATGTGGCTCGGAGGGGCGGGGTGGGGCGTGGCCAGGAGGGGCGGGGCTTCACCTCCCAGGGCTGTGCTCAGGGGCGGGGTGGGGCGTGGCTCGGAGGGGCAGGGCTTCACCTCCCAGGGGCTGTGCTCAGGGGTGGGGCGTGGCTGGGAGGGGCAGCTGGGGCGTGGCAGGGGGGGCGGGGCTTCACCTCCCAGGGGTGTGCTCAGGGGCGGGGTGGGGCCGGGCTGGGAGGGGTGGGGCGGGGCGGGGAGGGGAGGGGCGGGGCTGGGCGTGGCCAGGAGGGGCGGGGCTTCATCTCCCAGGGCTGTGCTCAGGGGCGGGGAGGGGCGGGGAGGGGCGTGGCCAGGGGGGGCGGGGCTTCACCTCCCAGGGCTGTACTTTAAGCATTTCACAGCGGTGCTGCTGTTCTAACTGAGAACTCTCACTGCACTCCGTAGATTATCATCCAGAAAGAGAAGAGCCAATTGTATAATTTCATCTCAATAGGGAGATGAAATCTCTCAGCAGGAGCCCAAAGGAGCAGGATCCCCATTTTCAGCCCATCCATCTCCCAGCCCCTCTGTCCACATCTCGCTGCTCCCTCTCCCTGTGTCTCCGCCTTACCATCTCAGCACCGCCTCTCTGCCTTGTCCCTCTCTAGACACAGCTGTGTGAGGACTCCTTTGGGGGTGCAGTGCCCGCCCCTGTGCCCTGCTCCCATGGGGTTATAGGAATGGTGCTTGCTCCTGGGTAGTCTCCTGCTTTATTTTTGGTGACACTGAAGTTTGGAATCAGAGCCTTGAGCACTGGAGGTGCTGAGCCCCCTCCCAGCCCCTTTTGCTGGGCCCCACATTCGTGTTCAGAGCCAGCCCAGGACTGTGACCGTCCAGATTTTAGCCTCCTGTGGTGATGGAATCTGGATAACAGGTGTGCAGTTCTGAGCGGGGTCTACCTTGTGCCCTTGTACAGTTCAGCAGCTCATTGCCATGGCATTGGTGTTATCCGAAAATTTCCCATTTTCTTCCTTTGGCTCTAGAGTTATTTCTGAAACAATCTATGCATTTTTCCACTTCGCTGTGTGTTAAAATTTATCTGTCACTTCCTCAGCCACTAACCTCCAATTTGAACTGAAAATAATCCTCAGGCATGCTGTCTCCAGAATTTCTGACAAACTGGGGAGCTGGGGGTGAGCCTCTGCACCCCCCAGGCAGGGGTGTGAGCGCCTGCTCAGTGCTCAGGGACACAGCTCCTTCACCCAGGGTCGTCCCCCTGGTATCACCCGTACTTCATTGTGCGGCTGGTGTTGGCCAGCATATATTTAAATAGTTTATTCTTACAGAAACAGGTTCACAAGGACCTGAATCTGACCAATACTGCTGCAGAGAAGCCAGGCTGAGAAGGTGTGCCATCCTTGCAGGGCAGAGCCAGCCACTGGGTCCTGAGGACAGCTGGTCCCTGCGGCTCCATGAACAGAGAGACTTTGTGATCTCACTGCACAAGCGGGCAAGCCCTGTACTTCTTGTTCAAGAGAGAACTCTGCACAAGCCAGACTGGCTCATGTTCCCTGTGCCGCTGCCGACATGTGGAAGTGAGAGCCCTGAGAGAGTTGAGACCCCATGCTGAGTGTATCCACTGACAGGTCTTGGCTTCCTGTGCGGTGGTACACGCAGTCGTCAGGGCCATGTGGAGCTGGTGCCCTGGGCTGTGGTTGGAGTGGACCTGGTTTGTAAAATCCAGAGCGAGCAGGGAGTGGTTTGGTGTAGGCACCACCTGGCTCGTGAGGGGCTGGGTATGCTTCCCAGCACTGCAGAGGGAAGGGAGAAGAGTGCGGCCAGCAGCAGCCAGAAGACAAACAGCACATAAGCCATCTACTACCTACTGCCTATGTGTGAGGAGCCATCTACTACCTAGTGCACAATGTGCACTGTACAGCTCACAGCCGATGCAATGCGGGGGGAGGGAGAAGGACTATGGAAGCTTACTTTTGCTTTACGTTACTGAGTTTTGAGGGTGATTTGCTATCTAGTAGCATCTACCAAACATAATGAAATAGAATCTACTAGATATAAAACAAATCAAGATTTTTTTTTACCTCGAGTGAGTTAACCTATCCATATGAGGAAGAAAAGAAGTCAGAAAATAACGTTGGTAAATGGAAGCCAACCAAACAGAAAAGTGAGCCTCAACCAGCCACGTGAGCTGGCTGCCTCGTGTTGTGTGGCCAGCACAGCCGATGGCAAATGTCAGATCCAGCTCTGCCCTCAGCCCCTTTCACTCTTCTGGTCACAGGCCATGTTGGATTCTTCCTAGATCTCCTTTTTCATCTTTATAAATTAGTTGTGTGTGCTTTAAAGGTATTTTCACAGTGCCTTTAATCTCCCATAGAATTCTGATTGCTCATCCTTTGTAAGTCCCAAAATAAGATTTATAATGACAGTGGAGATCAAGTGAAGGAGCCAGCGTTTGTGTCTCGCCGACCGTTGAGGAAGTCCTGGAGAAGGAGCCTGAGCGACTCCGTCCTGCCCACCGTGACAGCTTTACCTGGCTAAGTCCTCCTCCAGACCCTGCACAGACACTCAGTGCACACCTGGAGCAGCACAGAGCCGCCTCTGATCTGGATGAAGTTTAGCTAAATTGTGAATCCAAACAAACCCAATGAAGAGTGAATATCACCTTCTGTTCTCCCTTCAATGGAAGGAGGAGAGCAAGGAGGGCAGGCCTTACAGGGGTGAAGGTGTGGAGGAGTCAGCATCCTCATTACAGAGGTGAAGGTGTGGAGGGTTCAGCATCCTCATTGCAGAGGTGAAGGTGTGGAGGGGTCATGTCCTCATTACAGAGGTGAAGGTGTGCAGGGGTCATGTCCTCATTACAGAGGTGAAGGTGTGCAGGGGTCATGTCCTCATTACAGGGGTGAAGGTGTGGAGGGGTCATGTCCTCATTACAGGGGTGAAGGTATGGAGGGGTCATGTCCTCATTACAGAGGTGAAGGTATGGAGGGGTCATGTCCTCATGACAGGGGTGAAGGTGTGCAGGGGTCATGTCCTCATTACAGAGGTGAAGGTGTGCAGGGGTCATGTCCTCATTACAGAGGTGAAGGTGTGGAGGGGTCATGTCCTCATTACAGAGGTGAAGGTGTGCAGGGGTCATGTCCTCATTACAGAGGTGAAGGTGTGGAGGGGTCATGTCCTCATTACAGAGGTGAAGGTGTGGAGGGGTCATGTCCTCATTACAGAGGTGAAGGTGTGGAGGGGTCATGTCCTCATTACAGAGGTGAAGGTGTGGAGGGGTCATGTCCTCATTACAGAGGTGAAGGTGTGGAGGGTTCAGCATCCTCATTGCAGAGGTGAAGGTGTGGAGGGGTCATGTCCTCATGACAGGGGTGAAGGTGTGCAGGGGTCATGTCCTCATTACAGAGGTGAAGGTGTGCAGGGGTCATGTCCTCATTACAGAGGTGAAGGTGTGGAGGGGTCATGTCCTCATTACAGAGGTGAAGGTGTGGAGGGGTCATGTCCTCATTACAGAGGTGAAGGTGTGCAGGGGTCATGTCCTCATTACAGAGGTGAAGGTGTGGAGGGGTCATGTCCTCATTACAGAGGTGAAGGTGTGGAGGGGTCATGTCCTCATTACAGAGGTGAAGGTGTGGAGGGGTCATGTCCTCATTACAGGGGTGAAGGTGTGGAGGGGTCATGTCCTCATTACAGAGGTGAAGGTGTGGAGGGGTCATGTCCTCATGACAGGGGTGAAGGTATGGAGGGGTCATGTTCTCATTACAGAGGTGAAGGTATGGAGGGGTCATGTCCTCATTACAGGGGTGAAGGTGTGCAGGGGTCATGTTCTCATTACAGAGGTGAAGGTGTGGTGGGGTCATGTCCTCATTACAGAGGTGAAGGTGTGGAGGGGTCATGTCCTCATTACAGAGGTGAAGGTGTGGAGTGGTCCTGTCCTCATTACAGAGGTGAAGGTGTGGAGGGGTCATGTCCTCATTACAGAGGTGAAGGTGTGGTGGGGTCATGTCCTCATTACAGAGGTGAAGGTGTGGAGGGGTCATGTCCTCATTACAGAGGTGAAGGTGTGCAGGGGTCATGTCCTCATGACAGGGGTGAAGGTGTGGAGGGGTCATGTCCTCATTACAGAGGTGAAGGTGTGGAGGGGTCATGTCCTCATTACAGGGGTGATGGTGTGGAGGGGTCATGTCCTCATTACAGAGGTGAAGGTGTGGAGGGGTCATGTCCTCATTACAGAGGTGAAGGTGTGGAGGGGTCATGTCCTCATTACAGGGGTGAAGGTGTGGTGGGGTCATCTCCTCATGACAGGGGTGAAGGTGTGGAGGGGTCATGTCCTCATTACAGGGGTGAAGGTGTGGAGGGGTCATGTCCTCATTACAGAGGTGAAGGTGTGGTGGGGTCATGTCCTCATTACAGAGGTGAAGGTGTGGAGGGGTCATGTTCTCATTACAGAGGTGAAGGTATGGAGGGGTCATGTTCTCATTACAGGGGTGATGGTGTGGAGGGGTCATGTCCTCATTACAGAGGTGAAGGTGTGGAGGGGTCATGTCCTCATTACAGAGGTGAAGGTGTGGTGGGGTCATGTCCTCATTACAGAGGTGAAGGTGTGGAGGGGTCATGTCCTCATTACAGAGGTGAAGGTGTGGAGGGGTCATGTCCTCATTACAGGGGTGATGGTGTGCAGGGGTCATGTTCTCATTACAGAGGTGAAGGTGTGGAGGGGTCATGTCCTCATTACAGAGGTGAAGGTGTGGAGGGGTCATGTCCTCATTACAGAGGTGAAGGTGTGGAGGGGTCATGTCCTCATTACAGAGGTGAAGGTGTGGAGGGGTCATGTTCTCATTACAGAGGTGAAGGTGTGGAGGGGTCATGTCCTCATTACAGGGGTGATGGTGTGGAGGGGTCATGTCCTCATTACAAAGGTGAAGGTGTGGAGGGGTCATGTCCTCATTACAGAGGTGAAGGTGTGGAGGGGTCATGTCCTCATTACAGAGGTGAAGGTGTGGAGGGGTCATGTCCTCATGACAGGGGTGAAGGTGTGGAGGGGTCATGTCCTCATTACAGGGGTGAAGGTGTGGAGGGGTCATGTCCTCATTACAGAGGTGAAGGTGTGCAGGGGTCATGTCCTCATTACAGGGGTGATGGTGTGGAGGGGTCATGTCCTCATTACAGAGGTGAAGGTGTGGAGGGGTCATGTCCTCATTACAGGGGTGATGGTGTGGAGGGGTCATGTCCTCATTACAGGGGTGAAGGTGTGGAGGGGTCATGTCCTCATTACAGAGGTGAAGGTGTGCAGGGGTCATGTCCTCATTACAGGGGTGATGGTGTGGAGGGGTCATGTCCTCATTACAGAGGTGAAGGTGTGGAGGGGTCATGTTCTCATTACAGAGGTGAAGGTGTGGAGGGGTCATGTCCTCATTACAGGGGTGATGGTGTGCAGGGGTCATGTTCTCATTACAGAGGTGAAGGTGTGGAGGGGTCATGTCCTCATTACAGAGGTGAAGGTGTGGAGGGGTCATATCCTCATTACAGAGGTGAAGGTGTGGAGGGGTCATGTCCTCATTACAGAGGTGAAGGTGTGGAGGGGTCATGTTCTCATTACAGAGGTGAAGGTGTGGAGGGGTCATGTCCTCATTACAGGGGTGATGGTGTGGAGGGGTCATGTCCTCATTACAAAGGTGAAGGTGTGGAGGGGTCATGTCCTCATTACAGAGGTGAAGGTGTGGAGGGGTCATGTCCTCATTACAGGGGTGATGGTGTGGAGGGGTCATGTCCTCATTACAGAGGTGAAGGTGTGGAGGGGTCATGTCCTCATTACAGAGGTGAAGGTGTGGAGGGGTCATGTCCTCATTACAGGGGTGAAGGTGTGGTGGGGTCATCTCCTCATGACAGGGGTGAAGGTGTGGAGGGGTCATGTCCTCATTACAGAGGTGAAGGTGTGGAGGGGTCATGTCCTCATTACAGAGGTGATGGTGTGGAGGGGTCATGTCCTCATTACAGAGGTGAAGGTGTGGTGGGGTCATGTTCTCATTACAGAGGTGAAGGTGTGGAGGGGTCATGTTCTCATTACAGAGGTGAAGGTGTGGAGGGGTCATGTCCTCATTACAGAGGTGAAGGTGTGGAGGGGTCATGTTCTCATTACAGAGGTGAAGGTGTGGAGGGGTCATGTCCTCATTACAGGGGTGATGGTGTGCAGGGGTCATGTCCTCATTACAGAGGTGAAGGTGTGGAGGGGTCATGTCCTCATTACAGAGGTGAAGGTGTGGAGGGGTCATGTTCTCATTACAGAGGTGAAGGTGTGGAGGGGTCATGTCCTCATTACAGGGGTGATGGTGTGGAGGGGTCATGTCCTCATTACAGAGGTGAAGGTGTGGAGGGGTCATGTTCTCATTACAGAGGTGAAGGTGTGGAGGGGTCATGTCCTCATTACAGGGGTGATGGTGTGGAGGGGTCATGTCCTCATTACAGAGGTGAAGGTGTGGAGGGGTCATGTCCTCATTACAGAGGTGAAGGTGTGGAGGGGTCATGTCCTCATTACAGGGGTGATGGTGTGGAGGGGTCATGTCCTCATTACAGAGGTGAAGGTGTGGAGGGGTCATGTCCTCATTACAGAGGTGAAGGTGTGGAGGGGTCATGTCCTCATTACAGGGGTGAAGGTGTGGTGGGGTCATCTCCTCATGACAGGGGTGAAGGTGTGGAGGGGTCATGTCCTCATTACAGAGGTGAAGGTGTGGAGGGGTCATGTTCTCATTACAGAGGTGAAGGTGTGGAGGGGTCATGTTCTCATTACAGAGGTGAAGGTGTGGAGGGGTCATGTCCTCATTACAGAGGTGAAGGTATGGAGGGGTCATGTCCTCATTACAGAGGTGAAGGTGTGGAGGGGTCATGTCCTCATTACAGGGGTGAAGGTGTGCAGGGGTCATGTCCTCATTACAAAGGTGAAGGTGTGGAGGGGTCATGTCCTCATTACAGAGGTGAAGGTGTGGAGGGGTCATGTCCTCATTACAGGGGTGAAGGTGTGCAGGGGTCATGTCCTCATTACAGAGGTGAAGGTGTGGAGGGGTCATGTCCTCACTACAGAGGTGAAGGTGTGGAGGGGTCATGTCCTCATTACAGGGGTGAAGGTGTGGAGGGGTCATGTCCTCATGACAGGGGTGAAGGTGTGGAGGGGTCATGTCCTCATTACAGAGGTGAAGGTGTGGAGGGGTCATGTCCTCATTACAGAGGTGAAGGTGTGCAGGGGTCATGTCCTCATTACAGGGGTGAAGGTGTGGAGGGGTCATGTCCTCATTACAGAGGTGAAGGTGTGGAGGGGTCATGTCCTCATTACAGGGGTGAAGGTGTGGAGGGGTCATGTCCTCATGATAGGTGTGAAGGTGTGGAGGGGTCATGTCCTCATGACAGAGGTGAAGGTATGGAGGGGTCATGTCCTCATTACAGGGGTGAAGGTGTGGTGGGGTCATGTCCTCATGACAGGGGTGAAGGTGTGGAGGGGTCATGTCCTCATTACAGGGGTGAAGGTGTGGAGGGGTCATGTCCTCATTACAGAGGTGAAGGTTTGGTGGGGTCATGTCCTCATTACAGAGGTGAAGGTGTGGAGGGGTCATGTCCTCATTACAGAGGTGAAGGTGTGGAGGGGTCATGTCCTCATTACAGGGGTGAAGGTGTGCAGGGGTCATGTCCTCATTACAGGGGTGAAGGTGTGCAGGGGTCATGTCCTCATGACAGGGGTGAAGGTGTGGAGGGGTCATGTCCTCATTACAGAGGTGAAGGTATGGAGGGGTCATGTCCTCATTACAGGGGTGATGGTGTGCAGGGGTCATGTCCTCATTACAGAGGTGAAGGTGTGGTGGGGTCATGTCCTCATTACAGAGGTGAAGGTGTGGAGGGGTCATGTCCTCATTACAGAGGTGAAGGTGTGTTGGGTCATGTCCTCATTACAGGGGTGATGGTGTGCAGGGGTCATGTCCTCATTACAGAGGTGAAGGTGTGGAGGGGTCATGTCCTCATTACAGGGGTGATGGTGTGCAGGGGTCATGTCCTCATTACAGAGGTGAAGGTGTGGTGGGGTCATGTCCTCATTACAGAGGTGAAGGTGTGGAGGGGTCATGTTCTCATTACAGGGGTGAAGGTATGGAGGGGTCATGTCCTCATTACAGGGGTGATGGTGTGCAGAAGTCAGTGTCTCCAAGCCATTGTGAACAGGGCTTTCCCAGGTCCTAGGGTCACAGAGGTCTTGGCTCTGCCTCAACTCCCAAGGCAGTTGGGTGCTGAGGCCATGCACCCCTGGTGTCGGCTCAATGTGTTAAGACCAGCAGGGCTGCAGGGCTGCAGGGCTGCGGCAGAAGGAACTGGGCAGTCCACTCTGATGCACAGGCCAGCCTGGTGTACAGCTATGTCCAGGAAGGCCAGGAGAGCCAAGTAGTATGGATAGTGCATGTCTTGTGGGCTCTCCGTCAACACAGAGAGAGAGTGTGTGGTCAGTGATCATTGTATATTCTCAGCAGCCATGGTGGGAGCAGCACAAAGGAGCAGGTGGGTCGAATTGAGTTTTGGCCAGCCGCTCAGAGTGGAGGGGACCACAGTCGTGGCTCTCATTGCTCCACAGGCTGTAAAGCCACAGGGCCGTGAGCTGCCCCTCCCCAGGTGCCTGTGAGCACTGCGGGCCCAACCCTAACCCACACTTGATGGGGCACACAGGTGGCTCTGGGGGGGGGGTCCCAGCCTGCAGCTCCCCAAGGAAGCAAGGCGAGCTGAGGTAGTCTTTTCCCGTGTGTGGCCTTTATCTAGTGTCCTGTGAAATTGCAATGAGGCTTAATAATGCTCTACTCTAGTGACCTCCAGCACCAAAAGGTACACAAGTTTAACATAAAAGCATGTGGGGAAATATTCTATAACCACACCCATCGTGGCAGGAAATAGCTTGAGCCTCTGTTCAGTGACTAATGGGTTAGTTCATGCCAGAGCATCTGCTGTAAAAGCTACCTTCTGATCTCAGTGGCAAATTAGAAGTAATAATGCTCTTCCCTGCCTGATGTTCTAAATTATGTTTGAAAAGTTCAGTGTGCTCCTCTGAAGAAAAGTACGGCATAAAACCAGTGTAGCACTGTGATTGCTCTGGGCCAGCCCTGCTGGACTGCACTGAAAAGCGGCTCAGAAGCTGGTCCCTCATACCTTCCAGGTATGAGGGAAGTTCTAAAGGAATGTGAAAGCTTTCCCACCCCACTGGGACACCCATGAGAAAGCCCAGATGAGGAAGCAGAAAAGGGCTTGGGGTACAGGGTTCAAGAAGCAGAGAACCTTCCTACCAACTGTGAGGGCTTAGGTTCAAGTTCTAGTCCTACCAAAAAAGAGACACAGAGGCAGGCAGGCAGGCAGGGCACAAAAACCACTGATACCCGTTCTGTCGGGCACGACTGACTTCAAAGATGGAAAATTTAAGCCATTCCGTGGAATGTTTAAATAGAACAGAGCAAGACAGCGCGGGAGCCTGGGAGAGACTGGTGCATGGGGAGCCAGAATCACTGGAAGCCTCAGAAGCCTGTGGGCAGGGCCTTTGCAGAGGATGGTCACTGCAGACTGACTCGCTGACACCCCACACAGGGCTGAAGGTGGCTACTGCAGGGTGACTGCCACTGGACACGTATCTAGCATGTGAAAGACCCTGGGCTCAATCTCTAGTACCGAAAAGAAACACCCAATGAGAATAAAATACTTAGGAATAAACGTATCTAAGGCAAAGAAGCATGACGTATAGGCTCGTAGTTGGAAGACAATGAGATTTGGCTGTGAGAAATGGAGACATAGCACATAGACACCATGTTTATTCTCCAGGCTCCCAGAGCTATCCCCATAGTCACCCAAAACCCTAATGGTGTGTTCTTTGGGAAACAGGAAAAGCCATTCTGAATTCACATGGGCTCTTAAGGGACCAACTTAACAAAGCAGTCTTACTGAAGAGCAAAACTGGAGTCTTTCGCTCCCTCATGTCAAAGCTTAGCCCAGGGCTGTGGTGATCAGAACAGCATGTCCCTTTGTGGGACAACAGAGGCAAGCTCCTGAGAGAAGCTCTCAGGGTGTGGGCTATCCACAGGTGGCCTTTGCACTGTCTAATGCTGGGGAGACAGTATCCACAAGAAATAATGGATTTCACCTTTGCTTCACAGATTAGGCAATGGCTTCTTGAAAGTAAAAAGGTACATTAAAATTAACATTTTAACTCTACGCATGACAGGACATTGTCAGCATAGTGAAAAATCATGAAGTGGTAGAAAATACAAATCCATTTGAATGGTTGACACATAGAATCTAAGAAACACAATTCAACAACAAAACTAATAGCGTAACAGTGGGCCAAGGTCTGAATAGATATTTTCTTACCAACATCCAATATACATGGAAAATACTCAACATCTCACAGCATTAGTGTATTTTAAAGATACTGATTTACACACGTAAGAATAGTCTTTATGAAACAAAAACATACAGAAAACAGCTAGTGTTGACAAGGATAAAGAGGAATCAAAACACATGGCTGTTTCCATGTAAAGGTGTATCATTATGGAATACAAGTTGGCTATTCTATGAAAAAAATTATGACCAAAATGATATCTGATCTAGCCATACCACTTCTAGTTCCATCCTCAAAGGCAGTAAAATCAGAGATTCAGTAAAATAACTGTAGCCCCATGTCCAAAGCAAGGAGAGAAAGCCTGCAGAGATCTGCAGAAAGACACATTATATTCAGACTAATTAAAGGCAAAGGGAAAATCTTGACAACAGCCAGCCAGAAGGCCCTCATCAAAGGCAAGCTACTATGGTAAAACTGCCCGTCCAGCTGAAGAGAAATGAACATACTCTAGATAAACAGAAGACAGCCCTGTCCTGTAGGACAGGCCCCAGGGAGAAGGAGCCCCGAGTGAAAAGACAGCAAGCCAGGCACTGGAGGGACCGTTGTCTTCCTGATGTGTGCAAACTGCCGATGGGAAACCAACACCCCCGTGCCTTTTTACCAGCTCTCTTTCCATTGCTGTGGGAATCAAGAAGACAAATGCATAAAAGGCCATTATAAATCTGCTGCTTGGCATTCAGTGTGTTAAATGATGAACGTTGAAAACAGAAAAGGAGAACTGGAGCTGTGTGGGAACGGAGTTCCTAATGCTGTTGAAGTGAAGTCTCATGATATGAAAGAGAAATCGAAACAGTTCACTACAAAACAACCACCCAAACACAAAGGAGGAAGCAAGAGCATTTGTTATATTATTAGTATAAAGGGAATTTATTCATGCAGATGGTTGAAATCACCAAGAAAAGAAGCCTTTGTAAATCTCTATGCACAAAAACAGCCTAAAATTGCACCATGAATCAAGTATTGGGACAAGAAGGAGCGAGTAGATTGGTCTGTGGTAACTGCTTTCGATACTAGAGGAACACCTGGACCAGAGCCGGCAGAGAGCCCTAATGATACACCTTTACACAGACCCGCGCAGAGTCCTTGTGTGCTACGGCTGGCGTGGACTCTGCTTTCCAGGGTCATCAACTCCTCCTGGATTGTCCGCATGCCCAGCAAAACACTACTCCATGCACACTGGAGACTAAACCACACAGAAACAGAGCTAGAAATCAGTAAGAGGAAGACAGAAATTCACAATGATGTAGAAATCAACACGGAAGCAGGAGGAACACTGGAAACTTGACCAATAAGAGAACAAATCACAAGGAACACTGGACAATACTTAGAAATGGATGGAAATGGAATACAACATATCAAAACATAGGCTGTTTCAAAGACTATGCTCAGAGGAGGGGTAACCTACAATAAAAGGGAAGAAAGATCACAAAGAAGTAATCTAACTTTATATCCCTATGGAATTAAAAGAAGAATAAAACTAGCAGAAGGAACCTGGAAAGAAAGGAAGGAAGGAAGGAAGGAAAAAAAGAAAGAAAGAAAGAAAGAAAGAAAGAAAGAAAGAAAGAAAGAAAGAAAGAAAGAAAGAAAGAAAGTCAGGTACCAGTGGCTCTGTAATTATAACTATTCGGGAGTTTGAGATCTGGAGATCGCAGTTCAAAGCCAGCCTGGGCAGGAAAGTCTGTGAGACTCCTATCTCCAATGATCCACCAGAAAACTGGAAGTAGAGCTATGGCCCAGTGTGATAGAGTGCTAACCTTGAGAGGAAAAAAGCTCAGGGACTGTGTCCAGGCCATGAACTCAAACCCCACAACCAACAACAACGGCAACAAAAGCAGAGACATTTAAAAAAAATACATGAACAGGGCTGGGAGTTTGGCCTAGTGGTTAAAGTGCTTGCCTAGCATGCATGAAGACCCAGGTTCGATTCCTCGGTACCACATACATAGAAAAAAGCCGGAAGTGGTGCTGAGGCTCAAGTGGTAGAGCTCTAGCCTTGAGAAAGTCCAAGGACAGTGCTCAGGCCCTGAGCTCAAGCCCAGGACTGGCAAAAAATAAAATAATAAATAAATAAATACATGAACAATAGAGCACCAAGGAAAGCTCAGGTTGACCCTTCGGATAGATTAAAATACTGAAAACTCTTTAAATATATTGACAAGGGGAAAAAAGAGAAAAACTAAACTCCTAAAGTCAGAAATCAATGTCAAGTCGTTAGTACATATCATACAGAAATAAAATAGATATGAAAGCCATGTTATGAATAGTCTCTAGATAACTCAGATTAAATGGCATAAATGCATACCAAAAAAAACATCAGAATTACTGGAAAGCACAGGAAGTAGTGAGAAGATATAACAGAAAGTGGAGCCAAGTGGGTAGCCACTCTGTCTCCATCTTCCCAGGGCAGAAAACAGGGAGCAGGCAGCTCCACTGGTGAACTACCTGACACACCAAGAGGAAAGCCGAGTCCTCAGGCTTTTCCAAGAAAGCAGAGCAGACAGGAGCCCTTTCTATCACATTCTGGGAAGCCAGCGTCACCACTGTACTAAAGTCAGAAAGTGGATTGCAAACGTACTCTGCAATCCTCGGTGAAGTATTAGCAGCCCTAACCCAGTGGTACAACAACAGGGTTGGACTTGTGGGATTTCTCCAGCAGTGCAGAGAGAGCAGGAACAACTGTGCAGTCGATGCCACACTAGAAGGTGAAACAGAACACCTGAACTGATGGAGAACAAAAATGCCACGCCTTTCTCAGAAAATCAGACCAAGAAGGAAAGCCTCCTCATCGGGCTGAAGGGTGTTGATGTGAGAATCAGAGCTGAGTTCTCCACACCACAAGTGTCATGTGTCCAAGCTGCAGATCAGAGGTCACTGTGTGTAAAGAAAAAGCTACAGCAAGCAAAGAGACATGGCCAAGTCCTTGTCAAGGCTCGAGGCCACCATCCCCTGAGCAGAAATGGGAGATCAGGATGTAAAAGGTGGTGTGCACTGACAAGCAAGCACCACAGGCCCGATGTCTCATATCCTGCTCAGACGCATCAGGAGAAAGGCCATTTCTAGACAACAGTCTAGACCGGGAGCCTGGTCACATGTGGCTGACCTCACACAGGCTGGGCTTCCTGAGGACCTCGAGGCAGACAAACAGGGCAGAGACCAGTCCCAGTGGGTGGCACCATGGGCTTCCTGCAGGAGCCTCCCCTGCCACGTGCTGACTGTTCCCTGGGGATATTTGTGCACACAGAGTCTGTGCAGAGGCAGGGCTCTGAGGAGTTGCCCAAGCCAGACCTGAAGGTGACCACTGACACTGCATGGAGAAAGCAGTACCCGTTTCTGTGAGATGCACTGTGTATTCTTGGTGTTTATTTGAAAGGGAGGCCAGGAGCCAGCGCTTTAGAATAAAAGGACTCCATGTATAGGAAGATATAAAATCACTATGCCCACCAGAGTGGGGGGAGACCCATCCTTTGTGATTCTTTCTCCCACATTCAGCAAACTGCAGAGACCATGAGTTCAAATCCACCTCCCTTGTAAAACCCACCAACAACTGGCTTTGTACATGAGATAACAAGAGCTGACTGCTACAAGCTTTTAGATTGTGAAAACTAAGTGATACCTGTGGAGGTAGAACCTTGGTGTCTGGCTGGTGGCTGCTAGAATTTGCAGCAGCCACCATCTGAATCCAGTCACTGCCTGGTGGGTTCACTGGTAGAGGCTGGGGGGAGGGGTGGGGAACTCTTCTTCCCTGGAGGCCGGGTGCAGAGGTGGATGGAGCCACTCTTCATGGGTTCACTATGGAAGTGCATTATGTTTTCTAGGAGCAGGAAATTAAAGTCATCCAGTATTTTCAAAATCCATTAAGGTAATTGCCCTATGGACTGCCTGTTGGAGCCTTTGGGGAATTCTTTGTCAGGATCCATTCTTGATGATGTAGCCCTCCCTGCCACCCTCCCCACCGCCCTCCCACCACCCTCCTGCACACGTTTGCTCTTGCTCTTGGCTTGCACCACTGCCTCCTGCCTTGAGGATATTGAGGGAGATGGGAGTGTATGCACGTGTAGAGAGAATTCCCCTGCCCTGGCCCCAGCCAGCAGGAGGAGAAGGGTTCCTCACCACCCCCGCCCCTCCCTGAGTTCCTGAGGCTGCTGCCTTAACTGAATGTTCACCTGGGGACATTCGAGATGGAACCTGCTGTCCCTTCTGGCTGTTTCCTGCCATTTCTCCAGTAACTTCTGAACCTTCTGTCAAGAAGCACGGTCCACTTCCTTCTGCATCTCCATGCTCCGCCGAATCAGACGTGAGACCCAGCAGACAGCCACAGGCCTGCTCAACGTCGCTTCACTCTGATGTCTCCTAAGCAATCCTTTACTTTCTCCAACTCACAGCAAGGATGAGAAAGGTTGCTGAGTGAGCATAAGGGGTTATCGCTTGCGCATTACTCTCATTTGCTTCAAACACATTTTGATATTTTACTTTGATATTTTGTCTTCCTCTGCACATGCCCAGCACACTGAATTACCAGTGACCTTTCTTCCCTGTGCCCCGCATGCATCCGTCAGCAGAATGGCAGCACTGTGTGTCTGGTCTCTGGCTCTGTGCGAGGCCAGACTCAAATGCCAAGCTCTCAGGGGGACTCTGAGTCCTGGCTGGGTTGCAGGAGGGCCCTCTTGTCACCACCTGCAGAGCAACACACCAACTTGTAAGACGAAGCCCTGTGGCTATATAGCCGGTCCCTGTAAAATCACACCTTTTAGCTGTGTGGGCACATGGACAAGAGGAGTGCAGTGGACAAGAAGAGTGCAGTGGAAGATGGGGCATGAGCCTGCCCACTCGTGAGTGCTTCCATATGTCCCACACGAAAGTTTCTGGTTACTCTCCTCCCCATCAAAACATGATCTGAACTCTACATGCTGATCCTAGCAACTGGATGGTGAGCTGCTCTGAGTGTGTGTGTGAGAGAGAGAGAGAGAGAGAGAGAGAGAGAGAGAGAGAGAGAGAGAGAGAGAGAGAGAGACAGAGAGACAGAGAGACAGAGAGAGAGAGAGAGAGACAGAGACAGAGAGAGAGAGAGAGAGACAGAGAGAGAGAGAGAGAGAGAGAGAGAGAGAGAGAGAGAGAGAGAGAGAGAGAGAGAGAGAGAGAGACCGAGAGACCAAGAGACCCATGGTAAACTCTGCTCAGGCTGTGTGAGTGTGTGTGTGTGTGTGTGTGTGTGTGTGTGTGTGTGCGTGCGTGTGTGTGTGTGTGTGTGTGTGACCCGTGGTGAGCTCTGCACTGGCTGTGTGGGTGTAGTAAGTAGGTTTTGCCCAGTCACCTGTGGGATTATGGCAAGTTCTTTTCAGAAAGATTTAAAACATAGATGAATTAGCCTTTTCTCTGGAACTCAGTGGCTCATCTCTAGCATTCCAAATTTAGTGATTCCCTGACTTTGTAGTGCCGGGCCAGGGAGTGCAATTATTCATGCTTATGGCCGACTTTGGTTCTTTATTTCAATTAACAGAATTAATTTTCTCAGTCCCATTTTTAATTTTCAGAGCTGCTGCTCAAAAAATGTGATAAACACAGGCATCATAATTTTACTTTACATTATAAGACCTAGCATAAACCCTGAGCCATACTTAATTCTATAAATTACAGCTTACAATGTCTGGTGGGTTCTGTCTTTCGAGGCAGCCTCATAAGGTACCCAGCTAACAGTAAACAACATTAACAAAGAAAGGGGAACACTGAGGTTTTTCACCATTAAATATTTAGCATGGACAATGTATAACAGGAATTTAGAATATTTCGTATTTTCTAAAATGCAATTCATGTTAAAGATAGATCTATTGAAAGCGTAGGAGTGTTGAGCTTTAAAGTGTGTTGTTGTTGTTGTTTTTTACTACTATGATGAACACAACCAAGCTAGATGAGGAACTTTAATGTCCCACAGAGATACTCCACTGTCCAGCACGTGGGGCAGAGGGAGCTGGGTTCCGGGTCCCTCGTCCGAGCCGTTCCCAGCTCTGCCCCGAGAATAAGACCGGCCCTGTCAGGCCCCTCTGGCCAGCCCTGTCAGTGGCTCCTCATCAGCTGTCAACCTGCAGGAGCAGGCTTCCCTTCTCTCCCCGTCCAGCCTGAAGAGGCCAGCGTGTCGCCCATGTTCACCATCATCTGGACCTGAAGCGCGATGGATCCGCCATGGGCCCCACGGGACGGTCGGGAGCCTGCCTCTGCCTCATTAATTAAGTACGAGGTGGCCATGCAGGGGAAGGAGCTCTGCTCCTCTCCGCACCTCAGCAGGAGTTGTGTGCTGTCTGAGCGTCGTGGAGCTTTTCTGAAGTTAGGACAAGCCCTCGCCCTTGCTCAGGTGGACGTGTGGACGGCCTTGACTGGGTAACGGGTTGGAGGAGTCTTGTCTCTGCTCCGAGGGCAGCCCCTCCCGGGCTCTTCCTGAACTGCAGGCAGTGGCGCGGATGAGAAAGATGCCCTTTTACACTTGGGTGTGAGCATTGTCTACTTAGCATACCCTGGCATACTCCGGTACTTGTGGCATATGTGTTCTGACGTAACCTAATCATGAGCTTATTGTATCAATTGTCTATACCTGTTTTATTCAAGCTTCATGAAAGTGCCAGTGAGCCAGGATTAATCTTGCTGCCTTTGCAGCCACTGGTGAGTCCTTTCACTCCTGAGGCTTTAATATGGACAGGAGCTCAGGGCGGCCTCTGTGGTCCACTCTCCCAAATGCTGGTGAGGTCAGAGTGATGACCCAGAGTGTGAGCAGAGGCACTGGGAAGCTCGCTGACCACCCCACCGCAGCATCGTTTCTGGATGCAGGGCGGATGCTGCATTTGCATGTGCTGTAGGCTGTGCCGGTCCCCCATCCACGCACACATGGCTGATTGCGCCCCGTCTTTCCCTGAGGAGTCCTGGAGTGCTGTGGCCTCTCCCTACTGACACCTCCTCCCCCTCCATTCTCAGTGTAAAACTCTCTCCTCAGAGACCCACAGCCCAGGCCTCCTCATCTGTGCACGCTTGGAATGCAACCAGGTGTCTGTGCAGGTTCACTGAGCCATCTGTGTCCAGGTCCTTGTGGCATCTCTTCCCTGTCTTACCGGTTCTTTGTAGGTTTTGAAGAATGGTTATAGAGAACTTGAACTTGGTGTAAAGAAATTAGAGGGGAAAGCAAGAGGAGAAACTTTAACAGATGTACCTTGGACGCCCAGAGAAGCTGCATGTGTGCACACACGTGTGTGTGCAGCCCAGAGCAGGCATGTGTGCACACACGTGTGTGTGCAGCCCAGAGCAGGCATGTGTGCACACACGTGTGTGTGCAGCCCAGAGCTGGCAATATGCACTTGTTCCGACCTTCCAGCCCTGCCTTTCAACTACAGTCTGTGTGTTCTTGTCGCTTGGTGCTGGGGAAAAGCCAGGTGATTCAGATAGTCCATGTGTCTGGCATAGAGCATCCCAGGCATGAGAGGAGGCGTCCCTGCCATCCGTGCATGAGAGGAAGTGTCCTGCCGTCCATACATGAGGGGAGATGTCCCTGCCGTCCATATTTGAGGGGAGATGTCCCTGCCATCCATACTTGAGGGGAGATGTCCCTGCTGTCCATACATGAGGGGAGATGTCCCTGCCGTCCATACTTGAGTGGAGATGTCCCTGCCATCCATACATGAGGGGAGATGTCCCTGCCGTCCATACATGAGGGGAGATGTCCCTGCCGTCCATACATGAGGGGAGATGTCCCTGCCGTCCATACTTGAGTGGAGATGTCCCTGCCGTCCATACATGAGGGGAGATGTCCCTGCCGTCCATACATGAGGGGAGATGTCCCTGGCTGTCCATACATGATGGGAGATGTCCCTGCTGTCCATACATGAGGGGAGATGTCCCTGCTGTCCATACATGAGGGGAGATGTCCCTGCCTGTCCATACATGAGGGGAGATGTCCCTGGCTGTCCATACATGAGGGGAGATGTCCCTGCCGTCCATACATGATGGGAGATGTCCCTGCCGTCCATACATGAGGGGAGATGTCCCTGCTGTCCATACATGAGGGGAGATGTCCCTGGCTGTCCATACATGATGGGAGATGTCCCTGCCGTCCATACACGAGGGGAGGTGTCCCTCTCATCCATACATGAGAGGAGGTGTCCCTTTCATCTGTGCATGAGAGGAGGTGTCCTTGTTGTCTGTGCATGAGGGGATGTGGCCCTGCCATCCATGCTGGATGGTTTCTGGGAAGGCAGGTTTCTCATCCAAGTGTTGCTTCATGTGTTTGGGTCTCAGTATGACAACCTGATGGACTTGAGAGAGGCCATGACCTTCCATTGGCTCTGGGAAGACATTCCCCGTCTCCTAACATGGGGAAATACAGGAAATGCATGTTTCAGTAAATCCTAGTAACTACAGGGCAAACCAAATATGGAATAAAATTGATTCCTGTGTGATAGCTTTAGGCAAAACAAAATTATCAGTGGAAGACAGAAAAGAAAATCACAATGAATGTAAATGGGTGTTTATACGTGTTCTGCGGAGCTTGTAATCTGCTGTGTCACACACACAGAGAAGTAATGCACTGGGTATCAGAGGGATTGTCATACCCTTGTGGGGAGCAGAGGCAAAGGTGCTGCAGTGGAACACAAGGAAAGGAATCTGCATTTTGTGGAACCAGCTTGACCTTACGTGAGAGCCATGCGGCGGGGCTTCTGCATTGAGTCGTTTGCGTTGCTGTGAAGGGTGAGGGAATGTGCTGTGGGATGGCATCTGGGGCTAAGGTCGCACTGTGACGCTGTCTTCCGTGCTCCTAGGCAGAGTCCAGGTGCTGGGAGAGGGGCCTAGGACACGCCCAGGGGTAGGTGGCGGGGCTCCCGGGGCCTGCAGCCTGCCCTGTATGTAGACTCAAGGGCACTCTGCTGCTTCTGATGCTTAGTGGCTGCCATCTTGAAGTTCTTGGACCTGGGTTGTTTGCCTGGAGGGGAGATGAAGATGTCAGTGACACCATGCATACCAGACAAGGTCCTGTGAGGTGACCAGGAAGGAGCAGAGTAAGGGACACAAAGACTTGATATGTGGACTTGGGGGGTCTGCTGACAGGAGGAAGAACCCACCCACCGCAGTCCAGGAGGAGGGAGGTTGTTGTGAAGAGTGCAGGGATTCCTGCTTGCTTGTTCCAAAAGGATGTCTTAGGATACAATTAAACAAGCTTCAAACAATTAGGAAAAATCAGTTCAGGGCAAAAGGAAAGCACCATGGCTCCCAGAGCCTGGCTGCTTCCGGGCTGGGCCTTTGTGTGTTTTCTCCTGTGTCACGCTGGTACCACTGCAGAGTCTGAGATGTAGGAGCCCACAGCAGGAATTGACAGAATGAATTAGAACCTCCACTCCCATGGGCGGGCAGCATCTCCTGGAGGAGAAAACTCCTTCATCACAAGATTTAGAATCCTTACAGGGGATTGCTTAGATTATGTAAACGGGAGGAGAAGGAAGGAAGCCTGATGCTTCTGCTCATCACATGACAGCAAGATCAGCCTCTCCTGTGGGGCCTCGGGACACTGGACCCCAGGCAGCCATGGCACCCCCCAGGTACCCTGTGGGCCCTAGGTAGCCATGGTACCCCCAGGATCCCCTATGGACCCCAGAAGCCATGGCAACCCCCAGATGTCCCATGGGCCCCAGGCAGCCATGGCAACCCCCAGATACCCCATGGACCCCAGAAGCCACAGCAACCCCCCAGAATCCCCTATGGGCCCTTGGAACAAACTGCCATGCTGCCAGTGTAATTGTTTTCAGTAGCCTGGGGATTCAATGAATGTGGATACCTTTATTTGTATCAACTAGATTGAAAAGGGAATGAACTCTGCAGTCTGAGATACTTGGTGGCTCTTGGAAGGAGAAACAGGAAGAAGGGGAGGGAGCAAGTTGAAAGGGAGAGAGAGAGGTCTAGAGGATAAACAGCAAGGAGGGGAAAGATACCCAAATGCAGAGGCCAGAGGGACATGGAGACAGGGGCCAGCTCCTATGTCCTCTTGTCTTCAAGGACATGTGTTATGGTATTTTCCTGTTGGCCACACACACAGCATCTATTGCTGTAATGCTTCCTGCTGGCCTTCCTGGCACCCAAAGTATGCAGTGCCTGGTCCTGGTCCTGGCCAGAATGTGTACCTCGAGGACCGTGTCACCTGTACCCAGGAAGAGAGGTCACCACCACTCCCAGTGTCTCTGAGGTTCTGCGTTCATGGTGACCCTGACTCCCCCGCCTTGGACACCACCCACTTGCACAGGTCCCTTGGTACTGAACATGGCATTGCCTGGGGTTGTTCCCAGCTGGAAAGCCCAGGGATTCAAAGAGACTGTGCAGAGATCAGCAGGGGGTGTCAGGCTCCAGTCACGTTGCTGGGCCACCCTCAGCCCAACTTCTGAGGCCGCAGGAGACTAACTCACATTCTCAGGGCTTTCCCTGGACGCCTGGCAACAGGAATGGCGTCATCTCCTCAAGGGGCTGGCAAGCGGGCCAAGGAGGAGCATCTGCGTTAGTTTGTTAAATAGGGATGACAAAGCAAACACGCACGCACGCACGCACACACAGGCATGCACACATGCACGCACGCACACAGGCACACACAGGCATGCACACAACGTTTACCTAACCGGATTTCCTATCCTAAACTCTCTAAAACCACAGGTTTCATCAACGTGGGCACTATACTTCTTTATGTTCTTGAATATACTTATTCAAGAAATAAGAATCCACAGCTCTGATGTGTACCTGTTTAGGAGTAATTCAGAATAAGAATCAAAGAGGTCCTACTTCATAGTACAAGCAAAAATTAACTCAAAACAGATCAGAGCCAAGAAATAAGAGATAGGACAATAAAACTACAGGGAAACAGGTGGAAATCTTCAGGACCTTGGCACACCAATGGTTTCTTAGATGTGACATCAAAAGAACAAACAGCAAAAGGAAAAACAACAGACAAATTAGTTTTGTTATCTTTTGTGCTTCAAAGGAAAAAGTGTACTGGGGTGAGAAGACAGCCACTGAATGGGGAGAAATTCTTGCAAATCATGTATCCAGTGAAGTCTGTTGTCCTATATATATGATGAGTTCATAGAGCTGTACAAAGAAAAAGACATCCCAAATTAAAACCCGAAATTTTAAAACATTTCTCCCCTAAAGAACACATGGAAGCATGCTTTATATTCATTGCTAGGGAAATGCAAAAAAGAAAAAAACTAAATTATTCACTAGGTGGGCTGTTGTAGAAATGAGAGACCCTGAGGTTTTGCTGAGGATGTGGGGCTCCTATGTTGCAGGCAGGAAAATAAAAGGGTGCAGTCACTTTGAAAAACAGTCCTGCAGTTGCTCAAAAAGTGAAACATAGACTTATAGCATGACCAGCAATTTCACTCAGGTCTATGCCCATGAGAAATGAGGACACGTGTCCACACAGAATCTGGAACACATGTCATTAGTCGCCATCTAGCACTGTGGAGAAAGATTCCCTAGGCATCCTGGTAACAGATGCAGGTCACACCTGTCCTCCTGCCTTTAGGCCCCACATGCCCACCATCCCCAGAGCCAGGCTGCAGTGCAGAGGCAGTCAGCAACCTGCCCCCGGGGGAATGCCGCATGTCCAGAGGTGCACACCAAACTCCCGTTTAACTCTACTCCCTGTGCATTGTCCATTCACCAGCATTTCCAGCTGAGCTGCATGTTTAACTCTTTTGGCACTCTTTGTTTTCATAGAGCATTTAGTTTTGTTAGTGCAAACTAATCCAGGATGTTGTAGCCAAACTGTAATGGAGCGTTGTCTCCAGGCCTCACCCCCTGGAACTCTGCAGGCCTCTTGGACAGAGCAGTCTAGCCAGCAGCTCTGCGCATGGTTTGGCCCGGTGTGCTAGCTGAGGTGACGTCTCCAAAAAATCTAAAATGGAGAGGTAGATTCAGCTGAGTTAGGCCAAAATTCGCTCTGTCTGCTCTTCCCCAGTTTTCCAGATCAATGAGCTTGAAAGCTGAGCTGTGGCCCAGCTGTGTGGGGAGGCCTAGGGCCTGGATTGCCATCTTGCTGCCTCCCCAGGTTAGTGTGCCACAGAGTGCCATGGGCACTCACTAGCCCAGCAGGCTACTGGTCCCTGGGGCACCCCAGGGTGGTCCTGGATTTGGCTGGTGTTATGGGTTGCAGAAAGTAGGCATTGCATGTTTTGTGAATCATTTATGGCAGATCTAAAATCAGTGGTAGAACCTGGGGTTTTCACCAGATGGGAGGTCACTTCTTCTAGGTGTGGCCAAGGCTGGGAACATGCTTAGTGGTAGAGTGCTTGCCTAGCATGCAGGAAGCCCTGGGTTTGATTTCTCAGTACCAAATACACAGAAAAAGCTGGAAGTGGTACTGTGGCTCAAGTGGTAGACTGCTAGACTTGAGGAAGCCCATGGACAGTACCCAGGCCCTGAGTTTAAGTCCCAGGACTAGCAAAAAAAAATGGTAAGACATCTGATTTTGTTCAAAGTTTAAAAGTTGAATAATGGGCTTGGAATCTGGCCTAGTGGTAGAGTACTTGCCTAGTATGCATGAAGCCCTGAGTTCAATTCCTCAGTACCACATAAACAGGAAAAAAAAAGACAGAAGTGGCTCAAGTGCCATAAGGCTAGCAAGATTGCTAGGCTTGAGAAAGAGAAGGTCAGGGACAGTGCCCAGATCCTGAGTTGAAGCCCCAGGACTGGCTAAAAAAACAAAAACAAAAACCAAAAAACTTGAATGGTATATGCGAGGGCTGAACTTTACTGTTGCATGAACCTGTGCAGAGTGCATTTGACACACTTTTAGGAAAAGGCTGCAGTTAATGTCAGCTTGGGAACTATTTACACTGTCATTCCTACTCGGCTCTGCTATTAAGGTGGGAAACAGCCAAACAGTATGTAAGTGAACCAGCAAAACTGGCCACCAGTAAGATTTTCTTTAAAGATAACAAGTAGCATTCCACATTTGGCCCGGAGGGTGTCAGCACCCCTGACATGAAGGCTTTATGGTATAGAGTTCATCTTTATTGTTGCATTATAAATATACTGTAATAGGGGGCAGAAATGTAACATATCATTAAATATTTCCTGCCCAACAAAGTGGAAGAAAAGTATTCTTGGATAGCTTCAAGTTTTCATTTTAATACATTCAAATAACAAAAAAAATCCTAAGGGGAAATTTTAATTCAGGGTCAGCTGTGTATATACTTTATGGGTGAACAAGCAACAGCATTGCTTAGTTATTAGAAATGATAACCCTAATAAAACCTTACACCCCCTTGATTCTTCCCTCAACCTATCATGAAATATGGTGGAATTCTTTATTATAAGGACCTGCTGTCCTGTCCATCAGCTACTGTCTAAAACCATCTTTCCTGTTCACAGTACTGCCTGCGGTCAGCCCACGTCAGCTGAGAATGCTGCCAGAGGCACCTGGTTCTCGGCATAGAAAAGACAGAGCACACAGGGAAAGCCCCAGCCTGCTGCCCTGGCAAGCAGTGGGGCAGTCGAGAGTGGCAGGCTCACTGGGTCTTGGGACATCTACTGAGCGGCTGTGCATGGCTGTCCGAGCACTTGCCAAGGACCCAGAGGCCCTGGTCAGGCCGGGTCACAGGAGACATTTCAGAAAGAGAGATACAGCCGATAGAGATACACACAATGGAGGAGATGGTATGCAAGAGCAGACTGGGAGCTCCACGAGCAGAGAGAGCAGGAGAGGGAGCCCAAGATGGGCAGGTTCCAGATGGAGCCAGAGGGCCGCCTGGCACACAAGAGTCACTGCAGAGCAGCTGCTGTGCCAGGAGCCAAGGCAGGGGAGGGAAGAGAAGAGCGGGGTGAGGCCCACAGTGGGGGTGGGGGCAGGCCGGAGTTGAGGTGCCCTGAACAGGGAAGGGCTGCCTTGACACTGCCTCAGATGTAAGGGGGTGCTTTGATCGTGTAACACCAGACCTTGAGGACCAGAAAGTGCAGAGACCAGCCGGTGACCCGGTGACAGTGGCCATTTGCAAGGCTGGGCTGGTTGTGTTGGGCCTTGGCATGCAGGCTTTTATTCCCAGCATGTCCATGTTCAGAAAGATGTATTTACAAGCAGTGCTAGAAGTGCAGCAGGAGCGCCACTTATGAATGCTGAATTTCCAGACGAGCTTCCCACCTCTAGCTTTATATCCCCTCTTAACATTAATTAAAGTGACTAAACAGAACCTCAGAATGAAAATTAATGAGCTTGTAAAATATGGCATATTTGTCAAAATGCCAGATGGAGTCATATGCTGTATTTTTGGCATTATTCCTCCGTTGATTAAGCTAACACAATATTTTTAAATACTCACCACAATTCTTTTCCTTACTTTCTGTAAAAAACCTAAACTGCTTTCTGTGACCCTAGCTAGACAAGTTAGCCATGAGCCTGAGCAGAGGACCAGCCCAGACCCTGGACAGCCTGAGCTGAGAGCACTGGAAAATCTGTTCCTACCACACTTACTGTTTTTCCTTTTGTCCATATTTCCTTGGAAATCTGAGGCATATGGTAGCCAGCTCTTTGTGGATGGAAACGATTATTTACCCATGTGTGTGGGCTCCAGACTCTCTGTGAACTGTAGGAATGGGCAGTTTCCCTCTGTTTGGGCAGGTAAGAACATCAGCACACTGCTCGAACCCTTTTCTCTGTACCCCAGGTGCAAGAAAATACCCAAGAATGCAAGAGGATTCCACCTGGACCACGGCTCTAGAGGTTTCTGCCTGTGGCTCTGCTGCTTCAGGCCCATGGCGGGGGCATGCCCTGGTGAGCAGCAGGCAGGAGAGCCTGGCCTCTTTCCCATGGCGGATGGGAGGCACACTTGAAGCTTAGAAAGCACACTTGATAAGCTCTTGAGGTTATAACATAACTTGAGTTTGACCCACACAGCTCTTGCAGCTTGCTGGCCTTTCCAGCAGCTCCCAGAGCAACCCCTGGCCAGCAAGCGGCACAGCAGTGCTGGGTGCCTCAATAATCACCTTTCTGCCACTCACCACCTGTCTTCTGGGAGCCTCATAAGTGTCTGTAGAGCCCAAGGTGCTCAGCCATCCTGGAAATCGCAGTGAATGGGCAGAAGTTTCTAGAAGCTGCTTGCCCAAGTGCTATGTGCACAGAAGATGCCTGCCCAGGGTCAGGCTGTGCAGGACAAGGGCACTGTGGGGTGGCCCCACGAGGACAGCCAAGTCCACCCCAGGCCCGGGAGCCTCAGGACCAACTCCATGCCTTTATAAAGATGTTTCATTTGCAGATTTTTATTGTGCATAATAGCATATCTCAGGGCTTCACTACTGGATTGCCATACATGTATATAACACACTTGAATCCTATTCATCTCTCACTTGGTGCTGTTGCTGGAACTTGAACTCAGTGCTCTTGTTCAGTGTTTTCACTCATGACCAGTGCTGTACCGCTTAAGTCAGGCCTCCAGACTGCTGGTGTTTTGCTAGTTAATTGGAGATAAGAATCTGATTTGTCTGCCTGGGTGCCTTGCCACAGATCCTCAGATCAGTATTACGAGTATCCAGGATTACAGGACTGTGCCAGAGATTCCTGGTACACCTAGGGTGTCAGACACCTGGGCGGTGGGGAGAGCAGGAGTGGGGAGTGGTCTTAGATCTCTTATTTCTTGCATGGGGGGCTTGGGAAGCTGCCCTCTTCTTGGCCTGGAGGTCTGAGCCACCCTTGTCCTGCTCTTGGACCTTGTCCTGGACATGTGTCCAAGTGCCACTTCTTCTCAGGACTCTAATGGAGCAAGAAGTACCTGGGGCAGGATCACACCCAACAGAGGCACTGCTTCTGGCCTCAGTGTAGGTCTCACTCCACCTTTCTGCAAGCGCCTGGCACCCATGTGTAGATCCAGCTGTGCTCAGAAGTGGCGACTTCAAGGACAGCCTGGTCCCTTGTCTCAGCTGACACCCCTCCTCCTCGCAGGCCAGGAGCGCTGCCACACGGCCTGCCTTTGGCCACACCTCTACTGATTATGTGTATAGAGTGCACATTAATCTTCCTTAGAGGAAAACAGATGGAAATAGACGTGTTGCCTTTAGAAATCACTTTAATCTCTTCGTTCCCCCTTTGTCATCTTCAGAATTAATTTTAGCACCTGACCTTTGTCGTCAGATGTTGTCGTCAGCTGTCTGGTACTGTGGAGATGCACGAACGCTACTTCAGCTCTTCTTTCCATCACAATCACTTTGGGTGAATGGCATTAAATGAATTATTTGGCTTGATATACTCTTGACTTACTGCATCATTCAAGTAGAAATGGGAATTGGTTTGGAAGCTGCCTGCGGCTGAATATTCTTTCTTTGGACTCTCACCATCTTCTTTTGCATCAAGTAGTAGCTGAGCTGCAGGAATGGAGACCATGATTCAGTTGGCAAGCATATTTCTACCCAGAAAGATCTAGTGCAAGACAGGGTATTCTCCCAGGATTTGCCTCCTTAAATATCCTGAAATAACAAGCCCATGTATTATTTCAGGAAGAAATCTCTATCTAGAAGTGTGAGTCCAAAGCTGGGCATCCATTCTGTTTCTCACGGATTTCCCTTCCTGTGCCCGCAGTCCCTGGTTTCTGCCTCAGGCCCGGTGGGAATCGTAGGAGGGTGGGTCCTAGGTGGATGATTGAGCCGTCTAGGTTGGAACTGGGAAAGGGAGGAAAGGCCCTAGGTGGGGGCAGAGTCGGGATTCTGGTGGTTACATTCCACTACGTCCACGTGTGGGGGGCTGTTCCGATGGACACATGGCAGGCTGCCCAGGGCTCACATGAGAGAGATGCTGTCCAGCCAGGTCTCCCCAGTGTCCTGTGTGGAGGAGGTCCAGGGCGGTCACTACAGCTCTTGAATGTCCGGGGAGATGTGAACAAGAGGAAGACACGCAGGCTCAGATCTCTGTGGGTCAGCTTCTACATATCCATCAACTCCTACACACGGGCCCTGCATAGCCCCTCGCCTCCCTCCTCAGCCCTCAGGACTGCTGGAGGGTCAGGATGGTCCATGCCTTTGAGACAGGAGAGCACAGACAGCTCAGGCCAGTGGTGTGGGCGGCCCCAGGTAGAGAAGGCGGCCACACACCCAGGCCCTGCCTCTAAGGTCAGGGATTGAGCCACCCTCTTGTGGTGGGATCTGCTCCATCAGAGGGGTGGCCCTGGGCGCCGAAGGAGTTCGCCTCACTTCTCTGCCAACCTATGTTTCCGTTAGGAAGGGTTTGACCGGCACCTACTTCCTTCCTGATGCTTGTCTTGCATAAGACTTAGCATAGAATCACGGAGGGTGTAAGTAACTATTTCCTGCCTCTGCCCCTTTCCCTTGCTTCTCGAATCTCCTTTGCTATGCTGACTTCCTCACCCCGGCGGCCACCTCCAGGAGCTTGAAGATTTGGGGGCCCCTGCCAGCAGCAGAGCACAGGCAGCAGGAGCTCACCCACGCCGCTCCCCGCGCCTCACCTCCCAGTACACCTGGCACTGCCAGAGTCTCCCAACCTCAAAGAAAGCCAAAAATCTGGGTTCTGTGTGAAGTGCTCTCATTTTTAGATTTTGGCAAGAAATGAAGAAAAATGAAAGAAAACACCTAAATCCAGCCTCAGGTAGAACTGGCTGCCAGCCTACACATTTCCAACCTTTCCTGGCAGAAGAGATGACAGTGAACATGTCCAATCCCCAGGAAGTCCCGCCCACATCTGCTCCTGCCGCCACCTTCATCTGACGCCAAGGTCAAGGCAGAGCCCTTCAGAGCCCCAGCCCTGTGCTCTGTCCAGACGGCCTTCCTCCGCCCCCCGGGCCGCCCAGCACCCACGCGGTCATGAGCAGGCTCAGTTGCTTATCCCACCAAGCTGACTGTCGGGAGAGGCTTGGCCAGGCCTGTGAAGGCCAAGGAGACTCCAAGGTCAGCCGCTCCACCCCTCGTGTACCATGGCCTGTGCGGGCCAGGGTAGGAAGGCCTCACATGAGCTAGGGGAAAGGAAGCAAGGGAGGAAGGCGCTGCCTGAGGAGGGCTCAGAAAGCTTTCTGTGCAGCTGTTGTAGGGCCTCCTGTGGGCTCCGAGGCTACAGGTGTACCAGCCTGGCCTCACCCTTCTGCAGTGCCTGGTGCTCTGCCACTGCCTGTGGAAGAGACTTGTCCTGGGACTGGGTGAGAAAGGGGTCTGAATGTGAGCCTTCAGGGGAGGCCTCCCTGTGTAGAGGGTCGAGGAGCGCCTGCAGCTGCCCCAACCTTCCGCTCCTTGGGTGGGGCACCATCAGGCACCCTTGAGGTGAGAGCCAGAGGCCGCCTGCTCAGAGCCCTGGTCTTCCTCACCCTCCAGAGGTCACACTGGCCTCTTAGGTCTGTCCCTCCACTAAGCAACCTCCCGTGGCCAGGGGAGGACGCACTGGATGAGGTTGGACATGTAAGGAAGACAGTATTCCAGACAGTCGCCATGGGAGAGGAGACGGGGCCCAGCAGTGTTTGCCACTGGGTGGGGAAGCACAGGTGTGTGGATGACAGGCTGTGCCACTCCCATGATGTTACTTCACCCCTGCAGGGGAGACTGAGGCTTCTGTCCGTTCCTGGACTCCAGGAGCCTCTCCCTCGGTGAGCAGCTCTGCTCTTCCTCTCCTTTGGTGGGCAGCTCTGATCTAATCCTCTTCCTCGGTGGGTGGCTCTGGTCTTCAGAGACCCCAGGTTGTATGGCCACCAGAGCCCAGGGAATCTCACATCTGAGAGGTCCAGAGGAAACATTTCAAGGACCATTTGTGTTCCAAGAAAGGGAGGCAGACAGCCAGGAAGATGACCTGGTCGGGCTAGGCACCACTTCCAACGGTAACAGATCTGGTAACAGATGCTCCGGAGCCTCTGTCCCGGGGCACGAGGTCCACGTGCTGGTGAGAGGACCTGAGGGGACGGTAAGGTATCTGAGCCTGGTGTGGCCACAGGGATCCTGGATGCTGGGAAGTAGGTAGACAAATAGGGGTACCTGGGGAGTTAGGGGACACACGCTGACCTCCGTGTCTGCAGGGTTTCCATCCTGGAGGAGGTGGATGGAGCTGCTGGCAGCCATCTGCTTCTTCACAAAGGAGAAAGCACATTGCTGAGAAGGTGCTTCGCCAGCATCTGAGGCCAGTGCATCTGAGTACGAGAGAGTTTAGCTGGGGAAGTTTGCTCACTCAGATAAAATAATTCTTGCTACACTAAAAGCTGCTGCCTGAATGTCCTCCAGCTATTAACGGCATTGACCCATCTCCAAAACCAACTATCCATGCCACCGAGCCCAGCAAAATCAATCTCTTTTCCCAGCAGACAGAGCCCAGCGGGCAGTGCCGCCGCGTTTCTCCTGGAGCGGGACGGCACGAGGAGTCTGTACAGAGGCCCGGGACGACAGGAGCTGGTTTGCCTCTGTGCACCAGGGAGCAGAAGTGGGGCACGGGGCTTGGATACAAATGTGCATGCCATTTTCCTCTCAGTGCCCAGAACAAATGTTTGCCCCCAAGGAAAAATAGGTGGCAGCAGGCCATGCTGGCTTGTCCAGCACTGTGCCCTTGTGTGACCCGGCCCTGCTGGCCGCCCGGCCCTGCTTCTGCCTTGGCGGTTTCAGCCCCCACACAGAGGCCCACCAAAGGGCACAGGGTGAGGTCCAGTGCCAGGAGCTCATGGCCTTTTATGAGACTTCAGTATTTCTTTTCCTCCTCTCTTCTTGACCTTAAAAAGAACTTGGGCTGTTTTCTGAATTGTCAATACCTGTGCATTTATTCCTTCATAATATAGAAATGGCAGTATTCTTCCAGACTCAGGGCCAAGGGCTGTGCAATAGTTGAAGAAGTTAGGTTTTCTGTGCTCGGAGAATTCCTAGCCAGCAGGAAGCACCTTGAGGGTCATGGTTCTACAGGTGTGTCACAGACCCAGACTCCTGCAGCTCCTGGAGCTCTGGAGGCCAGTCTGAGGGAAGAGCTCTCAGCACGGCCTGACAGAAGGCCTAACAGACCTGAAGCTTGGGGACAGAGCAGGGCTGACCAGGGCAAAGGTAGAGCAGAGCCAGGACAGGGAGTCCCAAAGGGTGGACACAGAGACTAGAGGAAAGAACAGCATGGTGGGGCAAGGCTGAGGGACTTGGGTGGTCTGCAGGAGGGCAGTTGCATTATGCAGGCCTGATACCGCACCAGGAGCCAGAATTCACTGGTCACACAGGAGCATACAGGGAAGGAGGTGGGGAGGAGCAGGAGGGCAGCCAGACGAGACCAGGGCCCCAGAGTGAGGCGAGTATGTGCCCTTGAGCTCTAGGTTTCCTTGCACATCTTCTCAAAATGCAAAAGGAATAGCCAGGGAGAGTGAGTAAGTTTTAGAGACTGAAGGAATGCTGAGTTGGTGGCTGTGTGGCCGTCCACGTATTGACTGGCCCCCTGCACACACCTGACTGTGGACCTCAAGTACCAGCAGAGTTTATCAAGCCCAGCCTCATTGGGAGAAAGTTTCACCAGGGAGTGAGGCGCCAGCATGAAAACAAAATCGAGAACTTGGACCTGTCCTGGGGGGCGTGTATCCCACCATTGGGCAATGCAACACAGGATTTACATACAACTTCCCCTGTAGGAAGAGCAGTCCCTAGACCGCTCTACAATGCTCCCCTCCATTCCTAAGGTCCTTAAGGATCCAGGGAAGAGGGGAGAAAACTCACCGATCAGCAAGCACACAAAAAATACTGCACCCTCCCTAGCTCCCAGAGCCCAGTGCTAACTCCTGGTGGAGTGGTGGCTGCCTTTCCCAGAACTGTCCTTGTGGTACTGACAAGTCACAAGAGGCACAGGAAAAGCATCTCGGAAGGTAATTTTGGTTGCTGTGCTCTATCTTAGTCTTGTAAGCGGGAATGTAATGCATGTCTCATTTAACATTGCTTTTAAAAATAGGCTTGCTATTATGTGTACATTCTTCACTGTGATTCACAAAATTACTCGGTTGTACCAGTGCTTACAGTGTATTTGGATTAAATGTCACATTTTGCTCAGAAATAGTAACTCGCTTGCCGAGGCTGTGTTCAGATGTGACGCACACATAAACTGACAAGAAAGGAAATGGGGGGGGGGCAACACCAGAGGCACAGAGTGGGCACAGAACTGTGGGGTCTCCAGACTGACAGGCTGTGACCTTTGGGAAGCCGTGACCTCTGGGGAGCCACCACCTCTGGGAGCCATGAATCCCTCCTTGATTCCCATGGGGAACCCCTCCATCCCCAACCCCCGCTCCAGGAGTGACAGGCTCTGTTTGAAGAAGTTATTGACTGAAAACAGGTAGATGCAAACCTCTCCTCAGGAGTAGACTGTTCACAGGTCTGCTCGTTCTTCTGATGCCAAATGCCAACTTTTATGTTTACTTTTGGCATAACCAAGGTGCCATGTGATGACATCATCTCATCACTGAGTGATAACAGTCACTGAGGCACAGACAGGAGAACATTTCAGAAACCCACACCTGCTCCTCACAAAGCCCAGAACATCTCAGTCAGCCACTCCAGTTCCTCAGAGACACCAGAACATCCCAGTCACCCACTCCTGTTCCTCAAAGACTCCAGAACATCCCAGTAACCCACTCCTGTTCCTCAGAGACTCCAGAACATCCCAGTAACCCACTCCAGTTCCTCAGAGACTCCAGAACATTCCAGTAACCCACTCCAGTTCCTCAGAGACACCAGAACATCCCAGTCACCCACTCCTGTTCCTCAAAGACACCAGAACATTCCAGTAACCCACTCCTGTTCCTCAAAGACACCAGAACATTCCAGTCACCCACTCCTGTTCCTCAAAGACACCAGAACATTCCAGTAACCCCCTCCTGTTCCTCAAAGACACCAGAACATTCCAGTCACCCACTCCTGTTCCTCAAAGACTCCAGAACATCCCAGTCACCCCCTCCTGTTCCTCAAAGACACCAGAACATTCCAGTCACCCACTCCTGTTCCTCAAAGACACCAGAACATTCCAGTAACCCCCTCCTGTTCCTCAAAGACACCAGAACATTCCAGTCACCCACTCCAGTTCCTCAGAGACACCAGAACATCCCAGTCACCCACTCCTGTTCCTCAGAGACACCAGAACATTCCAGTAACCCACTCCTGTTCCTCAAAGACACCAGAACATTCCAGTCACCCACTCCTGTTCCTCAAAGACACCAGAACATTCCAGTAACCCCCTCCTGTTCCTCAAAGACTCCAGAACATCCCAGTAACCCACTCGTGTTCCTCAAAGACACCAGAACATTCCAGTCACCCACTCCTGCTTCTTACATATCCTGGAACATTCCAAAAACCCACGTGTGATATCACAGGCACTGGAATACTCCAGAAATGCATTCCTGCTCCTCGCAGAACACCTAGGAGACCCACACCGGATCTTCAGATCTTAGCTGAACTTTTGCTCAGCATGTAACCAGAGACCTAAACCATGATAGGCCCAACTCCAGCGGCGGGGCCGGACCTGGAGGGTGGCAGGATGCCCCAGCCCACTGTGCAGTTGGGACTGGAGGGAGAGTTGGGTCCCCGGCCAGGCAAGGCAGGACCTTAGCTGTGGTTCTGCAGGAGGTGTGGAGAAGTCACTTTCCTGTCCAGTGGGCCCCTGAGAAGACCCCTCCTGCCCCAGACAGCAGCCTTGTCCCTCTCCAGGTGGTCTGAGCTGCCTGCTCTGCCCACTTCCATTGAGCGCCATGGTGGCTCTCCTTACAGAGTTCTTTGGACCCGTCAAGTCAAGAAGTTCCTGGGACACAGGTGAAGGGGAGAGGGCATGTCCTGCTCTTAATTCCGGAACAACCAAGTAAGGAGGCAGGGCTTTTCGTAAAAGCACTTATCCAAGCACCTGTTGTAAGGACGTCGACTACAGTACAACATTACAGTACCTCAGCATGTTAGTCCCACCTTCCCGGCAAGGCCCTGGAGACCTCTCTGAGCAGCTCGCTGCTGCTCTGTTCTGCACCAGAGTAACGAGACTTCATGGGACAGATGCCTTCCCTGACGGAAACATGTGCAGTGCTGCTCTGTGTGGGGTGTTGAGCTGTGTGGGGTGCTGAGCTGTGTAGGGTGTTGAGCTGTGTGGGGTGCTGAGCTGTGTAGGGTGTTGAGCTGTATGGGGTGTTGAGCTGTGTGAAGTGTTGAGCTGTGTGGGGTGTTGAGCTGTGTGGGGTGTTGAGCTGTGTGAGGTGTTGAGCTGTGTGGGGTGCTGAGCTGTGTAGGGTGTTGAGCTGTATGGGGTGTTGAGCTGTGTGAGGTGTTGAGCTGCATGGGGTGTTGAGCTGCGTGGGGTGTTGAGCTGTGTGGGGGTGCTGGGCTGTGTGGGGTGTTGAGCTGTGTGAGGTGTTGAGCTGTGTGGGATGTTGAGCTGTGTGGGGGTGCTGAGCTGTGTAGAGTGTTGAGCTGTATGGGGTGTTGAGCTGTGTGAGGTGTTGAGCTGCGTGGGGTGTTGAGCTGTGTGAGGTGTTGAGCTGTGTGGGGTGCTGAGCTGTGTGGGGGTGCTGAGCTGTGTGGGGTGTTGAGCTGTGTGGGGTGTTGAGCTGTGTGGGGTGTTGAGCTGTGTGGGGTGCTGAGCTGTATGGGGTGTTGAGCTGTGTAGGGTGCTGAGCTGTGTGGGGTGCTGAGCTGTGTGGGGTGCTGAGCTGTGTGGGGTGTTGAGCTGTGTGGGGTCCTGAGCTGCATGGGGTGTTGAGCTGCGTGGGGTCCTGAGCTGCGTGGGGTGTTGAGCTGCGTGGGGTGTTGAGCTGTGTATGGTGTTGAGCTGTGTGGGGGTGCTGAGCTGTGTGGGGTGTTGAGCTGTGTGGGGTGTTGAGCTGTGTGGGGTGTTGAGCTGTGTGGGGTGCTGAGCTGTATGGGGTGTTGAGCTGTGTAGGGTGCTGAGCTGTGTGGGGTGCTGAGCTGTGTGGGGTGCTGAGCTGTGTGGGGTGTTGAGCTGTGTGGGGTCCTGAGCTGCGTGGGGTGTTGAGCTGCGTGGGGTGTTGAGCTGTGTAGGGTGTTGAGCTGTGTAGGGTGTTGAGCTGCGTGGGGTGTTGAGCTGTGTGGGGTGCTGAGCTGCGTGGGGTGTTGAGCTGCGTGGGGTGCTGAGCTGCGTGGGGTGTTGAGCTGTGTGAGGTGTTGAGCTGCGTGGGGTGCTGAGCTGCGTGGGGTGCTGAGCTGCGTGGGGTGTTGAGCTGTGTAGGGTGTTGAGCTGCGTGGGGTGCTGAGCTGTGTGGGGTGTTGAGCTGCGTGGGGTGTTGAGCTGCGTGGGGTGCTGAGCTGTGTGGGGTGTTGAGCTGCGTGGGGTGTTGAGCTGTGTGGGGTGCTGAGCTTTGTGGGGTGCTGAGCTGTGTAGGATGTTGAGCTGTGTGAGGTGTTGAGCTGTGTGGGGTGCTGAGCTGTGTGGGGTGTTGAGCTGCGTGGGGTGTTGAGCTGTGTGAGGTGTTGAGCTGCGTGGGGTGTTGAGCTGTGTGGGGTGCTGAGCTGTGTGGGGTGTTGAGCTGTGTGGGGTGTTGAGCTGTGTGAGGTGTTGAGCTGCGTGGGGTGTTGAGCTGTGTGGGGTGCTGAGCTGTGTGGGGTGTTGAGCTGCGTGGGGTGTTGAGCTGTGTGAGGTGTTGAGCTGCGTGGGGTGTTGAGCTGTGTGGGGTGCTGAGCTGTGTGGGGCGCTGAGCTGTGTAGGATGTTGAGCTGTGTGGGGTGCTGAGCTGTGTAGGGTGTTGAGCTGTGTGGGGTGTTGAGCTGTGTGGGGTGCTGAGCTGTGTGGGGTGCTGAGCTGTGTGGGGTGTTGAGCTGTGGAGGGTGTTGAGCTGTGTGGGGTGTTGAGCTGTGTGAGGTGTTGAGCTGTGTGGGGTGTTGAGCTGCGTGGGGTGCTGAGCTGCGTGGGGTGCTGAGCTGCGTGGGGTGTTGAGCTGTATGGGGTCCTGAGCTGTGTGGGGTGTTGAGCTGTGTGGGGTGTTGAGCTGTGTGAGGTGTTGAGCTGTGTATGGTGTTGAGCTGTGTGGGGTGCTGAGCTGTGTAGGGTGTTGAGCTGTGTAGGGTGTTGAGCTGTGTAGGGTGTTGAGCTGTGTGGGGTTCTGAGCTGTGTGGGGTGTTGAGCTGTGTAGGGTGTTGAGCTGTGTGGGGTGCTGAGCTGTGTGGGGTGTTGAGCTGTGTGAGGTGTTGAGCTGTGTATGGTGTTGAGCTGTGTGGGGTGCTGAGCTGTGTAGGGTGTTGAGCTGTGTAGGGTGTTGAGCTGTGTAGGGTGCTGAGCTGTGTGGGGTGCTGAGCTGTGTCGGGTGTTGAGCTGTGTAGGGTGTTGAGCTGTGTGGGGTGCTGAGCTGTGTGGGGTGTTGAGCTGTGTGGGGTGTTGAGCTGTGTAGGGTCCTGAGCTGTGTAGGATGTTGAGCTGTGTGGGGTGCTGAGCTGTGTGGGGTGTTGAGCTGTGTGGGGTGTTGAGCTGTGTAGGGTGCTGAGCTGTGTAGGGTGCTGAGCTGTGTGGGGTGCTGAGCTGTGTGGGGTGTTGAGCTGTGTGGGGTGTTGAGCTGCGTGGGGTGTTGAGCTGTGTGGGGTGCTGAGCTGCGTGGGGTGTTGAGCTGCGTGGGGTGTTGAGCTGCGTGGTGTGTTGAGCTGTGTGGGGTGCTGAGCTGCGTGGGGTGTTGAGCTGCGTGGGGTGTTGAACTGCGTGGGGTGCTGAGCTGCGTGGGGTGTTGAGCTGCGTGGGGTGCTGAGCTGCGTGGGGTGTTGAGCTGTGTGGGGTGCTGAGCTGCGTGGGGTGCTGAGCTGTGTGGGGTGTTGAGCTGCGTGGGGTGCTGAGCTGTGTGGGGTGTTGAGCTGCGTGGGGTGTTGAGCTGCGTGGGGTGTTGAGCTGTATGGGGTCCTGAGCTGTGTGGGGTGTTGAGCTGTATGGGGTGCTGAGCTGTGTAGGGTGTTGAGCTGTGTGGGGTGTTGAGCTGTGTGGGGTGCTGAGCTGCGTGGGGTGCTGAGCTGCGTGGGGTGCTGAGCTGTGTGGGGTGTTGAGCTGTGTGGGGTGTTGCGCTGTGTGGGGTGCTGAGCTGTGTAGGGTGTTGAGCTGTGTGGGGTGTTGAGCTGTGTGGGGTGCTGAGCTGTGTGGGGTGCTGAGCTGTGTGGGGTGTTGAGCTGTGTAGGGTGTTGAGCTGTGTGGGGTGTTGAGCTGTGTGGGGTGTTGAGCTGCGTGAGGTGTTGAGCTGCGTGGGGTGTTGAGCTGCGTGGGGTGCTGAGCTGCGTGGGGTGTTGAGCTGCGTGGGGTGCTGAGCTGCGTGGGGTGTTGAGCTGCGTGGGGTGTTGAGCTGCGTGGGGTGTTGAGCTGTGTGGGGTCCTGAGCTGTGTGGGGTGTTGAGCTGTGTGGGGTGTTGAGCTGTGTGAGGTGTTGAGCTGTGTATGGTGTTGAGCTGTGTGGGGTGCTGAGCTGTGTAGGGTGTTGAGCTGTGTAGGGTGTTGAGCTGTGTGGGGTTCTGAGCTGTGTGGGGTGTTGAGCTGTGTAGGGTGTTGAGCTGTGTGGGGTGCTGAGCTGTGTGGGGTGTTGAGCTGTGTGAGGTGTTGAGCTGTGTATGGTGTTGAGCTGTGTGGGGTGCTGAGCTGTGTAGGGTGTTGAGCTGTGTAGGGTGTTGAGCTGTGTAGGGTGCTGAGCTGTGTGGGGTGCTGAGCTGTGTGGGGTGTTGAGCTGTGTAGGGTGTTGAGCTGTGTGGGGTGTTGAGCTGTGTAGGATGTTGAGCTGTGTGGGGTGCTGAGCTGTGTGGGGTGTTGAGCTGTGTGGGGTGTTGAGCTGTGTAGGGTCCTGAGCTGTGTAGGATGTTGAGCTGTGTGGGGTGCTGAGCTGTGTGGGGTGTTGAGCTGTGTGGGGTGTTGAGCTGTGTAGGGTGCTGAGCTGTGTAGGGTGTTGAGCTGTGTGGGGTGCTGAGCTGTGTGGGGTGTTGAGCTGTGTGGGGTGTTGAGCTGCGTGGGGTGTTGAGCTGCGTGGGGTGCTGAGCTGCGTGGGGTGCTGAGCTGTGTGGGGTGTTGAGCTGCGTGGGGTGCTGAGCTGTGTGGGGTGTTGAGCTGCGTGGGGTGTTGAGCTGCGTGGGGTGTTGAGCTGTATGGGGTCCTGAGCTGTGTGGGGTGTTGAGCTGTAGGGGGTCCTGAGCTGTGTGGGGTGTTGAGCTGTGTGGGGTGTTGAGCTGTGTGAGGTGTTGAGCTGTGTGGGGTGCTGAGCTGTGTGGGGTGTTGAGCTGCGTGGGGTGCTGAGCTGTGTGGGGTGTTGAGCTGTGTGGGGTGTTGAGCTGTGTATGGTGTTGAGCTGTGTGGGGTGTTGAGCTGTGTGGGGTGCTGAGCTGTGTGGGGTGTTGAGCTGCGTGTGTTGCTGAGCTATGTGGGGTGTTGAGCTGTGTGGGGTGTTGAGCTGTGTATGGTGTTGAGCTGTGTGGGGTGTTGAGCTGTGTGGGGTGCTGAGCTGTGTGGGGCACTGAGCTGCGTGGGGTGTTGAGCTGTGTGGGGTGTTGTGCTGTGTGGGGTGTTGAGCTGCGTGGTGTGCTGAGCTGCATGGAGTGTTGAGCTGTGTGGGGTGTTGAGCTGTGTGGGGCGTTGAGCTGTGTGGGGTGCTGAGCTGTGCGGGGTGCTGAGCGGTGCAGGTTCTGGTCTGGGCGGGGTGCTGATCTGTACAGTGCCTGAGTCTAGGTGTAAATGGGGTGGAAGCCAACAGCAGGAAGGTCTTCCACCTCATCCACCCCCATCCCTGGGCAGAGAGGATGTTCACAGTCCGTGTATGTGTGTGCATACCAAGGAAGGTGTCTGTTTTCAAGTCACCTGTCTAGATGTCTGCAATAGATAGATAGATAGATAGATAGATAGATAGATAGATAGATAGATAGATAGATAGATAGATAAGTATGTATGTATAACGTGCAGGATGGGAGCAGCATTGGTTGTCCAGCTCACTGGAGATGGCTTCCCTCCCTAGCTGACAGCTGTGGTCAGGAAGGCAGGATGGCTCACAGATGGAGGCCCACGGATTTGTGCTAAGAACGAGATCTCGGCCCGCAGGGCCTGAAAGCTAATTATGCTGCAGAGACGGGAAAACTCAGTCCAGGCCTTGAAGGCGTTTACTTTCTAACTGGTAAAAGCCCAGTTCTAGAGCCCCTGGCTAGTGGTGGAGTGGGCATGCCCTCCTCTCAAGGCTCACCAGCCTGGCCTGAGGGCTGCCCCTGTGGCCCTGATGGGACCCAGCCACATCTCCTGCAGTGCCTTTGGCCATGCAGCATTCACAGCCACAGTGTGAGTGCTTGGTGCTTGCCTCCATGAGCCCTTGGGACAGGGAGCAGCCCCTCTGCTTTGCTCTCCACTGGGCTCTCAGCCCTGCCACCACCGTCTTTTGTACTTTTCCCAGTTATAACATGGCATGACAAGAAAACTTATGGAAGACCACTGTGCAGGCATGGCCTGCAAATCACTTGTGGAATTAAAGGGGTCTTCAGACAATGCTCAGGGACTTCAAAACATTCTTTATTAAATCACTTACCTGTGCTAGTTTCCATCACCACAGCAAAATACTATGAAGAGCGACTTGAGAGAGGAGAGGCGAGCTGGGCTCAGGGCTGCGAGGTTTCTGTCTGTGACCACTAGCTAATTCCTTTTCTCCAATCCTGGGGTGAGGCCAAGGATCATGGCCTCAGAAACAGGTGGCATTGGACACAGGGACCCTACACGCAATCCTAGCAGCCAGGAAGTACAGGAATCATTCCAGAAGAGGCCAGAACAAGCTGTAGCCTCCAGACCTCCTCCACTTACCCCCTCCTCCACCAAGGCCTACCTACAAGCACATTCAGCCATGAATAACGCAATGAAGACTCAGCCTCAGGGATGCCATCAGCCAGCGACCTAGCCTTTGGGGGACACTTTAATCCAAACCCCAACAACACCATCCCCCTGAAGTGATAGCTACTGAGCATGAAATGGAACCATGGCAGAGCTGTTTGGGAAGAAAACGTGACATTGTGTTCCTAACATCTTAAGTGAAATTCCAGGAAGACTGAAACTTTAAAGAAAATAAACGGAAGTCAATATGGGACTCTCTGTGTCACCTTGGGTCTTATCACGACATCTCAAGTGTTATTCCAGAGGCAAAATAGGCTATTATACTGGAGCTAATAAATAATACTAATGAAATAGAGGCCATTATACTTGAGCTAACAAAATAATGCTAATGAAATACTTTCTCATCAACACCAGATTTAAAAGACAAATACAAGGGCCATTAGCACATATTGAGGAAGAGTTCGTTTTCTTAACCTGCTGCAGAGCTTTCTTGGGCACTGTGTGGTGATGACAAGGAGGGAGCACAGAGGAGGTGGTTCACCTCGATCCACTGAAAATGAGTGTGCATAGCCAAAGTACTGAGAAAGACACTCAGACACTCGGCTTCTGTACCAATTACTGATGCACAGAAAGATGAGATTCTATTGTTTGCCTATCAGATTGGCAAAGACTAATAATAGGCAGTGTTAGCAGTGATAGGAAAATGAGCTGTCTTATATTTAATGTGTATATATTAAACATGCCTGCAAGTCATTTGGGCAATTTAAACTGAGCCATAACTTCTTGAGAAGTGTATTCTGGGATGGCTTGATATAGGTGTGTACATTGTGATTGTCACAATCGAGTTAATTAACTCTTCTTCCTCCTCTCTACTGTCCCACCTACCACAGAGACTGTGCCGTGCATAGCTGGAAGTCAGGTGAGCCCTGTGGTCTTTCCAGCCTGGCTTCCTGTGCCTGGCTTCTTGCATCTGGTTGCCCAGGTTTGTCCAGGTTGTTGCACATGACAGGCTTTCCCTTTTATATGGCTAAGTGGCATTGCCCTGAAGATCTCACCATGAGCATAACTCTCCACACAGACATCCTGCTTCAATGGGCTTATGCTTTGGACCCATGAGGCATGCACTACTGCATCACCCTCAAACTCCACACTAGAAAACCCAAGGGCAGGAGAGCGTCATCTTGGAAAAATCATGTGCAGAAATAGTTACGATGAATGTAGGGACAACTGAAAAGGATTAGAAGCCAAAAGTAATGCTTGATGAATACGATCTGGTTAAATAAAATTAAGGAGCTCCATAAGCAATTTAAATCATGCAAGGTGTGTGTATGTGTGTGATTGTGAGTGTGTGTAAAGAGACAACAGAACAGGACTTCACCTCCACGTGCTGTGCTGACTGCCGTGCTGGGCGCCACATGCCGTGCTGACTGAGCATGAAGGCGTGGCAAAGCATGAGCCCTGCATAGGGCTCATGAGTGCCCTGCACAGGAGGATGGCGGCGGGAGCTCCTCTCACGACGGGAAGCGTGAGGGCTGGAGCACCTCTCACGACGGGAAGCGTGAGGGCGGGAGCACCTCTACCGATGGCAAGCGTGAGGGCGGGAGCACCTCTCAGGACGGGAAGCGTGAGGGCGGGAGCAGATCTACTGGGAACCATGTCCCATCTAGGTTAGACGATTGTAGCAACAACAGCTTTCATTGATTATAGCTGATTTAGAGCAGTCTACCCATTAACTTTGCAACCACACAATGCACAATCAACAAGGATGAGCTCTTGGTGGCCCCGGGCTTTTGTGCCACGGTTGGTTGTGTGAAATGGTCCCTGCTGTTCCTGCCTCCACTCTGAACACAGGGCGCTCAGGGTGGCAGATGGCGCAGTGAGTGGGTGAGGCGAGACATGGAGTGGCCTGAAAAACCTGGAGCTTCCCTGCTTTCATGGAGCAGTTCGGAAAGCTAAAAGCCACCTGGCCTCCTCCCTGACTTGGATGCTGCCTCCCAGGCCCCCCTGGGGCAGCCTCTCTTCAACATGGCTCAAAGTCCCGGGTGTTTATTTGACCCATCAGAGCCCTGTTAAGGGTGGAGGGAGGTGAGTGTGAGTTAAATCCCCAGTCAGAGGATAGCTGGCAGCTCCAAGCCAACATTTCCAGCTGAGTAAACTGACACATCTATTGACCCTCCACGCTGGCAGAGCCCCATTAGCCGCAGGTGCCTTTGGCAGTGACTTCCGCAGGACAGGTCACTTTCCTCCCCGTCCCTCCAGTGTGTGTTCTCTGAAGAAGAGGCCTCGTCCTGCCCAAGATGCCAAGTCTACAGCTAGTGGTAAAGTATGGGCTGCCTGCATGAAAGGGTAGTGGCTCATTCAGATGCTGGGTAAGAAGATAGTCCTTTTTAAGCATCAGTTGATAAGAGATCAGATCATAAAACATGAAGTCAGAGCCAAATCTGTTATGCAGGCATTTTCACTCTGTATGCAGCACTGGAGGACTCACAGAAGGGAACTGCACTGGGCTAGGCATTGCTCAGAGGCGCAGGATTGTGATGGAGCGGTGCTGTGCTGCCGGTGGGGTGTGGAGCTGAATGCCGGGGTCACCGGCAGGGGCTGTACAAAGGGCCACTGCACTCCAGCTGCCAGAAGCCACTGCACACACAAGACCGCTTGTTCCTTGATGAGGTCAAAACATCCCAACAATTTCCAGATAAGAACTCCTAGGAATTAAATTTGCGACTGCAAAAAAAAGAAAGGTTTCACTCCTGTAGAACTGGAAATAAAGGTCCCCCAAAGAAGGAGGAAGACAAAACAAGAAAACTAGGGCAAATGATGACATGCTTCTTGACTTTAAAAGCCTCACCTAACTCAAAAGGCCTCAGAAACAGAGTGGGAAATTCATTCTTGAAAGATCACCAGGGCTGCCAGAGGGACAGGGCGTGCCAGACGTCAAGTGTGTCACCAGGGCACTGCCCACAGCACCAGCAGCACACTCATACACTTTGGAGTGGAGTAGCAGGTGACAGCCCGGCCCTGCCGCTGCAGAGCTCAGAAATGTGAGGTGAGAGGGCTGTTTACCACCCCTGATGGGGACAGAGGTGTGAGAGGTCAGCCCCCTGTGCTTCCAAAGCTCCCTGTCCCAGGAAGACCTGAGGATGCACTGACAGAGTGACAAAGAGGAAGGTGGAGGGGGCCGGGGGAGAGGCCCCCGCAGGTGAGAGGCAAGGTGGGCTCTGCTGCAGGGGACACGCACACCAGGACTGAGGAACAGAAGAGGCAGACTGCACACAGCTGTGACAGTGCTGAGAGTTTTGGAGTATTATCAATAGCAGGACCCTAGAGGCTCTACACAACAGAAGTAAATCCTACAGGAGGAGGCAGAATTGGCACAAGAAAAGAGATATAACCATGGCCTATTGCCTGAGGTCCTGTGTGGAGAGCGTGGACAGTATGGAAAGGGGGCCGAGCTCCTGTGTGGACGGCGTGGAGAGGGGACCGGGGTCCTGTGTGGACGGCGTGGAGAGGGGGCCGGGCTCCTGTGTGGACGGCGTGGAGAGGGGGCCGGGCTCCTGTGTGGAGAGGGGGCCGAGCACCTGTGTGGACAGCGTGGAGAGGGGTTTGAGGTCCTGTGTGGACGGCGTGGAGAGGGGTTTGAGGTCCTGTGTGGACGGCGTGGAGAGGGGTTTGAGGTCCTGTGTGGACAGCGTGGAGAGGGGTTTGAGGTCCTGTGTGGACAGTGTGGAGAGGGGTTTGAGCTCCTGTGTGGGCGGCGTGGAGAGGGGGCCGAGCTCCTGTGTGGACGGCGTGGAGAGGGGTTTGAGGTCCTGTGTGGACGGGGTGGAGAGGGGACTGAGCTCCTGTGTGGACGGCATGGAGAGGGGTTTGAGGTCCTGTGTGGACAGTGTGGAGAGGGGGCCGAGCTCCTGTGTGGATGGCGTGGAGAGGGGTTTGAGCTCCTGTGTGGACGGCGTGGAGAGGGGTTTGAGCTCCTGTGTGGACGGCGTGGAGAGGGGTTTGAGGTCCTGTGTGGACGGCGTGGAGAGGGGGCCGGGGTCCTGTGTGGACGGCGTGGAGAGGGGGCCGAGCTCCTGTGTGGGCGGCGTGGAGAGGGGTTTGAGCTCCTGTGTGGACGGCGTGGAGAGGGGTTTGAGGTCCTGTGTGGACGGCGTGGAGAGGGGTTTGAGCTCCTGTGTGGACGGCGTGGAGAGGGGTTTGAGGTCCTGTGTGGACGGCGTGGAGAGGGGTTTGAGCTCCTGTGTGGACGGCGTGGAGAGGGGTTTGAGGTCCTGTGTGGACGGCGTGGAGAGGGGACCGGGGTCCTGTGTGGACGGCGTGGAGAGGGGGCCGAGGTCCTGTGTGGACGGCGTGGAGAGGGGGCCGAGCTCCTGTGTGGACGGCGTGGAGAGGGGGCCGAGCTCCTGTGTGGACGGCGTGGAGAGGGGTTTGAGCTCCTGTGTGGACGGCGTGGAGAGGGGTTTGAGCTCCTGTGTGGACGGCGTGGAGAGGGGTTTGAGGTCCTGTGTGGACGGCGTGGAGAGGGGACCGGGGTCCTGTGTGGACGGCGTGGAGAGGGGGCCAGGCTCCTGTGTGGACGGTGTGGAGAGGGGGCCGAGGTCCTGTGTGGACGGCGTGGAGAGGGGGCCGAGCTCCTGTGTGGAGAGCAGGGCCGAGCATGGAGTTGGGGCCACGGCTCTTCCTACAGGACTGCAGGTGGACCCAAGTGCAGAGCGCCTGTGGTGCCGTCTCAGACCCTAGTGCACAGACGGAGCACAGAGGATATGTGTCCTGTGCTGTGGGAGGTGACGGGACCACAGGGAACTCTCAGCAGGGCAAGGACCTGGCAGGAAAAGTCAGATGGAAGTCACAGGCAGGGCTGCACACAGTAGGGTGGCAGGGACAGGCAGGCTGCATCCTGTCATTGTACTCGGTGTGTGTGAGATCCTGCAGGATGGTTTTCCAAGTTTGGCCCCTCACACGGGGCCTGACCTCCTTCCTGCTGCCATGGTGTGATGGGCATCGGAGCTCCCTCTCTGAAGGCTGGGTGTCATTACCTGTGTGTCTGCACCACACGTTTTGTCCACTTTGTCCGTCAGTGGCAGGTAGGCCATTTCTGAACCTTGGCTAAAGTCAGAGGCTGGTGACAGATGGGAGCCTTGAGGGCTGATTTCTGCCCTGGGGGTTCACCAGTAGAAGCAGGCTGGGGACCTCCACGCTGTCTCCCGCGGTGGCTGTCCTCACCCACAACTGCCCGCGGTGTACCCATGGCCCAGGCTCTGCCATCCCTGTACACGGAAAAACCCAGCGCTGGAGGAGCTACTTACTGCAGGGCTTGGAAGGTTTCTTGAACCCCTCTCTCAAGCCAGAGGGGTAGAAGACTGCACTTGGGCACCAGGCCAGTCAGTGAGGAGCTGCTCCAGTGGCAGGTACAGATGGTGTCACCTAGACCAGGACCTGGCTGGGTGCTGCCCTTCTCCGTGTCCTTGGACGGAGGAGCTCTGTCACACAGGTCCTGGTCTAGGTGACGCCTTCTGTACCTGCCACTGGTGTGCTCTGGAGACTCTCTGGCTCCAGCCAGCCTCCGCCAGGGTAGACGCCCGGCTCCACCCACTGCCTCTAGCATGCAGGAGGTCTGCTTTTATGTGTCACTTCCCAGCTGGGCTCTGGCCAAAGGAGAGGGCAACGGAGGGAGAGCAAACCAGCCTGGTCCAGAATTGCCTGAGGTATGCCGGTCAGTTTCATATTAGCTTTGGATTTTAATTGTGACCTTCCCTGCTGTGGAAACCAACTGGGAGTCATACAGGTTTGCTGACAAACTGCTGAGTGACTGGAGCCTCACAGCAAGGCCTTGGTCAGCAGGGCCCCATGTGGCACACGCCCCCCTGGCGGCACACGCCCCCCTGGCGGCGCACGCCCCCCCTGGTGACACACGCCCCTCTGGCGACACACGCCCCCCTGGTGACACACGCCCCCCTGGCGGCACACGCCTCTCTGGCGACACACACACCCCTGGTGACACATGCCCCCCTGGCAGCACACGCCCCCCTGGTGACACACGCCAGCCTGGAGGCACACGCCGCCCCCCCCCTTTCCCCATGACACATGCTCCCCTGGCAGCACATACCCCCTGGTGACACACGCCCCTCTGGCGACACACACACCCCTGGTGGCACACACCCACGTGGGCTGGGTAGCTGGACAGTGTGAACCTCCTGCTCTGTGCTCTGTCTCGTGGATGATTGCAGTTGAAGCTACAGGGCAATCTGACTGTGCCACGGCATTCTTGTGTATGTATGGCCGAGTGTGCTCCTTTGTTAAATATGATTCTACTTTCCACAACCGTTCTTCAAAATGTGCACCGAATCAGAATACTCCACAGTGTCACAGAGCAGGCTGAGGGAGGCTGGTCCAGCCCAGAGTGGTGAAGTTCCACTGTGGCCATCTAGAGGGACACACACATGCATCGTAGAACACGCATTCACAGCCCATCCACTGCCAGTTGGGGCAATTGGGTCCTGAGGTTAAAGATCTTCCCAAAGGTCAGACTGTCCCCAGAAGATCTAGGGGTGCACTGAGGCCCAGCGACTCTTCCTCCATCCTCCCTGGTGCGCCGAGGCCCAGCGAGTCCTCCTCCATGCCCCCTGGTGACTTCCCTGGTGTGCACCCATGATCCTAAAAATGCATCTCAGATACCTGGTGACTTTCCACTTGCCATGGAAGTGCCAGTGTTCTGGCTCAATCAGTGTCAGGGCGTAGTCCCACTGTGGAAGAACTCCATCTACCTGCCTTATGTGGATACAAGGGTGCCATTGTTATCGGAAGACAGAAGTCTCAAAGACTCAAAAAGCCGGATGCCAGTGTGTAGCTGTGGGGTCCTCCACTAGGTCATTGGCACCCATGCCAGATGCACCCACGAAGCCCCAGATTCCACAGGCACCAGGCCTGAGTTGCCCAGTTCCAGAATTCAGTCAGCTTCCTGCATCTATTTCGCTGTACTGACCTCTTCTTCCTCTTGCCAAAGTGAAGGAGTTGTCTGGGTCAAGATGAGATTGGGAGAAATGGACCCAGAGGAGATCAGGGTTAGAAATTCCCCAGGCACACATGGAGAGCAGGGGATGTGTGCGTCTGTGTGCTCTGTGTGCATCCAGTCATCACACAGCTCGGCCATGTCATCTGAAGAGCAGGGGATGTGTGCGTCTGTGTGCTCTGTGTGCATCCAGTCATACACAGCTCGGCCATGTCATCTGAAGAGCAGGGGATGTGTGCGTCTGTGTGCTCTGTGTGCATCCAGTCATCACACAGCTCGGCCATGTCATCTGAATCTCACTTTCTGATTGCATCGTTAGTATGGATAGTTGTACATTGAGCCTATGATATTAAACTTCCATTTACTTTTTTCATTTTTAATGCTCTTCTATGGCATTGGCTTTTTCTGGTGTTCCTTGGTTGTTGGAGAGGGTAATTTAATGAAAATAGTTAATGTCTGGAAATACCACTATAAACTGTGAGTTTGTAGACAGGAGAAATGTGAGAAAACTGAGTGGTACGTTGATAGTGCCAAAAACCTCAGAAGAATTTGGAGGGGGTGGGGCAGTTGATGATGGAAATCGATTGAACCTCTCATAATGTGCATCAGGAGTGCCAGTAATACTTTTCCAAGTCTTTTAAATACTTGCTTTAATATCACCGCTACATTTGTTCCCAGTCCTTCTTCGGGGACCATGCCAGATGCTGTCAGCATCCACACAGCTGTAGTAAGGGAAGCACGGCCCGGCGCAGCCCCTCTCTCTCCGGTTCAGACATTTGTGTCCGCGTAGGACCCAAAGCTCACCCTTCATGAACCTGTTGGTGCAGATGCTTAGTTAACTAAGGAAGAGAAGCTCTGTCCCAAGCAGCAGGTCCACCCGCCAGAAAGCCCCAGGCCAGTGGCGCTGTGAGGGTCCTGGACACAAGTCCTGAGCCTTCCACAGGATGGGGACATCACCAGTGAAATGTCCTTGCCTTGGTGGTGGCTGTGACGCCGCTCATGAGACTGTGACCCAGGACCCCGTCTCAGCTCCCATCTCCTAACTGCTGGGTGACAGCCATGCTTCTTCCTGGGAGCCAGGGCAGCGTCCCTGCCTTCTGGAACCCCTCAGCGAGTCCTGTCGTTTGTTCTGCCGTGGCACGATCCAGATCATTTCCGTCTTGCATCTTGACATTTTCACATCCACCGGAATGCTGTGGCAGCTGTCAGCTTCCCGAACGGAAATCTGCTCTGCTGTCTGCTGTGCCTCTTCTGAGGGAGCGGCATGCTGCGATACAGTGCGTCGTGTGGAGAAAACGGACATCACTCAGAGAAGGGATAAGCTAGAAATAACAGAAACAACTTATTCAAAATGTTTGGATATCCTGGTTTACAAGCAGGAATCCTACCCAGTCATTTCTGAGCCCATCTGAGCTGTGTGCGGGCTGTTACAAGCTCTGACCAGCCCCTGCCCTTTCTCCCCTTCTGAACCTGAAAAGCATGCATACGTGTTCTCACGCATTAGAATGGCACATCAATATTTTGAATAATTTTGACAGTGACTCATCAATCAGCATCCAGTGCTGGGGCTCCCAGAATAACACACAGCCGCGGGGGACACTCTTGACTCCACCCGAGAATACAGGACCGGCGTCAGGCGACTCATGAGCAGCATGTCGCAGGAATGTCTTCCCTGGGGAGTGTTTCTTAGGATGACTGTAGCTCCAGTTTGGCTTTGTGGGTGCTGTGTGGGGTGGCGTGAACCGGGTGTGGTGAGTTCCTAAGGCCAGATAGGTCCAGCTCCTCCGGCTCATGCAGGGCAGCCCTCTGCCTGATGGTGAGTGGACACAGTACCCACTCATGTGGAAACCAGGGGAGGTTCTGAAGAATGCATCGCTGCGTGACTGCTGCTAGAGCCCGCGCCCGGGGTGCGGGGTGTGTGAGGAGGGGGGCCTGCAGCAGTTGCTAAGGCCCGCTCCCAGGTGCACTCCCAGGGCTCAGGGTGTGTGGGGAGTGGGGTTCTCCCACCGGTGAAGGGAAGGGCAATCTCTGGACAAAGTCATTTGGTTCACTGGCAGAGGCTTAGGAGAAGGGGCTCCCTGCTGTGGGAAGGCAGGCAGAGGAGCAGGAAGCCCCCAGAGGCCAGCTTTGGCCATGGGCGGAGCCATGTCCTGGGGAGGCTCCATCCTCCGCTGTCCACAGGACACCCGCTTCTCCCAGCTCCCAGCATCCCGCAGGCTGCAGCTCCTGCACCACTAACACCAGCCTTTCTCCTAATTAAGACATTCCCACTGGAGTTCCCAGCGAGTCTCTGCCAAGAAGACATTCCCTTTGTTTTTTCTTCTTCTTTTTTGTAGTGTGTGAAATCAAAGATTGAATACCAAGTCTTTTATTCCTTAAGTATTTGGTTTTGTTTTTTGTACAAAGTGAGTCCCGTTTGTCTCCTTTTCTGATAATGTCCGTTAAATGCACTGTTGTCTATTGTCTTATGACAGAAAGGCAAGCTCTCATTCCCAGTGGAGTGGCCGGACATGGAGAGCCACGGGCACCCGCGCTCCCTGGAGACGCAGTGCCCGCCCAGCTCCAGGGTCACCTGAGGACGCGATCCCATCCAACACTGGGGCACCAGCTGCAGGACGAGCTCTGAGCGCCAGGAACTGAGGGCAGAGCTGAGGCTCCTACCCACCTCTGTCCTCCTCCCCCACCCCACCTCTGTCCTCCTCCTCCTCCTCCCTCACCTCTGTCCTCCTCCTTCCCCCTCACCTCTGTCCTCCTCCTCCTCCTCCCTCACCTCTGTCCTCCTCCTTCCCCCTCACCTCTGTCCTCCTCCTCCTCCTCCCTCACCTCTGTCCTCCTCCTCCCCCCTCACCTCTCTCCTCCTCCTCCTCCCTCACCTCTGTCCTCCTCCTCCCCCCTCACCTCTGTCCTCCTCCTCCTCCCTCACCTCTGTCCTTCCCCCTCCTCTATCCTCCCCCTCCTCACCTCTGTACCCCCCAGCCCCCGGGCCAGTCCCTAGCACCAGGTGAGGGGAGGCTCTCTGAGGAGGCCCTCTGATGACTCGATGGCCCCATCGTAGTGGTCAACACAGCAGTTGGAAAGACCACCAGTCACCGGCACTGCGTGGCTTAGGGGAATCTATCTTAAGGTAGAGAAGGAGTCACTAAGCCTCGGCCACTGGAGCAGCTGGCACTGGGAGCTCCATCCCTGTCTCAGAACTCAACCCGTGTTGGTTTCGTGTTTTCATGGACTCGTAGGTGTGCAGTGCTTGTACATGCCAGATAACCGGTGCTTCTGCTTCCCTGTCTTCAGTCAGAGCCCCCCCAGGGGAGGACGTGGTGACCCCGCCAGGCCACCCTGGGGAGAGCTAAGGATGGGACCTGCCACCTCTCCTCCTGCCCTGGCTCACTGAGCCTGGCCAGGGTCTGCCCTGCTGTCTGCCATGGGCCTCTTCCTATGTCTGCTTGTCCAGGCCTGTGGCTCTTAGGACACAGCCCTGAGTACTGTGAGCTGCCTGAGAGCTCAGCCGTCAGAGTGACTGACCACAATCTGAGGTGGCTGCGCTGGAAAGGCCCGCTTCCCTCTTATTGAACACTCTGAAAAATCAGGTTCAAGTGGCTGTAAATATTGCCAGCAAGTGCATGTCCTGTGCAGCTGTTGATGATTGACTGACGAGCTGTGCAGATTCACCTCCCTCTGCCCTCCCTTCCTCCCCACCACACACACTCACCCGCTTCTTATACAGGCACCCCTAGAGGCAGGACATGAGGAAACAAATACAGTGGGCACCGGAAAACCGAAACAGTAGAGCAGCACGGAGAACACAGAACCGGCAGCCGGATGATTCCAGCTCCACCTGCAGCAGCCAGGCGAGCTGAGGCTGCCCTCCACCCTCACCAGGACGTCAGCACCGCCACGGCCCTGGCTGACAGACAGGGTTCTGCCTCAAGAGAGGAAGTAGAGGGCAGCCTGCCCCAGGGCTCGCACGCACCTAGAATCCTACCTCCAAGGAGGCTGGGATCTGAAGAATCACAGCTCAGGACCAGCCCTTTAAGAACGTTTGCCAGGCTTTATCCCCAAAATTACCAGCAAAAAGTGGGGCTGCAGGCATGGCAGTGGTAGAATGTTTAGCATGTGCAAGATCCTGAGAGTAAGTCAAATATCAATAGAGTAAAAATGGGAGGTCCGAGGGATTTAAGACCTCTGATGGTGAGAATCAAGAGCCCACTGGGCCTGGAGCAGTCAAGGTCTAGGTGATGAAAATTACAAGTTTCCTAGTAAAACGGAACTGAAAACACATGAGAAAGGGAGCCAAAACTAAAAGAGAAGGGAAAATGGTGATACTCTGCCTGACACAGTAGGGCTTTCAGGAGAGATGGCAGAGACGGGGAGGGAAACAGACTCCGGGGAGGACAACAGGAGCAAGGACAGGTGTCCTACATCAGAATGAAAAGGCCCAGAAGACCATCAGCGATGGAGAGAAACCCCTGGCAGCCCTGGACTGGGAGATGTTTACACAGAGGGACTGGAGCTGCTAGCCAGCCGCAAGTTTTTCCCAGCAAGGCTTGAGTAAGAAGAGTGCCAAGAAATAGCTCCCAAGGGCTGTAAAACAAACGTCTTATTTAAGAGTTTTTGTCTGAGTGAAAAATCAGTTACAGGAGAAAAAATTCAGGGTCAGGTTTATAGAACTGAATTCAACCTTTTACTATACTTGAAAGACTGCTAGCATGCATATTTTAGCAAGAAAAAATAACACAGGGGAAAGTATAGATACAAGAAGCTATGAACAGAGAAATCGTTGAACATATTTGATAAGTAGAATTACAAAGAATTAAATGTTAACTTCTCTGTGAATTTGAATACATGGAGTGACATGAAGACATGAAGGATATTTTTAAAAGCATAGGAAAGGAGCAGAAATATAAATACAGCTACCTGAACACTTGAAATAGGGCATAAATACTATAAAATGAAAAAGAAAGTGATGTACGGATGCATGTTTCAATGTATTTTCTCAGAAACAGCGCTCCAAGAGTACAAAAAAAAAATGAGATGGTTGGAAAAGGCAGTAACAAACGTATGAGTACTGTCTACCAGGAAATACAGAGTGCGTGTTACGAAAGGTGTTCACAGAGGCAGAATATGATGGGGAGGGTTGGTGTGGAACATCTCAGTCAGTCTCTGAGCAGGGCGGTTTCTGGTTGTCATTCTTGGTGGCTTCTGGTTTTCCTTGGCTGTGATTCCTTGGTGAGATTCTCACGTGTTAGACTCCACTGCCATACATGCCCTAGTTACATTTCCGTGCCATGGCTGTGGGGTGTCTCTCACTACGGTGGCTGAGACTACCTGCCACTGCTTTCCACTGGGGCCAGGCCCAGTACTGGAGACAGATGGTGCCAAACAAATGCCCGGGGAAGGAAGTTGCATTAAGTTATTGACAATGCTGAACTCAAACCACTCCATGGTGATAAATGCTGCCCTATGGGAAATTCCCAGGAAAACAAAAAACAAAAAACTTAAGACAAATTGCTGAGGGCAGTCTTAAAGCATGGAGCCAGTTTTCCCAGAGCAATTTGGCCAGGCAGAGCCGGTGGTCAGGACACATGTTAGCTGGAGTCAGCCCTCTTTTTGATTTTTGATGCACTCTGGCCATAGCGCTGCAGACACCGCAGAGACGTGAAGATGTAATTCACTTTTAATGAGAACAGTTATATTATAGTAGGCAAATAAACCACACAATGGAACTTTGCCTTTTGGAGAAATGTTATGGCTCATAAAGGCATTTCAGTGCGTACTTTAAAAAGGGCGTTCTTGGCAAAAAGATTTTAACCCCTATACATTATCAATGATCTGTGATTCTTTTGGTTAGATTTTAATTTAGATTCTAAATAAGCTATTGAAGTTGTCCTTCCTGAAAATGAGAAGGAAACAATAATGCAGATTAAATATTAAGAGGGTTGCTCCTGTTAGCAGAGGCTCTGCCTCGACACATTCCAGCCCTGCATGCCAGCCTTCCGGTTCGAACTCGTCACAGAAATGGCAGGCAGATGCTTCCCCTAAGGCCACCTTGCTTCCATGGGGCCAGGAACTGGAGCAGAGACACTGCAGTGATGAGGAGGACAGAGGGACACAGCCAGGGTTTGGGTCTTTGTGTTTCCGGGGGTTTGGAAGTTTCCACCACCCTGAGCAGAACAATTCTCATTTGTAAGAACCGGGTTCGTGTGTGTGGCAATGGATACGCTTGGGGCTCACACTCTTTGCTCAGCTCTCTTGCTCATGGCTAGAATTCTACCACTTGAGCCACACCTCCAGTCTGGCATTGTGTGAGTTAATTGTAGACAGTGTTTCTCAGACTTTTCTTCTTGGGCTGGCTTTTGAGCTATAATCCTCTGGGTCTCAGCCTCATGGGTAAATAGGATTATAGGCATGAGATGCTAGGGCCTGGCTCAGGGATCCAGATTTTTATCACAGTCTTCAAACACTGTGTGTTTGCTCTCTTTCTCCACAATGTAATCTAGTATTTTCTTCATTCCCAGAAGGGGCTGAGACTCTTAAAACCTGGGGGCATAATATACCCCTCCCCCCGAAAACCACAAACCAAGACCGTCATGCAGATATTGTTAGAGATTAATTCCGAACTGGGAACTCAACAAGCTCTTCTGTTTCTGTCAAACAAATGGTTTCGCAAACAATTCGCGAGGTCACCCCTGGTTAGGACTTTGTGCCAGAATACTGCTGTGGTTCCAGGGTGGAAACTGATCACAGCCCAGAGGAGCCTACCTCAAGGTGAGCTGCCAGGAGCCCTGAGAAGATCAATTCTATCCCCTGGCAGCCGGTGTCCACAGAAAAGCCCTTGAGTTCAGGGGGGGTCGTAGAGACCTTCGAACACCCACAGACCTGCGAAGTCAGACAGCCATCTCTGTTCTGTGACAGGGGCTCTCCATCCCTGCCCACCCCAGGCTGCGAAAACCCTGCCGGGGATGGCCAGGTGCCGTGTCGATGCTCTGTAAACATGGCATGTTCATAGAGCCTCATCTTGGTGTAATCAGGTGATTCTGACACAGGTCCGTGAGCCCAGTGCCCACCCCCCACCCCACTCCACCTACTATGCCCCCCCAAAACTCTCCCTTTTCTTTCTGAAACCAGAGCTTTGCCCACAGTGAAACATCCAAGTTGAGCTCATCCCCCATTGCTGTGGAAAGCCCAGGTCTATCCAGTCTGGACTCATGTCCTCCAAGCCTGTGTAAAGGCTGTTTTCCGTCTTAAAAGAAGAGTCAGGCTGTGGGAGGGGAAGGCTTTAGCTGTGTGTCTTAGGTGAGCTGGGTGGATTTTTGGATTGTAGACCAGTATGGAAGGCGTTGCCTGCTCTCTATGCACAGCACTTACGAATATAGTCTCTAAAATTGTATGATTCATACTGATACAGTCTGATGAGAATAGAATCCCGCAGTCTCCTAGCAGGGTCCCTGTCTTAGCTATATACTGAGTTACGAGGTTTTTGAGCAGGTTTGAGAATGGACTTGACCCAACTAATCAGAATTTTCTCTGGTCCTGGGGCCTAATACACCATAGCAGACTCCACTTCAGAACCCTCAACTCCCTTTGCAGTTCCTGATTATTTGAGGAAAGAGTATTTCCTCAGGAGTTGATGGGTCAACTTTTCCTGTAGACACATTCCTGGTTTATATACTAAAAGTGAGTTTTCGGGCCAGGAATTTGGCCTGATGGTAGAGTGCTTGCCTAGCATGCACGAAGACCCAGATTAGATTACTCAGTACCACATACATAGAAAAAGCCAGAAGTGGTGCTGAGGCTCAAGTGGTAGAGCTCTAGCCTTTTGAAAGCCCAAGGACAGTGCTCAGGTCCTGAGTTCAAGACCCAGGACTGGCAAAAAAAAAAAAGTGAGTCAGGGCCTGGAGTTTGGCCTAGTGGTTAAAGTGCTTGCCTAGCATGCACGAAGACCCAGGTTTGATTCCTTGGTACCACATACTTAGAAAAAGCCGGAAGTGGTGCTGAGGCTCAAGTGGTAGAGCTCTAGCCTTGAGAAAGTCCAAGGACAGTGCTCAGGCCCTGAGCTCAAGCCCAAGACTGGCAAAAAAAAAAAGTGAGGCTTATTGCTGTGAGTAGAAACTGACTGTGGAAATACTTCTTTGTATGGAAGATTTGTCAAACTGTGGATCTTTCAGCTTCAGACACTTGAGTTCTGCTATTGCAGTCATGGCCTTCTTTATACACCTGGACAATGCAAGAAATTAGGTCTCAACCAGAGGCATGGTCAGGAGCTGAGATGAGGACTGGGCCCCCAGGGGACTGTCTGGGCCCCAGAATTTACATAATGTATGCTTAAGGACCACTCCCTCCCCCTCAGTCCCATGTGAGGAAGGACTGGTCTTTCCATTTCTGAGAAATAAAGTCTGCTTTCTGCCTCCTATTAACAAATCTGCCGCAGAAATCAGGGCCATTAAAATTGGTTGCTAAGGAGGTTTTGTTCTTGTTTTGTTTTGTGCCAGTTCTGGGGCTTGAACTCAGGGTTTGGGCACTGTCCTTGGGCTTCTTTTGCTCAAGACTAGCACTCTAGCACTAGACCCACAACACTACTTCTGGATTTTCCTGTTTGTCTGGTACTGAGGAATCAATCCTAGGGATTCATGCATGCTAGGCAAGCACTCTACCAATAAACCACATTGCATTTTTTAAAAAACAAAGTCATTGATCTACCTTAACAACAACCAAGACCCAAAGAGCCATACTCAAGAAAACCCAGAGTCTGTATGTATATGGTGACTCACTATTAGCTTTTGACTAAGAATTTTTATTTTTAAAACGAATTACTCCTGCCTAAAATATTTTAGAGAAAATAGCAGTGAAGGAGGAAATGAAAAGTGTATTTTGGGGGAAGTAAAAATGGCAGTACTACCCAGAGCTTTCTTTCAAGGGTGGTATGGACACCTCACAATGCAAACTTCTTTAGAAAATCACATCTCCATGTGTGGGCCTTGAAGACAATGGAACCCTCCGGATGCAAGGCACAGCATCCTCTAAGGATGCGTGCTTGTTGCCATGGGAACCGCATTCACAGCTGCCTGAGCAGGCTCTGGCTGGATCTAAATGAGGCCCAATACCAATATCCCAGTATTAATGGCCTCCCAGGCATTTTTATTAGAAATAGCATCATTTTCGTAATTATTAGACATAAACATGAAAATAGGAATGCTTTGTTAAAATATGCTTGGCCATTTGAACATAGCTTTTAGTTACAAAGAAACCACAGCTTCAGTTTAGATTAAAAGAGTACAAGTGGGTGAAATGGGAAATGATGGGCCAAACTCATCTTAAAAGTTAGCAGCTTCATCTTCTGTAATGATGTATTATGTCTCCACAGAGTGTGGCTAGGTAGAATTTAAGCAAATACATGACAAAGTGGAATATGCACAGGCTGTGCCCTGGAGAGCCAGGATGCCCCAAATGTGTGCAGTTGGCCCAGAGCAGCAGCATGCAGCACTAGAGGAGGTCTGCCATGAGGGAGCCTGGGTGCAGAGATCTGGAGGGGGGCCACTGCGGTGTCCTTCAGGTGGCCCTGGTGGAGTTGCATTTCTAGTGCCTGTGCTGTCTGCTGCCCTCCAGGTCCGATTCCCAGCTCTGCACTGCTACTGGGTGCCATTACCTCCTCACTGAGGAGGAAGCGGAAATACAGTGGGCTTCAGCCCCTTGCTTGAAGCCACACAGGTGCTATGTAGGTGAGTCTCAAGCAAGTCTGTTCTCAAGCGTCCTTTGTGACTCCTTCTCCTGACAGATTGTAGGACCAGAGCAGGCAGAGGAAGGCACCAGGCAGGCCTGGAAGCTTGGCACAGCACAGGCAGAGGGCCCTGGCTGGAGCTGCCTTTCTGAGAAGGGTCTGGATGTGCATGACACATATGAAGCCTGAGTGAGTTTATGTACAGAGAGTGAGTCTGGGTGATGGGTGACGGGTGATGGGTGCTCTGGGGACAAAGATGTGAAGAGCCGTGAGGCTGGGCACCACTCTCCATCATTAGTCAGGAATTTGAAGTTGGTCGTGGTGGGATGGAATACTCTTGAATTTGAGCATGTCACATGCAAATCACTTCTCCTCCTCATCTGTCCCTGTAAAACTTCGAGAATTACCCCAAGTCAAAGGGGACTGGGGGTCTCAGTAATGCCCAGAGACCAGAAGACACCAGTCCGTGACAGAGGGGTCCTAGCAGGATGAGGGGATTCTCTCTCCTCAGCCATGTGGTGGGAGATGGAAGTGAGGGACCTCTTCAGTGAGCCACAACAGTGTTGAAGGTCAAGGGCCGGAGGCCTGGGCACAAATGTAATACATGGACAGGATCCAAACTGCACCACAGAGGCCTAGTCTTTTCATTTTTATTTTAGCATACTTTTCAGATTCTGAGCATTAAGGTTTATTGAATTTAACTTTAAAATGCATTTGTATGAAAATGGACTGACTGCTGAATGCATTGAATTTTGCATGAAAATTGACTTCTCAAAAATAAACAGACTACATATGTAAAGTCACAGCACTCAGAGCCAGGAATGGGCCTGCCCTATGCCCAGAAGAGAACTACTCAGAGCTGGTCATCCGGCAGAAGTTAAACAAGATGAGTCTGGAAGAAAATGGTTAGCGGTACCCTCTGCATGATGCACAAATGCCAAAGAAACGTAAGACTAGGCAGTAGGAACAGCAGAATCGCAGGGAGCCTGCTGGGCCTGAGAGCTACTCCCAGCACTCGGGGTCTGACAGAGCACATGGCTTCCGAACGCATTACTCATGTCACTTGCAGAAAATGGGTGGATGGGACTGGAGACCATCAGGTAAAGCACAGTAAGCCAAAAAACATGTGTGTTCTCTCATATGCAGAAGGTAAGTTTAAAACACAAAGGACAGGAAAGCCAAAGTGTGAGTGTCTGGAAGGAGGAAGGGATTCTAGGAAAAGGAGGTAGCACAAAGAATTAAGGAGTACATGTGATCAAAGTCAATTAGATGAATGTATAAAATTTCACAACGTAACCTGTGGTTTTGTAAAGTGGGCACTTTTGATTTCTTTTACAAAGAAAGAAATAGACCAAAGACTAGGGTCTTAAATATCCTTCAGGCCACACCCTTAAAGGTCTTTCTTGCATTATGCCAGGGCCCTCTGACCCAACTTCCTCCTGTTAGCCACAGCCTGAATGATCTAACTTCCTCCCACCAGGCCACACCCCCTATCTCCATATGACCTAACTTCCAGTAGGTCACACCCCTATGCCCTACCTTATTTTTTTTTTGCTTTTTTTGCCTAAAGAATTCATTGCAGTACCAGTACTGTTCTATAACAGTTCTTTTTTTGAAATAGCCTTTCATTTAATTACTCATTTAAACTGCTACTTCCATGTCCAATTTGTAAGGCCACTGTCTGTCTGTGGTATCTATGGAGTCCAAAGCATGCTAAAAGCACCTTAGACTATATCAAACCTTTCTGACCCTGGGATTTTTCTAATACAGTGGGTGCAATTTAGGAGACAGATGAAATAAACTCAAAGGTTATGGTTTCAACAAATACATTGTATTCATAAACAGCTTTGTTAAATGGTAACTCCTTTGTATACCTACTTAAAGATAATAATAAAAATAAATTGTTTTAAAATGTAAAAGCTTCTGAGGCAGAAAGTCTATATTAGAAATGCAGTCCCAGAATCAAAGTAGGCTCAAGGAAATGCCATTCTAATGAAGGAATGTTAAATGAAGAGATGTATTAATAAAATTGATAAGTAATGTTTATTCAGCATTAATCTCTTCATTAAAATGTATCCTGGGTTTTCGTAGAGCCTAGAAGATTTAATTATGTATGCACTGTTAATAATTGTATTTAAAATTTGCATAAAATGACATTATGTCTTTGCTTATTAAATAATGGAAATGTCTTCAAGCCTCTGCTTATGTTAAATGTTCACTCTTTCAGAGCTTTGTTAACTTAAGATATGACTTAGAGTGGTGGTGTTCAGGTCCCTGTCTGACTGGAATTTGTTTCCCAAGCACCTAACATGTGACCGCCACAGGACTAGTTTCCACAGAGACTCCCCACAGCCGATGCACAGACTAGAAAGTCTGGGGCCACAGAGTGCGCGTGTAACCACGGGGTCAGTCAGTCCATGCTCAACTGCTCCAGCCCGTGGCTCTGTGCCAGGGACCCAGGGACCCTGAAGCTCAACTGTGTGTGTTCACCTGCTCCAGTCAACTTCTGTGAACAAGGGTCTTACACTTACTTGCATATTTGCTTTAGGAGGTTCCCCAAGCTGTTGCAATTTTAAATTAACTTCCTTTATCATTCACTTAACATTTAATGCATTTATGTCATTTGACAACCATTAATTATATGATCACGTTAATACAACAAATGCAGGGGTAGTTCTCCTGTGTAGTTTAAAAATGACTTAACATGCTTTTCATGTTGAAGAAATTATTCATCAGCTTTCCAGGAAAGCATAGGGAACATAGATGAACATGAAAATATGTGAAAATAGACTCCCACTGCCCAAAGATAATCCAAGTTCCCATTGGCTATTGATGTTCTACCCTCCTCCCTGTGGCATCTGTTTACAGTCCCCCCACCTCCTCCTTCCAGTCTGCTGTCACCACTGTGTGTTTGATGACTGTTTTCATGTCGCTAAACCTTGTGCTGCAACATAGGGAAGTATGTCTGGAATATTCAGTCAGATTACTTGGAAGTGGTACTGATAAAAATCAAAATGTATCTCGATCATTTCAGATTTTAAGATAATTTATTTTTATTTTCTATGAGCTCAGTGTATATTGACCCATCACCCCCCCCATCATTACCCCAATCTGTCATGGATTCCACCCCAAGCAGCCCCTCAAATTTCATGTTTTCATATAGCTGTGTTCTTCCAGTCTTGTTTTAAATCTTAGTTTTAGTTCTAGAACAAAGCAACTAGTGCCGTAGCTTCACCTCTGTGATTGACTTCCAATAGGTCTGTGACTTTCACACTCTTTCCACCCACACCGAAAACCAAGACCCTATCTGCCTCCCTGTGCTTTGACCCTCAGCGTCCCTTTAACACAGCAGACAGTGTTAACCAAGAGCCCTGGCGTGACCACTAGCACTGTAGGAGGATCCCAGTGCTGTGGCGGCGGTGACTGCCGGCAACGTCTGTGCGGGTCTCCTTGTGGATGGGGTGACAACACGATCCATGTGGGTCTCATTGCTGTGGATGGGGTGACAACACTACCCATGCGGGTCTCGTTGTGGATGGGGTGACAACACTACCCACGCGGGTCTCGTTGCTGTGGAAGGGGTGACAACACGATGCATGCGGGTCTCGTTGCTGTGGATGGGGTGACAACACGACCCATGCGGGTCTCGTTGTGGATGGGGTGACAACACTACCCACGCGGGTCTCGTTGCTGTGGATGGGGTGACAACACTACCCACGCGGGTCTCGTTGCTGTGGATGGGGTGACAACACTACCCACGCGGGTCTCGTTGCTGTGGATGGGGTGACAACACTACCCACGCGGGTCTCGTTGCTGTGGATGGGGTGACAACACTACCCACGCGGGTCTCGTTGCTGTGGATGGGGTGACAACACTACCCACGCGGGTCTCGTTGCTGTGGATGGGGTGACAACACTACCCACGCGGGTCTCGTTGCTGTGGATGGGGTGACAACACTACCCACGTGGGTCTCGTTGCTGTGGATGGGGTGACAACACGATCCATGCGGGTCTCGTTGTGGATGGGGTGACAACACTACCCACGCGGGTCTCGTTGTGGATGGGGTGACAACACTACCCACGCGGGTCTCGTTGTGGATGGGGTGACAACACTATTCATGCGGGTCTCGTTGCTGTGGATGTGGTGACGTGGCCTCCTCTCTGGAAACCACGGTCTCACGTGCTTCATAGCTGCTGTCATCTTCAGTTTAATCTCTAGGGTGTCTTTCTTCTGGCACCGTGCACAGGGTGGGACTCACTCTGCGTTTCTTGTCAAAGTAACAAGAGATCTTCAAGGACCTTGGTTATTGCCTCCACACTTTCTCCACCCTGTCTCCTCAGGATCTCTCCAGTTCTCAGGCCAATCATCCAAACCTTGTCACAGTCTCCTCTTCCTCACACCCTTTTCTGATGGGGAAGCATTGTTTTGCAGCCACATGACCAGGGGCCTCACATGGGGTTACCTATACCCTAGATAGATGGGAAGGGGAGGGGAGAGATGTTTCTCTCTCTAAATATGTATAGATATATAAGTATGTGAGCAAATAAACGTAGCACTGCTTGTTTTCTGTCGTGAGAACTGTTGTCTTCTTGGCTATTCTTTTGCACATGGAGACTCCATCTTTCTTTGGCTTTGCTCCTCTGTCAGGGATGTCGCTTGAGCAGAGGCAGCAAAGCAGGACCCCTGTGCTGACTGACTGCCCAGATATCCCTGATGTTCTCTAAACACCAAGCCTGGGGCTCCTGCCAGGTGTTTGGGGAACCGTCTGTGTCCTCATGGGCTGCTTGGTCAGGAGAAGACCATCCTCAGAAGTACAGGCAACGTCTAGCATCTCAGCACAGAACCCCGCTTTCCCAGGTTTGCTGTGGATGTTAGCCGCAGAGTGCTCAGCCTTCTGCCTTCTCAAGGTCCTGTGGCTGATAAAGAAACTGACGTGGTCACCTGACTGCCATCAGGCAGGGTTCATCCTGAGGTCCTCTGCCAGTCAGTTCTCATGTCTACCCTGGGTCTTCCTTGTGCCCTCCTCCTCTGAGGACATCTGGAGACTTCCTTCTGTCTGTCTTCCCCGTACTGCCCCTTTTTTTTCTTTCTAAACTTCCTCCCACACACCTAGTCCCAGTGCAGTAATTATCGGACAACACAGCTCTCAATAATAGATGTGCAAGTGCTGCAGGGGACGCCGGATGCCTCTGTGCTGGACGGCAGTAGATCTCTCATCTGATGCTGTGTCTCTCCTTGCTCAAATGCCTGAGAGACAGAAGTGCTGTTTTACAATTTCTGAGAGGAGAGAATCTGGCAGAACATGTAAAGAACCAAAGGAAGTATTTATCCAAAAGAGACTGTAGCGAGCAGTCCTTTCAAAGTTGCTTAGTGACACATTTCTGTAACTTTTAAAGCACTAATTTCTACTTGTAATTCATATCCATACATGAAATCGCATCCTGCCTTCAAATCATTCATGTAACTGATGCGTTTCCCTGGATTTGGGGTCTGCAGTGAGTTTGTTGGATATTCTCCTCTGTCTCCCCAGCGTGTGAGTTGCATGTGTAGCCTGGACCTATTTAGTGAAAGTTAGCAAGGGTTCTACAGAGCCTGGCATGGAGCTGGGCGCTGAGTGAAGTAGGAGAGTCACCCCCCTCCGTCCATGAGCACATTCTGTCCCTGCGTGTCTGCGAACTGCATGTGGGCTCTCGGTGGACAGTCCACTCTTTGTGGGATTTCACAGTGGTCCAGCCCCAGAAGGGTCAGGAGCAGTGACCTCCACCATGTTCATGAAGGACCTCGCACTCTGGAAGCAGATTTTGCGCCAGGCAAAGGATGGGATGGAATTACAATCAATCTTACCATAAAGCCATCCCCTCCGCCATGGGACACAGGACCCTAGCCTCCCTGACCAGCGTCTGGCCAGCGGTTGGGCGATGTGAGGACAGCTGGCTGTGCTGATGGATAGACAGTGAGGGGGCAGCTGGCTGTCCACTCTTACATTGGAGCCCTACCACACTGAAAGCTCCCGTGACTCATCCCTGTGCTCCTCCCGTCACTGGTGCCGTGTCATTGTCTTGTTTGGGCTTGGAGCTACCTCCCTCCACCCTCCTCCCGGGCTGAGGACTGTGGAGGGGTTGTCCCAGCACCCTGGCTGCCTGCAATCCTTGCATCCGTTGCCTGGAAGATCTCCCCTTGGGTATGTGGAGAGGTTGTTCTCACCATTCCCTGCTGGCCACTGCTGACTCCCTCCTTCCAAGAAGAGAGAAAATGACTTCTTGAAAACAGACCAAGGTGGAAGGGCCGTTCTCTGCCCCTCCAGTGCTACAAGATGCAACTGAGGGATTGGACCCAACAGGCTGACTCCGGCGACCTCAGCCTGACAGCTCAGCCCGGAGCTGGGGAAGTTGCTGGGAGTAGTCATTGGAAGTTGCTGGAGGCAGGGCCCTGTGGGCTCGCTCTGTCCACAGGAGGTTAAGCCACATCACAGAAGCAGCTACTCCTCAGGGCCCCTGCAGCGACATCTGAGGTTCTGCCAGGGCCTCTGGGAGCTCCGTCAGATCCTGAACCGCTGGGACACATGTTTTCTTCTCTCTGGAGGAGCTGCCCGGCCTCACCGGGACCCCAGCTGTCCAGGTGTTAAAAGCACCTATAGTGCTGTTGCCAGTCAGTGGTTACGTGTTTTGTGTCTGGGGAAGAAGGGAAAGATACACACTGCAAGCCACAGGCTTGATTGCCGGCCACAGGTCTTGATAGCAGAACTCGCGCGAGGCAGTGAGACATAAGGCCGGGTGTGCGTGGATATGCAGAGACAGACATGAGTCTTCACAGTGCTTGGGCACAGCCCCCACTCCAGGCTGGACGAGGCAGGTGGCTCTGGGATCTCTGTGACATTTATCCCGTGCCCTGTGCACCCTGTGACGGTGCCCCAGGGAACAGGACTAATCAGAGTGCGGTACCAGGTGTCCTAGCCCTCTCCCAGCATCCCGTCGCCTCCTGGGGCCAACATGGCTGTTTGTCCTGCGGCTGCACGCCTTCCCCGTGCCTCCAGGGGCCACTGGGAGCAGGCACGTACGAATGTCTCCGTGCTGCTTTAGCTTCATCTCCGCATCCTCCATGCACACTCTGAGGAAGAGAGAACCTAGGGCTTTCTTTTTGGATGGTTGGAGATGCTGGATTACTTGGGAAGATTAAGAACCCTTCATTTAGGTGGAAGGATTATAAGTGAGGAACTGACTGCAATGTTAATTATTTTTAGAGTGTCGTTTATTCAAATGTGGGTAAACAGAACTGGTCGATATCCTTTCAGTGTTGCATAAGTGTCGTTATACTCTTACCCAGCACCCCACAAATAAGAAGGACTCATGAATCAGCATTTGTCCCTCTTCTAAAGCTGAGGTCAGAAATAACCAAGCAAGCTTGGGACTCACTGTGCACGGTCATGGGACGAGCTTACCTCCTGGAAGCCATAGCCCTGCTCCAGGAAGAGTGCCAGCCCTGGGTCCTGCAGGCAACCTGTCTGGAGAGGAGACAGCCCTCTCCTGCCTGGGAAGTCCACAGCGACGCAGGCTTTCACCTCTGTGTGGGCCTTAGCTTCTCACCCTCATGGAACCCATAAACACATGGAACCTGCAAAACCTGTCCTCCGCTTCTCTGGGCCTTAGGTGGGGCTGGGGCACACGGGCCTAGCACAGGCATCTCCTTAGGTGGGGCTGGGGCACATGGGCCTAGCACAGGCATCTCCTTAGGTGGGGCTGGGGCACACGGGCCTAGCACAGGCATCTCCCGCCCTTCAGGCCTGCTGGCCAAAGTACACTTCGTGCCTGGTTCTCTTCCAAAACCTTAAAAACAGCCAGCTGCAGAACAAAGGCTAGGCAAATTGCTGCTAGCCTGTCCCCAACCAATGAGGCAAGAACCCTCATCTGCCATTTCTAACGAGCCCTTTGGGGGAGCCTGAGCCTTGTGCACTTGACCCCCATCATTCAATATAACCTAACCCCACCATTCCAGATCTCCTCACCCCACCAATCCAGATCTCCTCACCCCACCATTCCAGATCTCCTCACCCCACCATTCCAGATCTCCTCACCCCACCATTCCAGATCTCCTCACCCCACCATTCCAGATCTCCTCACCCCACCAATCCAGATCATCTCACCCCACCATTCCAGATCTCCTCACCCCACCAATCCAGATCATCTCACCCCACCATTCCAGATCTCCTCACCCCACCATTCCAGATCTCCTCACCTCACCATTCCAGATCATCTCTCCCCACCATACCAGATCTCCTCACCCCACCATTCCAGATCTCCTCATCACACCATTCCAGATCATCTCACGCCACCATTCCAGATCATCTCACCCCACCAATCCAGATCATCTCACCCCACCATTCTAGATCTCCTCACCCCACCATTCCAGATCTCCTTACCCCACCATTCCAGATCATCTCAACCCACCATTCCAGATCTCCTCACCCCACCATTCCAGATCTCCTCACCCCACCATTCCAGATCTCCTCACCCCACCATTCCAGATCTCCTCACCCCACCAATCCAGATCATCTCACCCCACCATTCCAGATCTCCTCACCCCACCATTCCAGATCTCCTCACCCCACCATTCCAGATCTCCTCACCCCACCAATCCAGATCATCTCACCCCACCATTCCAGATCTCCTCACCCCACCATTCCAGATCTCCTCACCCCACCATTCCAGATCTCCTCACCCCACCATTCCAGATCATCTCACCCCACCATTCCAGATCTCCTCACCCCACCATTCCAGATCTCCTCACCCCACCATTCCAGATCTCCTCACCCCACCAATCCAGATCATCTCACCCCACCATTCCAGATCTCCTCACCCCACCATTCCAGATCTCCTCACCCCACCAATCCAGATCATCTCACCCCACCATTCCAGATCTCCTCACCCCACCATTCCAGATCTCCTCACCCCACCATTCCAGATCTCCTCACCCCACCATTCCAGATCTCCTCACCTCACCATTCCAGATCATCTCTCCCCACCATACCAGATCTCCTCACCCCACCATTCCAGATCTCCTCATCACACCATTCCAGATCATCTCACCCCACCATTCCAGATCATCTCTCCCCACCATACCAGATCATCTCACCCCACCATTCCAGATCTCCTCACCCCACCATTCCAGATCATCTCACCCCACCATTCCAGATCTCCTCACCCCACCATTCCAGATCATCTCACCCCACCATTCCAGATCTCCTCACCCCACCATTCCAGATCTCCTCACCCCACCAATCCAGATCATCTCACCCCACCATTCCAGATCTCCTCACCCCACCATTCCAGATCTCCTCATCACACCATTCCAGATCATCTCACCCCACCATTCCAGATCATCTCTCCCCACCATACCAGATCATCTCACCCCACCATTCTAGATCTCCTCACCCCACCATTCCAGATCATCTCACCCCACCATTCCAGATCTCCTCACCCCACCATTCCAGATCATCTCACCCCACCATTCCAGATCTCCTCACCCCACCATTCCAGATCTCCTTACCCCACCATTCCAGATCATCTCACCCCACCATTCCAGATCTCCTCATCCCACCATACCAGATCATCTCACCCGACCATTCCAGATCATCTCACCCCACCATTCCAGATCATCTCACCCCACCATTCCAGATCTCCTCACCCCACCATTCCAGATCTCCTTACCCCACCATTCCAGATCTCCTTACCCCACCAATCCAGATCATCTCACCCCACCATTCCAGATCTCCTCACCTCCTTGTTCCAGATCTCCTCACCCCACCATTCCAGATCATCTCACCCCACCATTCCAGATCATCTCACCCCACCATTCCAGATCTCCTCACCCCACCATTCCAGATCTCCTCACCCCACCTTTCCAGATCTCCTCACCCCACCAATCCAGATCATCTCACCCCACCATTCCAGATCTCCTCATCCCACCATTCCAGATCTCCTCACCCCACCATTCCAGATTTCCTTACCCCACCATTCCAGATCTCCTTACCCCACCAATCCAGATCATCTCACCCCACCATTCCAGATCTCCTCACCTCCTTGTTCCAGATCTCCTCACCCCACCATTCCAGATCTCCTCACCCCACCAATCCAGATCATCTCACCCCACCATTCCAGATCTCCTCATCCCACCATTCCAGATCTCCTCACCCCACCATTCCAGATCTCCTCATCCCACCATTCCAGATCTCCTTACCCCACCATTCCAGATCATCTCACCCCACCATTCCAGATCTCATCCCACCATTCCGGATCATCTCACCCCACCATTCCAGATCATCTCACCCCACCATTCCAGATCTCCTCACCCCACCATTCCAGATCATTTCACCCCACCATTCCAGATCTCCTCACCCCACCATTCCAGATCTCCTCACCCCACCATTCCAGATCATCTCACCCCACCATTCCAGATCATCTCACCCCACCATTCCAGATCTCCTCACCCCACCATTCCAGATCATCTCACCCACCATTCCAGATCTCCTCACCCCACCATTCCAGATCATCTCACCCCACCATTGCACATCTCTTCACCTCATTGTTCCAGATCTCCTCACCCCACCATTCCAGATCTCCTCACCCCACCATTCCAGATCATCTCATCCCACCATTCCAGATCTCCTCACCCCACCATTCCAGATCTCCTCACCCCACCATTCCAGATCATCTCATCCCACCATTCCAGAGCTCCTCACCCCACCATTCCAGATCTCCTCATCCCATTGTTCTAGATCTCCTCACCTCATTGTTCTAGATCTCACCTCATCATTCCAGATCTCCTCACCTCATTGTTCCAGGTCACCTCATCCCTCTCTTTGTGCCTCAATGGTGTGAAGTTAGGACATGCTGTACAGGGAGTCAAAGGCACCCAGTGATCCAAGGACAGAGGCCATGGCCAGACACATTGGGCTGGAGGTCAGAGCATTTCTGGGCAAAGGAGCAGCCACAGCAAAGGAGAGGAGCATCGGCTGGGGGAAAGGCTCCTGTCCCTGTCCCGCTGATCTCAGTGTGAGGACAGCCTTCCTGTGCTCCTCACAAGTATCTCAAGAGCAGCACAGGCCATAATGAAATTTACTTTTCTAACTGGGTTATTGTCAGGGTCAATTCAATTCCTCCATACACAAGTGACAAAATTGAGTGTACGCCAGTGTGTTCGTGGGGTTGTTTTGAGAATCATTATGTATTCTGAATGAAGCGCCCAGAGATTAAGTGGATTATTCTTGACTGCAGTCATTTGCAAACTGAATTTGGTGACATCCTACAAAATGTCTCTCGAGTCCCTTCAAGAAGTGAGCATAATTCAGTCTGTGCTGGTGACACTTTCTGCCCTGACTGGCACTACATCCAGGCAGTGAGAATGTGGAGAAGGCCTCCTCGGAGTGCCAGAGTTCTGAACCAGAGCCTATCTGTATAATCAGAGGGTCACCAGGGCTGCAGCAGTGAAAATTAGCTGTCATCAACTGTTCTCATTTGAATATGCAATTTCATATTAGCAAAATGTGTTTGGAATAATAACCAGCAGGCATTCAACATACTTTAAAACTGAGGCATCTGGTAGGAATTGTGGGGGGAAAAAGCCTCTCATCAAACAGTCCGCTTTGATTTCAGTCTCCATAGAAACTGAATATTTGGATGCATTGAGATATTTTGGTCTTTGGAATTGTAGCATGTCTTGGAATTTGAACATGTGTGCAGACAAAAAGCCAGATGCAGCGTGCAGCGTATGAGATGCCAGTGAGACCCAACTGGTGCCAGGCAATGGAGTTCACCCCAGAGCAGAACTAGATTCAGAAGCTGGACTGCGAGGGGGAAGCCCAGGGGACCTTCCTGAGGGTGGGCTGCACAGACTGCGGGGTCCTCTCCATGGGGCGGAGTCCCTGCCGGGCTTGGCCTGACAGCTGCCTGCAGCCTGGGGGCCGGGGCAGGGTGTGGCTTTCTCTGTAAGGTGTTTACACCACTTGTTCTTTGATCCTGGGGAGACCTTTTCCTCTTACTGTGTTTACAGCAAAGGTTCCCTCTGTCCTCCAAAAGTAATTGCGTATTCGAGTTGATGTTCAGTAGCCGCCCGCCACTGGCCCTGCGGGAGGCGCCGTGTTGCCAACCTGGCAGGCTGGGTTAGGAACGTGAACCCCAAATCCCATGGAGACAAGAAACAGTTTCAGAGTTCAGTCTCAAAGTTGGAAGGGGGCAGAGGTTGAGAGCCAGTACAGTGAGTGTTTCTCCCGAGGAGGAAAATCAAGGCTAGCTCCGCTCTGTCCTCATGAATCCGTCTGCGGAAGCACAGACTCCATTCTCGCCATGCCACCTTGGCACACTTTCCTCCATACTCAGATGCAGAGCCGGGCATTCTCAGACAACCTCCTTTGTCATGGGGAAAGAGGGGACTGGGCATGTCACTGCACTGTGCCACAGGCTCTCGTGCCCACCATAGCTGGGAGAGGAGACAATGTAGATGAGGTGAGGAGACGGTATAGATGACTGTGTGAGGAGATGGTGTAGACCAGTGTGTGAGGGGATGGTGTAGACCAGTGTGTGAGGGGATGGTGTAGATAGCTGTGTGAAGAGACAGTATAGATGACTGTGTGAGGAGACGGTGTAGACCAGTGTATGAGGGGATGGTGTAGATAGCTGTGTGAAGAGACAGTATAGATGACTGTGTGAGGAGATGGTGTAGACAAGTGTGTGAGGAGACGGTGTAGACTGGGTGGTGTGTTCTTAAGGAATTGTCTGGGCTCAACCCTCTGCATCCGTGAGACTCAGAGCTGCAGGCCCTCCTCTCCCCAGGGCACCACTGAGGCAGGGTGGACTCTGTCCTGATTATTCCCCTGTGGCCTCCCAGGGCCTCCCAGGCCACCCTGTCCCAGAGGCATGGACCCCGCCGCCTTCCTCAGTCCAAAGGTTTCTCTCTCCCGTCCCTGTTCTCAGTTGGATGAGGTCACAAAAGCCCCGGTGCTCCCTTTGCAAGGAATCTCCTGAGCAATCCAGGGTGACCAAGGAGTCCATGAAGCCCGAGGTCCCGTCCTGCTCGTCCGCAGGGACAGCCACATTGGTCTGAGAGCAGTACCCACGGCTGAGAGCTGAACGCCTGTCAGTGGCCTGTCGTCTCCGCTTCAGAAAGAGCCTCTCACTCACTGTGCAGAATGTCCTGCCTTTATTCTGAGGAATCTTACTGATTGACTAGTAGGATTTGTTTCCTAAGAGTCTCAGGTCCTTTTGTGCCCAGGCTGGCTTTGAACCTCGATCCTCAGATCGCATCCTCCTGAGTAGCTAGGATGACAGGTGTGAGCCACCACGCCCAGCTATTTTCTAGTGTTTCTGATAGATAAAACCCCTACCTCCAGTTTGTATTACTTTAGAAGTAAGTAAACTTGCTGGCGCTTTTTTTTTTTGCCAGTCCTGGGGCTGGAACTCAGGGCCTGAGCGCTGTCCCTGAGCTTTCTCAAGGATAGAACTCTACCACCTTCGCCACAGCACCGCTTCTGGCTTTCTGGAATCTAACCCAGGTCGAGTGCTAGACAAGCACTCTACCACTAGGCCACATTCCCAGCCAACTTGGTGGCTTTTTGAACATCCTTTTAACTAAGAGACCTGGACACTGCTATATTTTCTAGGCAGAAAGCTTTCTGTTCTCTTTGAGCCTGAGTGCTCAGCCTTCTAGAGTCACAGAAGGACATGTCTTTTATCAGTGTGGAGTGACATGATGTGCCAAACTCTCCTGCATGGACACTCTTCTGAGCTGCCCACACTGCCTGCATCCACTATATCCTCTCAGTGATAACTAAGGTTCTGTCAGTCGCGCTAAAGAGGAGCACACGTGGGCCAGAGCAGGAGGATTCTTGGATCAGCTGGGGTGTCTCTTTATCTGCCGGTAATGGAGGACTCGGGGTTGGTAGTCTCAGAAATCACCAATTTAATGGTTGAAACTTAAAAATCATTCAATGCTTTTAAAAGTGTCACCTTTTGCAGCAAACCAAGGTTTTTAATTAATAGATATGTGGCTCCAAAGAAACAGTTTGCATCCATTTAAAAACAAACACAAGACAGATTGCTGATGAATTATCTTGAATGTTTATGTGCTTAATAAGTGCCAAGTCCTGAATGTGTGTAATTGAACTCCAGGAGTGTGCCATTGGTGAAATTGCCTTTAAAAGGAGCCCTGTGTGAAGCTGATGAGCCTGGCTCTGCATGCAGGCCTAGGAAGTTGGGGTGACACGCCCCACAGAGAATTAGCCAGCACTACCCTACAGGCTGAGTCCTCCTGGGCTCAAGGGCAGCGCACTCCAGACTCTGGCTCTATCAGATTTGGCTTTCTGTGGCCCTGGTGATTTGATACAGGATGCTTATTCAGTCCATTGGTGCTGCAAGCTGTTTTGAAGGTATTTAAGCCGATTGAACATCTTTAATTGAGCATTTTTGTGAATCCTTTCCCTTTGTTTTGTTTTGCTTATTTAATTTCCTAACAAGCTCTAAGTTGGAATGCTTGTTCCTAATACTCAGCCTTTAAACACACTCCCTGATTGACAACCACAAAAATAATTGCAGATAGGAAATGAGAAAGAAGCCAGTTCAATTTTTTTCACAATTTCTGTCCAGAAATGGTACTCCAAACTTTCGTGAAGACTATGTGTATCCTGAGAAAAGATTTAACGAGAAATGTATGCTGCCTGTCTCCTGGAAACATGGGTTTGTATCCTTAATTAGTAGTTCTAACATTCATTTTCAATACTTAATGAGACAAGCCAATGGCACCAAATCAAAACTTAAGTTCTGATGAGACAGGTGGTCCCTTACAACAACAGTTTACACCAGCTTCATTTGTGGGAAAATTGAGAGCTAATATTGGGCAGAGATGATGTCTTGCAGGCAGTGTTTCTCCTTGTCTGTCCTCATGCTTCTACTACTCTGGTTCTGCCCCTGCCCCTCTCCCTCCCACCCATGGCCAGGCAGAAGCAGAGCTTCGGGGTGGATGTTCAGAGACTACTGTGTGTTTGTTCACTATTCCTAGGTGGGTATTTTTGTTGGGTGGGGGAAGTACACATTTCAGCACTTCATAAAGCTGCTTTAAACTATGGTGCAGGGAAGTCATGAGAGCAAAATTCTTGTCAATGGTATTCTCTGGACTTAATTTGACCTTAGGTACTGTCTCCCGTCATATGTTTGGAAAATGAAGCTTTTGAATGTTTAGTAACCGACCATGTAGGTGAATGATTGCTCTCCCTAGCCAGCCATTTTCCCCACGGTAACAGCCACATTTTAAGACTTCTGGTGAAGGTTATTGGGGTGCATGTGTGCCTTTCTCCTTTCTTATATATATTCCGAGTCAGATGCCTCGATCGGCATCTCTTGTCCTTGACCGCCGAGAACAATGGCTTTGTGTCCTTCAACCGTTCAGACCGAACTGTTACTGTCATTGTGGATGATGGCTGGGAGCTAAAACTTCCTGTGTAGATGTGTGGTAGGCCTGCACACTCATCCCTCTCAGCGGTCTCTGCCACAGCAAAGTGTGCAGCACTGATGTGTCCTGCAAGAAGCAGAGCTGTCACTTGGCCTTAAGGACATAGCTTTGACGTTTGGTGAGAACGCAAGAACCCCGAAGAAGGCCAGGACGGAGGCTAGCATCTCTTGCAGTGCCCGGTGCTCTGGCACCTTTGAGATTGAAACACTAAGATGATAATGATTTCCTTCCTGATTCTAACCCGCAGCCCTGACACAGTCCCTGGCAGCCAGGAATGCTTGGAAGATGCTCTGCTCTGTGCGGGCCTGTCTGTCACTGTCAGGAAACCCTTCAGTGAGTGTGGAGCCATTTCTTCCTCAGATTAACTGCAGTACCAGGCATGTGTTGCCTGCAAGAGTGATTAATTACATGTGCCCATGAAATGTGGTCTCGCTATGGCAGTGACAAGCCTTGTCAGTTTGTCTCAGGAGGGCCTCTCTTCTGGTTTTTTGTAATTCTGTGTCTTTCTGGTAGCACCATGGGTTGCCAGAGGAGGGCTGCCGGAAGAACTGCGTGTAGTTAGCAAGCACACCAACCCACTCCATATCCCTGGGACGTTGCTGAGGAAACCCAGGGCCACCTCCCAGGCCCACTCCTGCTCCCTGAGCAAGGAGCCCTGATCCCTGGGGATGGAGTCTGTCATTTGAGATCTGGTGACACTCAAGACGACTCACAATTCACCAGTCCTTTCCCAGTGCCCCAGTGCAGTTCTTCTGAACTCCAGTCTTGTCGTGAAATGTGTTGATTAACTATGAGCAAACCTGACTATTAACTGATTTTTATTTTTTAATTTTTTTATTGCTGGTGCCTGAGTTTGAACTCAGGGTCACAACCAAGTGCTCCACCCCTTGCACTATGCTTCTGGTCCTTTTACCTTTAGTTTGTTTTCCAGATAGTTTTGTGCCGATTTTGCCAGGGTCAACCTCAGACAGCTGTCCAACTCTCAAGTACCTTGGATTACAAGCACGGCTTCAAGCCTTGCGAAAACAGTGGCTGAATGACCGAGCCAACAGGGACCAGCCAAGTTAAGTGGCATGCTTTGAGTCCCGCTAAAGGTCCATGTGTCAGGATAGGATTGAGAGCCACTCCCTCCAGTCGAGCTGCCCTCCGGCACGCCATGGTTCCAGAGCCCTGTGGCTCCAGTCATCTCTGGAGAGTTTTAATTTCACAGCAGAGTTTTCATTTCAAGGAATGCGCACTTGCTCTTCCTTCTGTAGATAATTCTGTGTGCATTTCTCAGTATAGTAGATGGGGCAGTGTTTTCTCCTATTCTAGGTTGTTTATAGGCTCTTAGGGGAATCTGAGGTGGGACGGGGTGAAGTGGTGAAGACTCTGCCATCCTCGCCGGGTCCGTCTCACACAGGACGTCTTCCATGCTGCACCCAGCACGGTTCTTCTGATCTTCTCCTCACTAGTCTTTGAGTGGATAGAGATGCAGAAAACACATCCTCTGTGGGACACAGCAGCAGGGTGAGATGAGGAGAAACTGAGTTGGGACAATGAGGTTAGGTGTTCTGTCTCCTAATCCCAAAGAAGCGGCAGCTTGTGGGTCTGCGGGTCATGCTGTAGCTGAGGCCGGACGGAGGAGGGCGGTGTGGGCTGTTAGCCTTGGGAAGAGCAGGCCAAGGTGTCCACAGGGCCGCGGCCATGCAGGCGGGAGGGGGGCCCTGACCCTCCTGTTCAACCGACTGTCACTCAGCTCCAAGGCTCCCATTGCCTGGCAACAGGCAGCCGAGAGGAGGCCTGGTGAACCACAGTGGGTGGCGGTGCCACCACCTTCTCAGGAGGCCCTATCTCTGTGGAGCATCCACTCGCGGTGGTGTGGTGTGCGGAGCTCTGGAGCATCTCATCTGCAGAGGTTCATGGAGAAGACGCTGCTCCTCTGACCCCTCCTCCTCCACTGAGAGAAAGCCAAGACCTGGGGGGGGGGGGTGTGCGACATCACTAGCAGACATAGGTCCGTGTGTTGATGTGGTTGTCAGTGCTGCTCAGACCCCTTTCCAGCGTCTCTCCGCTCTGGTTAGCATCCTGTGCAGGGCCCTGGGTGGGATCTGCAGACACACTGTGCGGTGCTGCAGACACACTGTGTGGTGCTGCAGACACACTGTGCGGTGCTGCAGACACACTGTGTGGTGCCGGGCTCTGGTGAGCTCTGCTGGGCGAGGCCAGGTCTGGCCCAGGTCTGGCTTGTCTGGGCTGGGCCAGACAAGCGTGACATCACAATATCAAGTCTTGCCAGAACTTCTTGCCAAGTTCTCTAGGAAACAGACGTGCTGAGCAGGGCCGGTACCACTGCCCCTGGTATGAGCACTGGCCGTGGACTTCATTCAAGAGTGGCCCTGGCCAGCGTGGGCCAGACCTGCCGAGAGGAGCCCAGAAGAGGGGGGCCAGCTGTGGCTCCAAAAGCTCTATTCAGGTCGCTCCAGTTGGGTCCCTTGTGCTTGTCCTTCTGTTTGCACCATAAGTACCTCAGGATGCTACTGAGACCGCATAGGACATGTGGGTAGTTTTAGGAGTTGTGAGAGAGGGTTTTTAAAGAAAGACTTTCTGGCTGCCTCATAATAGGGAAAAAGCCAATATTCTATGGGATAGGGTCAGTCAGCGTGGGTGTGCCCAGGTCTGTGAGCTACCCAGGAGGCCACAGAGGGCCTGCCCCAGGACAGAGGAGAGAAGGAGCACCAGGCGGGGCCAGGGGCTTCTAGAAAGAGCCATCTCACAGCCTTTTCTCCCTGTGCTGTAAAACCTAGCTCCCTCGGTTCTTTGTGAGCCTTAGCAGAGCATGTGAAGCATAGCAAGGCTCTCCAGGAGTCTATCAAGAGTTGACCCCTCAAGCACTAATTCTAGTGCAGACATCAAATCATTCTTCAAACAATTAAGACTAAAAATCAGTATCCTATGCTTATGTGTGCTGGCTTGAGATGCAGTTCCAGCAATGGATAAGACCTCTTTGACTCAGTGTTGGGTTTTAAGTTAGGAAGCGTTCTGTGAACCACATGGAAAGCAGGCAGAGAATCAAACCCAACAGTACAAAAAAGAAAAATACATCACAGATGTGTTTTGTATACTAATTCATGGAATGGCCTTTACCGTATTGACTTGAGTAGTTCCTGACAGCGACCACAGTGCAAACAGCTCTGTCAGTAGCGAGGCTGGGCTTGGGCTTGCTCCGGCTTGGCTTCCTATGTCATCACCTGGTGCCAGAGGCAGCACCTCGCCCCTCTGAGACCGGCCATCCGAGATCTGCATCGGAGCCCTGTTGCTGGAACAGGCCCAAGATGCAGAGGCCCACAAGGAATTTTTTTGGCACAATTGATAATAACCCAGGGATTTACAGCTCAAAATTGGCTTTTTTATGACTAGTGTCTGATGAGATCTTAATTCTGACACTTTCCAGAACATGGCGCTGAAATGCAGAATGATAACATTTCAAATTCACAAGCCACTGTTATTTCTGCTGTGTATGTCTGTGCTGGATGAGAGGCTGTAAATGACACACATGCACCAATGAGAGGTGAAAGTCTCCATGTCTCACAGAAAAACAGTGTCCATTGGCCAGCTTGAACATCATAGTAATTACTTTCTTTTCTATAGTATGGCCATAGTCTCAGTGCACAGATCTGATACCAGAGGAAGAAAAGCCATCTTGGCTTTGCTTCTGATGTTTTTTAATTACAGTCTAAACCTTTTTTAAAAATTACTTTGAAATAAAGCTGATTTGGGAAGTGGTTTTTAGGCTTTTCTATAAAGTAGCTGAAAGCTAAAATGTCTGTTGTTTCAATAAGCTGATGCTGTATTCTGCTGACAGTGGGAGTGTCACCACAGGGTCTGAGATGAGGTCACTGGAGAGCAGAGCCCATACCCCCACCCCGCACCCCAGCTTGACCCCTGTGCTTCCTGTCCAACGGATGAGTCAGGAGTTGAGTTCTGCCCGCCTCCCTGGGCTGCACCAGCTGTGCTTATCAGGGTGATTGTTGGGAAGGACACAGCTGGAGGCTCCCACAGCACAACTGTCTTCTCTCCTGATTCTGAAAGTCCAACAGCAAAGTGTTGACAGACTGTGTGGCCCCAAGGGTGCTGAGGTCTCTTCTTCTCCCACCACCTCTCAGTATTCCAGGCAACCTTTGGGTCTCCTCAGCCATGCACCTATCCCCCACCTCTGACCTTGCAACCTGTAGGTCTGTCTCCTTGTAAGGACACCACCGTGTGTGACCTCATCTTGACTCTGTTTCTGCTCAATTGTCCCCTGGCAGAGGTAGACAAGACTGCAGGTGAAGCCCGCACGCGCCAGCCTGCATGTTCTCTGGCTGGTGCCAGTAATTGCGGCAGTGGGCATCTGCCCGCTGACAGTCGGCAGCCACTGGCTCCCAGGAATCGCTGTGCCCGCCACTCTCTGCACAGGGTGCCCAGAGAGCCTGTCCAAGAGTGGAGGATGGCGTATCTCCCGTCCTGCAGGCAGGACTGCAGAATCCTGCCACCGTCTTGCAGCCTCACCCTCAGCCACTCAGGGGATTGCCTCCATTTGGAAGGGTGTTTGGAGTTTGTTTTTTAATTCCACATTAGTGGAACTTGCCAGACACAAGTACCCACTACGAAGGCTTGCTCCTGCCCTCCTGCTGCCAGTGGGCCTTTCTCCGAGGAGCCTGACTTGCGTGGGCTGGGGCCGCCATGTGCGGACACCACAGTCGTCCCCTGTCTGCCCACAGTGATCTCCAGGGTCAGAGGCACTTGCTGCATGTCACCGGGAAGATCTTCATTGCTCCTAGCGGTGGGCCTGGCAGAGGTGGTCCAGGTCTAAGGACCTCACGGAGTGACCAGCACTGAAACTCCTCACCTGCAGAAGACCCTGGAGAGTCCTGTCAACGTTAGTTGCATCCTAAGAACTCCATAGAACTCAACCATGGTCAGTGTTCCTCCTGCATGTACTGCAGATGTGGGACCCTTGCTGGGGACTTCTTGGGTCCCCAGCCCTTCCTTCATAACAGCCTGGAGGGGCCTGGCTCACAGGGACTGGCCTCTCTCCAGTGAGGGAGAAGTTGAATTATCCTAGAGGCTAACACTGTGGCATAACAGGTGACAAATACTTTTAACATCAACTCTGCTGAGATGAAACCCTGTGTCCCAGGCTCCTTCCTGGTGCTTTCACAAAGAGCTGCAGGCGCACGTGTTGGACCTGGGGCTCTTTTCCTTCCATATTTGATGTGCAAGTAAATCTCAAGCCGCTGGATGATAGAGTTTAGCAGAACAACAGTGGGGTGACTGGTGGCCAGCAGGGGCCTCCCAGATGTTTGGTGAGCTTTGCGCCCCACACTGATGCTCTGTGATGAAGGACAGGCCTCTTGACTACTCGTCACCAGCCTGTCCGCATGCTGACACCAGCACTTGGCACAGCCTTCTGGGCCAAGGCCTACATTCACCTCACTTGGCACCTCCCGCCAGCAGTATTCAGCTCCATCCTCATCCTCCCTCCCCTCTGTGGCACCTGTCCCAACCAAATGAGCCTGAAATAACCTCCCAGCCCCTGCCCAAGCCCATCCTTCAAGGTTCTGGAGCCCATCCTTGAGGGTTCTGGAGCCCATCCTTCAAAGGTCTGGAGCCCATCCTTCAAAGGTCTGGAGCCCTCCTTCAAGGTTCTGGAGCCCATCCTTGAGGGTTCTGGAGCCCATCCTTGAGGGTTCTGGAGCCCGTGCTTCAAGGTTCTGGAGCCCATCCTTCAAAGGTCTGGAGCCCATTCTTCAAGGTTCTGGAGCCCTCCTTCAAGGTTCTGGAGCCCATCCTTGAGGGTTCTGGGGCCCATCCTTCAAAGGTTCTGGAGTCCATCCTTGAGGGTTCTGGAGCCCATCCTTCAAAGATCTGGAGCCCATTCTTCAAGGTTCTGGAGCCAATCCTTGAGGGTTCTGGAGCCATCTTTCAAGGTTCTGGAGTGTTTGATTGAAGGGAGTGTAGGCGGGGGAAAGGAAGGGTTGTTTCACTTTCCAGGCTGTCGTGGTCTGACTTATTTCCATCAGAATCACTCTCAAAGGGAATAAGGGCAGTAGCAGGAAGAAACCAGGCAGGAATGGGCCGTGTCTTGTCCAGAAACATCAGCGGCTAGAGACTGATAGGCAGGCAGAGGAGGCGGTGGCAGAAGGTGAGTGGAGAAGGGAATCAGGGGAGCAGCTTTGCAATTTCAAGGGTCAGCGGATTTTAGGCTCCACAAGAGCCTCTCTACTCAAGGCCCAGGAAGGCAGCCAAGGGTCTGAGCAGAACATGGAGCCCGTCGTGACTGAAAGTGGAAGAGCAGACGCTGCCGCCAAGAGTGGGAGCCAGTATGGGCCATGGAATGTGGAATGGAAACGCTACTTCTTCTTAGAGGGCACAGGCCAGCATCCCATTCCTAGACACAGACTCTAAATAACTGAAAATGGATGCCCATACAACTTCCTCTATCCATACACTTGCCACACTTCTGTTCACAAGCACCAAAACTACAAAGAGTGCAAGACCTTCAGGGGGAAGTGAGAGACCAAACATGCTGTGGCCCTGCCCAGCTCACTCCTTGGAATAAGAAGAGGAAGCCACAGCACCAATGCATAAACAGCAGGACAGACGTAGTGTGCAGACAGCAGGACAGGCACCAGTGTGTGTGTGGATAGTGAGATAGACACGTGTGTGGACCACACTAGAGCCTGTGCACTGTGCTGTTGGGCTTATATTCTCAACAAGATAGAACCAAAAGAACAAAATCTGCATGGCTGCCGAGGCCTAGAGAGCAGCCACAGAGAAGCCCAGCGAGACGTCTGGGCCATGGGGGATGCCAGCTTTGGCAGTGATGTGGTTACACGGCCATATGCATTTGTCAAAATCCAACACCCCCTGCAGCTGAAGACGTCCTCGCCGTGTGTGGATTTTATAGTGGGGTGAGCCTGACTGCAGGAGGCCAGGCTCCTCCACGGTCGCTCACGGTCTAACCACTGGAAGCCACAGGTGACAGCCTATGCGCTGGGGCGTGGCATGGGAGCACATGCGAAATTCTTGTCACGAAGGACACAGCACGCACTCTCAGCGGGAATTGGCCATCGCAGTCTTTGTGTGGCCACATAATCTGGATAATATTCTCTTTCCTGGTGTGCCTTGTCTTAAATCCACTGTTGCCCTATGGATTTGGTCTCCTCTGCAAAGCTGTGAACTACAGATGCTCATTCAGGAGCTTGCCTTGATGAGCTCTAGCTGTACTTGGGTGTGTGGCAGCTATGTGAGCCATGCGTGGAGGTGTGTGTGTGTGTGTGTGTGTGTGTGTGTGTGTGTGTGTGTGTGTGGTGTGAAGGCACGTCATTGTGAACATGAGTGGCAGAGGAAGACTATCCCAGCACTTTGTTTTGTTGTTCCATCACCTATGAGGACCCACAAAGGGCCAGAATGAAGTGTCTTCTGTATTGTCGGGGTTCATCATAACATGTTACAGAGTCAGCACCCCACACAGCGAGGCCAGGCTGGGGTGACCAGAACCTTCCATGGACTCGGCCATCCAGGTGAGGGGGTCAGGTGGTAGGTAATCTTTCTGCATGTAGTGATTCTCCCAGAGCATGGCTTATGGGTATATTTGACTTCTTCAAATCAAGAAGGTTCGATTTTTACATTTCCTTTGTGGACATTTTCCTGTACCTTTATTTGTTAAGAAGGAAAGACATGTTTTGTAGCTCGTCTTTCTGTGAGTGGTCTATGCGGGAGGCAGCGCTGGCCAGTTCTCCTTTAGAAAAAGGAAATATGAATCGAGGTGGGGGGCAGGATCCTTACAAAGAGCCCAGGACTGAGTTGGAGCTTAACAGCAAAGTGCTTGCCCAGCAAGTGCAATGCCCTGGGTTCCATTTCCAGTACCACAAAGGAAGGACACACACAAAGAGCCCGCTGTGCTGTTGAGATTAGCCAAAGTACCTCAAGAGCAGCACTGGGCGGGAGCCACTCACTGTCACTTGGAAAGCAAGGCAAATGACAAACTCCAGAGGTGAAGGGGTTTGGGGGTCCACACTGTCCTGAGTCTTAGCTTTCTGTCCAGGCGCTCAGGTCATCTTGATAACATCTCTCCGGAGCCTAGGCACAGAGCATGCCCGCCCAGTGTCCCTGCGGCCTCCTCTCTCCCTCAGCTCCTGGATGTGGCACCCTCTGTCCTTGCTCGTTTTTTTATAGTTCGGCTGAGCACAGCATGTGCATTTTGAGCTGAGTCAAGCTAATTTCCACTGAGAGCAGGCTGGGTATTTCCACTGCATACTTCCTCCATGGCAAATTCCAGTGAGTGGCGTTGTTCTCACTCTGTGACATTCCTACACAGCAATGTCGGCCCTCCGTGACCTCCCCCACCAACCTCCTCTGGCATACCCTGCCGGTGTATTACCCACTGCGCCAAGTCCAGTGCTCCCTGAACTCAGCCGGCTCTGGCTGTGCTCTGCTCTGGGCCTGAGCACATGTGAGGACAGGCTCCTCGCAGCCACGCACGGACTAGGTCATCTTCCTACCCTGTACTGGGCTCCCCCTCTGCACAGGGCTTTCGTTTCTGGAGACTTCACTCTCCCTGGCAGCCCAAGAGGTGGATGTGAGCTGAATGGGCCACAGAGAGGGGAATCACGAACACCTGTCCTCTGGAGCCCTGGGCTGCGCCAGTTCGGCCAGGGCCTTGGTTAAGCGCTGGCAGGTCACAGTTGTGCTATGAACCCCTAAAGAGGTGGCGTAAACAGGATGCCGCCTCGCCACTGTGGGTTCTGCTCACCCCACGTGCTGAGCCAGGCTGCCTTGCCTTTGTGTATGCATTCCTGCTCGGTCTCCCGGTCTCCACTCACCCCGGGCCCCGAGCAAGAGAACCACCCGTCAGTTCCATGAGGGCTGTTCTTCCCTCACTGAAATCCTGGTTCTCGGCGTTCAGCTTCTGGGGAGCTGTGGTCCCTGTTCTTGCTCCTCGGCCTCCTGTCACCTGTCTGGGCTGACAATGAGCGTCGCTCTCCGCCATCTGCTTGGAGGAAGGTGTATTCCCAAGCTGCTGGCTTTTCTTCCCCGACATTTATTTCCTCATGTTTAAACATATGGATTATTACAGGTTCAAAGACCCAGAGCCTGCAGGAAATTAAATCACGCAGCCCAGAATAATTCAAAATGTAGACTGGAAACACAATGCAAGAGGAAGTTATAAACAAAGCAATCAAGTAAAGCTGGCTCAGAATATGGCCATCCGAGACCAGGGAGCTGGAGGCAGCACCCCACCTCGGGTATCGGCTCTGCTAGTCAGCCTCTGTCCATGCGGTTTGTTATTTTCACTCTTTCTATGTCAAAGGCTGAGGTGGCCTTCAGAGGTCACCACACTCTCCCTTATCAGTTCATCTCTCACTACAGTCCCCAGGAGTTAACCTGTCGTGACTGGGGCTGCGGCCGCCTGGCCGGGAGCCCTGGAGAGGCTGGTGGGTGACGTCGCCCGTGACGGCTGCCGGGACCTCCAGTCTGTCGGGCTGGCAGAGGCTCTGGCCCGGTTTTGAACTGAAATCTGCTGCTACTCTACAGATTGGACCAGGCAAGCAGTGGTAGCCCAATCCAGCACTAGGCTTTTCAAAACTCACGTTAACAGTTCTCCAACTGCCTAACACAGCCTCCCACGCTCGCATTCACCACCCCTCTCTCCTCTTAGCATCAGCACCTGCTTGGTTTCCTCCATGTGTCTCATCAAAGAGCAGTCTGCTGCCCTTGCTTACTTCTTCCTTACATTGAGACTGCCATTTCCACTGGGAACGTGTACCCAACAGCATGAATGGGCATCAGAAAGTGCAATGACGGCCCCTCCCCCCTTCACCCCCCCCACACAAGTCACATGGAGAGTGAATCAGTTTCCAGAAGTTCCTGCTGGTTTTCTCTGGGACCGCAGCTACCCCATGCCTGCCCACCAAGGTCCGCGCGGACATCCTGGTTGTGTCCACTGCCCCTGAAGCTTGTCTGCGGCCGATGAGCTCTTCACGCAGGAGCCTGGGTTGTGTAGTGTGGTGACTGTACAGAGGTCTGACGCTAGTACCTGATCCTTGATGATGGCTGCTCAGTGCCTGGCATGAGGGGAGAGGATGACGGGCTGTGTCACAGACAGAGGAGCCGGCATGGAGCAGAAGGAAACTGGGGAGGTTGTCACATGTGCTTAGTCACTAGAACATTTGTAAGGGGTACTGACACCCTGAGACTGAACGGTGATGGGTGGCAGTGCTGAGAGGCTGCATGGGAGGCTTCCGTTGGAGAAGCACAAGGGTTACCCGGAGGGGACGGCATCTGTTCAGTGGGCACGGCATGCGGGGGAAACTTCCAGTGCTTCGCTGCAGCAGAATATTTGTCCTCTGCTTGTGCGGGGACAAAGTGAACTTAGTGTATTTTCACAAGAGGAGGCCAGCATGGTGTGCTGCCATTGCGGCGGTAGACATACCGATGTGCATAAAGGAGCACCTGAAAATTGTACCCATCCCTAAGAGGGACATGATACAGGTGTTTACTTGACAGAGGACCTTTGGTAAAGAAAAAGAAAAAACTGAACATTTCATTTCCTATTGATTCTAGAAAGGAGTGAATGGTACAACCCTGTTTTATTTTGGCAAGTCATTGATTTCTGCCTTCCTTATCATTCCTATTTTGCAAAGGGTTTGCCAACTCCATGGTGAAGAAAATGGTTAAATGTGAGTTAGTCTTTTCCCTGGAATCATCCCCGCCCCCCGCCCCTGTGGTCAATGCTGGTTGTTAATTTTTTGGTATCTATACTCCACACTGCTTTGCAATAAAGCAATATGAATAGCAAGCAGAATTTTGGCATGGAACGTTGTGTTGGGATGGAAAATTTGAATGCTATAATTATTTACCCAGTAGGATTTATTGTGAAAGCATCTAAATTGGGTTGTGCTGGTATGCCTTCAAATTTTGTAAGAGCCTCTGCTCTACATATTTCCCATGTTAATTCTCATAGGAATGCTATAAGACAGATATAACAATTACTGTCCTTACGGAGAGGGGAGTGGGTACCCAGAGAGGGTGCCAGTTCCCCAGACTCTGGAGGTCGAGTGGAGTGGACCTGTGGTTACCTCTGGGGTCTGGACCCTGTGTGCCCTGTGGTTGGCTGTGGGAAATGTACTCTGTGGTTGACTCTGGGGACTGTGAGTCTCCAGATGCTAGCTCTGTGCCCCATCTCTGCAGAGCCCCCAATTCCTAGGGAGAATTGCCCTTGGTTTCCCTGAAAGTCAGAGAGGATGGGCTGGAAGTCAGTTCCAGACCAGCTCAGACCTGTGTGAGGTCAGGATCATGTTTCATTCAGCAACGATTGTGCAAGAGTACCAGGCCATGTGTATACAAACCTTTGAATTTAAAGACAACTTCAACCTAGGCAGAGAAATCACATTTAAGTAAATCTACAAGATTTGCTCATCCTCTAACTGGTTCATTAAATTGTTTGAAAATGATTTAACAAAGAAAGATTTAAGTGAACAAAAGGAAGGAAAGAAGTCTGGAGAATGTATTTAAACTCTCTGGGATTTGACTGTATGTTCTTCACAGGAGCCATGCACAGAGACATAAAATGGAGAGCTATCTGACCACCGATCAATGAGGCCTTGCAGCAGGGAAAGGTTATGATTTCTTTCTGTAAAACGCTTAGGAAGCTTGTGGCTTAAACTACTCAGAAGGCTAAAATCTGAGGACTGTGGGTGGACGCCATGAGAGTCCTATCTCAGCAAACAGCTGGAAATAGAGCTGTGGCTCAAGTGCTAACCTTGAGCAAGAAAGCTCAGAGACAGTGCCCAGGTCCTGCATTTAAACTTCAGCTCCAGAAAATAGTACATATATATTTATATATGCACATACATGTGTATATATGTTAGGCAGACATGCTAGAGACACTTCATGAAGGAAAGAAAATTGGAAGTCCGGTTGGTTAGAGCTGCCCCCAGAAAGTTTTCCCAGACGCCGAATTAGATAGCTCTGAGGTCATTTTATGGCACCATAATTTTGGAATTGGCAGGGAAAGATTCTTTTATGAAGGTCCAGGGGTCTAAGAGACAAAGTCTCAAAAACGCAAAGGATCTGGAGCCAACACAGGGGTGAACGGACTGAGTCTAGAGCTGTGAGCTGATAGGGGTTTCTGACCCTATCAGACTGGGACACCTGACTGGAGAAAGTGCTTATGATTTTCGTCCATAACTCTGACAGGAGATATATGAACTTGCCCTGATGTTGGCAGAGGGGTGAGGGTGTGGGGCTCCCTCCCCTGGGGCAGGGCTGCAGCTAGCTGTCATGGTGGGTGAGGCCTGCTGGAGCCATAGGGACGCACGGAGATGCCACCTTACGTTCTCCCGAGAGTGAATGCACGGAGGTGAAATGCAGCGTCCACGCCGCAGCCCTCTCAGAGCTGGAGAGAATTGTGTGGACACTCAGGGATACGCCTTGACAGGGAGTTTCAGAAGCAAGCTGGAAATTGGGATGACTTCAGTGCCCTGCCTGTCATTTTTCTGTGAAATTATTTTTGCCTTCTTTCCTCTCATCTTTCAAGATAATTATGATAGGTTTTTTGTATAATTGAGATGAGGTTGATTAACCAGACCTGCTCTCCTCTATAAATGCAGTTAATGAAGTGAGGATTTTTTTATATCGCTTTCCCACCTGAGAGGCCAGGCAAGACTTAGCTATGATTCAAATGCAGAAAATGGTTTTGGGAGTGATCATGCGTCCTCAATATTAGACCCAGCTGCCAAGACACTGCGTGTGAGGAAGAGACAGACGGTCAGGCCCCTTCGTAAGCAGTACATCCAGAGAGCCAGTCTCCATGGTGCAGACAGTGGTGGCCCAAGGTCAGGGCCCTCTAATGGCCCGGCCTCAGAGCACAGGGTTGGGGCCTACGCGACAGGGAGAGACCGCTGTGGTCTGAGCTCCTTACCACGAGGAAGGGCAGCCAGTCATGAGCAGCATGCGTCTTCCAGACCGCCATCCCATGTTCTCACCTCCTGGCTTTCTCTCTTCCGGGCCACACCCTTGGCCAAGCCTACCTGTCCTGCAGAGCCTGGGAGCGTGCGGTGAGCCACGGCCCTCTGGGAGTGGTGCAGACCCCAGAGGTCAGGATGGGATGGAGGGAACTGAGCACCTCGTGTCTGACAGAAGGGTGGTGTCTGTCGAGGCTCCATCTCTGTTTTCCTCACTTCATCTTGAAATCCCTGTGACATGAATGGTATTTCTCCATTAGGCTGCGGTCAGAACTAAGGGTTAAGTTACTTCTCCCAAATCACACAGCTGGAACTTTCTGCCTCTGGATTTGAGCATATAGAGTTCACAGCATATGGCAGACCAGACCCCGCACCCATCCTGCGCCGTCAGGGAGTGCCAAAATCCACTGTGAGGATGGACAGAGCCAAGACGTCTGTATGGCGACAACATGGCATCCTGGCTGCTGCAGGGGTGGGAGCCGGGGGTCTGGGGCACTGTCATCAGGAAGCACGGCACAGCACACTGTGTGTGGTTTGCAGCATCCCAGACGGCTCTGAGAGGGAGAGGGCATCGGGCTGGGGAAGGGCTGTCTGCCTGGCAGGCCCCTGAGCTCCTTGGGGCTGGATGACCCCCTGGCCCCATGGGAGCACTGAGAGGCCCTCTTCTGCTCTTACAGCTCTGAGCACCCTCTGACAGCTTCACTCCAGAGGGGGTGAACTTGCCAGCGTTTCCCAGTGTGGAATGTGCAAGCTGGGAAAGATGTGGAGATGGCCAGAGAAAGTGACCCTGTGGCCACTCGCCATGCGTTGTCATAATGTGGCATCAAAAACAAGGTCTTTAGCGTCTAGGCTCCGAGGCTCTGGCAGATGCCCTGTGGCTCAGCTTCTCTCTGACACTCCTCTTCTCCGTCTTCTGATATGGGATGCCCTGCCAGACTGGCTGCAGCGGAGGCTTAAACAGATCAGGCCAACAGCAAGCTCCATCTTTTTTGGTTTAGCTCCAGGTCAAGAAGAACAAAATCTGCTAAACTGAAATCAATCTGGAATCCAAGGACTTTAGAATGTCACCTCAGAGCTGCTATAAAGCCTTGTATTTATTTGGTTTCCTGCAAGTCAATTTATAATATATATATATATATATATATGAAGAATGATGCTTTTGGTATGATTTGCCAATGAATAATGGGGAACCAGTTTTGCCTGTCATTTGTTAACAAATGTTATTCCCTTTATTAATACCCAAAGTGAAATGGATGAATAATGACTCGGCCTGGGGATATAGATCAAAATTCAGCTTGACAACTAAGCAGCACTGAGACTGGACATTTACAAAGACTTGTGGCTTGACCTGCCAGCCCCAAGTCACTTTTTTTTTTTTTTTTGCCAATCCTGGGCTTGGGCTCAGGGCCTGAGCACTGTCCTTGGACTTTCTCAAGGCTTAGCACTCTACCACTTGAGCCTCAGCACCACTTCCAGCTTTTTTTTTTCTATGTATGTGGTACCGAGGAATCGAACCCGAGTCTTTGTGCATGCTAGGCAAGCACTCTACCACTAGGCCACACTCCCGGCCCCACACGTCACATTTCTTAAGTAGTTTTCTATTTTAATGTCAAGGTTCATAAGATGAATTCTATATGTAAGTGGATGAGTTCATTCAGTCCTGTGTAACTGAATATTTTTATGTAAGTGTTCTAAGTTGAACCAGTTCACTCCAGAAGTTATCACCTGGCCCTGGTAACACAAAGGCTCAGCCATAGGCTTGTCACCACAATACGGTCTGGGGGCGATGGCCTCTACTGGGCTGCCAAGCTCGTGAGGTGTCACAGAGGAGAGTCTGGGCACTGAGCAGAGGCTGGCAGCTGGGCACAGCACAGGAGGGAGTGTGCATGCAGTGTCCCAACAGCAGGGTGCGGGTGCCAGCTACACCAGGGGGGCGCTGCTTTTCGGGCCCTGGCCCGGGTATCCACTCCCGCCTCCCCAGTGTCCCGTCATTATCATGGGCTCCGCCGGGAGGCAGGAAGCCTGAGAAGAGGCTCGGCGCCAAGTCCTTGCAGCAGACGTGTTGTGACTTGCAGACTCTTCTGATTAGACCCAGGGTGGACCAGGCAGGCTGTGAGCTTGGTTGCTGGGGCTCAGGAGGCCTGGAAAGCAAGGCCGGGGAAGGAGAGATGGCGCTTGCTGTTCAGTGAGGGGGTGAGACACATGGCGAGAAGGGAACGGTGGGCTTTACTTGTATTCGCAGGTTGGAGGTTCGGATGACATTATCTCTGAGTTCCTCAGTCCCTGTCCTTATTCTGTCTTGCCCCATACCCAGGGTTGAATGGGCCTCACTGTTCAGAAACCCCCGGAGCGCATGTCCCCCTCTGGCTGGACTGTGAGCCCTGAGGCTGTGTCCTTGCTCACACACTGTTGTGTCCCGGCACAGCCCGCAGGCCCAGCTCCCAGGGTGGGCCGTGCATGGGGGGGTGGATCCCAGGACCAGCCACGTGGATGGTACGTCTGTGGGCGAGTCTTTTCCAGGGGCTCAGTGCAGGCATGTTAGGTCCTAGCATGGCCCAGTGGCCCCAGCGGTACCAGAAGTGAGGAGCCGGGAACACAGACATGCAACTCAGCTGCAGGTGTAGCCTGGAGACAGAGAAAAGCTCTGGGCAGGTTCCGGCCTTAAAATGCTTAGCCGTAGTGGGACTTTAGGTTGATAGCAACTCCAGCTCTCACTTTCCTTACTTGCAACTGAATATCATAATAGCTTTTAACTTTTAGAAACTGCAAGATCTCTTCTCTAAGCTTAGCTATCTACAATTCATGGTGGGAATGAGAAAGTGACAGGCTGAGAAGAGGAGGCAGCGGTCCAGCAGTGAAGGAGAGGTCAGTGCAGAGGGGCCTGAGGTCCAGGACTGAGGAGGAGGTCAGTGAGGAGAGGCCTGAGGTCCAGGAGTGAGGGAGGTCAGTGAGGAGAGGCCTGAGGTCCAGGAGTGATGGAGGTCAGTGAGGAGAGGACTGAGGTCCAGGACTGAGGAGGAGGTCAGTGAGGAGAGGACTGAGGTCCAGGACTGAGGAGGAGGTCAGTGAGGAGAGGACTGAGGTCCAGGACTGAGGAGGAGGTCAGTGAGGAGAGGCCTGAGGTCCAGGAGTGATGGAGGTCAGTGAGGAGAGGCCTGAGGTCTAGGAGTGATGGAGGTCAGTGAGGAGAGGACTGAGGTCCAGGACTGAGGGAGGTCAGTGAGGAGAGGCCTGAGGTCTAGGAGTGATGGAGGTCAGTGAGGAGAGGCCTGAGGTCCAGGACTGAGGAGGAGGTCAGTGAGGAGAGGCCTGAGGTCCAGGACTGAGGAGGAGGTCAGTGAGGAGAGGCCTGAGGTCCAGGAGTGATGGAGGTCAGTGAGGCGAGGCCTGAGGTCCAGGAGTGAGGGAGGTCACTGAGGAGAGGCCTGAGGTCCAGGACTGAGGGAGGTCAGTGAGGAGAGGACTGAGGTCCAGGAGTGATGGAGGTCAGTGAGGAGAGGACTGAGGTCCAGGAGTGAGGGAGGTCACTGAGGAGAGGCCTGAGGTCCAGGAGTGATGGAGGTCAGTGAGGAGAGGACTGAGGTCCAGGAGTGAAGAGGAGGTCAGTGAGGAGAGGCCTGAGGTCCAGGACTGAGGGAGGTCAGCGAGGCCAGGACACCATCTCCACTGGGCCACTTCGTCCCCTGTGTGGCTCCTGAAAGACTCTTGGTGGACAGGCAAGGAGTCAGCCGTCTTGCCGGGCCTCTGCCCCGCACTGTGAAGGTGAGGCGCTGTCCCCGGCACTGCCCTGAGTCCCCTCAGCCCCTCTAGTAGTTGTTTCCCTCCTGCGTCCTGAAGACTGAGATTACCAGTGACTTGTCAACAGGAGCTACTGGGCGGGCTGGCCGCTGTCCCGGCCAAGTCGGGGGAGCTGGACAGGGCCTGTGCCAGCAGCACTGGGTCACTGCACAGGCCCTGCTCTGTCTACACTGTGGCAGTGCCTCCAGCATGGGCAGGAAGCAGACGGCTGGGCAGCTTCTTCTTTATGACTTGCTCCGTCTTGCTCCCATCCTTCACTGCATAGGGGAGGAGGCAATAAACACCAGTCTTTGCTGGAAGAAGGAGAATCCACATTTTACTGCAACCCCTTTCGTCCCAGGCCATCAGGTTCCAACAGCAAGCAAATTTCAGATGGGGTTTTGTGGACAACTATTGAGCCCAAGTATTTTATACTTAACTTTGCACTCTACAAAAGGTAGACAGGCTAGTTGCAGAAAATTCAGAAATATAATCTCCACTATCAGAGACAAGCTCTGAAATCTTCTTGGTAAACTGCCTGCAGCTCTTTTCAAAGTAAAGCCGGATCCTGAAGTACACAGAGTTCACACGTAGCTTCGCTTGCTTCCCGTTACGCTAGGGTCTTCTAAAACGCTTAAACGCTCCGAATAGTTTTAACATTTTCTTGTTCTTGGGCCGGAAGCATGCACAAAAGCCTGGGTTCGATTCCTGGGTACCACCTACAAAAAAAACAAAAAAATCTGGAAGTGGTGCTGAGGCTCAAGAGGTAGAGCTCCAGCCTTGAGAAAGTCCAAGGACAGAGCTCAGGCTCTGAGCTCAAGACCAGGACTGGCAAAAAAAAAAAAAGAAAAAAGAAAGGAAGAAAGAAAGAAAGAAAGAAAGAAAGAAAACATATTTTATTATTCTTATAAAGATGATACACAGAAGGGTTGCAGTTTCACAAGTCAGGTAATGAGCACATTTCTTTTTGGACAATGTTACCCCCTGCTTTGCTTTATCCCAGTTTTTCCCTCCTGTCCAACAAGTCTAAGATTTTATACTATAATTTTGCCATAATTTATAATCGGGCCTTTGAAGATCAAGATTTGTCACTTTTCTTAAAGAAAAACAAAGGGATCCCTGGGGACTGCCGGCCCGTCCTCACCCCCCAGGCCTTGGCTCTCATCCCTGGGGATGAGACAGCGGCTGGGTAGACATCAGAGGTTCATCAGGTGGAAAATGAAGACATGTCTCATGAAGAATTTAAGAGTTTCTGCTCTGCCTGAGTCATTGCAGCCCAGAAAGTGAGTTATATATCACAGAACCCAAAGGCCCCTGCAGGCAGAATCCCACCTCCAGGAGAGCTGGCATGGCAGGCGGCACCTGAAGCCCTCCGAGCAGCCAGCCCAGACACCTGTGGGCAAAGGCACCTCCCTAGCCTGCCAGAGGGAGGGCTTCTGGGGAAGGCAAAAGGCAACTGGGTTCACTGCCCGGGGCTGGTGGTTCTCCACCAGACGGCCCCCTGGGCCCGAGTTTAGAACCTCGGCAGCTGTAGGCTGGATCCCCTGGGCGGAGGCAGAAGCCCCTCGTTTTCTGAATGTTCCCAGGGTGGACGAGCTAGATTCAACAAACACAAACGTAGGTTCCCAGGTACATATGAGCTTCAGAAAACGATTGACCTGCAACTGAGCTGGGGCCTTCCCGAGAGGCACGGGAAAGCCGCTCCTCTGAGACGGGGCTCCCTGGGTCACGCACTGCATCTTGGAGATGGGCACATGGCATCATGGAATCCTAGGAACAGCTTGGTTTGGAAGGAAGGTTTCCAGACTCGTCATCTTCAAGGTGGGATTTTCTGTGTAAACATCAACTGATACCTCCAGGGCCTCTTTAGTCTAGAAAGATTGGCATTTAATAATACAAGTGATGGTACAGAGGATTTAGAACTGTGTACATTTGGAATTTAGATGTAAAGCATGTTATATAAAATATAATTATGTCACTTTTCAAGTGAATAATGTTCAAATTTAACCAAAGACAGATATAATCTCATTTCGAAGCTTTCAGACACTTAAATAAGAAACATTCTGCTTTTTCACTTCAGTACTTTTAAATTTTTAGTCCAAAGACATTCAAAACAAAGCACATGTTACTTCTAGTCATAACTGAACTTTGTTCTGGAATAAAATTCTCTTAGAAGAAGCCAGGCCTGGAGGCCCACGCCTGTCCTCTTAGCTCCTCGGGAGGCTGAGATGGCAGGATGGCAGGAATTGGCAGAAAGATCATGGTCCAGGCACATCTAGCAGGAAGTGAGACCCTATCTCAAAAATAATCAGTTACAGCCAGACTCCAGGAGCTCAGGCCTGTAATCCTAGCTACTTGGAAGCCTGAGGTCTGAGGATCACAGCTCAGAGCCTTCCCCGGCAGGAAATCCTGTGAGACTCTGATCTCCAATAAACCACTTAGAAAATGCAGAAAGTGGTGCTGTGGCTTAAGTGGAAGAGCACTAGCATTGAGCACAAAGAGGCTCAGAGACAGCACCCAAGCCCTGAGTTCAAACCCCAGAACCAGCATAAAAGGCAGAGAAGATCTGGCAGTGTGGTTCAGTGGCAGAGTGCCTGCCTGGTGACTGTGACGCCCCGAGTTCAAATCCCAGTGCCACAAAAGAACAGATTCTTTTGGAAGAATGTGAATACACAGCGATGCCATTCACTTGGTTTGCAGCTAGGAATGTGGGTGGGGAGAGATTGGAGCGCACGTTGGTGGGCAGGCAGGCACTGGGCCGATACAGGCAGGGGCCAGCTCCTGTGGCCAGGAGAAGCCATTCGTCACAACCCTTAGTTGAGGGGTGGCCTCACTGGGGCCTTGGCATTTTCACTTAGCCTGATTTAGATGACATTGAAGAACTGGCACAATTCTGCAGACTTTAGGGGCAGTTTCTGCTGAGACTCAATCCTTAGTCCAAAATAGAATTATGAGCATTTCTGTTTTCAAAGGAAAGCCGCCAGTTCTGATTAGAGCTGTGGCTGGCTGCAAGCTGGTGGAACAGCTGCGGCTGAAATCGGAGAGGGAGCCAGCATTAAGACTCATCAGTGCCATTGTCCTAGCAAGCGAGATGAATCCTTAATTTCAACATCCTTCAATCCTGTCATTAGAGCAGCAGCCAAAGTGTAGACTGGATGTGCTTTCTTTAGAGTAGGCCTCTAAAAACTGCAGAGAAGGTGGAAAGGGGGGACTCAGAGCACAGAATTTGGTAGAAGAAGAAGTAATCAGGTCTCCAGGGACTACAAGCTCTGAGCCCATGGCAGTGAATGCAATGACCCAGAATATGAATCCCCACCCCTGCAGGCTGCAATGACCCAGGACACCAAGCCCCACCCCTGCAGGACACGAAGCCTGTCCAGGGAAGCCCCCACCCAGAGAAGGCTCCTGTAGACCACTGAGGGCCTCTGGAGTGTGACCAACACTGCAAGTGGACTTGCCAGGTGCCCAGCGTCCCCAGCACCCTCACTCTTGTGCTCACTGTGCCCTGTGGAGACCTGTGTGCCCGGGTGACTGAGGGTGGCGGCTGGCCACTGGCTAATCACATGGGAAGGACTGAGAGAAGCACCTACCCCACATTCCCACACTTTTCATAGGAGAACCTTTGACCTTGAGGTTATAGGCTGAGCTCCCAAGAAGTCATTTGACCTCTGAGGCCTCAATTTGTGCCTAGTGTGACTGAGAGAGTTTGGGCCCTAAGCGGGGTCCTGTGCAAATGTGCTCAGGGTTGAGCTCTGGGGCAGACCACAGCAGGCAGGACCGGGCAGCAGGGCTGACAGGGAGGGAATGGACAGCAGGTGTCGTGCCCTGATGCAGTTTAGACGTGAGGTGTCCTTGGAGACCCTCAGAAGCCAGTCTTCAGCGCGTCAGCGCTCAGACGTGCGACCTGGACAGGGCTCTGATGTCACCACCACCATGTGCTGTTCTCCTCTCCTCTGCTGGGGTTGAGCCTCTTGCTCATGCAGGCATTAACTCAGTGCAGTCCTACATTCTGCAGCAGGTCATTTCTACACACAACTCCCGGCCAGCCTGCACACCCAGCAACCCCACGCATGGGGTCTAATCAGGCGTGTCTGCCTGCACGGCTCACACTCGGCATGGCCTTGTTCTCTGCGTGCTCTGTCTGTCCACGTCCTCAGCAGTGTTGTCATCTGAGCACCTGTGATTTGAACAATGTAACATGCATGAAGTTCAAAGGCATGGCTTGTACCACGTGTGTGTGTGTGAGAGAGATCTGAGGGTGATGGTTGGGTCTGTCCTTGGATTCCTGTTTCTGGGCTGCTGTGGGGTAGAGGCCACCGCAGTCTCCAGACAGAGGAGGGCAGCCTGACAGCCCGGGGCTGGGTCTGACGGCAAACGGGGACAGGTGATGAAACACAAGTCCGTCTCTCTAGGTGCCTCGTGCCCCGTCTGTGGAGGAGGCGGCGGCAATGCCACTGTAGGCCCCCAGGCCGGGCCATCTCACAGAAGCCTGGTTTGATGGCATCAGGGCAGCGGCTGGCTGGCGGGGCGGCCCAGCTCTGGGGCAGAGGCTCACCAGCAGCTCCTCCCACCTGGGTGGAGGCTCACTGGCGATGACTGGGGACCCATGCTGACAGCAGCCTGTCAGTGTGTGCGGCATCTGCTGTTGCACACGGCCCATACTAAGAATGACTTCGCTTCTGTCTTGCAGAGGAAGAAGGTGGAGACTTGGCCCAGCCGGGCCTCAGCTTCTCGGGGCCAGCAGACGAGGACCTAGGTAAAGTATGGATGGGCAGGCCCCGGGGGGCTAAGCATGCTCCTGTGAAAAGAATGGCCTGAGGAAAAACCAAGTAAACTGGAGCCATACTTCCCGAGGTCATAGCTGAAGCGCTTGGTGAAGCTCTCATAACAAAGAATCCTCGCCCCCCCACCCGCCACGGTCCCTACTGGCAGCACCCTCGCTGCACAAGAAGCAGTGTCCACAGGTCCTCAGAACGGCCCCCCTCCCCCACCTGTGATTGCATCAGCCCCCCTGAGGGTGCAGGGGGAGGGGACCTTCCACTGCCCTCTCCCAGCTGGGCTGGTCCACCTCACTGAGTTCCCCCCCCACAGCGGCTGGGCGGCTGTCACCACCGCCCTCCCCATGCACTCTCCAAGGGAATGTCCATGTTAGGCAGTCATGGACAGCAGTGACTCCGTGGGGCTGGTGCGGGTTGACAGGGCGTCCTGCTGCCACAGAGGGCAGGTGTGCAGTGCTGAGCAGAAGCTGACGGGGCCCTGCGTGTGTGGCCGTGGAGTCTCCGTGACCTGAAGGAGCCTCAGCTGCCCTACACTGTAGGCAGGGGCAACAGGGCTGAGTCCTGGTCAGCCTGAGACCATGTCCGGCTTTGGTTCCTGTCTATTTCAGACCTTGATGAGCAATGGCTTCATTTCTCATTAGAAACATTGAGAATTAAAGGAGCATTCCCTGGGCAGCCATGCTGCTTTAGGGGAATGTCACAGCCAGAAAGCATTTGGAGTGGTGAGGAGCGTGGAGTCTGAGGGGCAGCGACGGTTGGCTGAGGAGCTCTCTCCAGCCTGGCCCGCACCCTGTCCTTGCTCCCTCGGGAACACGTGCAGGCCAGCGTCGCCCTCCTTCTCCAGGCCGGGTGAATGAGAACATGGTGTCCTCCTGTCCACCGTGGATGTCTGTCGGGTTCTGTGCTGTAAGCAGTGGTCCGTGGCCTGCACTGTCTTCACTTGGGAGAAGAGTACCAAGTGTGACATCCTCATGTCACCATGCCACCCATGACATCCCCGTGTCGTAGTCCCATGAAGCCTAGCAAGAGGGACAATTGTATCTCAGAAGCTCTGTTAACAAGGGAACTCACTTTACAATCCCATTTGACCTTTATCCATCACTTCAAATGTTTTAAGGTCAGACACTTTTAATTTTAATGGAAGTGAAGGGGTTAGGCATTTTCATAAAATTCTAGAACACACTCTGTACCACGGCACCTGCGGTTAGCTTCTGGCATCTAGAAAGTCCACACCTGGCCATGCCAAATTATATGGCCTCCATTCCCGGGCCACGTTTCCCTCGCCATCATGAGGGTGTTTGCGGGTGTTTGTCAACACTCCCTCACCCCCACCCCACCCACCTGCAGGTCCTCGCGGGCCACACTTGGGCCTTAGCCACGGGATTCCTTCTAGAGGACCCACAGCTCCTGGGCAGGAGTGCCGTGCTGCACAGTGAAGTCTTAGCAGGAAAACCAAGGCACAACTGCCGTGACTGTGGGAGGAAACAAGTCCCAGAGTGTGGACAGCGCTCTCTAAAATGCAACCCGAATCAAGTTAGAACAGGCAGAGGAAGCCGTACAGAGGCTGCCGAGGCAGGGCGGGGTGAGAAGGGCTCTGCAGGGGCAGCGCAGACACCCCTGCCCCCTGATGGCTGCACCTGACGGCGGGCAGGTCTGAGGGCCCGGGTGTGCTGCATGAAGGAGAAGGGGAGGGTGGCCAGAGCCCCCAGAGCTTCATCGAGTCCTGACAGCCCACACAGTGTGCAGATGCCTCAGACATTAAAGAGCAAATCCAGAAGCAGGCGCTGGTTACCTTCTGCCAGTCCCCCGGGAAGGGGAGAGCTGACCAGATGCTTCCTGGATTCTGTTGGGGTCCTGCGGGCTGGAGCTGAGCAGGCGGCCATGTGCTCGTCCTACCCCACACAGGACACGCTGAGGTGTGTGGCTCGTGGGATTTTCCTGGCACGCGACAGATGCTGCTCTCATCTCTCAGGCTCAGGCAAATTAAGAGAGAAACAAATTCCTCCCTGAGTCTCCTGGAGACCTCTTAGAAGACGCAGGAATGAAGTGTTCCAGTGGGAAAAGGCTATGAGGCCTCAACTAGAGAAGAGCTGACAGGTTTGATCAGCAGAACCAAGGAGTCCACAGAGCAGCGATGTCTGAGTCACTTTCCCCAAAGGCAGTAGGGCAGGGAGGAGACAGAGGGCTGTGGAGGGAACTCTGGCTCAGGTGGGGAGCTCAGCCCCCAGCAGACACTGCCCTGTGTTCAGCAGGAGGAACCATCATCATCGCCAGCCGAGAACAGCCAGACACACCCCCCAAATTTCCCCCGTCCTTGCTTAATGCATTCCATTGTGTCCCTCAGAACTGTCATAAAATGGGGGAAAGGTTCTGTAATAGAAAAATTCACAGACGACAAAGGAGATGAATTAACACACGTGATTCCATATTCATTCTTTAACTTTGACCAAAAAGATGCACACACACACACACACACGAACATAAACCCACTAAAATTTTTATCTCACATTTCAAACAGGATACTTTTCCTGTCCTCATGAGTCTAATGGGCAACTTCTGAAACAAATAGTAAACTGCTCTAGTAAACTGATCTTGGACAGATACCGGGGACAGAGGGGAATGCAACTAACATTTGTTTGATAATAAGAGACACCGCCTGTCTCACTAATTTTCTCCCTGATTCACTAAGTAATTTTCATTCATTTTGTTTTTCTGTGTTTTATATTTTTGTGCCTTGGAATACCAATTTTTAAACTCTTGATGGCAGCTTATTAATGGACTATGAATTTGTGTTACTGGTCATTCACAGCATCATTTTGAATGAGAAGAGAAATAAAATTGGGGAAGTAGAGAGCCCAGCGTGTGAGTACGGCATGCGGGAAGGCAGGCTGTGATAACACCCTCTGGCGGTGTCTCTGTGAGTGCCGGGAGTCTGATATGGAATGTGTCCTGTGGGCTGGAACATCGTCAAGATGCTTTGCAAGCCCCTGCAGACACATGTCCTGCACACAGGCCCACTGCCTGCCTGGAGCTCCGTGGCTCTCACCACTTCCTAACATCTTGTCCAGTTTGCTCACGAGGGAGGGTGTGCGTGACCAGAGGAGGTCCTGTCTCGAGGGGCTGTCAAGGTGTCAGCTCTGATGGCAGAGCCCTTGAGACGAGGTGTGGTGCTCGCAGCCTCAGACCAGCACCAGCTGCCACTCTGTCACTGCTGCATCATCTCCGTGGCCTGTGTGCGTGTGCAGGGCCATCTGAGCCACAAGAAGGGGACCGCACTCAGAGGATGCACACCACGCTCCCGGCAGCGTGAGCTCGCTCCATGTCATCTCTGAACACGATCTCCATGGCAACTGGGCCCATTTGCAAATTACAACTACTGAAGACCAGACTTCCATGATTGGATTTAGGGTCTGCAGACGTTTATGGCTGGCACGCATGGAAGCAAACCATCAGCGGGCTCCAGTGCAGGTGGGCATTTTGGCCCCATCCCAGATGGCTGCAGGGGAGGAGTCGTGCACGGGTGCAATGGCTGCCTCCAAGGCCAATGCTTCTGTCTCATGTGTTAGGCATTTGTTGTGCTTGGCAAGGGGGCTCTCAGGCCCAGAAAAGGGAAAGTCACCCAGCAAGGGAAGATGTGGGGGCTAACCACCAAAGGTTAGACATCCAAGGGACCTGGTAGTTGGAAGAAAAGAAGAGGCAGATTGCCTGATGCTGAGTCTGGGGTGCAGGAGGTTGTGGTACCGCTGCGGCTTGCCTCCTCCTGGAAGGGGCTGTGCATGCATAGCAGAAGTGAAGCCAGCGCAGAAGCACACTCAGTCCTGGGTGAGTCTGAGGACAGAGGGCTCCCTCTCACAGCCACGGACCGGTGCTGAAGCACAGGAGTTTGGCAGATCCACCCACAGCCACCGTGGAGTGAGTGGCAGTCCTGGCTGTGAACTAAGCCAGACCCTGTGCCATCTCCCCTCACCTGTGACTACTGTCCCCTGGGTCCAGCCTATCCAACTTGTATACAGAATGCAAATAGTATGCTAAATGAAATGGTGTGTTCTGTAGCTAAGAAGAACTTGTAGCTGGAACAGACAGATAAAACCAACATGCAGACTTGCGCGTTTGCTTGCCTGATTGATCTGGCCCACTCCTGCGAGCCCCATGCGACTTCCCATCAATCTGCCAGGTACCTCATGGTCTCAGTCAACACGCACGCTCTCTCCAGCCTTAGCTAACCCAGACAAAACCTTTCTCATAGTACAAATGTCACCATTTTCCTTGCCGTCAAGTGCTAGAAGATAATTTTCTTCCATAGGAACAAGAGCCTACATCCTTGACCATCATGTCACAAAAACGAAATGAAACCTCGATCTGTTTAGGAACTGGAAAAAGAAACATTAGACTCCAGGTTTCATCAAAGCGTGTGAAAACCATGCATGCTTTATGCAAACATTAACTACCAAGCAGTTAACAATTAGATGCATTCATGAAGCACTTAACCCACATCTTTAAAAATTCTGAGATCAGAGTCCTCAGAGTGGCTAAGTGTCAACCACCAGGCAGGCCTCAGGTTTCCATGTCCTGTCTGATCCATGTGGGAAGGTGAGAGACATTGAATGAGCAACGGGCAGAATGTCTGTAGGCCCAACAGCCTGGATGGCCTTACAAGGCTACAGCAAGTTCTGCCTGCTGCACACAGCTTCCAGGTGAGTAATAGAAGCCTTAACCCGTGGATCCTTCTGTACCTATGTGACAACATGGTCATTAACAAAACAGCACCAGTTAAATGTCAAAGTTCACGCCGCACTGGATAAGGTACCAGCACAAGAGGGGTGGGGTGCTGAGCGATTCAGCAATACACTTTCTGTTTCTGCCTAAAGACCCATGGGGAATGCATAGAAGTCACCTTCCAGACTTCTAAGCTGGCTCCCGATGAGTCTTGACGGTGATTCCTGGGATGTGCACGGATGGCCATCTGACATTCTCTGGGGTGTGCTGGCATTCCAGGGGCACAGAGACAGGACACAGCATGGTCAAGAGCCCAGGCCCAGCCCCGGAGGACTCATGGGGGCAAGCCTCGCACTTCCCAGCACAGCAGGTGAAGACCGCAGACACGGGTGGCCTGTCAGCCAAGGCTGCGCCTCTGTGCCCCAGGGTGTGGGTCCTCCTCCTGTGCTCCATGTCTCCAGCCTGTGCTCTTCCACGGGCCGTCCACCCCCTGAAGCTCTGACTGCAAGGCCTCCCTTTGTGTCTAAGCCTGTGCCACCCAAAAAGGAGAGTGGGGAGAGAGGAGTCACTCACCATCGTAAAGCTTCTGACCAGCTCTTGTCTTACATCAGTGTCCTCCTGTCTACTATCAGGGCAGACCCCACACATACCTGCTAAATACACTGTGTTCTAACGTAGGCCACTACTCTTGTCTGGATGTGATGGTTTTGCTGCAGCAGAAGGCACTTGGGCAGGACATGGAAAGTATATGAGTTTTGGCATCAGAGAAAAAATAGCTTATAAGTGTGTAACCTGCTGATAATTGAATCAAAAGTACCAAAAAAGAAAGAAAGTGTGTGTTTACTTTTTTAAAACAAGGATCCAGTGGTATTCAGTTCTGTTCTGTGGCACTCGGTGGTATTCGGTAGCACTGAGTTGTGTTCATGGCATCCTGTGATATCTGTGGTGGTTATGGATTCGTTGTGTTCTGTGGTATTTCTGGCATTCGGTTGGTTTGGGTATTCATGGGTCTGTGACGTTTAATGGCATTCAGTGGCACTCGTGGGATCTGATCTTTAGTGGCATCTCTGGTGTCGAGTGCTGTCTGTGGGGCTCCTGGCGTCTGTGGTGTCTGGTGGCCTTCAGTGGTGTCACCTGTGGCATTGAGTGCTGTCTGTTGTGTTGGGTGGGATTCGAAGGTGTTCATGGCGTTTGGTGGATGTGGACATTTGTGGGGTCTAGTGAGCCACTGGGTGGTGCTCGGGGAGTTCACGCTGGTCTGGGGTGTGTGTAGTATGTGGCGGTACCCGTGGTGTCCTGTGGTGCTCTGCAGCCATGCAGAGCACTTGACACCTGGGAAGGTGCAGACAGAACGCCTCCCGTGTAACAACACCCTAGCGGAGCTTCACCCAAGGCTGCTTTGCAGGAGGTTTTGTTGAAATGACATCTGTAGGAAGATCGTAAAGTGACTCGAAGCGGGAGTGCGGCCGGGCAGCAGAGCCAGGCCCACCCCGACGGCCCTGATCGTCGGGAGGCACTGCACTCCTGTGCTACGGGATTCGTCAGTACCCGTTAGCCTTCCAGTCAGGCACAAAACTGGATTTGCTAATGTTCAGGCCTCTGTTCCCCACCTGCATTTCTAGCATCATGGGATCCCTCCGCCTCACCAACCTGGCGGAAGGCAGCAGGCTGCGGGCCCCCTCCTTGGTGGGGTTCAGCCTGTGGGCTCCCTCCCTGGTGGGGAGCAGGCTGTGGGCCCCCTCCTTGGTGGGGAGCAGGCTGTGGGCCCCCTCCTTGATGGGGTTCAGCCTGTGGGCTCCCTCCTTGGTGGGGAGCAGGCTGTGGGCCCCCTCCTTGGTGGGGTTCAGCCTGTGGGCTCCCTCCCTGGCGGGGAGCAGGCTGTGGGCTCCCTCCTTGGTGAGAGCTCCAGAGTTGAGTTTGTTTGGGCTTCCTTGCTGGTAGACCATATATGATTTTTAATGAACTTTTAAATACAGATTACAAAGAGGAAATCAGGTTGCCACGTGCGTGTTTGGGGGTGGTGGGTTAGACGAGGCAGGAAGACCAACGCTGATGTTGTGGGACATTCAGGCATTGAGACAGCGTGGCCTGCTCATTGCCCTATGTTCAACTAAAGATCATGAATCTCAAAGGAAGGTTTGACGGACTTGTCCAGCATGGACCAGCTAAAAAGAGCCATGCTGGGATCCACACACGGGCACCGGCTGCTTTGGTGTTTGTCATGAATTTGAGTTCAAATCATGTGCATTTCATTCCTCTGTGCCACTGACCACAGTCATTAAGTAAATTATTGAATCTGATGCTTGCCTCCTCTCTGAATATTGTCACAATAGCCTAATCGTTTGGTGATTGAGGAGAATCTAGTTAGACCCACATTAGATACTTCTCCTGTCTTTGTTACTGTCCTTGGCTACTAGAAATAATTCTAAGTAATTACATATATGTACATCCATGTATGTGTACATACATGTGTGCTAGCCACGTGTATGTACTGAATTCAGGTCATGACTGAATTCTGGATGAGATGAATTTTCACACCATACCTAGGGTCTCCTTGTTTCTCTAAGATAATGACTAAGGGTGGCTCAGGTGGCCTCAATGCCTGAAGCCATATCATGCCATCCCATGCCTGAAAGATGAAAACTCATATTGTATTTGTTCTGTATGGAAATTTTCTTTTTAATGTCAGACACTTTGTACTCCCAAGCTCTGGGTCTGCTTTCTGCCTGAATTTAGGACTTTACAGATAGCAAGTATATTGTATCTCCCATATATTGATTTCACTCCTTCAAATATTTACCCAAGTAGTATGGGGATCATAGGTCTATTTTTAGATTTTTGAGGAATCTCCATAGTGGTTGCACTAATTTACAGTCTCACCAGCAGTATATAAGAGCTTCTTTTTCTTCAAAGTTTTGCCAGTTGTCATAGATAGAGAGAGAAAGAGAGAGAGAGAGAGAGAGAGAGAGAGAGAGAGAGAGAGAGAGAGAGAGAGAGAGAGAGAGAAGGGGCCATTTTAAGATGGAAATGGAATCTCAATGTAATTTTGATTTACATTTCTTTATGAGTAAGGATATTTAACATTTCTTCATATATTTATTAGCCATTTGTACTGAGATTTGTCTATTCAATTAGTTTTCTTATTAATAGCATTAAGAACATTATTGTTTGTTTGCCATTTAATTTTTGAGCTATTGGATATCCATTTTGTAGCAGGCAAAGAATTTCTTCCATTTTGTGGATCGTTTCTTGATTCAAAGTAATTGTTTCCATTGAAGTGCAGAAACATCTTAATTTAATTTGTCAATTATTCTTCTTACTTCCTGAGCAATTAGAGTCCTATTCAAAGATAATTAACCATTCCTATATCCTTCAGAGTTTTTCCCATGTGTACCTGAAGTAGTTTCGAAGTTTCAGATTATACATTAAGAACTTAGATGCATCTAGAATTGATTTTGTTTTGTTTTTGTTTTTTATTTTATTCAGTTTTTTAATGTTAATGTTTAGAGGGGTTACAGTTATATTTGCCATATAGAAGGTGCATTATTTCTCACACACTCACACATTGATACCCTTTCTCATGTTTTTGTTCCCATTTCCCTCACCCACCCCCTCTCATTTTTCCCCTCTTATTTCAAATAAATGAATAAACACACACACACACACACACACACACACACACACACACACACACACACACATATATATATATATAGCAGGTAACAAAGTCAGATACTGGAATTGGTTTTGTTTTTGTTTTTGTTTTTTTTGTTTTTTGGGGTTTTTTTTGCCAGTCCTGGGCTTGAGCTCAGGGCCTGAGCACTGTCCTTGGACTTTCTCAAGGCTAGAGCTCTACCACTTGAGCCTCAGCACCACTTCCGGCTCTTTTTTCTATGTATGTGGTACCGAGGAATCGAACCCAGGTCTTCATGCATGCTAGGCAAGCACTTTAACCACTAGGCCAAACTCCTGGCCCTGGAATTGGTTTTTGTAGAGAGCAGGAGCCAGGGATCTCCTAGCTTCAGCCTCCCGTGCTCTGAGGACAGGCTCTGAGCACCATTAGTTGAAGAGGCTGTCTCTTCTCCAGTGTCTGGTGTTTGTTTCTGGGTCTTCTAATCACTTCCCTTGGGCTTCATGCCTGTTTTTGCTGCTGTGGCTTTGCAGCACAATGTGAAATCTGAATTGTGACACTGGCCACAGAGGACCAGAGAACCAGAGGACCAGCCCACACTATGCCTCTTCGATTCCCAGAGGGAAAAAAAACTTTGATTTTTATTTTTTTCGAATTGCATTTTGATATTTTTCACTTGCCGCAACCGTCCATTGGGGAGACTTTTAACTCATTTTAGAAAAATACATTTACCAATTTTTGTGCAGATATGATCAGTATTTTAAGCAACATAGGCAGATCTTTGGAAGCAAAATCATGTAGCAGTGGGAACGTTTCCAGGTTCCCTTTGCAAAGAGGCTTTCCCCCACACAGGCATATTTATGAGTCCCAGTGACTTGGTTGCATAAGCCTCGCCTCTACCTGGATGGAGAAGACTCTGCAGGCCTAAGGCCTGCTGTGCATGTACTCCCAGAGGCTCAGAACACTCCGCCGACTCCTCGCCCTCCTCCTGCATCAGGACAACACACCACCCGTCGACAAGTCATAGTTTAATATTTGGAAATTGCTCTCTTTTGTCTTTTTGTTGTAAAGGTGATGAATGGAGGGTTACACAGTTACATAGGAAGGGAATGAGTACAGTTCCTGGTGAACTTTGTTACCCCTCCCCCATTTTCTCCGGCTTTCCCTCCCCCTTCCCTCCCTTCACCCCGCCCCAACTTGTAAAGTTCATTTCCAACATAGTGTCTTCAGAGCGGCACTGTTGCATTGGTTCACATGTTGTCCTTTCTCTCATCATACCTGTGACTCCCCTTCCCGTCCCCAAATCAGATAAACTTATATACAAGACACAGGGTACCAAACTAAAATACAGTAACAACAGGGGGTAAACCAAAGGAGAAAAAAGAAACAAAGAAGCAAAGAACGAAACAAGAAATAACGGCATGTAGCAGTGAGAATGTTTCCAGCTTTCTCTGCAAAGAGCCTTTCCCTCACATGGGGGAAAAAACCCTCTTGTTCCATAATCTTGTAGTTCATTTCAATTAACATCACTTTATAAGGTCATAGGTACATAGCTGTTGAGCTATCGTGAACCTCTGCTAGAACTACCCTAAACAGACACTGGTTATTACAAATGGGGGAAACCACGGAGCCCATGTTTCTTTGTCTCTTCCCATTCCCTTATGAATGGGGTGATGTCATTCTTTCTGATGGAAGCATAGAATTCCATTGTGCACGGTACACACACTGTAGGCATTTTCTGTATGGCGATGATGCTTCAGCTTAACAGCCTTCCTGAGGTTGGCTCTGTCGGTCTCTCCCTCTGGGATGTCCTCCTGTATGGACACCCGATGACATGTCCGGACCAGAGGTGCCCTCACAGGCGCCTCCACCATGTTCCCACACAGGACACAGACACCTGCCAAGTCTCCTCCTGGGGCCCACTGGCATGGCTGAGCCCAGATCTGTGGTGCTCATAGCCTAGGCCAGGGATGGGGCAGGAAACAGTCCCCGCCTGAGCCCGGGAACCTGAATGCTGCCGTGATGAGGGCAAAGCTGGTGAAGGGTGCCCCATGCTCTGGGCCCAATGTCTTGGGAAGGAAGGCCCCATCCACCCACCCTTCCCAGAATGCTCTCCTCTACTGGCTTGGCCACGGTGACCAAATGTCCTAGGAACATGAGAGGAGCGAGGCCCACCAGCCCTCCAGGTGAGTATGAGAGTGAGAGCTTTGCAAAGTGGCCCCTCACTAACCCTGGGCCCCCTGGGGACTCTGCACAGCTTTGACATCCCATCTGCAAACCCTGCTGTCTTCATGTAAGACGTGGCTGAAGTTACGGCCCGGAGCACTTCCCAGTTTTCTGACTGGCTCAGAGGCCCTCCAGGGTGAATGAGGAGGAGGGGAGAGACTCAAGTCCAAGTGTGGGAGAAGAGGCAACTGAGAGGCTCCTCCGTGGTTGGTTTGTATCTGAAAACTGCCCGGGAGAGGCATGAAAGCAGGAATTCAAGGGGCTTAGACTTCCAGCAAGTGCTAGTAAGGTAAGCATTTAAAAATAATGGAATCAAAGCTTGTATGGCAGGAAAAAAATAGGTGATTAATTGCTATTTGGACAGATAATAGAAATTTCCAATAACTAATGACTCCTGAAATAATTAAGGATTTCAAGTGCACATTTTTCCTCCAGTCCAATGTAAAGATGGGGAGGGAGGATGAGGAAGGTCAGAGGAAGGTCAGAGGAAGGTCAGCAGAGGGAACATCACCAGCTAACCATCCAGGAAGCTTAAGTTCCAACTTCAAGGAACGTTCTCAGTCTTAAATATGATTAATTAGGTATAGAAAATCCTGTTTGTTTTATTTTGTAAAAACACTGCTTACCAGGGCCGGGAGTTTGGCCTAGTCGTAGAGTGCTTGCCTAGCATGTACGAAGACCCAGGTTCAATTCCTCGGTACCATGTACATAGAAAAAAAAAACTGGAAGTGGTGCTGAGGCTCAAGTGATAGAGTGCTAAGCCTTGAGAAAGTCCAAGGACAGTGCTCAGGCCCTGAACCCAAGCCCAGGACTGGCAAAAAAAAAAAAAAAAAACAAACAAAAAAAAAAACACTGCTTACCTTTAAAGTTTATTCCAAATGTGTGTGTGTGTTTAACATAGTTTGAGAAATCAAGTTTATTCTACACTCTGCCCTCAGTGTGTTGAAACTTAGAGGGTTTTCTGAAGCCCATTATTAAAGCAATGTAGGTTTGTCCCCGTCGCTCTCTCCCAGAAAACAGGTGATGTGCTCATCAGCCCTAAGTATTTTTCTTTATTTTTATCTTTAAGTGTATGTACAAAGGAGGTGCCATTGAACAAATCAGTTTATGAATAAAATGCACCTTGATCAACGTCTTGCCACATCCTCCATCATTCCTGCCAACCCCACTTCTTCCCCTCGAGTTTCCTAATTTTGTAGAATGTATATTGCATTTTTTACCATGTTCTCCCTTTCTCTCTTCACTCATCCCCCTCCCTCCCATGGCTCTGTCCCCCACTCCCAAGCACCTGATTCCTGATGATTTCCTATTCTCATGACTTTTAAAATGTTAAAGATATGGAGGTTAAAGATATTGTGTCCTTCCTTTCTCTGTACTTTAATATTATCTAAGTAGAAAATCCCCTTTAGTTTTGAAATGGCATTCGGCTGGGGTCTCTCCCTCAGCCATAGCTGTGGACAGGTGAGGACCGGCTGGAATTGTAGCCAAGGACTCAGCTCTCCACTCTGCTGCGGCTTTCTCTGGCTTCACCATAAAAACATTTAAATGCTAAAGTCTGCCTTAATTTCTTATTTGTATTTGTAATACCAGTTTAAATTCTTTTTTTGTAACGTGCCAGTGTATAAACAGACAAGTAACTCAAGATTGCTTTCCAAACACGACCAACAACATCTTGTGCAAAAGTGCTTTCTTCAATTAGGAGCATTTTTGGTTTTGGTTTTGGTTTTTGCCAGTCCTGGGCTTGGGCTCAGGGCCTGAGCACTGTCCTTGGACTTTCTCAAGGCTAGAGCTCTACCACTTGAGCCTTAGCACCACTTATGGCTTTTTTCTATGTATGTGGTACCGAGGAATTGAACCTGGGTCTTTGTGCATGCTAGCCAAGCACTCTACCACTAGGCCACACTCCCAGCCAATTAGGAGCATTTTAAATATAGAATTCTCTAATTGTCTTGCCAAGGGCAGGGACATTTTTATGACCATTAGGACTGTGCCTAATTTATTTCCCAGGTCACACTAATTCACACATGCCCTCAAGGAAGGAGAGGTCCGAGCTTTTCCACAGGCTGACCATGCAGCAGATTTTAATTTTAATAGGTCCATTTGATTCCAAGAAATGTGCAGACATAGTTTTGCTGCAATTTACAGTAAGACATTTTTCAAAGCGTAGACAAGCAAGAAGGGCTCACAGACCCTCTCTGGCTCCTCTGGATGGCTTGGGCGGCTCTTCTGTGAAGAAATCTTTCTAATTGGGACGCACAAGCCACACCTGGGCCACAGCGCCTGGACCTTAGAAGCGTCGGTGGGTATGTGATGTCCTGTCCGACCCTCTGAACATGGCTCTCCCTACGCCCGGGCCTGCTCGCGGAGCCCCTGAGAAGGTGGCCTTGTGCTTTGCTGTCCCTGCTTTCCACATAAACTATGTGTTATTCAAATTCATAGGCTTGATTTAGAGATTCCCAAGTGAGGTGTCACCACCCACAGAAATCTTCTGTGTTAAAAGTTTGTGGTTAGTCACCAATACCAAGAGAAATGAGATGAATCCAGAAAGCCATGCCTGCAGTGCCTGGTGCGGTGGGCGTGGCGTGGACGTCCTGCGTACTGACTGACCACTGCGAGCGTGTGACTGCATTCAGGTGGACAGCATGGAGTTTTACGCACAGATTAGTTTTGTTTCTACTGTTTTTGGTTTTGTAAATATATTTTATTCCCTTTGAGTGGTTGTTCAAAGGGATTTCAAGCCAACGTATCAGTTGATGAGTACACTGAGTGGTCCAGGGCCACTCCCTTCCCTCGTTCCCCTGCCCAGCCCCACTCGTCCCTAAATTTCCTGTCTCATTTTCACATGTGCACTTTGGCTGTCACTATGCATCCCGCTTTCCTCCTCTCCCCGCGTGTCTGCCCTCGCTCCTCTTCAGCCCCTCACTCTGGACAGTGCATGCTTCTTTCAGCCTCCTGGTGTTCATTTTGTGAAGTGTTGACAGCCCTTCCGGGGAGCTGCACCTTGTATTCCTCCCTGCTGTCCACAGGCACAGGCCCTACACCTGCTCTCCTGGTTGTACTGTAGGTCTGATTCCACACACGAGAGAAGGCGCCTGCCCTTGGTTTCGCTGAGCCTGACGTACTGCACCTGACATGTTCCCTCCACTCAAGTTCATCCATTTCCCTGCAAGTTGTGTAATTATTTTCTTCCTGATGAAGGAGAGACATTCCATTGTGTGTGTGCATTACGGTTTCTTGTCAATTCGTCTGTTTCAGGGCATGTGGGCTGTTTCTACATCCTGGCTATGATAGGTTTGGATACGCAAACGTTTTTCCTATGGTCTGACTGGTCATACCCCAGGTTGATTCCCAGGAGTGGTGTGGTTGAATTATAGGGCGGTTCTGTGTTTTGTTTTTTTAGAAATCTTCCAGGTGCCTTCCACAGGGGCTGTGTAGTTTACATTCCCACCAGCAGTGCATTAGGGTTCCTTTTTCCTCACACCCCTTGTTATTGTTTGAATTCTTTTTTTCCTCCCATTTCTTGGTGATCACTCTGGATGGAGTGGAATGGAATCTCAGTGGTACTTTGATTTTCAGCTCCTTTATCACCAGAGGTGTTGAGCATTTCTGAGAAGTCTCTGTTTAGTGCTTTGGCCCATCTATTAGTTGGGTTATCGATTCCTTGGGGGTTTAGTTTTTTGAGCTCTTTGTATGGTCCAGATCTTAAGACCTTGTCAGACATAGTTGGCACAGATCTCCCATTCTGTAAGCTCTCTTTTTAGCTTAGTAACTATGTCTTTTGCTGTACAGGCACTTTTTTTTTATCATGGGGCTTGAACTGGGCCTGGGCGTTGTCCCTGAGCTCTTCAGCTCAAGGCTACCACCCTACCCTTCACCAAGCCCCACTAACCCATTTTCTACAAGTTAATTGGAGATAAGAATCTCAGGTTCTTTTGTGCCTTGGCTGGCTTTGAACCTTGATCCTCAGATCTCAGTCTCCTGAATAGCTAAGATTACAGGCGTGAGCCACCAGGTGCAGCTTGTACAGACACTTTTTAGCTTGATAAATGTCATTGGTCATTTCTCTACTATTTGCTGAGTCCCTAAAATTCTACTCAGGAAGTTCCTTCCTGTGCCCATTGGTCCCAGTGTTTCTCCTGTTCCTTTGGGTTGTGGGTTCCTGGCTTCTGGTCTTACACTGAGACTTTGACCTTCACAGTAGTCTCTGGAGGAGTGCTATTGATCAAGATGGATTGCATTCATAAGCTGCTTTATTACATGGAAACCCCTTTGTACAGTTACTTAAGGTATATGAAGTACACTTTAAAGACAGTCTTTGGTCCATGCTGAGTTGAATTCAGTACAAGATGACAGCCAGGGGGGATAGAGTTTCAGTCTTCTGCAAATGGCATTTTCCTAATACCATTTATTGAAGAATCTGTCTTTTTTTCCCATCATATATTTTTGGCTCCCTTGTCAAATACCTGATGGATATAGGTATATAGGTTTATTTCTGGGTATTCTACCCTGTTCCATTGGACTTCAAGTCTATTTTTGTGTTCATACCAAGCTGTTTTTGTAACTGTAGCTCTGTAGTAAAATTTGAAGTCTGGAATTGTGGTATCCAGCATTGCTTTATTTGTCTAGGCTTGCTTTGGCAAATAGAAGCCTTTTATATGAGAAAGTCACTACCATATGACTTTCCGGGTTGTTTTCTCTAGGTCTGTGAAGAATGGCATTGGGATTTTGATGGGTATTGTATTGAATTTGTGGATTGCCTTTGGCAGTGTGGCCATTCTCAAGGTATTAATTCTGCTGGCCCAAGAACATGGCAGGTCTTTTCACTTCCTGTTGAATTCTTCGATTTCTTTCTTCAGAGATTTGGCTTTTATTGTAGAAGTCCTTCACTTCTTTGGTTAGATTCATTCCTGGGTTTTGTTGTTGTTTGCTGGGGTTTTTTTGTTTGTTTGATTGATTGCTTGTTTTTAGACTATTACAAATATAATTGTTTTCTTGATGTCGCTCTCGCTCTTTGCTCATTGTTGTTATACAGGAAAGCTACTGATTTTTGTGGGTTAATTTTATATGTTGGCTGGTCTGAATTTAAAACCACACTGGTTATACTAGATAGAATGGTGTGCCTATCACTTTTAAATTTTAAATTAATTTAGTTTTCTTAAAATGTAAAGTTTAAAATGAGAAAGTTGCTACCTACACAAATGATAACAATTCTCAAGAGCCAAATATCAATGGACTAGGATTTTTGTCAAAACTGACATATAAGAAAATCGTCAGAATTTTGTCAAAGAAAAGAGAAGACTGAATGATTTCAAATAGGAGGCTCTGATTTGTATTAAAGAGTAGTCAAGTAGAAAAATGTTTGGGAAATAATTATAATTACTTTTGTGAAGCCATAGTTACATTTCACAGAGTGGGTTTTCTAGTACAAAGAATAATTTATGACCTTTGGCCTCAAAAAGAAGGGAACAAGTGTACAGCCAATGGCAATTCTCCTTTGTGATTTAGAAGCCACTGTATTTTAATGTTGCAATAAAGATCTGTTTAAAAGCTATTAATTAAGCCCATAGTAAGATGCCATTTGGTAATTAGGTGCAATTTTAAGGTGAAACTGTGGTCAGGGTACTGCTTAATGGAAACTATAAAGAAACTGTGAGAAGGAGCTGAAGGATTGAACACCCAGGTCACAATGAGAAACTCCCTGAGTTCAGTACATGTCACCAAAAGACATCTATGTGCAATTTTTCTTCTTAAATTGTGGTTTAAGCATATGGTAGAATCTATGGAGATTTCCAAAAGCTACTTGCATATCTTATAAATTATGGATTGGGTTGTTGACCCTGCTGACCAAAGAACCAAGATAGGAGTTGTTTTGTGGGATGGGTATTATATAGCTATAGCTAGAGGGAGGGAGGTGGGAGGTAGTGGTTAGGTAATGCATGGTATACTACAGAATGAATGAGGAGGGTTAATGAAATTCCATTAGCTGAGATGGTGTTGGGTAGATGAACTTTCCCTGGTGGCCACTTCCATACCAGGGGCAGCACTGCTGAGGCGGATGGCTGCCGTCTCCTCAGCGTGCACTTTCCAAGCTCTGTCTTGCTGCAGAGGGCAAATATCTCAGATACTGTCAGTAAGAATGTACCACAGCGACACAGGAATGATGAGAGAGCCAGGCCTACCTGCAGGGTGCCTGGCTACCTGACAGAAGTTCAGAACGTCCTCAGTGTGCTGCAGTGGACTTTTAGAGACATTGTAGGCCAAGGACCTCAATGCCACCCTCTCTACACTCTCAGACACCGGCATCTACCATGGCCACTGGCTTGACACCAGGCCACTGTCGGTCTCCCGGTGTTCTTTCTCAGAATGCCTGAGTTTACATCACCAAAGAAAGGGATACGACTCCTCCTGCCACCAGCACACAGGGCGAAGCTTGCTCTCTGTCGATGGCATGGGACACTGGCTCTGATTCCTGGACGCAGGCCTGCCGAGGACCAGCTCTGCAGGTGGTGTGACAGCAGTGCACTTTGTAGGGGCATGTATACCCAATGTGGCATTACCAGAAACAAGTGGTTTAGTTTGGGGCCTGCATCACACACCAGACTGATGGGCCTTTGTGGAGAGAGAGTCTTGGCCACCTGAGCAAGGGAGCCTGGCCAGCAGGGAGGGAGCTCTGCCCAGGTCTACGCCCTCCCTCCTGGTCGCAGTGTACGCTGGAATTGCATGGGCCCAGGACCCATGGAGGCGGGCAGAGTCAGGAGCTCTTGGGGAGAACAACAAGCAAGGGGACACTGTACATCCTGCCTTAGGCACATGCAGTTCTCAGAGCCTACACCCAGCCCCGCTGCATCTGCTAGAAGATGCACAGAGGTTGGTGGGGGCTGCTTCAGCCCTGATGCAGACACCCAGCTCTCAAGCCCTTGGTGGGATCAGGTCAGCAGTAGAAGCGAGCTCTCCAGGAACCAGAGGCCCTGCCCCCTGCACTGCCTGGCCTAGCCTGGACCAGGCAGCGCTCACACTGCTTGGACAGCTGATGGGAGCCAGGGGGATGGGGGAAGAAAGCCAGACTACCACAGAGATCTCTGAGAACTGGAAGCCACGCTGACCACAGCCCCCAGTTTTGAAGCCCTATGGCCTCATGAGAAAACAACAGAAAGGAAGGCCACTGACGTGGTGTGGATGATTTTGCTGCCCCCAGACTGCGCCAGCATCAGAAGTACAGGCCCACCAAGCGGTGACCTTGAACAACCTTGACCCTGCCCTCAGAGGCCTCGGGCTTTGAGGACATGGAAGGCGGCTCCTCAAGCTAGCTGCATGAAGGTAGCTCCACTACTGAATGTCTCATCCCTGGACTTGGTGCCAGATTACAAATAGTAAGAGTCAGGTATGGAGGAAAAGGAAACAAATGTTCATTAACTATTTTCCCAGGCAAAAGAAGCTGGCAGCCAGGCGCTGGTGGCTCACGCCTGAGGATTGCAGTCGGAAGCCAGCCTGGGCAAAAAGTCCATGAGACTCTTACTTCCACCAAAAGTGGGGTTGGGGCTCCAAGTGGTTGAGCACAAAAGCTCAGGGACAGTTCCCGAGTCCGGAGTCAAGCTCCATGACTGCTTGAAAAAAAAGGGAAGCAGAAGATGGTGAGATTCTGTCGAAGTCTGTTCTCCTACCCTGAGAGAGAACGTTGGACTTTTAAGGAAATGAGCCTGAGTTCAAATGCAGGGTGGAGGGCAGAGTGACCAGGGCCCTCCTTATCTCCTGCTACGGCTACTGCATCTCTGCTGCTGCAGGGGGGGGGGCATCTTTTTATTCATCTTGAGCTTCCCAAAGTGGAAAAGAAAGAAAAGAAATGTCAGTTTGAGTCCCTGAATGTGCTACACAAATGGAAGGTTTTGCTACAGTCCTGGTCCCCCAAGACCCTGTCAACTGGGGCTGAGATTTTAGAACCCAAATGTTTCTAAAGTAGTAATCAAGGGAGGAAGGCACAGGGCGGTGACAGTGCCAGACAAACCCACCTTAAGTGTCACAGTGAGGGGCTTCCTGCAGCCAGCTCCTACCCAGAGGGGCTGAGCCAGGCCAAGGTCACGTGGGTTCCAAACAGTCCCAGCCTGAGGGTTTGGGGGTCTCAGCTGGGCCTGGCAACTGCAACAGAGCCTCACAGACACATCCTGTCCCCGAGTTAGGGTTAGGGTTAGCGCGCGTAGAGGCCAGTGCAGTGCTCTGTGACCCCAGAGATGAGGAGTGGGGCTAGAAACCCCTTGAGAACTGGGAAAGACACGGTGAGAGAACGGGCCAAGCACAGCACTCATGGCAACACCAAGCCCTACTCCTGGGAGGCACACCGGAAGGGCCGCCGCCTGAGCCCATGGGCCTCCTTATCCTCTGCCTTTTCGGCAGAGGATAGTCCTCTTGGCACGCATCGGGGGTGATTTCACAGCCACAGCTGCCAACTCACCATTAGAACTCACATTATCCAGACCAATGAAAGCTAATTATTCACTTCAAGTGTATGTATGCTTCATTTCACGTCACATGGAAATGAAGCGGTGAGTAAGAAACCCACATGGAATGAAATGACGAAATGTAACTCCAAATAGAAAATCATAATCCCATGAGTTTATATAAGAATGAAGTTGAGCTACCCTGGAGGTGAAATTCCAAGGATCACAGTGTAAAGTCATCTCAAATGACAAGCCGGTGTACAGGTTCACATCTGAGATCCCAACCATACAGGGTTGTGGGTAAGAGAACCGAGGTACGAGGCCAGCCCTGGGAAAAACAGAAGACCCTGCCTGGAAATTAATTACAGCAGAAAGGGCTGTATGCATGACCAAGTGGATAGAGTGCCTGACTGACAAGTGCAAGGTCCTGGGTCCAGACTCCAGCTCTACAAGAGAAAGGAAGGAAGGAAGGAAGGAAGAAAGGAAGGAAGGAAGGAAGGAAGGAAGGAAGGAAGGAAGAAAGAAAGAAAACAAATAAACCAGTGTAACAGCGATATTCACAAGACAATATGTTGGAAATGAACTCTATAACTTGGGAGTGGGGGAAAACATGGGAAGGGGTAACAATGTTCAAGATGTAATGTACCCACTCCTGTATGAATGTAACTGAGACCTCTCTGTGCAGCACTATGATAACAAAAAATTAATTAATAAAAAAGAGCAAAAACAGCACAATTGCCTTGGCAACCCATCTGTATCGTTCTCCAGAGAAAGACTTGGGAAGGGAATGCTGCTTTGCTAAATGCTCCCAAGCAGATTTTTTTTTATCGCATTCTAAAATATTTGAGTTTGCAAATATTCCTTTTTGTGCGTTAGTCCTCTTCCTTCCCATGTATTCTCCTTCATTCTGTACAAGGACACAATTCAGGCGCCACAGGAGCCACACAGGAAGACATGTGAACCAACGGTGCTTCGTGAGATCCCAGAGAAGCTCCCGGAGATGCGCAAGCATCTGGTAGACTTCAGAACGCCTTCACCACCCAGGCCTGTCCCCAGCGCTGCCCCGGCCCCACCCAGATGCCCAGACAGCCCTTCTCTACCTCTGGGCGTCAGCCTGTTCTAGACGCGCAGCAGATGGTATCACCGTCTCTGGTCCTGGGTGGAGGCTTCTGCCCTCCTCATCTCTTGAAGCTACACCTGTACCACAGTGTGCTTCCGCATGGAATGGATTTTTATTGCTGACATTCCATCGTGCAGGGTCAGCTCTGACATTCTTCATCCATCACTAAGAGGGTGCTGGGCTGTTCACCTTCTGACTGTCGGGAACACGTTACAATGGACATGTGGATGCAGGTTTTGATGTCTGTGTGTTCATTTCTTGTAAGTGCATTCCTAGAAATAGGCTTTCTGGTTCCAGGGTGGCTCTAGGCCTATCTGAGAAATGTCTGGGTCATTTGCACTGGTTCCCCTCCCCACAGAGCTGGCATTCCAGTCTCCCTGTCTTCTCCGGTCCTGCCAGCTTGTCTGTTCTAGCTCCCTTACACAGGCGGGGACCTGGCTGGTCTCGCTGTGGCCTTCATCTGCGTTTCCCTGACAGCATCTTTTCATGCGCCTGTTGGCCAGCTAGCTACCTTCTTGGGAGGACCCTCCCTCTCCTCTGTGGTGACATGTACTCCTAGTATATAATTCTTCAGATGCTGCTGTGAATGAAATGGTTTCTTAATTTCCTTTGGGAGTTGTGTACAGGAATGCAGCTGATCTTGGGGTTTGATCTCTGCATCCTGCAATCGGCTGAATTCCTTTGTCAGCTGAAGCAGTTTTCTTGTGAGTTCTCGGGAAAATTCTTTGTACAGGAGCATATCCTCTGAGCATAAAGGCGTCCCCGAAGTGTCCCTTTCTAATTGAGACGAGAATTACTTCCTCTCCTTGTCCAATTGCTAGCATTTCTGTGCACTGTTGAGTGAAATGGTCTTTGGAGCCCTCTCGCCCTGTACTGTTCTTGAGGAAGCTTTCTCTTGCTGTTGAGCATATTACCTGTGGGTTTTCACAAAGCCCATTTTCATGTTCGGGTAGCTCTCCCCATTCCTACTTTCTGATTGCTTTCATCATTAATCAACAACAACAATAATAGATGATGTATTGCCAGGTGCTCTGGTGGTTCAGGCCTGCAGTCCTAGCTACCCAGGAGGCTAAAATCCAAGGGTGACAGCTCAAAGCCACCCTTGGCAGTAAAATCCATGAGACTCTTATTTCCAAGTAACCAACAAAAACCCAGAAGTGGAGCTGTTGCTCCTGTGGCAGAACAATAGCCTTGTACACAAATGCTAAGGAGTGGGCCCAGGCCCTGAGTTCAAGCCCCACACACATCTAAAATATGAAAAACTATATAGTTCGTCCAATGGCTTTTCTCTGCCAGTTAAAATGATCCTGTAGCTCTTTCTCCTGTCATTGATGTGATGGATGGTTTTCTCACACTGACCCACCCTGTCCTCTGAGATCTGTGAGCGTGTGGAACTCATTTACTGTGCTATTAGATTCGGTTCGCTAATGTTTTCTCAAGTACTTCTCCACCTATGTTCAGAATGTAATTTTCATTTCCCATCCTCGGCTTTGGACCAGGGCTGTTTATGGACCTGTTAGTACCAAAGTGGAGCAGGCTACCGTCCCTCCCCTTGTATATCTGAGAAGAACAGTGTGGCATCGCCCTTCCATTCCTTCATTGGGAGCTTTCAGTGTTGATTTGGTCTCTGATTTTCACTCAGTTTAGATTTTGGATTGTTCTTCAATTCGTTTGTGTGTTTCTCTGAATTTGTCCTTTTCTTCTGGGCTATCCAGTTTACTGGTACACAATTGTCCATGATATTCTTCTATAATCTTATTTGTGCAGGGATGATACCTTTTTACTAATGAATTGGGGAATCTGAATTGTCACTCTGTTCTCAGTCTATCTTATTTACTCTCCTGATTTAAAAAACAAATATGAACTTCTGGTTTTGTTGTTCCTTTTCTGCTATTTCTTTTCTCCACTTCATGCATTTCTGCTTCGGTCCTTGTTTTTATCCTGCCTTCTGGAAGCATTAGATTAGTTTTATTTTAGATTAGGTGGTAGGTTTAGATTAGGTGTTGGTTGTTTAATTCTCTGCAAACCTTGTAGAGGTTGTCTGGAATCTGGAGCCATTTAAAGTGCTCCGTGTGAGTTTGAGGTGTCTTCCTTGTGTTGTCACGGGTTGACGTCATCCGTGTTTGCAGCTATCAGGATATGCACTTGGTAGTTTTGTGTGCGATTTTGAGGATGTTTTTATGTGGTTCCAACAGAATGATTTGGCCCATGGTGGCCCATCTTCACACCTGCCCAGAGAGACTCCAGGATGGCTTCCCTCTACCACCCCATGTGTCCAGTACCACGTTCTGGTTGGTCAGAGCTGCACAATCAGAGTCCTAGGAGACGTCAGCCACCAGGCTCTGCCTGTGGACAGAGGAAGAGCCAGTCTCTGGAGGACTAGAGGGGTGGGGGGCAGTGTGGGTCCACTGACCAGGCAGGCTACCAAAACTTCTGAAGAGATGTTGGTAGCTGTAGGTTGGCGATTGTGCCACTTCCCCTGACTTCTTCCCCTCAGCCTGTGAGGATGGGATTCACATGGTACCTGTAAGAGCTACACATGGTCAGGAGTTCAGGGGAGGCCGCAACACAAATCCAGGAGTACATCTCGAAATTACTAGCATTTTTCCTATGTTGCCATGCATTTGCACGTGGCTGTTATCTGTAGGGCCTCACTGTCTCCCATGTCCCTGTGGTATCGTAAAGAGATGATGTGGATTTCCTCGCATACAGTAGGAAATTCAGTAGGGATGGGACTGGACTGTGCTCTTGATGTGTTGCATAATCAAACTTAATTGTTTCAGTTAAGTTTTCATCTCATACGCTGCCCTCTTGCAAAGCCATGTTTATACCATAGTTCTTCAGCCAAACATAAGGCAGAAATAGAATATGTGATTGGAGCTATTGTGTGCTTGCTTCTTAATAAGAAGGAAGATTAGAACTGTTTGAAATTACATATTAATGGAAAAACAAAGTAAAAGATAATAGGATGATAACTTTGGGTTGCTATTAAGTCTGGATTACAGAATATAGTTTTGCATTTATCAATTGAATATTTAATTTCCTTTGAAAACTTATTCTTAATTACATTGAGAGTGATACATTCAGGCCAGGAGTGTGGCCTAGTGGTAGAGTGCTTGCCTAGCATGCACAAAGCCCTGGGATTGATTGCTCGGTACCATAAACACAGGAAAAGCCAGAAGTGATACTGTGGCTCAAGAGGTAGACTGCTAGCCTTGAGCAAAAGAAGCTCAGGGCCAGTGCCCAGACTCTGAGTTTAAGCCCAAGACTGGACAAAAAAAAAAGTGATGTATTCTACTGTTTCCCGCCCAATGTGTTAGCACATGTGGCCAGCCGTAATGGGGGAGGCCCGGCTGAGGGCACCGTAAAGAGGGAGGCCATAGAGGGAGGCCTGGCTGAGGTCCGGCCGTGGTGTCTGAGCTCCATTCGAGCTGTGGCACTGCCACTTCTACACAGCATGCCACCTCAGACCACAACAAGGAGGCTCTCTTCATCATTGTCATTCATAAACTACTCATCCTTGAATTGGGGCTGCCTTCCACACAGGTGCAGGGAAGAAACCCAGGGGCGGAGATGGAGCCACAGCCCTCCCCCCCATGGGGGCAGCTGGCTAATGTCTAACCTGGTAACATGCTGTACCCCGCATGGACAAAGCAAACATCCAAACTAGAAAGATATTCTGATGAGTCACCATTTCCAACTGTCTCTATGCAGCTCTTGGTTCCGTGGGCAGCTTTTCTCTCCACGGCCCCAAAGCCACACAGAGTGGGGCTGAGAAAGCCACCGCTGTTACTTACCTGCAGATGACATTAAACAAATGACTCCATAATTAATACATCAGCTGTAATGTGCCAGCTCACCAGGCAGTACTACTAATTAAATACCAGATGTTAGTTTTCAGACTTCATCAGCTGAACTAAAAGCACTGAAATCAAACAGAAATACTTCTAAGTTCAACAAAATAAACACCAGGAAGTGGGGATGAAAGTGGGGTGGGAGCAGGGGGAAAGCTGTGAATGAAGAGGAGAGAAGGAAGGAATGCATCAATAATTCAACCTATTTCCTACGTTAAGAAGAGTGCAGGAAGGGGTGGGTTGGGAGGGATGAGTGAGAATGTTGGAAGGCCTGGCATCGATCGTGGAGCATTGTGTTCATAAACTGCTTTGTTAAATTGCAACTCCTTTGCAATTTGAATTTTTAAAAGAAAAAATGCTCGGCTGGGCACGTTGTCTCATGCCTGTAATCCTAGCTACTCAGGAGGCTGAGATCTGAGGATTGTGGTTCAAAGCCAGCCTGGGCACTAAAGTTCATGAGACTCTTATCTCCAATTAATCACTAGAAAATGGGAAGTGGCGCTGTGGCTCTAGGTTAGGGATGTAGCCTTGAGCTGAAGAGCTCAGGGACAGCGCCCAGGCCCAGAGTCCAAGCCCCAAGATCCACATTAAAAAAAAGAAAGAAAAAATGAGCAGCTAAGTTTTCTCCCATTAACAACAATAACAATAACAAAAACCTAAGAAGGGGTATGGATGCGTGATGCCTCCACTATTTGGTGAATGTATTTCCACAATCTGGTGAATGTATCCCCTCTATACATTACCTCGATAATAAAAAAAAAAAATTAAAAGAATAAGTGGGTGTGAAGAGGTCGGAGCATGTACTGGACCCTCTCACAACCAGAGGTCTGCCCGTGCGCCTTCCTGGCTGTGCAATCAGCGGGCTTCGGTGGGCGGCCATGCCCCCGGCTGTTCCTGACCTGACCGTGTCTCTGCTTCCCCCAGACCCCGGGCCGTGTGCCCTGGCGCATTCCTCACCTGACGGTGTCTCTGTTTCCCCCAGACCCCAGGCCATGCGCCCTGGCGCGTTCCTCACCTGACAGTGTCTCTGTTTCCCCCAGACCCCAGGCCATGCGTCCTGGCGCGTTCCCCCGCAGACCCCAGGCCATGCGCCCTGGCGCGTTCCTCACCTGACGGTGTCTCTTTTTCCCCCAGACCCCGGGCCCTGTGCTCTGGCGCGTTCCTGACCTGACCCTATCTCTGCTTCTCCCAGACCCCGGGCCGTGTGCCCTGGCGCATTCCTCACCTGACGGTGTCTCTGTTTCCCCCGCAGACCCCAGGCCATGCGCCCTGGCGCGTTCCTCACCTGACGGTGTCTCTGTTTCCCCCAGACCCCAGGCCCTGTGCTCTGGCGCATTCCTCACCTGACGGTGTCTCTGTTTCCCCCTCAGACCCCAGGCCCTGTGCTCTGGCGCATTCCTCACCTGACGGTGTCTCTGTTTCCCCGCAGACCCGCCGCGCGCCTGGACGCCGGCGCCGCCCTTCAATGAGGACCGGTACTCGCCCGCGCCCCGCAGCATGAAGGGGCTGCCTGCCGGCCGGAGCCAAGCCCCATTCTGCGCGGGCCACACCTGCGGCCTGGCGACCCCCGACGACTGCGAGCTGGCCCTCGACCACCTCCACCGCGGGCCCGACCCCCGGCAGCCCTACCTGCTGGGCCCCGCCGAGGGCTGCGCGCTGGACCACCGCCGCTGCTCGCCCCGGAGCTCCGTGCGCTCCGAGTGCGCGCCGGCGCCCGCGGGGCCAGGCGCGCCCATGTCCAGCACCTTCCCCCGGATGCACTACAGCTCCCACTGCGACCCCCGGGACTGCGACCCCCGGGACTGCGGCCCGCGGGACTGCGAGGGCGGCACGGCGGGCCGCGCCGGCGCGCGCCGCATCCCCGCCAACCTGCTGGACCAGCTGGAAAAGCAGCTGCCGCTGCACAGGGACGGCTTCCACACGCTGCAGTACCAGCGGGCCTCGACGGCCGAGCCACGCGGCGGCAGCCCTGGCCGCATCCGGCACCTGGTGCACTCCGTGCAGAAGCTCTTCGCCAAGTCGCACTCGCTGGAGGGCGCGTCCAAGAGCAGCCTGAACGGCGGCGCCCGCGGCGACGACCACCACGGCCACCACGCCAAGCACGCCAAGAGGAGCCGCAGCAAGGAGCGCAGGCCCGAGGGCGCGCGCCGGCCCGGCGCCAGCAGCTGGTGGAGCTCCGACGACAACCTGGACAGCGACAGCACCTACCGCGCGCCCGGCGCGGTCAGCAGGCCCCCGCCGGGCCCCGGCCCGCACCGCTACCCCGACGCCCTGCACAGCCCCTTCGCCGACCTCTCCCTCAAGACCTCCACGAGCAACAGCGACGTGAAGTGCTCGGCCTGCGAGGGCCTGGCGCTGGCGCCCGACCCCCGCTACCTGAAGCGCAGCTCCTGGTCGGCGCTGACCGTGAGCCAGGCCAAGGAGGCCTACCGCAAGAGCTCGCTGAACCTGGACAAGGCCCCGGCCCACCCCGACGTCCAGCCGGCGCTGCGGCCCTGCCACTACCTCCAGGTGACTGGGGAGCGGCCGGGGCGGGGCGGGCGGGGTCCTGGTGCGCGCACGCAGGTGGGTGTCCTGAGTCCGGATGTCCTGCTGCGCGGGTGTCCCGCCGCTCGGGTGTCGGGCCGCCCCGCCGTCAGGGCCGCCAGGGAGCCTGCGCAGGACCGGGAGGGCCCACGGGCCCTGCTCCGGGTCCTGCTCCCACCCAGACACCTATGTGTGTCAGGAGCCCTCTCGTGACTTGTGCACACGCGTGTGGGGGTCACCTGATGTGTGCACACGTGTGTGGTGGTGATGGTCTCCTGATGTGTGCACACGTGTGTGGTGGTGATGGTCTCCTGATGTGTGCACACGTGTGTGGTGGTGGTCTCCTGATGTGTGCACACGTGTGTGGTGGTGGTCACTTGATGTGTGCACACGTGTGTGGTGGTGGTCACTTGATGTGTGCACACGTGTGTGGTGGTGGTCTCCTGATGTGTGCACACGTGTGTGGTGGTGGTCTCCCGATGTGTGCACACGTGTGTGATGTGATGTGGTCTCCTGATGTGTGCACACGTGTGTGATGTGGTCTCCTGATGTGTGCACACGTGTGTGATGTGGTCTCCTGATGTGTGCACACGTGTGTGATGATGGTCTCCTGATGTGTGCACACGTGTGTGGTGGTGGTCTCCTGATGTGTGCACACGTGTGTGATGTGGTCTCCTGATGTGTGCACACGTGTGTGGTGGTGGTCTCCTGATGTGTGCACACGTGTGTGATGTGGTCTCCTGATGTGTGCACACGTGTGTGATGTGGTCTCCTGATGTGTGCACACGTGTGTGGTGATGGTCTCCTGATGTGTGCACACGTGTGTGGTGGTGGTCTCCCGATGTGTGCACACGTGTGTGATGTGATGTGGTCTCCTGATGTGTGCACACGTGTGTGGTGGTGGTCTCCCGATGTGTGCACACGTGTGTGGTGGTGGTCTCCTGATGTGTGCACACGTGTGTGGTGGTGGTCTCCCGATGTGTGCACACGTGTGTGATGTGGTCTCCCGATGTGTGCACACGTGTGTGGTGGTGGTCACTTGATGTGTGCACACGTGTGTGGTGGTGGTCACTTGATGTGTGCACACGTGTGTGGTGGTGGTCTCCTGATGTGTGCACACGTGTGTGGTGGTGGTCTCCCGATGTGTGCACACGTGTGTGATGTGATGTGGTCTCCTGATGTGTGCACACGTGTGTGATGTGGTCTCCTGATGTGTGCACACGTGTGTGATGTGGTCTCCTGATGTGTGCACACGTGTGTGATGATGGTCTCCTGATGTGTGCACACGTGTGTGGTGGTGGTCTCCTGATGTGTGCACACGTGTGTGATGTGGTCTCCTGATGTGTGCACACGTGTGTGGTGGTGGTCTCCTGATGTGTGCACACGTGTGTGATGTGGTCTCCTGATGTGTGCACACGTGTGTGATGTGGTCTCCTGATGTGTGCACACGTGTGTGGTGATGGTCTCCTGATGTGTGCACACGTGTGGGGTGGTGGTGGTCTCCCGATGTGTGCACACGTGTGTGATGTGGTCTCCTGATGTGTGCACACGTGTGTGGTGGTGGTCTCCTGATGTGTGCACACGTGTGTGGTGGTGGTCACTTGATGTGTGTGCACACGTGTGTGGTGGTGGTCACTTGATGTGTGCACACGTGTGTGGTGGTGGTCACTTGATGTGTGTGCACACGTGTGTGGTGGTGGTCACTTGATGTGTGCACACGTGTGTGGTGGTGGTCACTTGATGTGTGTGCACACGTGTGTGGTGGTGGTCTCCTGATGTGTGCACACGTGTGTGGTGGTGGTCTCCTGATGTGTGCACACGTGTGTGGTGGTGGTCACTTGTTGTGTGCACACGTGTGTGGTGGTGGTCACTTGATGTGTGTGCACACGTGTGTGGTGGTGGTCACTTGATGTGTGCACATGTGTGTGGTGGTGGTCACTTGATGTGTGTGCACACGTGTGTGGTGGTGGTCACTTGATGTGTGCACACGTGTGTGGTGGTGGTCACTTGATGTGTGCACACGTGTGTGATGTGGTCTCCTGATGTGTGCACACGTGTGTGATGTGGTCTCCTGATGTGTGCACACGTGTGTGATGTGGTCTCCTGATGTGTGCACACGTGTGTGGTGGTGGTCTCCTGATGTGTGCACACGTGTGTGGTGGTGGTCACTTGATGTGTGTGCACACGTGTGTGGTGGTGGTCACTTGATGTGTGCACACGTGTGTGGTGGTGGTCACTTGATGTGTGTGCACACGTGTGTGGTGGTGGTCACTTGATGTGTGCACACGTGTGTGGTGGTGGTCACTTGATGTGTGCACACGTGTGTGATGTGGTCTCCTGATGTGTGCACACGTGTGTGATGTGGTCTCCTGATGTGTGCACACGTGTGTGATGTGGTCTCCTGATGTGTGCACACGTGTGTGGTGGTGGTCACTTGATGTGTGCACACGTGTGTGGTGGTGGTCACTTGATGTGTGTGCACACGTGTGTGGTGGTGGTCACTTGATGTGTGTGCACACGTGTGTGATGTGGTCTCCTGATGTGTGCACACGTGTGTGGTGGTGGTCACTTGATGTGTGCACACGTGTGTGGTGGTGGTCACTTGATGTGTGTGCACACGTGTGTGGTGGTGGTCTCCTGATGTGTGCACACGTGTGTGGTGGTGGTCACTTGATGTGTGCACACGTGTGTGGTGGTGGTCACTTGATGTGTGTGCACACGTGTGTGGTGGTGGTCACTTGATGTGTGCACACGTGTGTGGTGGTGGTCTCCTGATGTGTGCACACGTGTGTGGTGGTGGTCTCCTGATGTGTGCACACGTGTGTGGTGGTGGTCACTTGATGTGTGCACACGTGTGTGGTGGTGGTCACTTGATGTGTGCACACGTGTGTGATGTGATGTGGTCTCCTGATGTGTGCACACGTGTGTGACGTGGTCTCCTGATGTGTGCACACGTGTGTGATGTGGTCTCCTGATGTGTGCACACGTGTGTGGTGGTGGTCTCCTGATGTGTGCACACGTGTGTGATGTGGTCTCCTGATGTGTGCACACACATGTAATGTGTGGAAACCTCATTGTGCACTCCCGTGTGACGGTGGTGGCAGGAGGCCCCAGGTCTTGCGGCTGAGTGGAATTCCACAGTGCAGAAGCACAGCATTTTCTTTCCCTGCTCTCTGCGGCCCGTGGACTGCTATGAGTTGAGCTGACATGGCCTCACCACAGACTCACGGGCAATCACCTGCATCTTTGCCTGTAGTGTGTCTTTACACTACAGCACACATTCGAAACAAGCAGATGTATATGAACTAATAACCTACTCTGATGACCTTGGCCTTTGCTTGAATCCTCCAGTGAGCCATGTCCACATACACAGCCCAAGTGGAGTAAAGCCTCCGAGGCTGGGGGGTTTGGCGACAGCACCAAGCTGTTCTTGCCCACACAGATGTGTCTGCATCTGCAGCACCAACAGCAGTGAGCACCTCCCTCCCCCCCCCCCTCAGGCTCCGGCCTGGTACCTGGAGCAGTGTCTCTGAACTGCATGGCTCGGGACATCTGGCTGGGGATCAGATAAGATGAAGTACAAAGGCGAAGACACTTTACACACACTGCTTTCGAGAGCTGGCGTGCTGTGGAATTCTGTGTTTTATGTGATTACCCTCTCCCCCCTGCCCATGTAGTCCTTGAGGGAGGAAGCCAGGGAATCCAGAAAATGGATGCCAGCTGGCAAATGCCCGCCACCTGGGCCCAGGAAAGCCTGAACGTCTCAGGTTTGTCCTTAATGTATACATGTGTTTCCCTTTAACATCACCTGTTCTCACCTGAGAGCAGGGGCCTAGGTGTGCTTGGGTCCTCAGAAATCTTCCTGGCGTAGAGCATAGCAGCCCCGAATGCCGGCTGAGTCATCAGGCAGCCAATCAATGGAACAATGGAACAGATAAACAACTGGAATCTCGTCAGAAGCAGAGGTGCGGGAGATTTTAGCAGCACCAAGTCCTCCTGGCTCCTCCTCTGGGACTCCATAGCCCCTTGTGGCAGGCAATACTCACCAAACAGCTTAGAGATAGATTTATTGAGGAGATATATTACTTGTCAGATAACATTTTATTTTTACAGCGTGGAAGAGGCTTAAATTTTGCTTGCAGTTGGCAAACCTTAACAATATCCAAGACTAGCAGGGGCTCTGATTTCATCTTTGTTGTAGATAGAAGCTCGATGCGGGGGCTGGACCTGGCAAGTCTGTAAAACAGCACTTAGGACCGGCTACAACAGACCGAGGTGCTTTGTGCAGATCTCTCTGTCCTCTGCCCGCTGCCCCAGGTCACTCCTGCGGGCACCAGCCTGCACCTCAAAGGGCATTGCCCCTCTGCTAGGACACGCACGAACCTCTCGTGGCACATACTCCTCCTCTCTTTCAATGAGTGCTCCTCTTTTATGATGAGTGCTCCTCTCTCTTATAATGAGTGTTCCTCTCACATTCGGTGCTCCTCTCACGATCAGAGCTCCACTCTCTTACGACGAGTGCTCCTCTCTGCCCCCCCACACCCACATCCACGTCTCACATCTTTCTTTGGAAGGACCCCACTGAGTGTGAGGACTTCTGGAACATAGCCACAACACGCAATGAGACGTGAATAAGCAGAGATTCTTCTAGTTTTTCAAATATCTGATCCTTATTCCCATTGCCCCATGGACTTGTTTCCAAAGTTTGTCTGAGTCTGGATCCATGTAAGAGGGTGCCATTGCAGTAGGTGTGCTTGTGTCTAAATCTCTTTCAAAGTACAGGTTTATCCATCCTGTCTGCTCCTTCTTCTGCATCCTCCACCCTTCTGTTTTCTGTTCATGTCTTGGTGCAGAGGCAGTGCTGCCTCAGGCTCTGCCCTGGGTCTGTCCCATCCTATGGCCTCTGGGGCTCCTGTCCTCATGTTTCTGCAGAGCCAGGGCTGGCCGCCTGCTTCTTGGCTTCTCTGGGGCTTCCTGGTATGTGTATCTGTCACCCTGTATTCTACAGCTACCCCTTAGCTAGCCAGGAGGTGTTGCAAGGGTAGAAACCTGGCCAGAGTCTACCCTGCCTGTCACAGGCCTGCACCGGGCCAGCGGAGGGCAGGGACTGTGCAGGTGGCAAGGGTCAGATGGCCACGGTTAAGCACAGAACCTGCCTCGTCGTGTCCTTTCCCAGTGATGGACTGCGGAGACTGGGTCGGATGTTGTTGTCCTGAGGTGGGATGGGAGGGAGCCCTGGGAGCAGGGACAGCATTGCTGGGGCCCTGGTTCACCCACCAGGGCAGGCCTCCCTCCTGCAGTGCAGCAGGCTCCTTCTGTGTCCACCTGGGAATGAAATGCCAGCAGCAGCCTCGCCCTTCCTCACCGTCCCCCGGCCATGCTTTCTCACTCCTGGGAAGATATGTGGTGACAAGCCACAAATCATATGCACACCTCCTCTGGCTGTGTTTGTCCCTGGACTCGGCACTTCCAAAGACATCCTCCTCAGAATCTTCCTGTATCTTGATCCCGCGGAACTTTCCAGTGGAAAGGTGCAGGGAGGATACACGATGCTTGGGCCTCACGGGCCTAGCACCACTTCCCAGCCAGAAGACGGAAAATAGAAAAACATGCCTTAGGAACTTGTGTAAGAATAGACCTAAAAGAGCAAGAATGGAGACATGAATGTCCGTGAATATCATTCTTCTTTCTTTAAACCAGACGTAGAGCTTTGCAGGGCGAAAGGATCCCTTTGATTTCCACTTTTGGCTTATGCAGAATAAGTCGTTAACACTCAAACTTCTGGTTCCAAGTGATCAAGGCAGAGGGTAGGCGCAGTGGAAAGATAGCTCTGGCCTGCAGTGTTCTCCTCCAGGCAAGCAGCGAACTCTGTGCTCCTGGCCTCCACAACGGCAGACATACTACCCAAATCTTGAGTTTTTGCCAGTCCTGGGGCTTGCACTCAGGGCCTGAGCACTGTCCTTAGGCCTTTTCCTCTACCACTTGAGCCACAGCTTCTGTGACGTGGTATAGGATATATGTTTTGAAATCAGACATTTTTCTACCTCCAGCCTTGTTTTTTATGTTTGGAATAGCTTTGAACATTCAGGGGTTACTTTGTATCTATATGATTTTTAAAAATTCTTTTCTTTTCGTGAAGCATGCCATGAATACTTTGATGGAGATTAAATTCAGCCTTATAAATGCTTGGGATGGTATAGTGTATTCCTTTTAGCAATATTAATTCCTCCGATCTATAAATGTGGGACGTCTTTTCATGTCTCTTTGTGTGCTCAATTTCTTCCATCAATATTTTGTAATTTGCAGAGTAGAGTTTATTTGCCCCTTTTATTACACTTATCCTTCACATTTACTTTCTTGTAGCTATTGTGGATGGGACTGCTTTGTTTTGTCCTCGGGAAGCTGTCATCCATGTTTGTGTACAACAATGCAAATGACTTTTGCATATGGACTTTATGTCCTGCAACTTAACTGAGTTCATTGATGCAGCTGAGGCTTTTCTGTTTTTAGAATCCTGACAGCTGCATACGACAATAATGTGACTTCTTTTTCTGTTTGAATATCTTTGCTTAATTTATTTTTGCTTACCTCTTTGTTCTGCAATCTCCAGTACCATGTTAAAAAGGAGTAGTCAATGTGAACATTTTTGTTCCAGCACTTAATTTAGAAGAAATGATTGCAGCTTTCTCCCTTTCTGTGTGATTTGTGATGCTGCTGCTTTCTTTGGGTTTATTCTACACAGTCTTTGCTGTTTGTTTATGGAGTCATTTTTGCATCGTTGAGAGGATGGGTATACTGATGTAGCACATTGACTATTCATTTGTATATGTTGAACCATCCTTGCCTCCCTGGTTACATTCAACTTGAATATGGAATATTCAGTTCAATTGGGTTTGGTTCACTGGTGTGTTGAGAACTTTTGCACCACCATCGTGGCTGTTGACTTGTCCTGTAGTTTTCTTTTGTCATTGTGCCCTTGTTGTATTTTGCTACCAGAACGGTACTATCTTCATAGAATGAGTTTAGAAAATTTCCTTCTCTTTCAGATATTTTTGGAATAGTTTGAGAAGAATTAGTGCAAGTTGTTCTTTAAAAGCTTGGCAAAATTCAGCACTGACACCTTGTTTTCCTTGTTTCCCTTTTTACTACTGGCTCTAGCTTATTGCTTATTATCGATCTAGTCAGGGCTAATGAGTTTTTCTTTTTCAAGTTCTTCATTTCATTGTGTTTTGTGGTTTATTCTCTATTTTGTTTATTTTTGCTTTGATAATTCTTACTTCTTTTTCCTTGTACTTTTAGGTTTGCTTTTATATATACTCGCCTTCTTCTGGAATAGCTATAACAGAAATATCACTTAACGGTGCTCCAAAGTCTTGCAAATTTTCTTCATATTTTTTTATTTCAAAGAATCTATCTTCAATTCCTCATTTCTGCTTGATGTGGTATATTGTTGAGGCTCTCAACTGCATTTTTATTTCATATGCCAAGTTATTCGAGACTTCTGTTTTCTGTTTTTTTAACGATCTCTGTCTCTTCTCTGAACTCTTTATTCAAATCATGAATTGTTTTCCTAACATCATTGCATTGTCTCTCTGTACGCTCTGTGTCTCACTCAGTTTCCTGAGAATTATGATTTGTCATTCTTTTTCAGGCAATTCATGGTTGCCTTTCTCAGAGGTCTTTTGTCAGTCAGCCATTGCTCTCATTTTGCGGTGTTGAGTCGCTGTTCTCATTCATACTTTTGGTGTCTCTTTTTATATCTGCACATGTGGGAATCTGCTGTCTAGACTGATGTTATAGGGTGCCTTCCATCACAGCTTTTCTCCCAGTGATTGTCCAGGTGTCCTTTTGCTGTGCTCTGCTGGCTTTGGCTTGAGGGACCTGGTTCTGCAGCCTCTACAATGCTCCTGCCACTGTGCAGTTAATGGCACTGGGCCTGTGATGATGGGCTCTGAGAGCCAATCAATTCTTGGGAGCTGTGCCAAGACGAGGGACAGTGCAAAGCTGGAAGTAGCAGGGCCAACCTTCTATAAAGGAGCGAGGTGCCTGCAGAGGGCGAGGGGCTTGCTGCAAGAGGACCAGGTGCCTGCGGCTGGGGCCAGCACCTGTGTGACTGCAGCTGTGTGAGCCTGTCCACTTCAGTCTTTTGTGATCAGGTCACTAGAAGAGAACCAAGCCTCAGGTGTGGTGAGGGCCGCGTCCGGTCACCAGCTGGCCTCACCTCTGGCAGGGCTCTGACATGTTTAAAGATGGTCCTCTGAGGAGGTGCCCTTGGACAGGGTGTCCAGAGCCCCCATGGGGCTACGTGCTGACTCAGAAGCCCACGGCCCCCGAGGCCCAGGGGCAGGGGCTGCAGCACCAGGGTAGGCCAGAGGCTGATACCCCTGCCGGGTCAGATTCCAGGGTTCTTGCATTTTCAGAAAGGTTGGGGCTGTAGCACATAAGGAGCCAGTACAGAAATAGGCAGGCGGGGGCCAAGAAAAGGGAGGAAAGAAAAGCGAGGCTGAGTTGTGAGGGCATGACCATGCTGAGCAGGAAGCTGAGCCCCCTCCCTGGAGCCCGGCCCCCCTGCTCCTGCCCCATGTGTGCATGGAAGTGAGAGGAGGTCCCAGCACACGTCTCAGAAGGCGGGGAGGGCCAGGCACAGAGCCTGCCCTTCCACTGGCCTTTGTCCATGCTGCTTCTCGGCCCTCTCGGCACCAGCAGCCACGGGTCCAGGACTCCTCCCAGCCTTCTTCTCCAGGCTGGCCAGCTTGTGGCACCTGCCCTGGCCATCTGCCTACGTCACCACCTGCCTCACAGGTGAGCCAGCCTGGCTGGGGAGAGCTGGGGAGTCCTCGTGTGCTAACCTCCAGTGCAGGGCTGTGTGCCCTACTGTGTACTTGCATGCATGCCACAGTCACACAACCATCTCCCCCACACGCCTGTCCATACAGCAGGCTCTAAACTAACCCACGGGCTGATTCACAGCAGACACTTCACAGCGTCACCTATGTGTCCTAAGGACCACTCATATGTAACTTGCCTATACACTCCCCAGTTAGGGAATACCTCCACATGTAAGCACATGTGCACATGGGTGCACATGTGTACGCATGTGTATGTAAGTGTGCATGTATAGGATCTAAACTCTAGGGCAGAAGAGACTTTTAAAGAGTGGCTTTTCACTGAGAATGTTCTAACATTAAAATGCCAGTGCACAGAGCAGATCTCTGCTGAGTGAGTGTTGGGAGGCTCCCTTCTGGGTGAAGGAGTGCCATAATTGGAGACCATCAATTAGACAACAGAGGAGAACGGTAATGAGGACTCAGACACCACCAGAGATTTTATCAACCCTAGGGGATTTTGGAAATGGTAAACAGTTCCTGGTACAATGCCAACAAAACAAAATTCTCTCTTCTCTTGATTTGCATGGTAGTTATGTTCCTGAAAAAGAAAAAAAACACTGCTCATTAAAACTGCAAAAGAAATGAAACAAAAGGTACTGATTTCCATACAAAGCAGAGTCCAGTTCAAGGCTTCAGAAAGAAGACAGGAAACGTGACTTTCTGAATCCCTCATGACATGAGCAGCTCTTCCTCAGGCAGGACTGCTGGGTCCTGAAGACAAAGATGCCCTCAGCAGACAGATTTCAGGGAGCCAAGGAGTGGGGTGCCAGCTGACCCCCATGGACTTGCCATCACTGTCAGATAAAGCCTGACAACTGCGACCAGCAGACTGCGGTGATAACCGTGTGTCTGTGTACCTAATATGCACTTCACATGCATGCACCTCTGCACATGCGTGCCTATGCATGTGCACACACATATGCTTCACCATGCACACACATATACCTCTGCGTGTGCACACACATATGCTTCAGCATGCACACATACCTGTGAACATACAAGCCTCTACATGCACATGAGCGATGGAGAATGAGGAAAATATTTCCCAAGGAAGAGCACAGTTCTAGACTGCTTTTCTTTTCCTTCCTTGGTTTCAATACACCAAAGGGAACATTATCGCTAAGCCTGGCCCCGCTCACCTGTGCCTTGACACTTGAAAAAAGGAAAAAATACTTGAGCATGCAGTGTTGAGCCATCCTTAAAGCAAGATGTCACAATGTGCCTCAGGAATTGCCTTTTGCAGAAGTGATGAATGCTGCTCAGCCTTGCACACAGGTGGGCAGTTACGAGGGTGGATCACAGCAGTGCAGCAGAGGCTGCGAGTCCGTGGATCCGCAGAGGCTGGCGGATGCAGCAGAGAAGCCGCCCTGCAACAGTGTTTAGCGCTTTGCACACGTGGCCACCCGGGCTCGGCTGCAGGAGAACAGGGTTATTTATGGTGACACAGAGGCTTTCAGTATTCCAGCCTGTCCTCAAGTCTTGAGACGTGTGCTTGGGATGGCTATTTCATGCCTGAACTCAGGCTCTGGTTTACAGCTCTCCCTGCATTGAATTCTTTCTGTCAAAAGCTGTGATATTGGCTCCTTAAATCAGAAACAGAAACATGCACGCTGGCCTCACTTGTTAGTTAACTTGCAGACTGCTGAAAAATCTTTACCTACTTTATGGAAACATGGTTTTTCACTCACAAAAATATCCTGCATACCTGCAGGGTGAACATCTCCCATGGTGGCAGCTGGCTCCTTCCCAACTGTCACCCCAGTGTTCCTAGAGCACTGAAGGACAGGAGTGTCCCCAGCCAGGCCCCAGCACCCCCTCCCCGCGTGCCTGCCCTCCTCTGCTGGTCATTTCAGATGGTAACATTCTGGCCTCACCTCCCATGCCTGCCCTCTACTGCTGGTCATTTCAGATGGTAACATTCTGGCCTCACCTCCGAGGCCAGGTGTTCACTCTGCCAGAGCCCCCGTGGCCCCTCCAAGAGCTCCTGCACTCTCTTCTTTCACCCCCATTGCCCAGGATTCATTTCATTCTCTGCTCATGTTCTCTAGTTAAACAGTGCCACTGAGATGGGACTGGGTTAAATGAGGAAACACGGTTTTTGCTGGGCACACTTGTGGTCTCAGCCATTTAGGAGGTTAAGAGCAGAAGGATTACAGTTCAAGGCCAACGCAAGCCGGTGGCGGGGGGGGGGGGGGGTCTTGTCTCCACAGGTAAACCTGAGTGTGGTGGGAGATGCTCTGCTCTGCAGAACTCACACACGGGACCATGGTGGTCCTCAGTCAGGGTAAGAACATAAGACCCAATTCAAGAAGACAACTGAAGTCAACAGGACTGAAGGGTAGCCTGCCTGGCACGCATGAACCTGTGCATTCAAGCCCTAGGGCCACCTAAATAAGTCAACACGGTATTTTCACAAAAACAAATATGTTCCAATGGAAATAGATGTAGAAGGAAACATCACAGAGGAGTCCCCAACCCATTCCTCAGGGTGACACCCCTTCCCCTTAGACGCACCCCTCAAACTCTGTGTCCTCACACACCACCTGACACCTGCCTGCATCAAGAAGCGTGCGGCATGAGGGTTCTGCACGTGTCTGCAGGAATCCGTGTGTTGGGTGGTCTTAGGGCGGCAGGTAGGATGGACAGGCTGAGAGGCTGTGCTCCAGGATGTCGGAGGTGGCTTTACCAGAAGCGGGGATGAGCTTGTGGGCACACAGGCTCAGTTGCCATGTGGCTCCCTCTTCTGCTGCTCCTGGCCCTCCCCACTTCCAGAGCTGTGTGCCCGCCCCGTGAACTTCTACTCTATAGAGATGTCACGGCCTGCCGTACTCAGGCTTTCTCTCCTGAGCGTCTGCCCTTAGCTACACGTGTTCTTCTTAATCTTATTTTTAATGTCTGAGTAGTATCCCCTGCATGGTTATCCTAGGTTTTTAGTCCATCTACCAGGATAAGGCACTGACCTTTTTGTTCACGTCTGAGTAGCACAGAGCCAGATCGTAAAGATTGCAGACATACTGAGCAGGAGGGGACTTGAGCAGTGCTGCCCTGCGCCTGGCCAGTGGTGGCTGTCTGACAAAGGCAGGACTCGGCTTCCGCCCACCCCGGGTGGGATGTCCAGGGGATGCCTTCCGACGCCCCTCTGCCTCCTCAGCCTCTTGTGTGTGATGATCAGAAATGCCTTTCACTAAGAAGATACAGATAAGAAATGTCACCTGTCCAGAGAAATCCATTCTTCATTCATTCTTCGTCATTTTTTTCCAGAGCTCAGACATACTTGCTGGCAGGAAATGATGTCTCCTGTGAAACCGAGATACTCGGCGGGCAAACTGATGCCTCTTTTCTCAATTGCTAATTGCTTGTTGAAGCTCCCTCTGGGTGCGCCAGACTTCCAAACCATTCTGCCCACAACGTCAGCTGCTCCGCAGTGTGAGCAGTATGACTTTGGCCTTGACCAGGTCATTAATATTTCATAAAGTCCTTTCCGTGTGGTCTGTATTCCTCCTCCAGCTCAGAAACAACATAAAGATTTTAGAACCAGCCATGTTGAGGGGACTGCGGTCAGCAGCCAGCCCCTCGGGTAGGATGGACTGTGGTCGGCTCCCAGGTGGGCCATCTCCTCACCCTGGTAAACACTTGCCAGCACCACGCAGTGGGTAAACCCCTGTGCCTTAGCCAACTCAAGGAAGTGCTGGTTTAAAGCCAATGCAGTAAATAAGTCACTAAGTCATACCTGCCTGGAGTCAGGCACTTGTCTGGTGCCCAGGGGTTATGTGGGTAAGAAGAGTGCCACCTGACCAGACCACAAGTGCAGAAAGGGTAAGGAAAGTGGTGAGAGTATTTCCCTTTTCTCTTGGCTTCTTGCCTAGGCTGCAACGTGGGAGACTTGGGTCTGCCAACCAGACCACTGAGGTGCTTTCTGCCAAAAGCCCTGTGCTTTCAGCCATCATGGGGCTCCCTATTAGAAGAAGTAAACCAGCAGGCTCCCGTCTAAACCAGCAGGCAGTGGTCTGGACCACCCCGCTCCAGTGTGGACCAAAGGGCCCTACTCTGGACCAGCTGGCTTCAGGTGCTACCAGGGTTGGAACAATGGAAACATCCTTCTTAGGAGGGATAAGCCTGGAATGCTAAATGTTCTATGATGGAAACACCAAGTCTGAAGTCTCCCTCGGCCTGGGGCTCTACCACCTCCCTTCCCTGCCACAGAGCAGCTGCATGGGCGAAATTCTGTGTGGTGGGCAGGGAGTCAGGCAGTGTCTGGGAGTTCTCGCACACAGGTGCTGTCTTCTGTGGATGTGTTTGGCTTATGAACTCCATTTTTTCCTGTTGAGGCAGCGGTAGGAAGGGAAGCCAGCGTTTGAGTTCACAGAGCCAGCCCTCAGTCCTGGACACATACTTGCTTTCCCCCGCTTCGTGTGTGTCGTAGAGAAGGCACCCCCGCATGGAAAGTGAATGCCAGAATGTTGGCCTGCAGTTGAATTAGCTACAGAATTGTTTGAAGGCTGCCGCCAGGCCAGAACAGCAGCAGAGCGGCCTGCAGCACGCTCCCAGCCGCCATCCTTGCACCAGGCACTCGGGGCCGGCTCTGTTCCTTCAGGGTCAGACAGGACGGGCCACGGGGGCCTTTCCTTCTCGTAGGGCAGCGTCTTTGCACAGATGACGGCATCTGACATCCAGAATTAAGCCTCCACACTTTCATTAGCTTCAGAACAAAGGGGACTGGCAGTAAGAAAGAGGTCGTCTCTCCACTCCCCTTTCTTCTTCAGTTTTCCCAAGTTTCCTTGTAATTTCCTTTCATACCAAAAAGAAGTGAGTCTCGAAGGTTGAAATGTTTTCCTTTCCCGTCTGCTGGGGGCAGTGGGCATTTTTCCTCTGATTTTCTCACTCTTCCTGTCACACGTTTGTCATTTTGCAGTGAGAAGGAGCTGGTGGCTTCGTGCTGCGGTGCCGTCCTGGAACCTGCAGCGCTGGCTGGCGTGTGGCCCGGGGCCCGCGGAGCGCTCACGCTGTTTCTGCCTCTCAGGTGCCTCAGGACGAGTGGGGTGGGTACCCCACGGGTGGCAAGGACGAAGAGATCCCCTGCCGCAGGATGAGGAGCGGCAGCTACATCAAAGCCATGGGGGATGAGGAGAGTGCAGACTCAGACTCCAGCCCCAAGACGTCCCCGACATCCGTCCTCCTCCCCGAGCCCCTGCTGAAGTCCATGGTGGCCGGGCCCCTCGGAGACCTCCCCAGGTAAGAGCTTCCTGGAATCTCAGCCCTGCTCTCCCCCCGCCACGCGGCCTCTGGGAAACCTGCACTGAATTGTGTCATCGAGTCACTCAGGCGGAAGCGCTGGGCCCTGGGGCCGCTTGGGTCTTTGGTCATTTGTTCTGTGCAGCATCTGTGTTGGCCACGCTGCAGCCCATTCAGCCGTTTCCTCAAGGAGGACCTGGGCTTCTGTGAGCCAGTGTGTGCACGCGCTGGGCACGGGAGCGCGAAAGGGCCTTGCCGGAAATGACAGGGCCTGGTGGGGGTGAAGGATGAGTCCTAGTGTTACACACAGAGATGCCACCTTGATCGATCAGACTTCCTCAACTAGAGATAAAGCTGTGTGGGAAACAGGTTGTTACAAATTGAAAACGTGAGGTCTGCTCCCTGCGGCGCTGAGCTGGATCCTGCGTGGACGTCGGGGTTGAGCACAGCCCTGCTCTTTTGACGGTGCTGAGCCAGGTCCTGCTTTGACAGTCATACTCGGATATCTGTGCCAAGAGCACCCCGTCTCTTCCCTGCGGCCTGTGGCGCTGCCAGCCTGCTGTGAGGGATACATGACAGGAAAGTGGCTGCTCCATGTACTGCTTGGTTGTTTAGAGGCATTGCTGTGCCACACAAGTGACCGTGTCACAAAGCCCCCTTTGTGTCATCCTCCACCCAGCCCGGTGCTTGGCAAATCCAATACCTGGTGAACATTAGCTTGCGGGACAAAACAAAAATACGAATTTTAAATTGTAACTGGTCTGAACTGTGGAAGCTGGGCAGCTGGGGCCAGGAACTTCCTCCTGCCCTGGAGGACAGAAGGGTCTGCAGAGCCCTCGTATGAACCTTCTCCCCAAGCTCTGCAGGTCTGACAGGCGCTGCGGGGCCCTGCTGGGGTCCACGGCCTGCACTGTGGTGAAGCAAGGTGTAGCAACTGTTGTTGTTTTGTTTTGTTTTGTTTTTGCATGATCACTTTTGTCCACCAAAAGGACTTTTTTTTTCATATATATAGAAGGTGCATTACTTCACATACATTGATAACCTTTCTCATGTCTTGGTCCCCATTTCCCTTCCCCGACCCCTGCCCCCATCTTGTTTTTCCCCCTTCCCTATCCAACTTCAAATAACCAAATATGCATATATACAATATATCAGATAACAAGGTGAAATACTGTAACAATATGAGATAACCAAGGGACAGCAAAAGAGATGAGAGATAACATAGCACATTAAGGACACCAATCACTTGTTATATGGCTTTTGTTTCTATATCCTAGAGGTCCTTTCATTTAGCATCATAATATATGGTCTTAGGTATCTAGGTTTTGCTCTATTGCAAATCTCTGCTATGAGAGCCCAAGGTCTCTACTGATTATGACAAATGAGGGAAACCATGGAGCCTATGTTCCTTTGAGTCTGGCTTACTTCACTTAATATGATTTTTTTCTAAGTCTTTCCATTTCCTTACAAATGGGGCGATGTCATTCTTTCTGACAGCAGCATAGAATTCCATTGTGTACAAATACCACACCTTGTTGATCCACTCATCAACTGAGGGACATCTAGGTTGGTTCCATATCTTTGCTATGGTGAATAGTGCTGCAATGAACATCGTGGTGCTAGTGGATTTAGTATGTCCTTGTTTCTGGATGGTTTGGTAAATGCCCAGTAGTGGGATTGCTGGGTCACAGGGGAGCTCTGTGTGTAGCCTTTTGAGGAACCGCCACACTGTGTAGCAACTATTTTAATTGACCTTTCCTAGTGAACTGTGCAAATGGACTGCTTCGTTCTAGAGTTTGTTTTACCCATGTGGATCCTTTTGAAATGCTCTGTAAGGCGTGGCTGGAGGGACTGGAGGGACGATGGGCGTGAGCTGGGATCCGAGGCTGCCACCGTTCTCCCAGGTGGAGATCTTCCGAGATGCAGAGCGATGCAGGTGATGAAAGGGGAGGGAGAGCTGCTGTCTGTTGGATCTTCTTCCTTCCCACATGCACAAGCACCCCTGTTTGCAGGGCGTCCGTTAAGGGCGCAATGCGTGGGAGCTGGCGTCTTGGCCTCGGCCGCTGCTGTGCAGCAGGGCTGTGGGGGCATCACCATCACACATGTCCCATTACATACCGCAGGCCACAGAGGAGGCCCTCACCTCCGCCTGACCACGGGGCTGCAAGAAGCCTGGGGCTGTAACTGTGCTTATCAGTCCTCTTTTCCAGCCATGTAATGGAAAACCTCTGTGAGGGCTGCAGATGTTCTGCCTCAAAGAGCTGGACCTCTTGGACCAATGCCAGAATCATTCTGCTGAAAGTTGTCTTTCCCTCAGCAAGGAGGAGGGGAGAAGAAGGGGGAAGGAAAGGAGCCATCAGGCCTTCCCAGAGAGAACGTTAGAGCCTTTCAAAGCAGCTGCATGTGTCCAGAAATCATCTGGGAAGATGAATCACTGATTTCTCCAGGCCTGGGCTCTTTGTGTTTCTGGATGCCTGGCTCTACCTGCCTTTGGGCTGGGCCCTCCAGATCACTCACCCATACTTCTTGCAGATGCCCCACCAGCTCCCAAATCACAGGCCTTTTCCCTTGTTACTCTGACTTCTTTAACCTGCCACATGCCCAGCAGAGCCCGTTATTAGCTGAGACTACAGATGACAAGCTTTCATCCCAGACTACCTCTGGAAGGCGCCTCTGATGCGTCCTCACTCCGCTCACCCTGCAGCAGCGCCTCCTCCCACAGGCCTCGTGAGCCCAGATCCCATGGTCTGTTCCCTGGTTCCCACCCTCTGCCACCCCAGACTGCTGCCCTGAGAGGACGCGGCCAGGGTAGGCTCCACCTCGTCCTCCCGCAGGCTTTCAGTTCTGAGGGTTACATACACCACATCCTTATCATCCTGCTCAGAATAGCCTAGTTCTGGGAAGCACTCACCAGGGGTCGACAATGGTGAACCCCACAAGTGCACGGCTGTGACAGACCCGGTAAAACAATCATCTGCAGACTGGACAAAATAATCAGTGCTGCAAAAACAGAAACGGAAGCTGCTTCACATCCATCCCGTCTCCTAACTCCACATCGGTTGGAAAGGTACCAGACACTCGCCTCCCAGAGAATACTTCACACCTGAACTGTGCACATTTTCAATGAACAGGAGTCATTTGCTCCCCAGAGGAGGTGTCCTGCCCCACAGGCTCCAGGACCATCTGTAGGCACGCAGCTTCCAACTCCATTGTTTCTGTCGGAGACAAGGGCAGTGTTTCAGTGCCAGGCTGGGAAGCGGTGACCAGTATTAGAATGTGCATTTGCAGCTCTGTTTCCCCTTCCAGGAGCCAGGAAGCTGACGATGTCCTGAGGCTGCAGGGGTGCAACCTCAGAGTGGAAGGTGGCAAGGCACTTGGCATGTGTCCCTCAGGCTCCCACCATCAAGAGCCATGCCTCCAGAGCTGCATGTAGGGGGTCAGGTGACTCAGTGGTCCTGGGCATAGGTGGTTGTGGGTGCCAGCGACCCTGGGTATCCGTGACTATGTGCATCCGTGGTGGTAGGTGCCTTGTGGTGGTGGTGTAGGTGGTGGTGGGCATAGGTGGCCTTGGGTGTCAGTGACCATGTGGTAGTTATTGTGGTTTTGTGCATACATGGCTGTGGCACCCGTGGTTATGTGGTAGGTGTCATGGTTGTGTGCATAAGTGTGTATGTGCACCAGTGGTTACATGTGTGAGTGCGATGGCTGCAGGAGTCTTGGGAAAGCTGGATTTTCTCTCTGATGCTCGGCCTGTCCATAAAGCTGTCCAGAGAAAACAGAAGCACCCAGAGCAGGAGCTGTGTACACGTGTGTGGTGCATGTGCGTGCACACGTGTGCACAGAGGGATTTCGAGCATGTGTTAGAGGAGAGCCTGGAATAAATCTGTTGCTTTCTGGGCCCTCTTGTGTGTTTTTAGTAGCTGCACTTTGTTTGGAAGTGTAGTATTCCTGCTGAAAAGTGACCATAGTTATACTTCGGGGCTACAAGTGGAGGTGCCATTTTAAAGACATAGAAGTGAGATATGTTCCCAGCAACGGTGCCACATGATGTGTCCCCAAGGCCACTGTGTTGGGAACATAAAGTGTGTGGCTCCCCCCGTGGGGACAGCCCGTGTGACACTCCCGGGTAGCCATGCACATTGCGGGCAGCTGTGCTGAGTTCCTGCAACAGAGGACACAGCCCCACGTGCGACATCTCACAGAAGGTCACCTGATATGCTGAGCCTCCCGCCTCCCGGCGCTCCAGGGAATCCACCTGCAGAAACAATGCTCCAACTCGAGAGACCTGGTCTTCTCCAACTGTCAGGGCTGTGGCCCAGGCCCACACCTGTGTCTGCACCCCACAAGGAAGTGCACCACCTCCCTCTGGAATCACACTCTCTCCTCCCTCTGGAAGCACACTCTCTCCTCCCTCTGGAATCACACTCTCTCCTCCCTCTGGAAGCACACTCTCTCCTTCCTCTGGAATCACACTCTCTCCTCCCTCTGGAATCACACTCTCTCCTCCCTCTGGAAGCATGCTCTCTCCTCCCTCTGGAATCACGCTCTCTCCTTCCTCTGGAATCACACTCTCTCCTCCCTCTGGAATCACACTCTCTCCTCCCTCTGGAAGCACACTCTCTCCTCCCTCTGGAAGCACACTCTCTCCTCCCTCTGGAATCACACTCTCTCCTCCCTCTGGAAGCACACTCTCTCCTCCCTCTGGAATCATGCTCTCTCCTCCCTCTGGAAGCAGGCTCTCTCCTCCCTCTGGAAGCACACTCTCTCCTCCCTCTGGAAGCACACTCTCCCCTCCCTCTGGAATCACACTCTCTCCTCCCTCTGGAATCACGCTCTCTCCTCCCTCTGGAAGCACACTCTCTCCTCCCTCTGGAATCACACTCTCTCCTCCCTCTGGAAGCACACTCTCTCCTCCCTCTGGAATCACACTCTCTCCTCCCTCTGGAAGCACACTCTCTCCTCCCTCTGGAATCACGCTCTCTCCTCCCTCTGGAAGCACACTCTCTCCTCCCTCTGGAATCACACTCTCTCCTCCCTCTGGAATCACACTCTCTCCTCCCTCTGGAAGCACACTCTCTCCTCCCTCTGGAAGCACACTCTCTCCTCCCTCTGGAATCACACTCTCTCCTCCCTCTGGAAGCACACTCTCTCCTCCCTCTGGAATCATGCTCTCTCCTCCCTCTGGAAGCAGGCTCTCTCCTCCCTCTGGAAGCACACTCTCTCCTCCCTCTGGAAGCACACTCTCCCCTCCCTCTGGAATCACACTCTCTCCTCCCTCTGGAATCACGCTCTCTCCTCCCTCTGGAAGCACACTCTCTCCTCCCTCTGGAATCACACTCTCTCCTCCCTCTGGAATCACACTCTCTCCTCCCTCTGGAATCACACTCTCTCCTTCCTCTGAAATCTCAGCCTCTCGTTTTTCTGGAAGCACACTCTCTCTTTCCTCGGGGCGTGCACCCTCCTTCCCCTGGAAACACATTTTCTTCCCCTGCTTCCTACCTCAAGTCCCCTGTATTGTTCCACTGGGAAGGACTGCTTGTTCACCCCACGGCTCCACTGCCCATGACCTCATGAAACAGCAGCATCTGCCTCAGAACCGGCTGAGATGGCACCTGTGTCCATCAGCCTGAGTTCGTCAACCCTGAACTCCCTTCCTGGGCCCATTTAATTTCCAATCATCAGGATTTTCCTAACGTGATTTACTTTGTGCTATCATCCTCCAGTTTCTCCGTATCTCCGTACGGTGGTTGTAACTTTGAAGGGGGCGGATTTTGGGGGATCTGTAATATTCTTGGAGCCAGCACCTCACTACATGTTCCGGAGGATCTTGAAACTCTGTCCTGCCTCCCAAGTGTGGGCACGGAGTCACACTGCACAGGGCCTGGATAGTTAGTTTTTATCTTCTGTGGGTTTCTCTACTCCCTGGTTATATTGTGAATGGGTCAGATGGAAGGACAGTGTACACTCGTATCTTTTTATGAGCCCGCACTAATCATTGCACTGTGACATTTGGTGGACATTGCTAACTGACTAGAGTATCTTTTTGTTCTGCATGATACAGTTATTTTAGCTTCAAATGCACGCATGGCTAGTGAAAACTTGATTAGCTGTAGTCAAAATCAGATGACAGATCTGCCTTTCCATTGATCCTTACATGTTATATTATAGACTACTCAAATTACTTATTAAACTCAGCATTTATCATTAAATGCCACAATAGTAAATAGAATTTTTCTGAGCATCATAGCAGTCAATTAATGGAATGGGATGCTCAGACAGCCAATCTGGCAATAATCTGTCGGAACATTATGTGCGGGATATCTAGAAAGCGATTGAAAGTTTCCTGAGCCCCTGACAAACATAAAAGTAGACTTGGAAGATGGGGGAGTGGGTCCTGGTCCCCCAGCTCACTGAGGAGACCCACGACTTCAGGGGAGAGAAGGAGGCGTGGAGAGCCAGCACATCTGCCACCCTCCCTGTCCCCACAGCCCACAGAGGGCTGGTTTCTGACCCACAGGCTTTCTTTGGAGCTTAGAGCAGCTGCTGGGGTGGGTGGGCAGGGGCGTGGGCTGGCAGCACACCTCCCCTGTTCACCGCAGAACAAATTCTCAGCACCCACCACCAGCTTCCCCAGGGTGCCCCGAGGGCCAAGTCCACCTCCAGTCCTGAGGCTTTGGTGAGTCCCAAGCAACCCACCACCTGAGGTGCAGAGGTGGCCAGCAGAGAGCAGGCAGGACCCAGCTACCTGGCAGAGGCCCTCAGGATGTCCGGCCTGACCCATCAATGATACCATTCCATGTGCAAGGCCAGACCATGAAGACCAGCTGGCAGCCCAGTTCTCCAGTGTGTGGAGATGAACACAGAGAGTCAAACAGGATGAGAAGTCAGGCAGAGTCCAAACAAAGGAGCAGACACATCTGCAAGAGCCACACCCCCACCAGGCCGAGGCCTGGCTCAGGGAGGGGACGATGGCTGCCCAGAGAAGCACCGGCATCAGGGGAATTTGCTCACTCCTACACTAGCACCAGAGCAGAGAGGGTCCTGGCCCCTGGGACTCCTTACACTCACAGGGCTCAGGTCCTTGAAGCTGAGCAGCAAGTGTGTCCGTTCTCCTTGGTATGGAAGGGACAGGCTTGGAGAGGAAGTGGGATGTTTTGGGACCCAAGAATGTCTTCATCTCTACATCTTCCCACGAGTTCTCCTGGCAGGAAACTGCTGTTCAATATTTGACCATTTAATAATTGATGCGATTCTGGGCAAATTATTAAACTGGAGTTGCCTTGGAGTGAGGTTGTTTCTGAATTCCCTGGCTCCAACCCAGGGTAGCGGGGCAGCCCCACCTCACCTGGCTCAGGCTCTCCAGCGGCCCTGGCCGGCCCTGGAGCCAGAGCCCGCCAGGGCCTCGGCCCACACAGCCCACAGCTGCGGGGCTGTCCTTGCTTACCCCCACGTGCTGCCCCGGAGCAAACTTTGAGTGCAGCAGTTTCAAATGTTTTTGTCCTATCACGTCGGTGGCCCTCCTGCCTGTCACCTGTGACCCTGAGACCCGGAGATCCTCCTTTAAAGGTAGGAAACAGCATGCGGCTCTGGGAACAAATCACTACCTCTGCTCTTCTCAACGATGCAGTGGGAAGCTGTGGTGTTGGGCTGGGGTTTCCTTTCCACTCTGGGCTCTGGGCTCAGTCGCCTCTGGGTCATAGGAGGAACCACTGAACCCTACTGAACCAGAGCCTTCCTGTTTTTCTTGTTCTTTTTCTTTCTTTTTTTATTTTTGTTGGTCATGGGGCTTGAACGCTGCATCTGGGTACTGCCCGTGAGTGTTTCAGCTCAAGACTACCACCCCAGCCCTTGAGCCACAGCACCACTTCTGGTTTTCGGATGTTAATTGGAGATAAGAACCTCATGGACTGAGTGCCCAGACTGGCTTTGAACCGTGATCCTCAGATCTCAGCCTCGTGAATAGCTAGGCTTACGGGCATGAGCCACCGCGCTCAGCACTAGAAAGTTCTTCTGTGGCTGTGCTGTGGTCAGCAGTCAGGAGGAGGGATTTTGTGTCCAGTGTTCAGAACACGCTGGCACCCAGGGGACTCTGGACTGGAGGTCCCAGCGGGACCCAAACTTGCTGTTGATGCAGAGGTCAGGGGCCTTCCCTTGGACATGGCGCTGTGAACCACGGCCACACTTGAACACAAAAGTAGCATGCATGAAGGCACACTGGGCAGAGCTTGGCGTGAACAGCCTTGTCCCCTGATGACCCTTGATAGTGACCCTGCCCTGGCTGCTAACGGGTGACTGCCACTGATGTGCACAAACTGAGTTCTGTGTTGAGTGTCACCAGCTTGCACTGCCACCTGCGCTCCTGGTGACCTCATCAGACGCTGGGGTTCAAGCCAGAGTGCTCTTCTAATGATTCTCAGCAGATAATGAGGTTCAGATCAGTTTGTGTGACGCAAGACCCAAAAGCTCTTTCGTGTCAGCACTGTTCACAGTACAACTGGGCCCCGGGGATCTCTTGGAGAACTGATGGCCAAAGGCAGGACTCAGTAATGTAGTGGAACTAACCCCCCCCAGTCTTTCTCTTGCTTTGAAGGGAGGGAGACAGGACTTGGAGTGTGTTATATGCCTTCTTTTAAGATAAAATTATTTTCAACAGAAACAATTCAATCCCTAATTAGCAGACTACACTTAACTGACTTTGTAAAGTGCATTATTTTTTCTCTGACATCTCCTTTTTAAAGAAGCAAGGAAAAAACAAGGCATGTGGAGAGTGTACTCTGAAAAGATGCGACTTAACACCCCTCAGTGGGCAGGTCCTGTGTGCTTATACACAGGCCCTGGGTCTGTTGCAAGCCCTGCATCCTAATCCCACACACATTACTCCTCATTCTTACTTAAAATGAAGTAAAAATAAAGTGAATTTTTACTGCCATATAGAAAGACTGTAAAACTTGGAAGGGAAGGTCCCCAGTTGGCTCTCGAGGTTTTGCACCACTGGGCTCTCACCTGGCAGTGAGAAGAGCAGGAGCTGTGGGTTCCTGCAGGGTGTGGGGAGTGAGTGGGTTTTGTCCACCTGGGTGAACTCCTTAGCGTCCTTTATACCAGCAGTGCGCAATCTGCGCACTTTTTAATAAGTTAAAAGTGCAGCGACTCTTCTACATTTTGAAAGTATGTGATGTTGCCGAAAAGCTAGCATGATTTTTACGACGCTTCCGCTGGAGCTGAGTTTGCAAGGTGCTGTCTGAGCTGTGAGCAGTCCTCACCCCACGACCCGCTGTTCAGTCTGGTTTCGTAGGTATTCTGCACACAGCCACCCCATTATGCTTGATATCGTTCACATCTGTAGATGCAAGCCTCACAATGTCTGCACAGAAGAAGCTGTCTGTCACAGACCCATATTCCCATGGCACCCCGGCCCAGCCTCCAGGCCTGGGTTTGGACCCCGTCCTCACCCTCAGCCTTCCTGGGAGCTCATGCATCGCTTTTGTGTCTCCTTCTTTGTAGCCAGAGCTACCTGCAAGCTGCAAGCGAGGTGCCTATCCCTCACAGCCTGGACCCCTCTGTCAGCTACAACTCCCCGAAGTTCCGTTCCAGAAACCAGAGTTACATGCGGGCCGTGAGCACTCTGAGTCAAGCCAGCTGCGTGAGCCAGGTAGGCGCCCATCCTCACCCACTTCTCCCTGACCCCAGGGCCTCCACTGCAGGCTGCAAGCAGGACAAGGGGCTTATCAATCAAAGTGCATTCCAGCTACTTCAGTCATGAAGAACCGGGAGGACACTCGGGAGGACACTCAGCAGGACCCACGCCCAGCTCACCCTGGAGTAAAGCAAACCAGGAACAAGCAAGCACACCTGGCCTCACTCTGCAGTGAGCCCATCCCACCAGGCCTGGGGGCAGCACCAGCAGGTCAGCTGAAAGTCAATGGTGCATTTGAACAGCTTTCTCTCCACCCAGAGATGAAGACATCCTTCTGTTTAAGTTAACTCCCTTTCAGGCAAGGGAACTTAAAGTTTAACTTAAAGTAGTTTACAGAAATACTGCTTCTAAAAGCAGATATGGCCCCACAGAGTGTAAACAATGGCCTGTACATAGGAACTTTCCTCTTCCTTCTTCTTCCTCTCTTTACTTCCCCTCTCCTCTAGTGAACTCAACATGGAATCTCCTGAAGTATGTCTGTAGAAATAACATCTTCACATGTCTGTCTCTACAGAAAGATGTAAATGATGGTGAATTGGAAAAGCTGGGTGTGGGGGGATTCGTTTTGAATTCTAGATGGTTTCTATTGCTGCCTTCTAAGACATGACTTGATTTTTACTTCTGATAAAACACATATTCTTACTTACCATGGTCCTGGAGGTGCTAGAAGGCAGCTGTGACACACATGTGTCACACTTAGTCACTCGGCCAAGCCCTTTCAGAAGTGGTCTGCTGGCTCAAGGAGGAGGATGAGGCATGAAGAAGGGTAAGGGACATGCCAGTGTTCCTGAGGTATCTGGTAATGAAAGCATTCATCTGTCAATATTTTCTTAAGTGTGGAAATTACACTGAAATTCCACCTGAGGACCAGGTGTGGTGGTATATACCTACAACCCCAGATACCTGGAAGCAAGGCGTGTTTGTGGCATGAGGCCAGCCAGGACAAAACCCTGCGACTCTACGTGAAAAGAAGTAGTGATGCTAAACAGGAGGTACGTATGGACCAAGGGACAGAGTACTTGTCTAGACAGCTCCAAGGCCCTGAGTTCAAATTCCAGTATCACACATACACACACTCACACACCACATACACATACACACACACACCACAATCACACACACCACACACACACACCACACACACACACACACATCACACACACACACCACACACACCACACTCACACATACACACACACACCACACACACATACACACCACACACACACACCACATACACACACCACACACACACACCACACACACCACACACACCACACACACACACCACACACACATACACACACATCACACACACACACCACACACACATACACACACATGCACACACACCACACACACACACTCACACCACATACACACACACACACCACACACACACACACACACACACACACACACACACACACACACACACCTGCGGTTCCAGAAGATTTCCTCACCCTCAGCGAGTTCTTGGATTTGAACCTGAATGGTGTCACCTCATTTTGAAACCTGGAGGAGCAGCACAGGTAGTTAGGTGGCCAGAGGACATTACATGTGACCACAAAGATTGTCCTCTGGTCATCTTGCCAGGAAAACGGCCATGGAAGCCAAAGTAGCTGCTAGAGACCAGCTGGGAGGCTCCACACCACATTGCAAGAAAGCACACCAAACTGAAAACCATACAGCATGCACACTGTGCATGCACAGTGAGAATGCATACATCAGACTGAGGACATAAACCTCAGTAGAGACAGAGGACCCTATGGGGAGGCAAGCACACAGTGAGGAAGCACATAGGGCTGTGATGACCCAGGGATAAGGATTGCACACCACGTTGTGAGGATGTACATCACACAGCACAGATGTACACACCACACTGTGAGGATGCACACCACACTGTGAGGATGTACAACACACTGTCAGGATGTGCACACCACACTGTGAGGATGAACACACCACACTGTGAGGATGAACACCACACTGTGAGGATGAACACCACACTGTGAGAATGAACACCACACTGTGAGGATGCATACCACACTGTGAGGATGAACACCACACTGTGAGGATGAACACCACACTGTGAGGATGAACACCACACTGTGAGAATGAACACACCACACTGTGAGGATGAACACACCACACTGTGAGGATGAACACCACACTGTGAGGATGTACACCACACTGTGAGGATGAACACCACACTGTGAGGATGAACACCACACTGTGAGGATGTACACCACACTGTGAGGATGAACACACCACACTGTGAGGATGAACAGACCACACTGTGAGGATGAACACCACACTCTCAGGATGAACACCACACTGTGAGGATGAACACACCACACTGTGAGGATGAACACCACACTCTCAGGATGAATACCACACTGTGAGAATGAACACACCACAAGGTGAGGACGAACACGACACTGTGAGGATGTACACCACACTGTGAGGAGGAACACATCACACTGTGAGGATGCACACCACACTGTGAGGATGAACACCACACTGTGAGGATGAACACCACACTGTGAGGATGAACACCACACTGTGAAGATGAACACCACACTGTGAGGATGAACACCACACTGTGAGGATGTACACACCATACTGTGAGGATGAACACCACACTGTGAGGATGAACACACCACACTGTGAAGATGAACACCACCCTGTGAGGATGAACACCACACTGTGAGGATGTACACCACACTGTGAGGATGAACAGACCACACTGTGAGGATGAACACCACACTGTGAGGATGAACACCACACTGTGAGGATGAACACACCACACTGTGAAGATGAACACCACACTGAGGATGTGCACACCACACTGTGAGATGAACTCCACACTATGAGGATGAACACCACGCTGGAGGATGTACACCACACTGTGAGGATGAACACCACGCTGGAGGATGTACACCACACTGTGAGGATGCACACCACACTGTGAGGATGAACACCACACTGTGAGGATGAACACCACACTGTGAGGATACACACCACACTGTGAAGATGAACACCACACTGTGAAGATGAACACCACACTGTGAGGATGAACACCACACTGTGAGGATGTACACCACACTGTGAGGATGAACACACCACACTGTGAAGATGAACACCACACTGTGAGGATGAACACCACACTGTGAGGATGAACACCACACTGTGAGGATGTGCACACCACACTGTGAGGATGAACACCACACTGTGAAGATGAACACCACACTGTGAGGATGTGCACACCATTCTGTGAGGTTGAACACCACACTGTGAGGATGAACACCACACTGTGAGGATGAACACCACACTGTGAAGATGAACACCACACTGTGAGGATGAACACACCACAATGTGAGGATGAACACACCACACTGTAAAGATGAACACCACACTGTGAGGATGTACACAACACTGTGAAGATGTGCACACCATTCTGTGAGGATGAACACCACACTGTGAGGATACACACCACACTGTGAGGATGCACACCACACTGTGAAGATGAACACCACACTGTGAAGATGAACACCACACTGTGAGGATGAACACCACACTGTGAGGATGAACACACCACATTGTGAGGATGAACACCACACTGTGAGGATGAACACCACACTGTGAGGATGTACACCACACTGTGAGGATGAACACCACACTCTGAGGATGAACCCCACACTGTGTGGATGTACACCACACTGTGAGGGTGAACACCAAACTGTGAGGATGTACACCACACTGTGAGGATGCACACCACACTGTGAAGATGAACACCACACTGTGAAGATGAACACCACACTGTGAAGATGAACACCACACTGTGAGGATGAACACCACACTGTGAGGATGAACACCACACTGTGAGGATGAACACCACACTGTGAGGATGAACACCACACTGTGAGGATGAACACCACACTCTGAGGATGAACCCCACACTGTGTGGATGTACACCACACTGTGAGGGTGAACACCACACTGTGAGGATGAACACCACACTGTGAGGATGAACATCACACTGTGATGATGAACACCACACTGTGAGGATGTGCACACCATTCTGTGAGGATGAACACCACACTGTGAGGATGTGCACACCACACTGTGAGGATGAACACCACACTGTGAGGATGAACACCACACTGTGAGGATGCACACCACACTGTGAGGATGTGCACACCATTCTGTGAGGATGAACACCACACTGTGAGGATGAACACCACACTGTGAGGATGAACACCACACTGTGAGGATGAACACCACACTGTGAGGATGCACACCACACTGTGAGGATGAACACACCACACTGTGAAGATGAACACCACACTGTGAGGATGTGCACAACACTGTGAAGATGTGCACACCATTCTGTGAGGATGTGCAGCACACTGTGAGGACGAACACCACACTGTGAGGATGTACACCACACTGTGAGGATGTGCACACCATTCTGTGAGGATGAACACCACACCGTGAGGATGAACACCACACCGTGAAGATGAACACCACACTGTGAGGATGTACACCACACTGTGAGGATGAACACCACACTGTGAGGATGAACACCACACTGTGAGGATGTACACCACACTGTGAAGATGAACACCACACTGTGAGGACGAACACCACACTGTGAGGATGTACACCACACTGTGAGGATATACACACCACACTGTGAGGATGAACACCACACTGTGAGGATGTACACCACACTGTGAGGATGTACACCACACTGTGAGGATGTACACACCATACTGTGAGGATGAACACCACACTGTGAGGATACACACCACACTGTGAGGATGTACACCACACTGTGAGGATGTGCACACCATTGTTTGAGGATGAACACCACAGTGTGAGGATGAACACCACAGTGTGAGGATGAACACCACACTGTGAGGATGAACACCACACTGTGAGGATGTACACACCACACTGTGAGGATGAACACCACACTGTGAGGATGTACACCACACTGTGAGGATGTACACCACACTGTGAGGATGTACACACCACACTGTGAGGATGAACACCACACTGTGAGGATGAACACCACACTGTGAGGATGTACACCACACTGTGAGGATGTACACACCACACTGTGAGGATGAACACCACACTGTGAGGATGTACACCACACTGTGAGGATGTACACCACACTGTGAGGATGTACACACCATACTGTGAGGATGAACACCACACTGTGAGGATACACACCACACTGTGAGGATGTACACCACACTGTGAGGATGTACACCACACTGTGAGGATGAACACACCACACTGTGAGGATGAACACCACACTGTGAGGATGAACACCACACTGTGAAGATGTACACCACACTGTGAGGATGTGCACACCTTTCTGTGAGGATGAACACCACACTGTGAGGATGAACACCACACTGTGAGGATGAACACACCACATTGTGAGGATGAACACCACACTGTGAGGATGAACACACCACACTGTGAGGATGAACACACCACACTGTGAGGATGAACACCACACTGTGAGGATGAACACCACACTGTGAGGATGTGCCCACCATTCTATGCGGGTGTATAGAACTTTGCTAGGACGCATATCAGGCTTTAAGGATGCCAAAACACCCAAACAGTGTGAATGTGCCCACCACACAGTAGGACAGTCTTCAACCTTTCACCATGTCCACCATTGATCTGACAAAGATTCCAAAGTAGTCCATGACTTTTTTTCCTAAAATTCCTGTTAGGTGTCGACTTAGTTTAGAAAACGTGTACAGTCTAGACAATGTTCTGTTTTCAAGCCTGGATGAATATTCCTGGCACCACTGTGGCACCAATGGGCTTTCCACCTGCAGACATCTGCCTCAGCCCTACCATCCACAGCAGGCCTCAGGAAAGCTGTGGCCTGCTCTGCAGTCTAGGAGTGAATCTGTTGTCTTCCAACTATTTCAGTCACCAGTCCTACCCTTTACTGCACCCACACTCTCGCCATCTTGTCAAACTTGGAGCTGAGCTCTTTCCGGATACCACCACCTCCTCATCCTCCTCACCATTCTGGAGCCACGAATGGCTTCCCTATGTTGGAGGGTGTGTTCCTCTGTTGTGTAAGTGATCTCAGAGTGAAGCCAGAGACTTCCAGATTGGAATTGGACGTGTACAAACAATCAGGGGGGTTGTTTCCCTTTGAGGCTGACTTTAGTCCCTGCACTCTCATTTTCCTCTTTGCACAATCAGATGAAACTTCCCTGGTACTTCAAGCAACCTCTTTTCTTCCTTTCTCTTTCTTTCTTTCTTTCTTTCTTTCTTTCTTTCTTTCTTTCTTTCTTTCTTTCGTCAGTCAAAGGACCTGAACTCTGGTCCTGGGCACTGTCCTTGAGCTCTTCAGCTCATGGCTACCGCCCTACCCCTGGGCCTAAGTGTTGTTCCTGAGGTCTTCAGATCAAGGATACTGACCCATCCCTTGAGCCCCTTCTTGTAGTTAACTGGAGATAAGAGTCTCTCGGTCTGTAGTGCCAGGGTACTAAGGAATCAGTTTTGAAGTGGCAGCCACTACAAAGAGAGCAGAGCGCATTGCCCACAGAACTTACCAGTGCTCCTGAGAGCAGAGACACACTGCCCAGTACGAGAGCCTCAGAGAGCCCCCAATGTGTGCCGTCACCCCCACACGCACTTCCAACAGCGTCTTGAGGTGTTGGTATGAGGTTAGATGGAGGAAACCCATCCAGAAAGAGAGAAGAGTGTATTCCAACTGCACAGCAAGGAAGGGGGTGAATTGGGAGCTGCTTTTATTGGCGTGACCGGAGCACATGACTGTGTTGAACGGTGGAGAGAGACATCTATGGGGAGCTGTGGCCAGGCCCAGACAGCCTCCCTGGGGATCTGTTCCGAGCCAGATGGCTGGGGCTGGCAGAAATTGATGTGCCAGAAGGAATGTCTCAGGCACTGGTCCGAGACAGAGGGAGCTGGACAGCTGTGGCAGAAGTGAAGAGGCCAAGGGAAGAAGGATGGCTGGTGGTGTGGCTGGCCCTCCGAATGGGCCCGAGGCACAGCGGGAGGAGCACGGAGGAGGCTGGTGGGGGACACTGCTCCCTGAGTCTGCTCCACTTCCAGGCTCCTGTGCGTCCTCGGTGCGTCCTCGGTGCTGCTGTGGCTGGGTGTGCTAGTGCAGCAAGACATGCCTGTGGAGAGACTCACAGTGTGAGGATGAAGGGTGGTTTTCCAAGCTCTGGCCCCTCGCACAGGGAGGACGAGCAGACACTCCATGGCTAAGCACCAGCCTTGTGTCTCCCCCACCCCGACATCATCCTGAGTCAACAGCCCCATTTCTGCTTCTCGTGGACTCTCCCACTCCTCATCCACATTTTACTTCTGCAGCTCGCTTTATTGGGTTTCCATTTACAATCTCTGCCTCCAGCTCAGAGACAGAGCGCAAGTGTCACCATCAGGACAAGCCTCTCCCAGGAACAGCCTGACCTCCTGCCTGCAACGTAAAGCAAAACTGGCTCTGTCTGCTGCATGACTGAGTGAAGTCAGGGCACCGCGAGCAGCCGCTTCGGGTCATGCAGACAGAAACTGAAGAACAAGCAGGCATTGCTTCTCCACCAGAACTCAGCTCCATGCCGCTGTGGTGGCACGGAGGGCGGAAGCCTGCACCAAATTCGAGCTATGTTTCCATGACGATGAGCCACCACCGATTGCCACGCCCTGAAAATGAACTAAAAGTAGCTTGTACGGTGTACTGAATGCTCACCTCCACAGCCATGGTCCCCGAGCCGCGTGAACAGCAGGAGGCTGGAGCAGTGCAGGGCCCCTGGGTGCTGTGGAGGAGCTGGCTCTGCACCGGGGTCTTCCCAAAGCTCCCCCAGCCTCCATCTCCTGCTTGCAGGCCGCCAGCCCCCTCCAGTGCTGTCTTCTGCATCCGGCGACCCGCCAACTCCTGGAGTGGGCTGACTCCTTGCCGCTTCATAAGAAATAGCCCAATTGGTTGTTTCCCGAGCTTCAGACTAGCTGTGCTGAAAAGCTGAGGCTGTGGGAGAGAGCAGTGGGAGGCAGCCAGCTCGGGGTAACCGCTATGCTCTTGGTTGTCACAGATGAGCGAGGCCGAGGTCAATGGGCAGTTTGAGTCAGTGTGCGAGTCCGTCTTCAGCGAGGTGGAGTCACAGGCCATGGACGCCCTGGACCTGCCCGGATGCTTCCGCACGAGGAGTCACAGTTACCTGCGAGCCATCCAGGCTGGCTACTCCCAGGATGACGAGTGCGTTCCTGTGATGACTCCTGCCAACGTGGCCGTGGCCATCCGGTCCACAGCAGGTAGGAAATGGCCTTCCGAGGTCCAGCAGGGCGCCCGTGGCCCGTGTGAGGTTTACTCCAGAGGGGCGGGTAGCAGACAGCCTTCCGGGGCTCAGCAGGATGCTGGCTGCTCCTTCGGTTCAGGTTTAATTTGCTCTGCGACATCGGGTGAGTTCCCCCAGTGTGCTTGTTACACGGTCGTGTGTGCAGCTGTGTGTGTTACACACTTACATCCTGAAGAATTCCTCTCACAGGCCTTCTTTCTCTCATCTCAGAACAAAATGGGCAAGTTGTCAAATTTCCCTAGAATGATCCAGGAGAAAGGAGGTCAGGCTCTGATGGAGGGAGGCGAGAGTGTTTGAGGGTCCCAGCTTCACAGGCGGCCGCACAGACACCACTCTGCAGGGCTCAGTCTCCGTCTCTGCAGCTCAGGGACCACAGCCGTGATTCACTGCACTACAGAAAATCAATTGTTAATGCAAATGCCCTAATTGAGTTCGGGCTGGCAGGATTCAGTGTCAGATTCCTTCGGTGCTTGTGGAAAGCCACAGGCACCCCTTTGAAAATTTACGGCCTAAGCGAAATCCCACTGCCTAAGACTTTACTGCACTGTTATTATTTATATAACACCATGAATATACATGACCTGGAGACACCCATAAAACACAGGGAGCAGTAAAAGTTTGACCCACTGCGGGTGAAGGCTGAGGAGAGGGACTTTGAAATACGCCAGTGTTGGGCTGAGGTGCTGACACCCACTGTCAGAACAGTGCAGGGATAACAGAGGGATGCCAAATACACATTCTTGGAAGAAACGGAACTCACCTGGATTCTGGTAAATAGCCGGGAGGCGGGGGAACTGGGAGCAGGGCAGAGGTGTCCCGCAGGCTATGGTCCAATGCACTCCCTCCATTCTTGCTTTGTGGCATCACTGTGAAAAACTTTGGGCTCTATGGCTTCTCTGGCTGTTTCTGAGGTGTTCAAAACAAGCAAGAAGAGAGCTGGGTGATTGTTGTTCCAAGAGCACGGGCCCTCGAAGTTTTCCGTGTGGCTCTGTGGCCCCTAGCAAAGACCTGGGTGACGCACGGTGACAGCCAGGCTTGGGCTCTGTGAATAGATATGCATGTGGCTGTGGCCCTTTGTCCTCAGCACAAGTGTGCAGATGGAAGAGAGCAGTGTGAAAAGCCAAAGTGTGTCATTCAGGGCTGCAGACACATGCAGGGATGTGGGCACACACAGAGTTGTGAACACACGCAGTGCTATGTACACACATAGGGTTGTGAACACACATAGGGCTGTGAACACACACGGGGATGTGAACACACACAGGGCTGTGAACACACACGGGGCTGTGAACACACACGGGGATGTGAACACACGGGGATGTGAACACACACGGGGATGTGAACACACACACGGGGATGTGGACACACACGGGGATGTGGACACACGGGGATGTGAACACACGGGGATGTGAACACACGGGGATGTGGACACACACGGGGATGTGGACACACACGTGGATGTGAACACACACGTGGATGTGGACACACACGGGGATGTGGACACACACGTGGATGTGGACACACACGGAGATGTGGACACACACGGGGATGTGGACACACACGGGATGTGGACACACACGGGGTGGTGGACACACACGGGGCTGTGGACACACACGGAGATGTGGACACACACGGGATGTGGACACACACGGGGATGTGGACACACACGTGGATGTGGACACACACGGGGATGTGGACACACACGGGGATGTGGACACACACGGGGCTGTGGACACACACAGAGTTGTCAGTGTGAAGAGCTGCACACTGCCATGCCCCGGTGGGCAGCCCCTGCCTCTGGCTGTCCTCTCCGGTGTTCTGGTCACTCACCTATTCCCCTGGTGACGCCATGCACCAGCTCTCATGCTCCACCCCCTCGTGAAAACAGAACAGACGCACAGCCGGAAGGGAACGCCTTTACCCCACCTCCACTGCATGGAAAGTGACCCTCAGATGGTCCAGCCGTTCTCACACTGCATCCCAGCACCGCAGAGGCAGGGGCAGGAACTTCTTGGGTTCAAGACCAGCTAATGCTTTGCTAGGCCCTGTCTCCCAAAACAAACACAAGACAGGGAGTGTAGCCCTTTAAGAGCTCATGGCTCTGCGTTCAGTGTTTGCTGATATCACTTAAAAACAAGTGAACAATTGAGCATTTTTGTGGTCTTCACCAATGCTTCGAAATCGTAATCACCTAATAGAAAATGACTATTTTGGTCTTAGAGCTGCCATTGTGGAGAGAATAGAATAAAATATTTTCATAGAGATAAATTCCAGTTTATGTCCACCGTACATCATTTCTAATCATGCAAATTCCAAAATCCGCAGCAAGCCCCTGTCTAAATGTCTCTGTTCTGTGTCTGCTGGGTCCTGACCGAGCTGCTGAGTTAGGCCCCTCGACCACGTGGGAAGCGTCAGCACACTGGGGAATGGGAGTCCAGCGAGCACAGGAAGGCAAGCCAGGTACACAGCTCGGGGGCTTCCCATACTGCAGATTCACTGCAGACCCTGCCACAGTGGCCGTGAGACCCCACCATAGTGACCTCAAGATCCCGCCACGGTGACCACGACACCACCACGCTGACCACGACACCCCACCATGCTGACCATGAGACCCCACCATGCTGACCACACCTCACCACGCTGACCATGACACCCCACCACGCTGACCACAAGACCCCACCACACTGACCACGAGACCCCACCACACTGACCATGACACCCCACCACGCTGACCACGAGACCCCACCATGTTGACCACACCTCACCACGCTGACCATGACACCCCACCATGCTGACCATGAGACCCCACCATGCTGACCACACCTCACCACGCTGACCATGACACCCCACCACGCTGACCACAAGACCCCACCACACTGACCACGAGACCCCACCACGCTGACCATGACACCCCACCACGCTGACCACAACACCCCACCATGCTGACCACGACACCCCACCACATAGACTATGACACCCCACCACGCTGACCACGAGACCCCACCATGCTGACCACACCTCACCACGCTGACCACGACACCCCACCACACTGACCACGACCCCCACCACGCTGACCACAACACCCCACCACACAGACCATGACACCCCACCATGCTGACCACGAGACCCCACCACAGGCCATAAGACCCCACCACACTGACCACGACACCCCACCACGCTGACCACGACACCCCACCACATAGACCATGACACCCCACCACGCTAACCACACCTCACCACGCTGACCACAACACCCCACCATGCTGACCACGACCCCCCACCACGCTGACCACAAGAACCTGCCATGATTAAGGATGGCCAGCAAGTCGTTACAGTCTTTCTTCACTGAGCCCAAGTTAGGTGGCTTGAACTCCGCTTGTGAGATAAGATTAAGATCTATAGCAGAGGACTGGAATGCCCCAACGGGAAGGCAAGTGTGGAGGGAACCCACCAAACGCAGGGGATGAAGGTGCCAACAGGGCCGTGGCTTCAGATTTCACCCCGAGCTGCTCCGTGCCAGACAGGCGAGAGGGATTCAGTCGTTCTGTACAGTGTGTGTGTGTGTGTGTGTGTGTGTGTGTGTGTGTGTGGACAGAAGGATCAGTTTGGCAAATCGATTTTCTTTTATAGATTTAAAAGTAGTTTCATTCCATAGTTTCAATGATATTTCATGCAAGGATACACTTGGAAATAAATCCAAAGTAGTATTTTCAAAAACATCCCAAAGTGTTTGTTTTGAGGAATAGGACTCATTTAAACACATTTCTCGAGGCAGGCTAGAAAAATAAAAGTTGGCATTATTATTAGATTGCCTTACCTTGTAAAAATGTAGAAACATTTAACTTTAATGCGTATATAATAAATTACCAGATGTGTGCAGAAAAGACGGACCGAGAATCTCAAGGTGTGCATGAGAGATTGTACCCTAAACACCAGAGGGGAGGGCTGCTGGCCGAGGCCGGCCTGGCAGGCCTGTGTCTCCCTGCAGGCGCCTGGGGTGTGGCTGGGGAAGCCCGGCTCCTCCGGCCTCGGGGCCCAGATGGGTGACCCACAAGGCTGGGCAGATAGCCTGCTCCTCAGCGCCCTCCCCCTGCCCCTTCATTATGAGAAGCAGGTCTCTTGAGTAGCATGCTTTCCTTCAATGAACTGATTTGGAAAACATCTAACTTCCATTTCACACTCCGGTCCCTTCTCACCTGCGGAATGATTTATCGAGACTTACTATGTAAATGTGCATTTTGCACAATTTTTCTAGGGAAGGAATATTGATACTGTAAGGGAAATTATTTTTTTTATTTATTTTTTTATTGTAATTAGTAAAAGGGTTACATGATATTTGCCAGATAGAAGGTGCATTAATTCACATACATTGATACCCTTTCACATGTCTTGGTACCCATTTCCCTCCCCCCCCATATCCCCCACCCGTCTTGGTTTTCCCCCCTTCCCTATCAAATTTCAAATAACCAAATACAAATAAATTCAATATATCAGATAACAAAGTGAGATACTATACAATTTCTATCACACACGTGTTGGTGAGACGTGCAGTGTGTGGAGACGCACACAGCCTCTCTGCCAGCATGACCTCGTGAAGGCCATGTGTGGTGATGTGGAGGCACGCAGAGATGGCCGCCCCCATCTCCGTCACTGCCCTGCGGCTCCAGGGGTCACAGTAGTTGGTCTTTTCTCCATAGTGACAACTCCTTCGTGAACTTTCAGCTGGAAAGTGTGCTTTCAGAATGTCTCATTAAGTATAAAGCACCCGTTCTTTAAGCGCTGGGAGAAAGCTGTGCTCTCACCGGTAGGGAGCAAAGCCTGACAGGCGGGCGGGAGCTCTGGCCTCGTGTGACACCCCTGCGTGCTCTCACCGGCAGGACAAGCAAGCTTGGAGTTCTGCGCTTGGGACTTCCCTATGTAAAAGTCGGTTTGTTTTCAGTTTTTCACAAGCTCTTACTGTAGTCTGTGATCTTTAAACGTTTTAAAATGAAAATAGGAGGTGTCTCAGAGTAAAACAGCTGTCAGCACTGTATTTCACTGACTACAAGATGCTAAATGGTAGTTAGACCGTGATTTCTTGCTAATTAACACATCCCAAATAGTCGTTTCTGCTGCTGACCCTGAACATGCCCTGAGAACTAGTGTGGCCACATCAATTTTTTGTAACTTCAGGGGAACCGTTGTATGTGTGCCTGTGGGGTGAGGGATTTCTCCGTCCCTTTTGATTTACACTTATGTTTGGAGAGTTAATTAAAACATCAACATGTCTGCAGTCGTTTATGTTGAGTCTTTTGCCTTCCAAGTTTGGTTTCTCTAGTGCTTGCTGTCTCATTTAGGCATTCACAGGCTTGATTACTGTAATTCCTTTTGCACTACTATCCTTGAAGTTCTAACTAAGAGAGGGCAACAGATTGAAGTGCTGCTCTTATACTCCAGAAGAATAGCAGTGCAGCCATTCAACGTGTATTCTCTCGTGATTATGTATTTGTGCTTCATGCCACAGAAATGTCCATTTTTAAATCTGCTTGTTGGATGGGAAAATGCACGGCCCCACAGACAGCGGATGCAGACTGCGCATCTGCCGTGGTGATCAGGCAGTGCACGCCACGCTCACCCTGCTCAGGATCCAGCAGAGATGAAGACCTGGGCAGTTTGTTCTGTTGCACGCGCACTAACTTATTGCCAGGGAAATGCCCAGCTCTGGGCTCTCTCCCGAGGCATCTTTGCTAACCCGGAACTATCGGCTCTACTTTCCACACTGCCCCAAGCAGATGGTGAATCTGCACCCTGGTGCTGCACATAGCCCTGCCCCATCTCTAGCCCCCCTGGGATCTGAGCTGCCCAGGGCTTCAGCCACACCTGACTGCTGACCCTGCCCCAGAAGATCTGAGCATTGGCTGCATCTTATAGATGGAGATATTTGATATGTGGGCTGGCCTTGAATCACAGTCCTCCGATCTCAGCCTCCTGAGTAGCTAGGATTGCAGGTGTGAGCGAGTGGCACCCAGCTTTCCATCTACTTTTTATTTTGTGGGTCTTGGGGCTTGAACTCTGGGCTTGGACATTGTCCCTGAGCTCTTCAGCTCAAGGCTGCCGCCCTGTCCTTCAGCCACAGCCCCACTTCCTGTTTTCTAGTGGTTAATTGAAGATACAGGCCTCATGTTCTTTAGTGCCCAGGCTGGCTTTGAACCATGATCCACGGATCTCAGTCTCCTGAATAGCTAGGATCCCAGTCGTGAGCCACCACGCCTGACTTCCATGTCCTTTTAGACCATTATCACAAACTACCTGGGCTACCTTCCCCTGGTGGCACCAGGTCAACCTGCTGGCATCTGTGGTCGGGAGGCCAAGAGCTCCACGCCAGCTCCCGTCCCCACCCCGCTGCTCCCAGCATTGGTTTACCCAGGAGCGGTAGAAGCCAGACGACCTCAGAATCCGAGCTAACACCGGCATTGCTCCATCTCTTTCCCAGTTCTCCCATTTATCTGCTGACGGACATCAGGAAAATGCTTAAAACCATTGGATTTCCTTTTTCTTGCCCTCCAAGCTATTCTACACCCTGGACCCACCAAGCATGGAGGCGCTCATGGAATGCTCAGAGGCCCAGATCCTTTGCTGCTCTGGGGCCTGAGGCTATAAAAGGGAAAGGAAAGGCCCAGACATCACCCAGCATGTGCAGGACAAGCCTGGCTCTGAAGATCCCAACAGAGCTCAGACCAGCTCCCCAGGGCAGTCACGGACAAAACCTAGTGGTGCCGACAGCCTCACTGGCCCTCTTTCTGACAGAGGGAGTCCAGGCTTAGAGTGTGGTGTGTGAGTGTGGGCGTTGGGGTCCTTGTAAGATAACAGTCAGAGACGCCAGTGTGGGGTGGAAGATGGAGACAGAAGTGGTTAGATTTGGGGACCTAACAAGCCAGATGTATGAGTCTCCAGACAATGCCTACAATACCACCAGATTCAAGCATTGTCCTGAGGAGACAGAGTCTCATTAGCAAAAATGCTTTTCATCAAAAAGAAGTGAAGGCTTCAGGTGTTTCACTGGTGGAGTTCTGCCTGCACTCTGTCGACCAGGGGCTAGGGGTGCACACGGCTGGGGGCCAGGGCCAAGGGTGAGGGGATCTGGGGGAGAAAGGGACACACAGCCAGTCAGGGAGCTGGGCTGGACAGAGCACACACTGACCTGTCTCCTGTCCCTTCCAGCTGCCACCTACGCCAACTACAAGAAGACCCCCCCGCCGGTGCCTCCACGGACCACCTCAAAGCCTCTGATCTCAGTGACGGCCCAGAGCAGCACGGAGTCCACGCAGGACGCCTACCAAGAGAGCCGTGCGCAGAGAATGTCCCCGTGGTCCCAGGACGGCCGTGGCCTCTACAACTCCACAGACAGTTTGGACAGCAACAAGGCCATGAGCCTGGCACTGGAAACAGCTGCAGCCCAGCGCCAGGCCGTGGACAGCCAAAGCAGTGCCACTCGGACCAGTGACAAGGCCATCCTGGCATCCAAGGCCGAGGAGCTGCTCAAGGGTCGCTGCTCCTCCATTGGGGTCCAGGTAGCCTCCCTCTGCCACCCACCCCATGTAGAATGAGTCAGCTCTAGCCACGGCCCTGGGGTATCAGCGTTCAGAACCCACAGCAGGACCCAGAAAGCACAAGTGCTGTGTGCATGCCCACTGCCAGCTGGCAGAGGCCCCCAGGGTGAGATGGGCCCCCTCACCTGACCCAGGAGACCCAGCTCACACCTGGAGATGCCCTCACACCCCTGTGCCCATACAGTGGGGAGAGGATGCTATCTGGCTGCACTGCAACTGGGGTTTGTCAGTTTGTTTTTGGCTCTTTGGTTCCTAAAGGGCTCTGGGGATGGCAAGATGGCACTGAGGTGGGCACGGCTGGGGTAGGGGTGTGGCTGAGGCCCTGGGTACACAGATGCCTTGTGGTTTCAGTCTGCACTGGGGTGATGCTGTCTGGTTAGGCCCTGGCTGTCCGTGGGTGTGGATGGAGCTCTGAGGCCCCCTCCTGCGCACGGTGGGTGTTGGCTGTGAATCTGCTTTAAAAGCAAGGAGGTGCTCTCAGTCCAGGGCAGCATCTCGTGGCCCGGTGTCACCCGCAGCAGTCCCGATGGCGTGGGGTGCAGGGCTGCTCCTCAGGCCTCGGCCAGCCCCATCAACTCTCGCTTCCTTTGCTCCTCCATTCAGCCCATGAGCAGTGGGTGTTAGAAGTCAAAGGCCTTCGCCCTGCAGGAGGAGGTGCATGGATCTGGCACTGACAGCTGGCCCTTAGCCCCAGTGGGGACAGGCAGAGGTGGGGACCTGGGCCACTGGCCTGCATCCCTGAACCAGGTCTCCACTGTGGCTTCATTGTTTTGTTTAGGATTCTGAATTCCCAGAGCATCAGCCATATCCAAGGTCAGATGTAAGTACTACCTCGGAAGCCACATGCGCATGACATTCATTCACTCCCTTCTCGGGTTCTTCATCTGACTTCTCTGTCCCCTCTCTGTCCATCCCTATGTGCCAGGCTCTCTGCTGGGCGCCCTGCCCTGCTGCACACCCAGGGCAACGCTGATGGTGCAAACCAGCCTGTAGAGGACAGGCCACGCTCACACCACACAGCCCACGGCACCTGGAGGTCTTGTCCCCACAGAGAGAGAGCCAGGTTTCACCCACCACTGCCATCAACCCCCCCCCCCCGACACACACACACACACCTGGGACAGCCCAAGAGCTTCTGCCACAGTCTCAGGCTCACCTTCTGTCTCCCCCACCCCTCTCTGAACAGCCTCCTCCATGCCATGTGAGGTACAAAGCCAGAATGTGCCTCTGCTTCTTTTCACCCCAGCACCTAGCACAGCACCTGGCACATAGTGAGTGCTAAGTAAACGTGGAGTATGTGAGTAGATGGTTGTTTGAGTGCGAGTCCCTGTGAATGCAGGGACGCAAGTGGGAGACTCCTTGAGCCATCTTTAAGAGTGGTTTGTTACTGGAGCTCATAACCTCTCACCATCGTCGAATTGAAATCAGTGGGGAAGCTGGGAAAGGGGGAAATCAAAGAAATGTCCAGATTTTAAAAAAAGATAGCCAAAGAAATTAGATAAGACTGAGAAGCTTTGTTCTTAAAGAGTGGAGAACAAAGACTCGGCGTGAGTGGACATGAAGCAGAACAGATTAAAGACATCCTCTGGGCTCCACAGACACGAAGCAGCTGCAGGTGACCGTGTCTGTGGACATGTCGCCTGTCCTGCTCATTCTGACAGGTGCCTGTCCTCCCTCATGGAATCCCATGGGCCTGCTGTTACTATTCCTGATCCGTGTGCAGGCAGAGAGCAGCCGGGAAGTCCATAGCTTGCCTGGTGTCAGAGCCAAGGCCATGGCCGAAGTCCCAGAGTCCCCGCTGCCCTCGCTGCCCTGCTTGCTCAAGTTGCAGATCCATGCTGTGCCAAGAGCTGGCCTGGTTCCCGCTCAGGCCCTGCAGGGAGGGAGCCTGCCCCAACCTGCAGCTCGTGGAGGATGGAAGCAGGATGGCTTCCCAACAGCCCTGGCCCCTCACCCATTTCCCACAACCCAGCTTCCTGGCCCCCTTGGCAGAACAAGGGAAGCTGTTCTTGCTGCTGAACACAGCTAGCAAACCCACAGCACCAGGCCCTGCTGGGGAGAACACGGCATATGGTGTAAACTTGCAGGCTGGAGTTAAATCCAGAGCAGACCCAGGTCTACTCCGCCTAGTCCAGTGTGGGGACCAACAAGGGACTCGCCAGCCATACAGCTGACACCCCTTCCCTCCCTGCCTGCCCAGCCTAGGCCAGTGGCCTGAGCCTCCAGTGACCTGGGCCTCCAGTGTCTGAGCCTCCAATGACCTGGGCCTCCAGTGACCTGGGCCTCCAGTGGCCTGGGCCTCCAGTGACCTGGACCTCCAGTGTCTGAGCCTCCAGTGACCTGGGCCTCCAGTGTCTGAGCCTCCAGTGACCTGGGCCTCCAATGTCTGAGCCTCCAGTGACCTGGGCCTCCAGTGACCTGGGCCTCCAGTGTCTGAGCCTCCAGTGACCTGGGCCTCCAATGTCTGAGCCTCCAGTGACCTGGGCCTCCAGTGTCTGAGCCTCCAGTGACCTGGGCCTCCAGTGACCTGGGCCTCCAGTGTCTGAGCCTCCAGTGATCTGGGCCTCCAGTGTCTGAGCCTCCAGTGACCTGGGCCTCCAGTGACCTGGGCCTCCAGTGTCTGAGCCTCCAGTGACCTGGGCCTCCAGTGACCTGGGCCTCCAGTGTCTGAGCCTCCAGTGATCTGGGCCTCCAGTGTCTGAGCCTCCAGTGACCTGGGCCTCCAGTGACCTGGACCTCCAGTGTCTGAGCCTCCAGTGACCTGGGCCTCCAGTGACCTGGGCCTCCAGTGTCTGAGCCTCCAGTGACCTGGGCCTCCAATGTCTGAGCCTCCAATGACCTGGGCCTCCAGTGACCTGGGCCTCCAGTGGCCTGACACTCTGAGCCCAGCCCTGGGGGAACACATGGTGCCTGCTGCATGGGGCAGTTCCGTCACTACACCAGTGTATGTTTTTGTGAAACTCCCGATGCTTCAGCTAGCCAGGCAGCTGTGACCAACAGGTTGGGGTCCGGTGGTGGGCTCTGCAATGAGGACAGTTGCCGTGAGGTCCCAGGCAGGCTCTGAGGTAGGGTCCCCAAGAAGTTTTGTGACGATGTCCGGCCAAGATGTGGGCACCCAGCTCACCCAGCCACCCTATCACCAGGCCCCATCCCTGCTTGCCCGCCAGGGCCCCGAGCCTGGGGCAAAGGGCCAACCAGTCACATTTGACGTGTGGCCATGGACGAAGTTTATCAAAAGTGCCATGCCGGCCTTGCACCGCAGAGGGCCTTGAGATGGGGCTTGTGTAGAAAGCAATGACTTCGCTCTGTCAAGGTTAGGCTCCTGTAGGAAGCCAGCATGGCGGGGGGCGGGGGGGTGGCTCTGGGAACCTTGCCCATAGCAAGGACAGAGCCAGCGTGCAGGGGTGGCCTGCCTTGCCCCAGCTCAGATCCCACCCATCAGTGTTACCCATGGTAACCCTTAAATAGACTACACCGAAGCCCCAGTCCACGCAGGCCCCAGCACACAGCCCAGAAAGAGCAGTGCACGGCCGCCCTGCAGGCCCCTCCCCACGGCCAATCGCTCTCCACACAGCTGCTGGCTGGTGTCTTTCCTCCCCATCATCAGGGCCCCAAACACGGCTCCTGCTTCTCTAAGGGCCATCCACAGCGCTCACCCTGTTCCCCCACACAGTGAGCTGGAAGAAGTGAGTGCTGTCAGAACCCCCAAAACCCCTCGGTGCTGGGAGCCAGAATTCCCTCCTGAAGTTCTACCTGCGAAGCTCATCCCTCCTTGGGTCCTGCGTGAGCTTGCTTTCTGTCTCGTCTCAGTTTCTGAATTAACAAATACTTAGCTCTTTCTGGTCCCATGGGGCCTTCACCCATCAGGAGAACTGTATTTTCCCTGAAAATTCTGTATGACAACGGCCGTAAAACTGGCAAAACCTGTCAAATGTGCTCTTACTTCCCACACACCCGTGACCTGTGCTCTCACTTCCCACGCACGCATGACCTGTGTTCTTACTTCCCACGCACGCGTGACCTGTGCTCTCATTCCCACGCACCCATGACCTGTGCTCTCACTTCCCACGCACGCGTGACCTGTGTTCTCACTTCTCATGCAGACGTGACCTGTGCTCTCATTCCCACACACCCGTGACCTGTGCTCTCATTCCCACGCACCCGTGACCTGTGTTCTCACTTCCCACGCACGCATGACCTGTGCTCTCACTTCCCACGCACGCGTGACCTGTGTTCTCACTTCTCATGCAGACGTGACCTGTGCTCTCATTCCCACACACCCGTGACCTGTGCTCTCATTCCCACGCACCCGTGACCTGTGCTCTCACTTCCCACGCACGCATGACCTGTGCTCTCACTTCTCATGCAGACGTGACCTGTGCTCTCATTCCCACGCACCCGTGACCTTTGCTCTCACTTCCCACGCACGCGTGACCTGTGTTCTCACTTCTCATGCAGACGTGACCTGTGCTCTCATTCCCACGCACCCGTGACCTTTGCTCTCACTTCCCACGCACGCGTGACCTGTGTTCTCACTTCTCATGCAGACGTGACCTGTGCTCTCATTCCCACGCACCCGTGACCTGTGCTCTCACTTCCCACGCACGCGTGACCTGTGCTCTCACTTCTCATGCAGATGTGACCTGTGCTCTCATTCCCACGCACGCGTGACCTGTGTTCTCACTTCTCATGCAGACGTGACCTGTGCTCTCATTCCCACGCACGCGTGACCTGTGCTCTCACTTCCCACACACCCGTGACCTGTGTTCTCACTTCCCACGCACGCGTGACCTGTGCTCTCACTTCCCACGCACGCGTGACCTGTGCTCTCACTTCCCACGCACGTGTGACCTGTGCTCTCACTTCCCACACACCCGTAACCTGTGCTCTCACTTCCCATGCACGTGTGACCTGTGTTCTCATTCCCACGCACATGTGACTTGTGCTCTCATTCCCACACACGTGTGACCTGTGTTCTCATTCCCACGCACATGTGACTTGTGCTCTCGTTCCCACGCACGTGTGACCTGTGTTCTCGTTCCCATGCATACGTGTACCTCTACTCTCGTTTCCCATGCATGTGTGTTCATGATTCTCCTGAAGACGCTCAGAGCAGGGAAGAAAAGGCAGAAAATGGCATTGCTGCCGACAGACCTCCCTGGCCAGTCCAGGATGTAGGTGTTTGCCGCTTCCCCACTGAGCAATGATGCGACAACACTTAACACGTTTCCTCTCATCGCTCTGCCTGCGCCCAAAGTTGTAGCCTTCTCATTCTCTAGAGAAATAGACCGCGTAAAGACTGAAGCAATAAGCTCTGTTCTACCTTCTTCAGCTTCGTTAGTCACTGAAGCAGGCTACATGCTGTGGACACACGTGCTCGTGTTCATGCTGTCTGTGGACACACGTGCTCGTGTTCATGCTGTCTGTGGACACACGTGTTCGTGTTCATGCTGTCTGTGGACACACGTGTTCGTGTTCATGCTGTCTGTGTACACATGTGTTCGTGTTCATGCTGTCTGTGTTTGCATTCATGCTGTCTGTGGACACACGTGATCGTGTTCATGCTGTCTGTGTTTGCATTCATGCTGTCTGTGGACACACGTGATCGTGTTCATGCTGTCTGTGTTTGCATTCATGCTGTCTGTGGACACACGTGATCGTGTTCATGCTGTCTGTGTTTGCATTCATGCTGTCTGTGGACACACGTGATCGTGTTCATGCTATCTGTGTACACATGTGTTCATGTTCATGCTGTCTGTGTTTGCATTCATGCTGTCTGTGTACACACGTGATCGTGTTCATGCTATCTGTGTACACATGTGTTCATGTTCATGCTGTCTGTGTTTGCATTCATGCTGTCTGTGTACACATGTGTTCGTGTTCATGCTGTCTGTGTTCGTGTTCATGCTGTCTGTGGACACATGTGTTCATGTTCATGCTGTCTGTGTTTGCATTCATGCTGTCTGTGGACACACGTGATCGTGTTCATGCTGTCTGTGTACACATGTGTTCATGTTCATGCTGTCTGTGTTTGCATTCATGCTGTCTGTGTACACACGTGTTCGTGTTCATGCTGTCTGTGTACACATGTGTTCATGTTCATGCTGTCTGTGTACGTGTTCATGTTCATGCTGTCTGTGTTTGCATTCATGCTGTCTGTGGACACACATGATCGTGTTCATGCTGTCTGTGTACACATGTGTTCATGTTCATGCTGTCTGTGTTTGCATTCATGCTGTCTGTGTACACACGTGTTCATGTTCATGCTGTCTGTGTACACGTGTTCATGTTCATGCTATCTGTGTTTGCGTTCATGCTGTCTGTGGACACACGTGATCGTGTTCATGCTGTCTGTGTACACGTGTGTTCATGTTCATGCTGTCTGTGTTTGCATTCATGCTGTCTGTGTACACACGTGTTCATGTTCATGCTGTCTGTGTACACGTGTTCATGTTCATGCTATCTGTGTTTGCGTTCATGCTGTCTGTGGACACACGTGATCGTGTTCATGCTGTCTGTGTACACGTGTGTTCATGTTCATGCTGTCTGTGTTTGCATTCATGCTGTCTGTGGACACACGTGTTCATGTTCATGCTGTCTGTGTACACGTGTTCATGTTCATGCTGTCTGTGTTTGCATTCATGCTGTCTGTGTACACACGTGTTCATGTTCATGCTGTCTGTGTACACGTGTTCATGTTCATGCTATCTGTGTTTGCGTTCATGCTGTCTGTGGACACACGTGATCGTGTTCATGCTGTCTGTGTACACGTGTGTTCATGTTCATGCTGTCTGTGTTTGCATTCATTCTGTCTGTGTACACATGTGTTCGTGTTCATGCTGTCTGTGTACACATGTGTTCATGTTCATGCTGTCCATGCTCGTGTTCACGCTATTCATGGACACATGTGTTTGTGTTCATGCTGTTGTCTGTGGACACACATGTTTGTGTTCATGCTGTCCGTGTTTGCATTCATGCTGTCTGTGGACATACATGTTCGTGTTCATGCTGTCCGTGTTTGCATTCATGCTGTCTGTGGTCACACGTGCTCATGTTCATGCTGTTTGTGGACACACGTGTGTGTGTTCATGCTGTCATCCGTGGACACACGTGTTCATGTTCATGAGTAACCATGAAAGGTTTCCATGTCACAAGTAAATCACTACCCACCGATTGTTCTTTTTCCAGCCCTCTGTCCCCTCACCTCACACACGTGTCCACATTTAAGATGTCCTTTCAACCACCTTCCTATATCAGAACAAGACATTTATGGTAAACCTTTTCATACTAAAAATATGTGCTCTCTCATTAAACGTATGTGTGCAAATTGAATTCCCCCACGTCATACAACCAGAGCAGTACAACACAGTCACCTTTGCTGGGCTGTGCAGACAGGTTATGCAAGAATATGGATGTGAAGATGAATGTGTTCACAAGTGTGCACATAAATATGACTGTGGTTGTATATTTTATAGCATCAGCGTAGTAGTGACACAAAACCCGAAATCATCAACTCACCCCACCGATTGATTGGCTCACACTGGGGACACATAATTGTGTGTAGGTGGAACACAGGCGGCTTCCTGGGTCCTGGCAGGGAATTTTAAATATGGTGAATTGTGTTCTGATCTTCTGGTGGGAAGTGTGAATAATCTCCATGTTCAGCAAGACACAACAGTTCAGGGCCACTTAAACCAGAGGGAACTGTGCCCCCAGCAACAAGCTAGGACCGCCCCTGTGTGCCTCCATCCCACAGAACGCTGTGGACGTCCTCTGGCTGACTGGCTGTGTGAACTCTGTCCCACCTCTGGCTGTCTGGCAAACACCATTGATGATATCCAGCTCCACACGTGTTTAGAAGTACACTGAGGAAATGTGGCAGGGGGAGCTCTGGCTATCCTGTGGCCCCTAGTGGTGGGAGCAGAGCAGGGCAAGAATCTCAGCCCCCGGCAAAGCTGGTGTCCTTGGAAATGTCAGGCACCTTCTCTAGTTCCCAAGCTCTCAGCAAAGTGAGTGACACTGTGGGGTTGCTGTGTGGATGACGGCCCCAGTGTGTGAGACCCTGGCCTGTGGAGCCTGCCATGTAACATTAGCACAGCTGAGGCCACCACGCCATCCAGCTTCAGCCCGCTCAAGAATTGGGCTGGGGGAACATGCAGCACGGGTCACCCATAGACCCCTGCCAACATCAGAAGCGTGACACCCACCATGCTTGTTGAGTGCCTCTCAAGGAGTAGCAATTTTTAATAGAAAAAAGTGTTTGAAAACTTAGGCTGGGGCAGGGGACTCAAGCAGTCTAGTGCAAGTGCAAGGGGCTAAATTCAAATCCCAAAGTAAATTAAACTAAATTAAATTAAAAATGGGACTTAGTTATGATTTCAGTTGGGAGTCACAGTCCTGCAGATAGCTTAAGTGAGATGTTTGTGGGTGGAGAAAGAAGAAAGGGCAGCTCTGCCGAGCTTGATTTCAGGGCCTTTCTGCAGGGACTCGGGGAGACGGGTTGTTCTGTTCTGTTCTGTTCTGTTCTGTTGTTTTGAAGCTGTTCTGTGCTAGCACTTCTTGTGTGGGAACTCTGCATGACATGATCACCCACACCCGTGGATGGCACTCGAGGCCGTCCGGCATCCCGGGAGGCCCCACGGGACAGGCCGGCCTCTGCGTTTCAGTGAACTCCGCATGCTTCCCCTGTCTCTGTCCGTGGGAGGCACCATCGGTACTTGTTTTCTGTTGACACGGGCCAGGCCTCGTTCACCCTGAACCCCCTTCCTCCACTGCAGGGCGGGATGAGCACTTTTATGTCCTGCGCTAACGCAGCCCAACCCTGCCAGCTCCTGCCTGAGCTGCACTGAGCCACTTAATTTGCATGGGTTCAAAAGACGGAAGTCAGTCTTGAGTTCAAGTGGTTCTGTGATTCTTGATGAAAGCCAGTAGCATCAATGTGAACATCCAGCCCAAGCGTCTCCCCGGGTGACCCAGACCAGGCCCAGGTGCCCTTCACCACACACACGCATAGCCATAGCAAAAGAATGGACGAGAGAAAACTCCTGGGCCCGTGACCCATGTTTCAGCTCTAAACCGAGACTTTCTGTGTTGAATTAGGTGGAGACAGCCACGGATTCGGACACGGAAAGCCGAGGGCTGAGGGAGTACCACTCAGTCGGCGTGCAAGTAGAAGACGAAAAGCGGTAACTCACCCCCTTCTGAATGGGCTATGGGTGGCTCACACCACAGGGAGGGGCAGGCCATAGAACCACACTTGCCATGTGTACCACGCAAGTGTGAATTGCCATGAGCCTAGGTCTTGTTTGTGCAAGAGGCCAGGGACGAGTTCTCTTGGAAGTGATTTACCACCTGTGAAAGCAGCACAGCTCCAGTCCTGGCAGTCAAGTCCTGCAAGGGAGAAAACAGTCTGAGGGCAGAGAAATACGTCTCCCTGCCTTCTGATCTAAAAGGAAAGGAGAGACACAGTGCCGAGACAGAGAAATAAGCAAGAGAAAGAGAGAACGCAGCGGCCTCAGCCCGTGCGTGGAGGTGTCTTGCTTCCAGGGCAGTAGCAAAGCCATAGAGCACAGACCTCGATGACGAAAGCATGCTTGCTAAGAAGGGCAGAATGAGCGTCTTAGTTTGCGCTGGAGGCATAGAGGCTGCCCACCACAGAAACCAGCACCAGTGGGAGTTCTGCATCATGAGCCGCGAGCCGTGGTTCTCACGGTGCCCGGGACCTAACGTGGCAGTATCTAGACCCGAGGCCCAGGGCTGGGTCGTCGTGGCTCCAGCCTTGTGGCGGGCAGGGAGCTGGCCCGAGGGTCTCCTGGGGCAGTCGTGACCCTCCTGAGCTCTTCCCCCCTCCTTTCCCAGGCACGGGCGTTTCAAGCGCTCCAACAGTGTCACGGCTGCCGTCCAGGCTGACCTGGAGCTGGAGATTCCCCAGGGCCATGTCACCATGGAGGACAAGGGCCTGCAGTTTGGCTCCTCCTTCCAGCGGCACTCGGAGCCCAGCACGCCGACCCAGTATGGGGCAGTGCGGACTGTGAGGACACAGGGCCTCTTCAGCTACAGGGAGGACTACAGGACGCAGGTGGACACCTCTGCCCTGCCCCCGCCTGACCCCTGGCTGGAGCCGTCCTTGGAGCCCGTGGAAACAGGGAGAATGTCTCCATGCCGCAGGGACGGCGCCTGGTTTTTGAAACTACTGCATACGGAGACGAAGAGGATGGAAGGCTGGTGCAAAGAGATGGAGAGAGAAGCAGAGGAGAATGATCTCACGGAAGAAAGTAAGATGCTTGTGAGAGAAAGCAGGATGTCCTGCGATGCTTTAGATGGTGACTTCCCAGTAAAGCTAGTAAGCAGATGGCAGTACGAGCGGGGGGGAGGCGTCAACGTTTGAGTGGGAGAAGATAAACAAACGTGCCCAGCACCTCCCTCTCAGGCCTGAGAAACCGTAGAAATGCACACACAGAAAGGCCAGGCTGAAGCTGGCAGAGGGTGCCTTCCCTGTGCGTTGTGCTTTGCTTTTCTCCATTAGGTGGGGTGGTGATGGGATTCGTGGCGCTAAACCCTTTCTCAGTAGCAGAATTCTCTCATATTCCACTTACCATTCTCTTGAATTGTGGTGATAATTGTGGGGCATTTTGACTGTGTGGCCCCTGTGTATGAAATCTTGCCATAGTGCTGTGGCAGACAGGAGTTGTCCAGTCAGCTGTGCATATACTTCCCCCACCGTGTGACCGTGCAGGCCAGGGTCCCCTCCAGACCTTCTCACATTCTCCTTGGCTGGCTCCCTGCTCTCTGCTGCTCTTCCAGGAGGTTGTGACTCAGGACCCTCCTGCCTGTCCTCTGCTTGGAAATCCACAGAGGGGAGGGGGGAGGAAAAGGGAGGAAGGGAAAGGGGGATGGGGGAGAGAGAGCGAAAGAGGAAGGAAAGAAAGAGAGATGGACTGATTCAGAAAAAGGTGACATTTGCTAGATCTCAGCCCCATCGAGTGCCTGTATTTGGTTCTGACGTTATTTGAATTTATACCATTCAGGGACATGCTGGTCTTCCTTTGGCAGTAAAAAGCCCTGAGAATCCTGTTGCTGTAAGATAATGCAAGAGATAGTTGTGTGATCGTTATTATCCACGCTTCATGTGCACTTTGCCTTCCATAAGGGCCGTGGTTTTGAAGGAAGTGAGTCCTTGGCTGGCTCCATTGATGGAGGGAGGACTGGGGAAAACTCAGGCTGCCTTAATTGAACACTTACTAAATGCTGGGTCTCTGCTCACTGCTGTGCGTTTGTGGATGGCCTCTCACCATTTCAAGATGGGTTACTATTGCTGTCATCAAAGAGCGCCTCGGGCCTAAAGTGCATGTCTGGCATGCAGGGGGCCTCGACTTCTATTCCCAGCAATGGCAAAAAGAAAAGAAAAAGCGCTAAGAAGAAAGGAAGTATCGAGAATTCAATGCCTTTCCCCCTATACACAAAACACCCAGTGGAGCCAGGATTCCTTGTTGAGGGCCTGGCTGAAGGCCAAGCTTCCGAGCCGAGCCTCTGAAGTGACTGGAAGCCCCGGGCCCTGGTCTCCCTCCTCATGGCGCCCTCCTCATGGCGCCCCCCAGGCTCACGCCCCACTTCTGCCGTGGCAGCCAGTGCTGGCTCCTTCCCTAGGCGCTTACTTCTGGGTGCAGGACAGCGGTAACAGAGCTGGAGTCTGAGAACTCCAGCCAACCGGACAGGCACGTGTACACGCACGCCATGGCCACAGGAAATTCAGAAGGGACCGTGAGGAATCAACTCTTTCTCCAACTGAGGATTAAAGACCTGACAATCATAGGTTTCAATGCTGAAGCACTGTCATAAACTATGAGTATCTTCTTGGCCGGGAGTGTGGTCTAGTGGTAGAGTGCTTGCCTAGCACACACAAAGACCAGGATTTGATTCCTCGGGACCACGTATAGAAAAAAGCTGGAAGTGGTGCTGTGGCTCAGTGCTCAGGCCCTGAGTTCAAGCCCCAGGACTGGCAAAAAAACATATGATTATCTTCTCTTCAGTGCCATCTAAAAAAATCTCTGGAAACCAGGAAAAGTGCTGTGTACACACTGTGGCATGAAGTATGCAAACCCTGGCTTGACCGTTGTCACACACTGGGGAAGCACAGCATCATCTTAGCAAGAAGTCAGCTGCTGCTTCCCCCAGCTGCAGTCCCTAAATGTGGCTTTTAACCTTTCTGAGCCTTTGGGATCGTGGTCTGGACTCTCCCACTGAGCCATACACTCGACAGCCATTTACCGGGCAGACCTCTCAGCAAGAGACAAATGCGGTGCGAAATGAGTGAGGCACAGAACAACCTGCCATGGGATAGGGATAGCCGGCGACAGGAGCCTTGGCAGGAAGCTGGATGCCGGTGGCCTGAGAAAGGAGGGAAAGTCCTGCCCACACTTCCAACTGAAAAGGCCTGTGATCGCTTCAGGAAGCGGGTGGCTTTGGACTGAATTCTCATGGCCCAGCCACTGAACAAGCGTGAGGGAGGCGTAGACACAGGTCTTGCAAGGGACAGAGCTTGTGTCTGGATTCTGTCTCAGAAAACAGCTATTCAAACCTGACCTTTCATACCAGCCTATGAAGAGAGACTGACCCGTCTCAGTTCCTCAGGCTTCATCACTCTCTGTTCCTACGGGAACCAATGTCACTCCTCTTCTGCTGTCATGGAAGAGTTCAGGCTTTTTGAATGGAGTGATTGCATTTAATGTTTATTCCACGAATGGTGTCTGATACGTTGCCTGGCACTGCTTACTCTGCAAACAAGAATGGAAAGGGAGGAAGAAGAGGTGCACAACGCTAATGAAGGTCTCTGCAAGCCTCCCCTCAGCCAGAATCCTGGAGACTCGGCTGTGAGGCTGGGAGCTCCTGCCCACTGCTCTGAGGCCACCAGACATGTGGCCTTTCTTTGCATGCTTCTGCTCCCCAGCTTTCAACTGCCACATGAAAAGGCTCGGCTGGGCAGGAGCACAGGCGTGTGAGTGGAAGGCACTTGGCATTTGTGGCTTCATCCTCTTGCTGGCAGAGGTGACAGGACACCCACCATGTCCTTCGTCAGATGCCTTGTGCAGAAACCCCCGCACAACTAACCACGTCCAGAAATTTCCCTAGTGACGCTTGAAAGGTGGCCTCCAATTCTAGCTTTAATTTTTTGCAAGAGCTAGAGTCATTGATCTCTGCATTTTTAAGAATAGAGATTAAATTTAATGGTTTATTAAGCCAAAACCCTGAACTCTAAATACTGAAATTTCCATTACATGAAATAATGTTTGTCTAAACTGTAATTTGATCCTCATAGTCCACTGAACTGATTGAGCAAGTCTAGACTTATTTGATTCTCTGTGGTTAATGAAAACTATGGTGAGCCAAATGCAAAGTCTGTTCGTGTTAAGTCACACTGTGCAAGCGCCCCACCCTCAAGACAAAAGTGCTGCTGAGAACCATTATGGGATTCAAGTTCAGGAATTTTTGTATTAATGATGTTAAGCTAAGTGGTTAAGGGCAAAAGATGAATTCAAAACTTAGCGCAGCTCCTGAAACCAGTGAAGCACACTGCAAAGCTGCAAAGACTTTATCCTGTAAATGCACTGGGCCCCTGCCCTGAGACCTCAGCCAGGGAAGACATTACAGACAGACCCTTGGACTGGTGCTGGGTGTCTTGGCCTGTATAGCCCCTCCTCGAACAGCTAACGACCAATGTGCAGCAGGCAGGCTGAAGGACCTCTGAAATTCCCACATCTAATCTGAGAGTCCTTCTACAGGCAGGATGAACCTGAGCCCTGAATCACATTAACACCAGAGCTGGGGTCAGAGGTTTGGCATTGGCCCTCTCAGGCCAGTGTCTGTGGTGAGACACATTCACCCTTGGTTGACCAGCATATCTGCTAGAGGGGTGCTCACACAGAGCCAGTGGCAGAACCCAGGGTAACCCCAAGACAGGACAGGACAAGGGTGAGGGGCACAAAACCAACCAGGAGCTACTCTTCGAGTCCAGTGGGAGTCGGACGTGAGGGTGACAGTGAGCAGAGTAGATTGCCATGTGCCTGAGCGGCTGCAGGGCCCGGGGTGACAGGGCTTGTGTGGAGGTAGATCCCACTGCCTGCAGAGTTGTGACAGGAGCAGTCCAGGAACTGCTCCAGAGCAAGGGCTGGGCTAGGAAAGCATCAGCCTCCAGTAACTGCTAAGAACCCAAGGAGACTCCATGCATCTTGCCCCAGGAGGAAGGCTGTATGCCAACACCATAGGAGCTCTGCAGAGAGAGCCACAGGAGAACATCAGGCTTGGAAATCCAGATGACCATTCAAACTGTGAATTCTACAGTAGCCTCCTTCGAATGCTGAAATATCAGAGTACTGTAAATGTTCTTCTGGTGCTTTGTAAATAATAGTAATAATAATAACAGAGTTGGAAATTATAGAAGGTGCATGACAAATTAACAAAGCCAAGTAAGCTAATCAATTTTCTTTGGACATTAAAGGCCAGGGATCTATCGGGTTCTTTGCAATTTTGCATTCTGTTGAGCACCAGTCCCTATCTGCAACTCTAGATGGAAAACCATCTAAACTATGACAAAATTAGGGGAGTGAAGTGGAGAGAATAAATTGAATTTTCACTTCAAATTCCCTACAATTATGAAAAGCTATTTATGCTGGGTATCAGATAGCATCATCTCCATTCACTGAGCAGCCGAATTCTTCTGCCATTAACCAGCAGGTCAGAGCTATACTCTTTGAGATTCTTTATCTCTCACTGACACTTTTCAATTTATAGCCTTTATAATAGCTCTCCACTACATTAAATCAATACCCGGCATGGCCCATCTATTCATGTTGTGCTAAAGATTATAAATTGAAGTCCTTTTTATTAATACTCCAGCAGAATTCCCTTTTAAGAAAAATATTAAAATTAGACATTAAAACTTCATATTTTATAAGATTCATTGGCTTTTAATTAAAATTTAAAGAAACAGTAAAATAAGGGCATTTTATTCATTGTTTCTGTATTTTTACAGCTTCAATTTCATTAAAACAAGCCTCTTTAAATATTTCCACCAATTACTCAGGTAAAAAATACAAAAGAGGGCCAGGAGATTGGCCTAGTGGTAGAGTGCTTGCCAAGCATGCACAAAGTCCTGGGTTCCATTCCTTGTTACCAAATACACAGAAAAAAGCTGGAAGTGGTGCTGTGGCTCAAGTGGTAGAGCACCAGCATTGGTAAAGCTCAAGGACTGTGCCCAGGCCCTGAGTTCAAGTCCCAGGAGTGCCAAAGAAAATCAGCATCATGTCTTCCTTGGAGTTCCACCTCCCAAGATATCCAGCAAACCCCTCAGCCTGCACCACATCACCTGGACACAGCAAACAGGAGCTTCCACAGCCATCTTCCAGCAAGCCTGGAAGAACTGACAAACTAGCAGCCTGGCATGTTTGCTGGAGGGTCGTTTTCTGTGTTCTGCCAAAAATTCTGACTGGGAATCAAAAGAGAGCAACTGAGCAGGCGGCTGAGCCGTTCACTGGCCGCTAGAGCCAGCAATGCTCTGTGGACAGACTGCAGGAAGGGAAGCCTACCTGTGAAGTTCCCTCCAACACCAGGCCAACGAAGCGCCGGACACTGAGCTCTTGGCACTGCCACGGCCGCCACAGCTCAGCCCGTCAGTGACGGGGACAGCACAGTCAGACTGAGACTGGAACTCCATGAAGACTCCAGGCAAAAAGAAGTCGCTGTCGGGCCAGCGGTAAGAGAGCAGTTGGTCAACTCCCAGGGCATCCTGAGAATGGCGAGCATGGGTCTATAGCGCTGCTGCTTCCAGAATATTCTGTGCTCACAGCCGACTCTGGTTGGGACAGGAGATGGAGGAGGAAGGATGAAGAGCTCGAGGGTGCTTGGAGAAAGAAGGCTTCCCCTCCACTTCTTGGACCACCTTTCAGTCACACGACCTAACTCCACAAGCCACGTGCCTCTATTCCTTTGATTTGCTAAATCCTTTGCATAATAAAACTGTACTTGACGGTCTTTGAATTTCCTGTTGGATTTACAAAATAAACCGCATGAGTCAGGAGTCTGTAGCTGGAACTGAGTCCTCACACCTCACACCACTGGCAGCGAGGTTGTGCCTAACTGATTGTTGGTAAGGGTCGGGGGGCAGGCCAGGGAGCTGCTGTGGTGGTTCTCACTGGCCTCCTCTTTTCAGGCATCTGGAGCCTCTGTGTGGCCCCTCTGCACCAGAGCAATTTCTTTGTCCCAGTCTCTTCTCATTCATGAGTTATCATCCGAATCCAGTTCACCGGGCCTTGGGGATTCCCTGAAAGCCCAGGACGGGGAGGTGGTGTGTAGTTCACCAAGCTTACTGCCCTGAGCTTACTGACCATGTGCAGGAGTCGGGGTGCCCTATAGACCGGCCACCTTCTGGGCAGATCGTCACCCCTGGTGTCCACACCGCTAGCCCTGAGCTGTGGTTTCTTCGTGATCTGGGGATGCAGCTGACAGAGGACCCTGCAGTAGCCAACACAGGCTGCGGCTCCTCTCAGGTGGAGGGGGGGAGTCTGCCTCTGCCTGAGCTAGCCCGGTCCTGTCCTAAGCCTGTTCTGTCTCACAGTTCTCGGGAAGATCAGAAGTGCTGTGGGGAGTGCCCAGCTGCTCATGTCCCAGAAGTTCCAGCAGTTTTATTGGCTCTGCCAGCAAAACATGGTAAGTGCAGTCCTGGCCACCGGAAAGCCCTGTGATGCCAGCCAGCTGCTCACGGTCTCCCCAGGGCATGATGGGCACAGAACAACCCTGGGAAAGTTCACAGGTGAAGGCCCCCACCCCGGCCCCAGAGACTAGAGGCCTGTAAGTCCAGTCCCCAGGCCCCCCAGGAATGGCTCCCTAGAGATGAAAATCTAGTCCCCAAAAGATCCACACACCTGGCCCCCAGGTCCCCAGCCCCGGCCCCCAGAGGACCCTCACCTTGGCTCAGTGAGCAGCTGGGCCCAGGCTAGAGGGGAGGGGAGGGATGAGAAGAGCGTTTAGTGTTCTGCAGCATAGGGAAGAGCTGGGGCTTGGCTGCGAGATCTTCTCCCAGAAAACTTCAAACAGGAGATGCTGCTACCTTGGCCGAGGTCGCAAGTGAACAAAATGATCAGAGACTGCAGGAACATGGAGACATAAACCACCATTGCAAGGGGAGGGCAACACTGAGGAATGATTCGGGGTTCCTTGGGCAGGGTGCCAGTCCCGGGGCTTGAACTCAGGGCCTGAGCACTGTCCTTGGGCTTCCCTCAAGGCTAGCACTCTACCACTTGTGCCACAGCACCACCTCTGGTTTTGTCTATGTATGTGGTACCAAGGAATCAAACCCAGGTCTTGGTGCATAATAGGCAAGCACTCAACCACCCGGCCAAACTCCCAGCCAGGCTTTCTATTTTGTAGTCAGGATGCGGATGTACAGCCCATGAACTGAATTTGTGATGTGGTAGGTGACAACCTCGGGTGTTCTGACTGTCCCAGGCAGGAGAGCACATGTCGGGCGCACATGGTTATGCACGAGTGTGTATGTAGATCGTGATGCATTCTTTGCATCTATTTGCATTATCACGTGTACACAGGTACACTTTTCTTTGACTAAAAAAGTATTCACATAATTCCATGAGAAAAGGCCACACATGAAGCATGGCTCTTCATAGGCAGTTTTGTAATCCATATGCAGATTTTTTTTCACACCTGGCATTGATGGCAGAGACTTTGGTTGGATTTTTAAAGACATTTTGAAAAGGAAACAGAAGCAGGGTGCCAGTGGCTCACCCCTATAATCCTGGCTTCTCTGGAGGCTCAGATCTGAGAATCACTGATCAAAGCCAGCCCAAGCAAGGAAAATCTGAGAGACCCTTATCTCCAGTTAACCACCAAGAAGCTGAGAGTGGCTCAGTGCTAAAACACTAGCCTTGAGCACAAAAACTCAGGACTGGTACGCACACATGCATACTTTCTCCTCTCTCTCTCTCTCTCTCTCTCTCTCTCTTTCACACACACACACACACACACACACACACACACACACACACACGCACACACACACCCCTATTCATCTTAATCTTGCTGGAGCTTTCTGACCACTTCCTTCTCTCTGGGGAGGACAGGGAGAAGGGGCTGAGGCAGGCCAAGCAGGAGAGACCTGCTAAAAACACAGCCAGTGCTTCTTCCTCGAGCCAGAGGTTTAGAGTTCACAGGAACACTATCAGCAGCTACAAGTTTTCAGCAGGCGGCTTAGCGTTAAGTGAAAGGAATGGCCTGGCATGCCTTTCCCAGACCCTTCCCAGGCATCTCCGAGGTGAGGATGGGTGGGTAAATCACCAAGTAACCACAGTGCGGGCTATGGCATGCCAGACAGGACTCGCAGTCGGGCTCGTGGAGCTGCCGGGCCTGCGCCTGCAGATGGCTGAACAGTGAGAGGCTACCCCCTAGTGGCTCGACGGAGGAACTGTGGCTCCCCTTTGGGGAGGAAATGAGAGCACGTGCATGGCCAGCATGGTCATTTCCGCCTCTGATGTTCACCTGGAGCTGGTGGACGCCCGCCTGCTCAAGAGCAGAGGGGACAGGGCCTAGAGGGCGGACACCAGGCCAGGCTGAAGGACTTGAAGGCCAAATATAGGTTCCCCTCCCAGGCAGTGTGGACCACCGGTGACTAAGCTGGAATGCCCCAGCAAGCGAATTCAGGCCTGTCAAGCCGACCCCGCAGCAGCTGTGTCTCAGGGTCAGACCCGGTGGAACTGCGTGGTTTGGGGGAAAACGTCTCCCTTTGGACCACTGAGAGCCAGCGCAGCCTGCCTGTGGCTGGTGTGGGGCAGCGGCACTGCCAGTGAGGTCACTGTGCCCCTCAGGAGAGCCGCTGACTCGGAACTAAGATGGACGAGAACAGCCCCGGGGCCCTGCCTCCATCCCCCCACGGGCACACTGCCGATACCCTGCCTGTGGAGAACACAGGGCCCTCGCAGCTGAGAGCCCAGAACCCTCTCTGCCAACCCCACCCGGCACTCCCACACAAAATCAGGAAGAGAGGCGCACAGGGTTTGAAACCCGGATGGGCAGTCGGGGGACCTGGCGTGTCCCCCGGCGGGGTTGTCCCTGGAGGCCCACGCTGGGCAGCCAGGCCTCTGCCCTCCCCTAAGGGCCCCTCGGGAAGGTGGCCCCTGAGTGCACCCCGTGTGTCTCTGCTGCAGGACCCCAGCGCCATGCCCAGGCCGACGCCCCAGGACCTGGCTGGCTACTGGGACATGCTGCAGCTCTCCGTGGAAGACGTCAGCATGAAGTTCGATGAGCTGCACCAGCTGAAGCTCAGCGACTGGAAAGTGCTGGACTCACCCGAAAGAAAGGTAATGGACCCCGGCGCGGGCACACAAGCCGGGCGGACAGCCTCCAGCCCAGCTGCAGAAATGGGCTGCTCAGAGTGCCACCGTCAACACAGGCATCGGCCCTAGTTCATGCAAGCTCAGACCTTAGCTACGCGTGTGCCCTGGGCATGCGCAGACGGGGTGGAAGCTCCGGGCCTGTGACCCACAGTGTCCTCCTTGCTCAGGGACACTGACCAAAACCATTACATCTGTAGTGGCATTGCTTATAGAGATAAATCCTCCGAATCACTTTTATCAGACCCTTGTAGGAATTACACGAAATAACATGATTGCCCTCCACAGCTGAAGTGCTCAGCCTGGCTGTGATTGGGGTCTCCTGTCGCAGGGCCTGCCAGTTGCATGTCAGCTGTGGGAGACTCTTTGGCACCTAAGCTTGGTGGCTGGGTTCAAGGGCATGCTCTTCCCGGGAATCCCTAGCTCAGCCTTCACCAGGCAGTGTGCGCCCCGAATCTCAGCCCTCACGCCACGGAGATGGAGGACAGGCCTGCGTCAGCCCCGCATGCACAGGAGACACAATCTCAATTGTTTCCTAGACAGACATCATCCAGTGGGGGGATATTTAGCATGTAGGCGAGGATAAATGTCTGGATGACTGGAAGAAAGCCATCCACACCTCCCAAAAGGCGCCAGGGGCAACGGCTGGGCTGCAGGCCAGCAGCCATCGGTGCCACCACAGAAGGCAATCATGATGCAAGGGGGAAAGGCACAGGAGGCAAGGAAGCCTCAGAGGAGGCAGCACACACCCTCCTCACACGTGGCTTGGCTGAGGTGAAGGGTGGGACGTAGTGATCTCGGAGGAAAGGTTATCCAGACGGGACCCTGACGTAGAGCTCTCCACGGGAGCCTCTGCATACCATGCCCCTCTGTTCTCAGTCCTCCATGAGGTATCGAGGAATCGAGCCCAGGTCTAGACCTGGGTCTAGACAGAATTGTGTTTTTAAGTAGCGGGAAGGCTTTGATGAATCAGTTACCCCATGGCTTCTGGAGGCAGGCTTTGCTTCTCGTCTGCTGGCAACATACATCCCGGGAGTAAAGTGTCAGACAACCGCAGCAAGCTTCTCACCCACACTGTCCCCAGCAAAGGCCCAGGATGGGACACGGGGACCGGACATGGCGGGGTGGGGGCTACAGTGTCCCCAAGTGATCACCTTCTCAAGAAGGGGGGCTTTACTCTCTGCCCTGCACCCCTCCTGGGCAGGAGCCATAGCAAGGCAGATGCAATGGCAGAGGACCCCCCCCCCAGCTTTGACCTTCAGGAACACATGCGCGATACCACATGCCACCCCTCCTGGAGCATCTGCAAGCATTTGCTGCAGAACCGTGAGATTATCCTTCTGAAGAGGGCATATGTGGATTTGGGCATGACTTATTTGAAAATACAAACGTAAGTTCGGAAAAGTTGTTTTGCTACCATACAAGCAGAAAAATGTGTGTGTGTGTGTGTGTGTGTATGTGACTGTGTGTGTGTCTGTATGTGTGTCTGTGTATGTGCGTGTGTGTGTGCGTGTGTCTGTGTATGTGCGTGTGTGTGTGCGTGTGTCTGTGTGTGCGTGTCTGTGTGTGTCTATGTGTCTGTGTGTGTGCGTGTGTCTGTGTGTCCGTGTGTGTGCGTGTGCACACACGCACACCATTAGCATCATTAGGGGTTTAGGTCAGTGGTTTGGCTGGGGCTCCCTGGGCTGCCTGCCTGTGTATAATGGTTTTCAATGATTAAAAAGCCCAGGTCTACAGTGCCCCCCCCCAGAGCCCCACAACCAGCAGCTGAGACCACTGCTTGTGATGTGGAGGCCAGGGAAGTCCCCCACCCCCACCCCCACCCCCGCCCCGTGGCCACCATGTCCTCGCTGCCCTGCCCCTGGGTGAGGTGAGGAGGAGGGCAGGCATGGAACAATGCCAAAGCAACACAGAGGTTACAGAACTGACTCCCCTCTGTGTAAACCTCACCCCGGTCTCCTCGGCCTCCCTGGAAGAGCTCTGGGGCCTTGAGCAAGCCATGCCCCACACAGAAGGCCAAGCTGTCAGGAGCCAGAGGGACTTAGTGGAAGGTGGCCACAAGTGCCAGGGCCGGAGGCCCGAGCCTGGCATGGTGTGTGCTCATTCTCACCTCTGCTCTGACTTCACAGGAGGAAAGGAAGGTCCCCCCTCCGATACCAAAGAAGCCCCCCAAGGGGAAATTTCCCATCACAAGAGAGAAGTCCCTGGACCTGCCCGACCGGCAGCGCCAAGAAGCCAGGAGACGGCTCATGGCCGCCAAGAGGGCGGCCTCCTTCCGCCAGAACTCGGCCACGGAGAGAGCGGACAGCATCGAGATCTACATCCCCGAGGCCCAGACCCGGCTCTGAGGACGTCCGGGGCCACTCGCCGGGCTTCGTTCTTTTTCACAGGACGCTTGTACAGTTTGTTGCCTTCCTGGTAGTTTTTGTCTCCCCCCCTCTCCCCGCCACATGCGCCCTCACCCCGAGTTCTCCGAACCTCAGGCACCACGGATGCTTTGGACCCCACGTGCAGGGCGTCTCCGATGGCTGACTCACAGCCGGCTCAGGCCGACAGGCTTCCTTCCCCTCCTGGTCCTCGGAGGAGCACAGCAAGGCCTCTTCAGATGGGCCCCAGCTGACACTTTGTTATTTATATTTTTATAAATTGTGAGGTAACTAGAGGTAAGAACAACACATAACTACAAATGGGTGCATCTCACCACTCCCAAGAGGCATTAGACAGCCCAAGTGGAAGGTGCTACAACCTGAAGGGCAGGGGAGACAGACCCCAGCACTCCACTGGCCTCCGGCTTCCTTCCCCGAGCCCCGCTGGCCCTCCGCCCTCCCTGGCCTCCGACTTCCGTCCCTGAGCCCCGCTGGCCTCCGGCTTCCTTCCCCGAGCCCCGCTGGCCTCCGGCTTCCTTCCCCGAGCCCCGCTGGCCCTCCGCCCTCCCTGGCCCTCCGTGTGGCCACCGGAAGTACCTGGATCCTTGTGTGGCGCTCCAGCGATGAGAAGGGCCTGCGGCCTTCCAGCTCACCATGCTGTGGTCCTCCAAGATGGCAAGGCCGAATCCCCCAAAACCACCCAACACAGCGTCTGCTCTTTGAAAAATGGTGTGAGAGTTCTCACAGGGACAGATGCCTCAGATGAATCACCTGGAATCTCAGAGAGCCTGTAGTTCAAATGAAGACAGACAAGTTGTCCACTTCCATGACAAAGTCATTGCTTTTGGTGATCCCTTTGTGAGTTAAAACATCACCCGTAGCATTTTCTTTAAATTCACCATTCATGCTCCATGTGATTTGTTTAACTTTGTGTTGCATATGTTCTCAAACTGCTTGATCAGTTGACTTTTCAGGGTATCCTCCTATAAAAAAAAAAAAAGAAAGAAAGAAAGAAAGGGTTGCTTGTTGAAAAGGACAGTTGTGGTGTTGTAAAAGTATAAGAACTATGAATGTGAATGGTAAGTATATCTCATTTGAAATGGCAAAGAAGATGATGTAGTTTATACCTGTATTTTTCCAGAATTCCTTTGTCCTATGCAGTACTGCTAAAGTTAAGGGTATATTTTCTGCCTGGGCTCAATATGGAGGGAAACAGTCACCCCTGGTGACCTCCAGCTGTGGAATGTTAACAAGTAATCCGTGTTCCTGACTCTGGAGGGCAGCAGGGACCCATGCATAATGACAGCTTCCATGTCGCACCCCTGAGGCCTGCGGGGGAAGAGGCTGGGACTCCTGCTGCACCAGGCCCTGAGTTCTGGCCTCCTCCAGGAGCCCAGGGGTTGGCGCCACACCAGGTCTTCCTTCTTGCTGCTTTAAGGAACGCGACGTGGGCAGCCATGGGGGGAAAGCTCTCCACAGCCCTGTAGCACTTTGTTTTCTCTCCCGATTCGCACTTTAAGATGTGCCCGGGCCCCGGTCGCCGAGGCCTGGGACGGACAGGACGTTCTGGGCGCTGCACTGCCCTTTCTCACAGCTGTCCCCCACCACACATGGGGAGCCTGGGTGCAGTCTGTGTTGACACTGCAGCATGTCGAGCTTCGAGTTTTACTTTTTTAAAGCTGAGTAGTTACGATTTCCCTGTTAGAATAAATCCCTATAAATTGAGCCTCATACCTGGTATATATTTTACCAAACAGCCTTAAAATATATTTGGAAGCAAAAATCATACGAATGTATATCCTTTAAAAATGCAAAAAAAAAATCCCCTGAATTATTCTTCTATCACTGAATCTTATTTCCCTAGAGTGTTCAGAGCATTTTTCTACCTAAATAAACACCTAAATCCTAAACAATGTACAATATGACACTCCTTCCTGTATTCACTCCACTGTGTCAAGTGGGTGTATTTGTAAGCATTGGGATGTTAGACTTTGAAAAAGACGTGGTATTTAAAAGGAACACCTATGAAGAAGTAGCCACGGGCAAGCGGAACCGATATTAACTATAGGCAGAGAAGCACAAAGTGCATATATGTGCCGGCCAACTGTCATATGTGTTTCCTGGCAGCTGATATGTTTAACTCTTTTCCTCAGACTTACACAAAACACACAGAAGCAAATTGTAAACAAAAACAATAATATGTGTCTTAGACCCCAGATTCTATGACCACAACTTGAATGAAGTATCCACTGGATTTGAATTAATTTTTCTTATGATTTTTTTATACTTGGTTTCTTTTTTTTTTTATATATAATCCCCCAAAGTCTTGACCTAAGCTCTCCCTCTGTGAGCAAATTAGCTTGCTAACCGCTAAGCTGCGCCTTCGGTTCTGACTTGAAGTGGAGAATGGGCCCCTGGTGTTCTCTCAGTTCCAAAGAAGATTGCTTCAGCCACCGCTGGGTGTGGCGGAATGTTGCCTGTGTGTGTTCGTTCCCTCCTCACGCGCAATGCGGGTCGGGCCTCTTGTGGGCCTGTCATGGACGCACAGAAGAGCTGTGTCGACAGGCCATGCTGGCACCGCTTCTCCAGCCAGCCTGTTCTCGGCAGTCAGAAGGTGCCTGTCACCTTTAAAACACGACTTGAATGCAATACTGTGAGTAGGCTTGAGGACCGGCTCCACAGCATGCAGGGAAAGTTGGGTAACCGTGCGGCTGGAGCTGAGGCCAGTGGCCGCCTCTGAACGCCTTTCCCCAGCCACCTTGCGGCTGCCGCACCGAGCTCCGGTGGATCTCAGGGGTGAAAATGGGTCCCTGGCAGGGCTGACAGGCGCTGCTGCTTGCCAGCCAGCCTTCCCTGTGTAACTCACCTGCCCACCTGCTGCTGTGGTGTCCGGCTTGCACGGTGACGGTGACCACAACCCCTCTTCACATGTGTGCCCCTGTCTAGAATGGCTAGAAAGCACTCAGCTGTTGTATACCAAAACAAATCTCACTTTGCTTGAAGAGACATGCCGCCCACGTTCTCAACGCCAACCGGATCCCGCAGACGACAGGCATGTCACAGAAAGGTATGTCAGCCGCAGAAGTAGAAATCACACTTTCCAGCTGCCTCTTTCACAAATCCCATGAGTCGGTAAGGACAGAGCAAAGGGACTGCCCCTTCAGGCCAGCTTCATGGTTAGGAAGTGACGTGAGAGCAGCCAGCGCGCGTGGGCTCTGACCCTCTCTCCGGGTGTATGGCTCTGCTGCCCTGTCTTGATTTTTGCCTTTTTGATTAAACTCCGCTGCCTTTGTGTGTATTCCCTCTTTCTGCTGCGGCGTGGTCCTGCCTGGCACCCACCCCAGGGTGGCCCTCGGGAGAGCGCCCCGATACTGCCGACAGTGTCCAAGTGCCTGTGGCGTGCCAAGGGTGGCCGCCTTGATGGAGCTTCAGGAAGCCGGGCGGGGGGGGGGCTCACCAAAGTCCCACCAGCCACTCTTCCGTCAGCCGTGGGAGGACGAGCAGGCTTAAGCAGCCCTCTGGAGTCCTGGAAAGGCAGACGCCATTTCAGGGAGATGCACGTCAGGGGCAAGTGGCTTTAGGTGAGCCTTGTCAGCCTCGAGTGCTAAGGGCTGGCAGGTTGTTGCCCTGCTGGGCCCAGGCGCCAGCCTGCGTCCTGGGGCAGGGCCTGGGGAGGGCGTGTCCATATCACCACAGCTGTCCGGAGCCACACTGGCGAGGACGAGCGCTGGGGCTCACACTTGACCAGGGTCCTGAGGCCCGCGGCAGCCAGCCAGCGGCACAGTCCCCACACAGCCTGATGAGCCCGTGCTCCCTGCCTCGTGATCTCCATGATCTCCACTTCCACCAGCTCCTTGAGGACTGAACTTTTTTTTCCACCACAAATTTTAACATACTAATAAGTATTTTAAGACAAACCTCCTTGGTAGCTGCTCTCCTGGATAGAAAGTGACAGTAACCTGTGCACAGCAAAGGCTCAGCAGGTCCTCTCCTCCACCAGGCTGGCTGCCCAGCTCTGGGGGAGCTAGGGGGAGCTGGCTCTGGGGGAGCTAGGCTATCCGGGCTACTGAGGCATCTGCCAGCCTCCTGCCTTTGCCACAGGTCTCCTTGCTCCCCTGTGACCTGGGCCAGAGCTCCTATCCACCCTCCTGCCCCCCTCCTGTCCCCCCTCCTTCTCAGACACTGTGAGAGGATTAGTGACCTATGAGCCCCCTATCCTCCTCCCCCCTCCCTGCAAACTTCCTCCCCTGGCAGAAGAGGAGGCAGGGCAGACAGGCTGGCCAGGGAGAGAGACGGGGGGGGGGGGGGGGGGACTGGCTCTGCAGTCCCATCTATCCATCTATCCAGACAAGAGGTCCAGCCAAAGTTCTGAGGGGTCTGGAGACAGGTGATGGCCCCGCTGACCTTGACTGCAGTCTCCAAATGTTTCCCAGAACAAGCACCAAAGCAAGCTAGGTGACATTTTTGCCATCCCATCAGGGCTTGACTGAAACAAAACACTGATGTTAAACTTTAAGGAAGAGGGGGCTGGGAGTTTGCCCTAGTGGTAGAGTGCTTGCCTAGCATGCACAAAGACCAGGGTTCAATTCCTCAGTACCACATGCATAGAAAAAGCCAAAGTGGTTCTGTGGCTTAAGTGGTAGAGCTCCAGCCTTAAGGAAAAGTCCAAGGACAGTGGTCAGGCCTGGATTTAAGCTCTAGGAATGTCAAGAAAAGAAAAGTCAAGACAAGACTTTAAAGAAGGAAGAAATGTACTCTGGAAGCAGAAGGCTGTGGGCCTGGATGGACGGGGTTAGACTCGCTGGATGCTGTTCCTGTGCCGACTTCCTATGGCTCCCCACAATCCTCAGTAGCACCTGTCCCCCGATGCTCTGAGAGGTGACCTTCTTGTCACTCTGCCACATTGAAGGAAGCCACAGTTTCATGAGTCATTGGCCTAACCAGGCATTTTCTTCCAGTATGATGAGAAATTATTTCCCGTTCTGGTCTAACCATTTGATCAATGATTTATTTGCAAGGGAAATATTCAGTACCTACTACAAAACTACTAATTTTTAAAAGATTTTGTATAGACCTACACTAAGGTAACAGGAGTTTACTCCCCTCCTTTCTTAGGTTTTTAAGCAACTCTTCATCATTGGTGCTTTCTCTGAGCCCGAAGGACTGGGCCCCCAGCCCGTGGGCGCCCCGTGCAGGAGAGGTAATGCTGAGAGCAGGGTCCATAAGTGTGTATCTCCTTCCAGCTGCCTGTGGTCCCCATGAAGAATGCCCCAGCTCATGTCTGAATGGTGAGGAAGAGGGTTGGTTTGGCCACTAGTCACTTCAGAACTGCAGCAAGTCGCCTTTAAAGGGCTCTGCACGAATGTCTCCCTCACTCTACTCCAGATCCGTTGGCTGAACTCAAAAAGGTCTCCCCTGACAAGCAACAAGAATCTGGCTCCTTCCAAACAGTAAGCAGCTTCCTTTGGCACAAGCACTTCCTGTAGGCCCTCCACCCCCCCACCCTTCCACCCCACCCCACCCTTCCACCCCACCCCATCCCACCCCCGCCCACCAGACACTCTCCACTCTCGGAATTCTGAGGATTAAGTCAAATGTCTCCTATATGAATTCAAAGAATGCTAGAACAGGAAACTAGCTGTTAATGTTTAAAACAAAGCTTATACATAACTAATATATCTATATCTATATATATATACACACACACATATATGAAATCATACCCACACTGAGGACAGCGTGCCAAAAATCTCACCATCTGTACAGAATTCCCTTCAGCTGAACTAAACTATTTTATATAGGCCTCTTTCTCATGCTTTTAAGGTCCTTTGATCAATTCTCTTTAGTAGCATGCACAAACCCTTCCCTGACTGTACAGTGTTAAACATCGCCACACAACCCCACTTCCCAGGATGCTGGTCATTATTTTAAAGCGTTTAAGGATTACTTGGGGCTTGGGGTTGTTTGCTTTGGTTTTGGTTTTTTTGACTTTCGGGGAGTTTTGGTCTCATAACTTTTTCACTCTTAGTTGGCGCTCACCATGCGCTCCCGAACTCTCCTGTCACAGGCCAGCACCTCTTCTTTTGATTTCTGTACTGCTGATGTTCATCTCCTGTAAATAGTTCTGCAATTAAATTTTTTGAGAAAAGTCATGGTTACTTTTTATTGGAGTGAATTCTGTGTGTTTTTCTACGCTGAGAGAAGTTACATAGACCAAAGAGTTTCATCAAGAAAAAAGTTAAACTCCTCCGTTACATATTTCATGGTTGAAATTTTAGGTTGACAATCAAGAAGAAACAGACATTCCTTCAGGTTCAGTGTTTAATGGGAATACAAAGTGCCTTGGATTAAAATGAGTTTGAAGTGAATAACCAGGACGGCATTCATTCCGTGGTCCGTGCTCCTCCGAGTTGCAGGGAGACAGACACACGGCAGACGCCTGCACTGGCCTGCCGACCCTGTGGACCCGTCAGGCAGACCTGGCGGGTCCCAGCTCAGCTCAGCGGTCAGGGCCGGGGTGGGAGGCAGTGAGTGTGGAGCACCCAGACATCGGGTGGGAGTGGAGAGGGACCCCCACACACTGCGCCCCCCAGCACCAGGCTGGGCTTGTGCTGGCTTCCCCACCCAGGTGTCCACAAACCCTTCCGCCTGCCTTGTTTGTGGTACCCACCTTCTTTTGCTTGCCTGTTGCCAGCGGCTAACCAGTCTCACCTTGCACGCTTGGCTTCCAAACGGCAGTGCCAACCTCCCCATCTCTGAAGCAGGGCCCTTTCTTGAGTGTGGCTCTCGAGCATCCCAGCAGCATGGCTGAAAGAAGACCCCAGCCGCCACCCCCCCAGCCTCTCCAGAGCCACACTGCTGGCCTCCCCTGGCCCGCCCAGGACCCACAGAATTTGGAGGTGAGATGGGGACAGGGTACGGGAGAGTAGTGACTACAGAGAAATGAAGTTATTTCCTGATGCCACAGTGAGTTTCACCCCACAGGTTAAATTTCTACAAAGAATTAACTAGTTGAAATGTATGAATGCTAGAATACCAAGATCATGGGGGAGGGGGGAAGAAACCCATTCACAAATCCTTCCTGTTTATTTTACTTGATTATAATTACAATTTATGAAGTTGTAATTTCTTTCAGTTACGTAATCAAGTTGAGAACTCACCCAATGAGTATATATATATATATGTATATGAGAGAGATATCAATTATGCTCTATATCTATATAAATATTTATATAAATCTTTGTGTACATTATTTCTATTATGCATATAGCTAGCAAAAAAAGCACCTTTATATGTTTTTCCCATAACCCTTCAATAAAGGTTTTAATTTATTTGTATTTTATTTGGAACTTTGTCCTCTGATCTGCAGGTGGTTGTGCAATATTTTCCCAGCCATCAGTAAAAACACAAAGAAAGTATCAAGCTGACTACAGAGAACATTCGATCTGGAGTCAGTAGGTAGAGCCACAAGAGTCCAGTTTCTCTTGTATCAGGAATAGCACTTAGAAGTAGCTGCTCTGTCTATACAACACGAAAAAGGCTAAACACATTGATAATAACAAACCTTTTCAGCCCTGTCAGAGCACCAGAGACAAACTACTGCCCAACTACTGGTCTGGACATACAAGTGGATTAAGAAGCCGTAGGAACAAGTCTCAAGTGGTAGAATGCTTGCCTAGCAAGGAAAGCCCTCAGTTCAAACCCCAGAACCACAAAGAAAAAGGAGGGAGGAAAGAAGGAGGGAGGGAGGGAGGATATGAATTTTGATTGCTGTCTGCCTCTTTCCCTGTAGTGGTATTACTAGAGCGGATTCCTATAGAAAGCCTAATAGACCCTAAGCCAGAACAGCTCAATATGGAAAGCTGAGAACAGGGTGGTGTTTACTACAGAAACGTTGAGCTCTGCGTTAACCTCATAAAAAGGTGATTTTCAAGGGTCTCTCATGAACCCTAAAAACGAACACAAACCCAAGGTGTTTAAATCAAACAACCTCTGACCGCTGTTATCCATAGGCCAGGGCTGTGCTGCCATAATGTTTGGAGTTTTCTAATTAAAAAATTCACCATTCTGTCCAGCAAAGACCCTGCTCGTCATCTGCCCCAGGGAGATGCGGGGGCCTGCAAAGCCCCCACATAGATGTTTAGAGCAGTTTTGTTCATCACCAACAAGCCTAGAGCAACCAAGACGGCCATCTGTGTCTGGATGGCCACGCACACACCGCACATCCAGGCGGGGCTAAAAGGACAGAAATGAGCTGCTGGGCCGTGTATGGGAAACAGGCCAGTATTACTAAGCAAAACCCTTCCCTGGGCCCTGCAGTGCCACCCCCACCCTCTCTTCCGCACCCCCTGCCTCCTCCACAGAAAGCCACAAGCTCTGTGAACTGAGACTTCGCCATGGGTGAGCGAGCGCCTGTCAGATAGGCAGCTGGCAGCCTTCCTCCCTTGTCTGCGCCCTTGGCCGCACTTCTGCAAAGGCTGAATGCTGTGTACCTCCATCCATGGGACCTTCAGAACACCCAGATCTGTGGAGATGGTAAAAGATAGGAAAGGGGCTGGGGCGGGGGGAGCAAGGGGAGTCTTTAGGGAAGTGAAAACACTCCAAGTGATACTGTGAAGGTGACTCCAAGGTCACCAATATAGGCCAAAACCCACCGCAGGCACCATGCCACAGGAATGAACCCACCTGTAACGTACAGACTTCAGTTAATGCCATGTCTTGCTGTTTGCACTACCTGCCACTCCAGTGGATGTGGCCATGGCAGTGGGCTCGGGGGGTGGGGGAGGCAGGCGGGGACAGCCTCTGTGGGGCTGTCCCTAAAATGTCCCCCAGCTTTTCTGTAAACCTAGCCTGCTCAAGAGAAAACCAACCCGTTACTTGAAAGGAGCCATGAAACTAGAAGCAGTGTTTGGGAAATGTCACAGGCTCCAAGTAGAAGGCTTTCAGCGTGTTTCCATTTCTGACGTTTTAAATGAGTTGTCTTCTGAGATGAGAACACTGAGATTTCTGCTCCTTGCTTTATTGTTTACCACCTAAATCAGCACCACTTAACACAGGGCGAGAATTGTCCCTTGCTTCACATAGTCGGCAAGGGGCACTGCAGAGATGCACGGCATAAGGAGGATACTGGACTGCTCTTCCATCCAGCTGCGCAGATGAGCCCCGTGACGCCATCTTGAGTTCTCAGTCCTGATAGTCTCGAGACTTCATTGTAGTTTAACGTTGACCGAATCCATGTTGCCTGAGCAGCTGGAGTCTGGTACAGATGAAAATTCATTTCCAAATGATCTCATTACATTGCTATGGCCTCTTAACAGTTTAGAGTGTGAGAAATTCAAATTTATACCAACCAGATAATTTGCATGGCTGGGATTCTGGAAAGAGGAAGACCAAGTTCAGATGCGTGTTCCTTTGCATGGATTCCACGGCCCAGGGATCTCTGCCCACTGCTTCTGTCGAGCCTTGTTCTGTTTTCCTGCCTGTACTGACAGGCACTTCAGGCCTGGAAAAGCTCTAGAGCAGACACTGCTGCCAACGAGACCCCTCTTCGGGGTTCCCGCTCAGAAAGCCCCCGCCCCAGCTTCCTCCTTCCCCCACACGCAGGATCTGGCCACAGTCCTTGAGAGCTGGGACTCTGCTGGGGCCCCACCCCTGCTCCTGGGCCGCTGTTGTCTGTCAGCTCGGCTGGCTCCACTTGAGCATCGCTTCCTGCTCTCCTCCTCCAGGTCTCCTGTGCGTGCTGACGAAACATTGGTTTCCGGTAGGAAAAGCTTCATCTAGCTCACCCTTCCTGAAATCCGAGTTCCCCAGTGGGCACTCCAAGGCAGAGCATTCAAGGGCTCCTGGGATACGTTCCGATGAGTCTTCACCACTACAGCCATGACTCCTGTGAGCCCAGGGTAAGCTCTCACCTCTGTTCTGAGGATGCTCAGCCTGGGAAGTGGGGCTCGTCACACTGCCCAGAAGGCTTTAGGAATGGTAGGACATGCCCGCAACCCCAGAGCCCTGGAGACTGAGGCACGCAGGTTAGAGCCCCGGGCCAGCCTGGACTGTCTTCAAGAGAGTTTTAAAAAACAAACCAAAACAAAAAGCAGCTTTGTAAATTGGCTTTGATCTACTCATCATCTTTGGGGACTAAGGAATTGCTTTTGAGTAGCATAGATGAACAATGCAAGTGAGTTTTACTGAGATAATTCCATAGCAGTCTGCAGTGAGCTTTGTACAGCCTTGCCCTCTGTTATATCTATCCCCTTTGCCTCCTTCACTCTTCTCCCTGTCTTTTCAGAGTTTAGTCTGTTTCATCATCGTGTGTGTGTGTGTGTAACATACTTTGACCCTCTTCACCCTCCCCGTACCTTCTCTCCTCTTCCCTCCTGCTGTATCCCCCACCTCCTCCTTCTCTTCCTCCTCTTCCTCCTCCTCCTCCTCATCATCATTTTATGTCTAGATTCCACACATGAGCAAAACTGCTATTTGGGGATCTGAGCCTGGCTTACTCCATGGTGTATCCATCACATTTTCCTAGCCATTCTTCCATGGCTGGGCACCTCAACTGCCTCCAGTCTGGCTGTTGTGAGCAGAGCTGCCACAAACTCCGACGTGCAGATCGGGACTGGTGTGGGACTCGTGAGGTAGGTCCACCTTTGATCTTTCCAGGACCTTCCACACCATCTCCACAGTGGTGCACTAGTCTACGTCTCCTCCAATGCATCCAGGGTCCTTTCCTTCATCCTCACCAGCATTTGCCACTGCTTTTTTGATGACTGCCGTTCTGGTTGGGTCAGATGGACTCCTGGTACCATTTTGCCACTGCTTTTTTGATGACTGCCGTTCTGGTTGGGTCAGATGGACTCCTGGTACCATTTTGCATTTCCTTTACGGCTAAGGATATGCACCATCCTTCATACATTATTAGCCACTTACATTTCTTCTGAGAACTATGTAGTTGATTCATTTATTAACTAGATTACTTGTTTAATATTTTGAGTTCCTGGAATGTTTTGGATGAGGATCCTTTATCGACTGTGTATTTTCTCCCATTCTATCAGTTGTGTCTTGAATCTGGTAATGTCTCCTCTGATGTCTAGAAGCAATGGGTTTTGATGTAGTTCCATTTGCTGATCCCTGTTCTTATTTGCTGAGCAACTGGAGTCCTATTCAGAAATAACGGTATATCCCTGTGTGCTCCAGTGTTTTCCTCTGTCTCTGCAAGTAAGACAGGGCTCTGTCTTCACTAGCTTGCCGATCTGAGCTCAGATCGTGCATAGCTCTTTCTGTGACACTGCACCCTTTCTTTTACTTTGATTCTTCTTTTACTGTTATTAAGGTGATTTACAAAGGGGTTAGAGTTACGTAACGCAGGTAGCATACATTTCTTTTGTGGAAATGTGACCCCTTCCCTGGCTGTCTCCCAGTTTTTCCTGCCCATCCCCACCCACAAACTACAGTTCAACACAGTGTCTAGTGAGTGCCACTTCTGTATTTGTTCCCCCTTTGTTTCTCAACCTCTTCTACTTTGTGTTCAGCAATCTAATTCTTCATTTCTTTGAAATAAACATATGGATCTAAAAATAGAAATTTGGGCTTGTACTGCTGTACCCACATTGAGCTAAGCAATACATCAAACCCTCTTTTTTCTGACCCCAAACCCAAAGCACATTCACTATCTGTTTTAGTAGTACACTGAAAAAAAAAAACCACCTTAAAACTCAGCCCCCATCAGCATATACCCCAATACTCTGCCATGTGCCAGCCATGGGGGAAAAATGCATCCTTATGAGAAAGCATCAAGGCCTATGAACTGTCTCTGAAATTTTCCATATGTTTGAAAATCATCTGACAAAGATAACAGAAGGAAAAGCTTGTCCAACTCAAGAGATTATTTTTAAAATATGATAGAAATTGATCCATGGAGCCTTAAGTGGTTTTCTTTAAAAATCTGTATAACAGCCAACCACTGGAAGCTTACAATTGTATTGTAAGCCTACCTACTAAGAGTCTGAAGCTGCCCTAGGCAGAAACATCCACAAGACCCTGGTTCCAATTAGCCAGTGTGTGTGTGTGTGTGTGTGTGTGTGTGTGTGTGTGTGTGTGTGTGTGTGTATGCATGCTGATCCCTTATCCACTGAGTATCTAACAAAGAGAGAGAGAGAGCGCACAGAGGGCATGGAATGGCTCAAATGATAGAGTGCCAACAGTGAGATCAAAAAGCTGAAGAGTAGCATGAGGCCCTGAGTTCAGGCCTCTGCTACACTCAAGTGCCTAGTTAGTATACTGTACCAGAAGAGTGAAAATGGAAATAATATTTTTAAAAGGCAGGGGTGGGGGGGAGGAACTGGGTGCAGTGGCTCATGCCTGTAATCCTAGCTACTCAGGAGGCTGACATCTGAGGATCAAGGTTCAAAGCCACACCAGGCACTAAAATCTGTGAGACTCTTCTCTCTAGGTAACCACCAGAAAACCAGAAGTGGGACTGTGGCCCAAGGGGTAGGGCGGTAGCTGTGAGCTGAAGAGCAGGGACAACACCCAGGCCAAGAGTTCAACCCCCATGATCCACAAACAAAAAGGGAGGGGGGAACCAAGAGGAAGTTCTAGCAAGAATACTTGTACAAGAAAGTAAGACCTAGACATGGGGTTCACAGCCAGGGGTGATGGAGCCCGTGCAGAGTAGACCTGCCTAAAATGCTGGTGAAATGGGAAGGCTAACCGGATGAAATGCAGGCTCGGGGGGATGGGGGGGGACGGCCAGGCCCCCCAGGGCCTTGCTGCATCCCCACCCCTCCCGCCTGTCCCCCCCTGAAAACAACACCTCAGCTTAACCAGACTCTTACAGCGGCCTCCAGAGGGTGCACTCTCCATGAGGAGGTGGCTTGACCAACAAAGTGCCAGGAGATGTGGGTGTGAGAAACTGGAGTGGGGCTCACCGCTCGGCCCTGCTTCGACGGACAGCACAGGAAAAAGACAGAGCCAGAGAATGGAAAGCGTGAGACAGCGCCGGCTCTGATCAGACGACAGAGAAGCCATCTTGAAGCATACCATGATTAAAGAAGGCACGTGGTCTGGAGTCGCTGCGTGTCTCTGTGGGACACATCAGGGGCAGGCAACGGAAACATAAGGTGCAAGTCAACTCTGCTGTAGAACAGCATAGAACCCAGATCCCGACCACAGTACAGGATCCTGGAAATACAGCTGGCAAGAAGGAAAGGAAATCAGACAGAGCGCTAAGAATGCGACTGTGGCTGGGAACTAGTGGCTCACACCTGGCACCCCACCTACTCCAGAGGCCGAGGTCTGAGGAGCAAAGTCTGAAGCTAGCCTGGGCAGAAAACTCCAAGACCCTTTTCCCCAATTAACCACCAATAAGCCAAAAGCACAGCTGTGACTCAAGTGATAGAGCACCAGCCCTGAGTGAAAAAGTCAAGAGACACCACTGGGCTCTGGGTTCAAGCCCAGCACACACAAACCAATCAATCAATCGTGACATACCTTGTGCAATTTACTAATCCAATAAACCCATAATGCAGAAGATGCTGCCCTTTCACTTCTGCTTTCCAGACAAATTCCTCTTCTTTCCAATAGAAAGTTGAACTTACTTGAGGAAGGAAAGATTGAGAGATATGATTTCAGATGGGCAAAACTGATCAGAACAGACGACCATGGACAGACAGAGGAGCTGACGTCGTGACCACCTCTGTGTGACCACCCAAGGCAGTCACTCTGACAAAAAATAGGGGATGAGGTCCCCGTGAAGGGGAGCAGGGGTGTCTTGTCCCCCCTCCCCCGCCCCAGAGAGACTGCCCAGTGTAGCCTGGCCGGCTGTGACACACAGGAGTGACCCGGAAGGAATGGACCGTGGGACAGGGCGCCAGGAGCCACAGCACACAGCCACAGCCACCGAGGGCAAGGCTCCTGCTTTCTAGGCTAGCACTGGACTTCCCTCTGTACAGCCGGGATCGGGGGCTCCCAGAGGCGGGGCCCAGACCTGCGGAGGAGGGCGCGGGAAGCAGGTACAGCACAAAGGCCATGCGCAGCCACACAGTTCCTGAGGAGAAGCCACGGGCAGTCTGGGGACTCCACGGGTGCTGCCCTGTGGACAGGGACCCAGACACAGCGCCCAGCCCTGAGGTCAAGCCCCAAGACAACGACAAAATCCTTTTGTGTAACTATTTGGAGAGACAGATGGTGTAACTTTCCAGTGGGATTGATAACTGGTACCCATCAACCCTCGGACATCGACTTCCTGAACCAGCTGCTCACGAAGGTCATGAGCTCCGAAGCACAAGTCTGGGCTTCCCTGGCTCTGCCCAGCCCAGTCTCATGACCAGCTGAGTCACCAGAGCTTCCTGCTCCTCTCGCATCACTACACAGGAGGCTCACGGAGCACGGGAGGGGGCTTGCGGCCCAAGGCCCTGACACGAAAGCCAGGGTTCGCATCTCTAAGTCCTCCAGGCAGCAAAGCAGTAGGTAGAAAGCGTGAAGTCGAGCCAGGCGTGGATGACTCACACCTGTCATCCTAGGAGACGAGGTCTGCAGGACAATGGTTCAAAGCCAGCCAGGCAGGAAAGTCCTGAGGGTCCACATATCTCCCAAATAACCAGTGAAAAGCTGTGCTGGAGGAGCTGAGGTGCAGCTCAAGTACTAGAGCACCAGCCCTGAGTTCAAGTCCAGTACCAGCATGTGGACACACGTTCACACAAGCACACACACTAGCTGGGTGGAAGCAGAGCTCACGTCCTAGAGTCTGTTCTCCAAGCAAGCAACCTGAGGCCCCAAGTTTAAACCAAGGAAGAGGGGAGGGGAGGGGAGGGGAGGGGAGGAGAGGGAAGGGGAGGGGAGGGGAGGAGATGGGAGGGGAGGGAAGGGAAGGGAAAAGGGAAGGGAAGGGAAAAGGGAAGAGGAGGGGAGAGGCTTGGGTCCTAGGTTGACGGCTTCCACGTGGTTCCTGTCCTAGATTCACACCAGTAAACTCTAGACCTCTGAACACAGGATTCAATTTACAAGAACTTTCAAGGTAACTTTTTGAATTTATTAGTAACATTTCAGCATGAGGCAGAAAGACGGGAAATCCTCACAGGCCTTATCTATTCTTCTTTTCAATTATTTTTAATTATACACTTCAGTTAAGAACTTAATTACTTCCACATTAACCTTCCTTCTACCCTTTTAATAGGAAATACGCAGAGACTGAGTACCCAATCCTCTGTAAAAACAAGAAGACAGAACAGCAAACCCGCTTGGGACACTTATGAGTGACATGGGCTCTGGGACATTGGCCCTTTATCTAGTTATCTGAAAACATCTAACAACCCAGAACAGCCAGGCTGGCACTGTTCCCTGAATTCCAGCCACCACCCCTCCCGGCTGCAGATTTAGTCACCAGCTCCATCATTTGAAAAAGCCGGTCTCACGCCTGTCATCTGGGCTACTCAGGAGGCTGAGATCTGAGAGTCAGCAGTTCAAAACCACCCTGGGCAATAAAGACTGGAGGCGTCTTCTCAACCAACCAGCGAAGACGGAAGTGGGGCTGTGACTCAAGTGGTGCAATGCCTTGAGTGAAAAAATGAAGCAAGAGGACAAGGCTCTGAGCTCAAGGCCCAGTACAGCCAGTACAGCACACGCATAAAAGCTGCACAGTCCCCGTGTTCAGTGGTGTAACGCCACAGACAGATAAGGTTTTGTGGGACGTTTACTTCAGCTAGAGTTTCTGGAGGTCCAAGGTCAGATCTAAAGGCAGCTGAGATGGCAGTGCATGTGTGTGTGTGTGTGGGTGCTGCCTGTGTGTCTGCCCCCGCCTGTGTGTCTGCCCCCCGCCTGTGTGCCTATCCCCCGCCTGTGTGTCTGCCCCCCCCCGTGTGCCTGCCCCCCCTGTGTGCCTGCCCCCCCTGTGTGCCTGCCCCCACCTGTGTGCCTCCCACCCCCGCCTGTGTGCCTGCCCCCCCCCCCCCGTGTGCCTGCTGTGTGTCCACCTCCTGCCTGGTCCTCCTCTCCTCTAAACCACGCTGGCTGACGACGGTGCCTAATCCTGGCTGCCTCTCGGAAGTCCCACCTCTGACACAGCAATGTTCTAAGGCTGCGCCTCTCCCTCCTAGGACCTCCCAGAGGGGGAGAAATGTAGACACAGGTCACAATCAACCACAGCAAGAGGAAGTGACACTTTGATCCTCTGTGTTCCCAGGGCTCTCCCAGGCCACAGTGCACAGTGGAGCGTGTGGCGCCTGCCCTCACACTCCCCCACCAACACCCTCACCCAAGAACAGGCTCACACCCTCACCAACACCCAAGAACAGGCTCACACCCTCACCAACACCAAAGAACAGGCTCACACCCTCACCAACACCCAAGAACAGGCTCACACCCTCACCAACACCAAAGAACAGGCTCACACCCTCACCTCACCCTCACTCAGGAACAGGCTCACACCCTCACCTCACCCTCACCCAGGAACAGGCTCACACCCTCACCTCACCCTCACCCAGGAACAGGCTCACACCCTCACCTCACCCTCACCCAGGAACAGGCTCACACCCTCACCTCACCCTCACCCAGGAACAGGCTCACACCCTCACCTCATCCTCACCCAGGAACAGGCTCACACCCTCACCTCATCCTCACCCAGGAACAGGCTCACACCCTCACCTCACCCTCACCCAGGAACAGGCTCACACCCTCACCTCATCCTCACCCAGGAACAGGCTCACACCCTCACCTCATCCTCACCCAGGAACAGGCTCACACCCTCACCTCATCCTCACCCAGGTACAGGCTCACACCCTCACCTCACCCTCACCCAGGAACAGGCTCACACCTTCACCTCACCCTCACTCAGGAACAGGCTCACACCCTCACCTCATCCTCACCCAGGAACAGGCTCACACCCTCACCTCACCCTCACTCAGGAATAGGCTCACACCATCACCTCACCCTCACTCAGGAACAGGCTCACACCCTCACCTCATCCTCACCCAGGAACAGGCTCACATCCTCACCTCATCCTCACCCAGGAACAGGCTCACACCCTCACCTCACCCTCACTCAGGAACAGGCTCACACCCTCACCTCATCCTCACCCAGGAACAGGCTCACACCCTCACCTCACCCTCACCCAGGAACAGGCTCACACCCTCACCTCATCCTCACCCAGGAACAGGCTCACACCCTCACCTCACCCTCACTCAGGAACAGGCTCACACCCTCACCTCACCCTCACCCAGGAACAGGCTCACCCCCTCACCTCACCCTCACCCAGGAACAGGCTCACACCCTCACCTCACCCTCACCCAGGAACAGGCTCACACCCTCACCTCACCCTCACTCAGGAACAGGCTCACACCCTCACCTCACCCTCACCCAGGAACAGGCTCACACCCTCACCTCACCCTCACCCAGGAACAGGCTCACACCCTCACCTCACCCTCACCCAGGAACAGGCTCACACCCTCACCTCACCCTCACCCAGGAACAGGCTCACACCCTCACCTCACCCTCACCCAGGAACAGGCTCACACCCTCACCTCACCCTCACCCAGGAACAGGCTCACACCCTCACCTCACCCTCACCCAGGAACAGGCTCACACCCTCACCTCACCCTCACCCAGGAACAGGCTCACACCCTCACCTCACCCTCACCCAGGAACAGGCTCACACCCTCACCTCACCCTCACCCAGGAACAGGCTCACACCCTCACCTCACCCTCACCCAGGAACAGGCTCACACCCTCACCTCACCCTCACTCAGGAACAGGCTCACACCCTCACCTCACCCTCACTCAGGAACAGGCTCACACCCTCACCTCACCCTCACCCAGGTACAGGCTCACACCCTCACCTCACCCTCACCCAGGAACAGGCTCACACCTTCACCTCACCCTCACTCAGGAACAGGCTCACACCCTCACCTCATCCTCACCCAGGAACAGGCTCACACCCTCACCTCACCCTCACTCAGGAACAGGCTCACACCATCACCTCACCCTCACTCAGGAACAGGCTCACACCCTCACCTCACCCTCACCCAGGAACAGGCTCACACCCTCACCTCATCCTCACCCAGGAACAGGCTCACACCCTCACCTCACCCTCACTCAGGAACAGGCTCACACCCTCACCTCACCCTCACCCAGGAACAGGCTCACACCCTCACCTCATCCTCACCCAGGTACAGGCTCACACCCTCACCTCACCCTCACCCAGGAACAGGCTCACACCTTCACCTCACCCTCACCCAGGAACAGGCTCACACCCTCACCTCACCCTCACCCAGGAACAGGCTCACACCCTCACCTCACCCTCACCCAGGAACAGGCTCACACCATCACCTCACCCTCACTCAGGAACAGGCTCACACCCTCACCTCATCCTCACCCAGGAACAGGCTCACACCCTCACCTCATCCTCACCCAGGAACAGGCTCACACCCTCACCTCACCCTCACTCAGGAACAGGCTCACACCTTCACCTCACCCTCACTCAGGAACAGGCTCACACCCTCACCTCATCCTCACCCAGGAACAGGCTCACACCCTCACCTCACCCTCACTCAGGAACAGGCTCACACCATCACCTCACCCTCACTCAGGAACAGGCTCACACCCTCACCTCACCCTCACCCAGGAACAGGCTCACACCCTCACCTCATCCTCACCCAGGAACAGGCTCACACCCTCACCTCACCCTCACCCAGGAACAGGCTCACACCCTCACCTCATCCTCACCCAGGAACAGGCTCACACCCTCACCTCATCCTCACCCAGGAACAGGCTCACACCCTCACCTCATCGTCACCCAGGTACAGGCTCACACCCTCACCTCACCCTCACCCAGGAACAGGCTCACACCCTCACCTCACCCTCACTCAGGAACAGGCTCACACCCTCACCTCACCCTCACTCAGGAACAGGCTCACACCCTCACCTCATCCTCACCCAGGAACAGGCTCACACCCTCACCTCACCCTCACTCAGGAACAGGCTCACACCATCACCTCACCCTCACCCAGGAACAGGCTCACACCCTCACCTCATCCTCACCCAGGAACAGGCTCACACCCTCACCTCATCCTCACCCAGGAACAGGCTCACACCCTCACCTCACCCTCACCCAGGAACAGGCTCACACCCTCACCTCACCCTCACTCAGGAACAGGCTCACCCCCTCACCTCACCCTCACCCAGGAACAGGCTCACACCCTCACCTCACCCTCACCCAGGAACAGGCTCACACCCTCACCTCACCCTCACCCAGGAACAGGCTCACACCCTCACCTCACCCTCACCCAGGAACAGGCTCACACCCTCACCTCACCCTCACCCAGGAACAGGCTCACACCCTCACCTCACCCTCACCCAGGAACAGGCTCACACCCTCACCTCACCCTCACCCAGGAACAGGCTCACACCCTCACCTCACCCTCACCCAGGAACAGGCTCACACCCTCACCTCACCCTCACCCAGGAACAGGCTCACACCCTCACCTCACCCTCACCCAGGAACAGGCTCACACCCTCACCTCACCCTCACCCAGGAACAGGCTCACACCCTCACCTCACCCTCACCCAGGAACAGGCTCACACCCTCACCTCACCCTCACCCAGGAACAGGCTCACACCCTCACCTCACCCTCACCCAGGAACAGGCTCACACCCTCACCTCACCCTCACCCAGGAACAGGCTCACACCCTCACCTCACCCTCACCCAGGTACAGGCTCACACCCTCACCTCACCCTCACCCAGGAACAGGCTCACACCCTCACCTCACCCTCACCCAGGAACAGGCTCACACCCTCACCTCACCCTCACCCAGGAACAGGCTCACACCCTCACCTCACCCTCACTCAGGAACAGGCTCACACCATCACCTCACCCTCACTCAGGAACAGGCTCACACCCTCACCTCACCCTCACCCAGGAACAGGCTCACACCCTCACCTCACCCTCACCCAGGAACAGGCTCACACCCTCACCTCACCCTCACTCAGGAACAGGCTCACACCCTCACCTCACCCTCACCCAGGAACAGGCTCACACCCTCACCTCATCCTCACCCAGGTACAGGCTCACACCCTCACCTCACCCTCACCCAGGAACAGGCTCACACTTCACCTCACCCTCACTCAGGAACAGGCTCACACCCTCACCTCACCCTCACCCAGGAACAGGCTCACACCCTCACCTCACCCTCACCCAGGAACAGGCTCACACCCTCACCTCACCCTCACCCAGGAACAGGCTCACACCCTCACCTCACCCTCACCCAGGAACAGGCTCACACCCTCACCTCATCCTCACCCAGGAACAGGCTCACACCCTCACCTCACCCTCACTCAGGAACAGGCTCACACCCTCACCTCACCCTCACCCAGGAACAGGCTCACACCCTCACCTCACCCTCACCCAGGAACAGGCTCACACCCTCACCTCATCCTCACCCAGGTACAGGCTCACACCCTCACCTCATCCTCACCCAGGAACAGGCTCACACCCTCACCTCATCCTCACCCAGGTACAGGCTCACACCCTCACCTCACCCTCACCCAGGAACAGGCTCACACCCTCACCTCACCCTCACTCAGGAACAGGCTCACACCCTCACCTCACCCTCACCCAGGAACAGGCTCACACCCTCACCTCATCCTCACCCAGGAACAGGCTCACACCCTCACCTCACCCTCACCCAGGAACAGGCTCACACCCTCACCTCACCCTCACCCAGGAACAGGCTCACACCCTCACCTCACCCTCACCCAGGAACAGGCTCACACCCTCACCTCACCCTCACCCAGGAACAGGCTCACACCCTCACCTCACCCTCACCCAGGAACAGGCTCACACCCTCACCTCACCCTCACCCAGGAACAGGCTCACACCCTCACCTCACCCTCACCCAGGAACAGGCTCACACCCTCACCTCACCCTCACCCAGGAACAGGCTCACACCCTCACCTCACCCTCACCCAGGAACAGGCTCACACCCTCACCTCACCCTCACCCAGGAACAGGCTCACACCCTCACCTCACCCTCACCCAGGAACAGGCTCACACCCTCACCTCACCCTCACCCAGGAACAGGCTCACACCCTCACCTCACCCTCACCCAGGAACAGGCTCACCCCCTCACCTCACCCTCACCCAGGAACAGGCTCACACCTTCACCTCACCCTCACCCAGGAACAGGCTCACACCCTCACCTCACCCTCACCCAGGAACAGGCTCACACCCTCACCTCACCCTCACCCAGGAACAGGCTCACACCCTCACCTCACCCTCACCCAGGAACAGGCTCACACCCTCACCTCACCCTCACCCAGGAACAGGCTCACACCCTCACCTCACCGTCACCCAGGAACAGGCTCACACCCTCACCTCATCCTCACCCAGGAACAGGCTCACACCCTCACCTCACCCTCACCCAGGAACAGGCTCACACCCTCACCTCATCCTCACCCAGGAACAGGCTCACACCCTCACCTCACCCTCACTCAGGAACAGGCTCACACCCTCACCTCACCCTCACCCAGGAACAGGCTCACACCCTGACCTCACCCTCACCCAGGAACAGGCTCACACCCTCACCTCACCCTCACTCAGGAACAGGCTCACACCCTCACCTCATCCTCACCCAGGAACAGGCTCACACCATCACCTCACCCTCACCCAGGAACAGGCTCACACCCTCACCTCACCCTCACTCAGGAACAGGCTCACACCCTCACCTCACCCTCACTCAGGAACAGGCTCACACCCTCACCTCATCCTCACCCAGGAACAGGCTCACACCCTTACCTCACCCTCACTCAGGAACAGGCTCACACCCTCACCTCATCCTCACCCTCACCCTCACCAGATGCCTCTTGGCTACTGTGGTGGGAGGGACAGCAGTGAACACCATGGAGCCTGTTCACCTCCTCCTCTCCCTCCCCTCCTAACCTCCCTCAGCTCCTCACCTCCCTCAGCTCCTCACCTCCCTCACCTCCTCACCTCCCTCCGCTCCTCCCCTCCCTCCTATCCTCACCTCCCTCAACTCCTAACCTCCCTCAGCTCCTCACCTCCTCACCTCCCTCACCTCCTCACCTCCCTCACCTCCCTCCCCTCCTCCCCTCCCTCCCCTCCTTACCTCCCTCCCCTCCTAACCTCCCTCACCTCCCCACCTCCCTCAGCTCCCTCACCTCCTCACCTCCTTCACCTCCTCCCCTCCCTCCCCTCCTCACCTCCCTCCCCTCCTAACCTCCCTCACCTCCTAACCTCCCTCAGCTCCCTCACCTCCTCCCCTCCCTCACTTCCTCACCTCCTCACTTCCTCACCTCCTCACCTCCCTCACCTCCTCACTTCCTCCCCTCCCTCACTTCCTCACCTCCTCACCTCCCTCACCTCTCTCACTTCCTCCCCTCCTCCCCTCCCTCACCTCCTCACTTCCTCACCTCCTCACTTCCTCACCTCCCTCACTTCCTCACCTCTTCCCCTCCCTCACTTCCTCACCTCCTCACTTCCTCACCTCCCTCACTTCCTCCCCTCCTCCCCTCCCTCACTTCCTCACCTCCTCACTTCCTCACCTCCCTCACTTCCTCCCCTCCTCACCTCCCTCACTTCCTCACCTCCTCACTCCTCACCTCCCTCACATCCTCACCTCCTCACTTCCTCACCTCCCTCCCCTCCTCACCTCCCTCACTTCCTCACGTCCTCACTTCCTCACCTCCTCATCTCCTCACCTCCTCATGTCCTCATCTCCTCACATCCTCATCTCCTCACCTCCCTCATCTCCTCACCTCCTCACGTCCTCATCTCCTCACATCCTCATCTCCTCAACTCCCTCATCTCCTCACCTCCTCACCTCCTTCATCTCCTCACCTCCTCACCTCCTCACCTCCTCACCTCCTCATCTCCTCACCTCCCTCATCTCCTCACCTCCCTCACCTCCTCACCTCCTCATCTCCTCACCTCCTCACCTCCTCACCTCCTTCATCTCCTCACCTCCTCACCTCCTCACCTCCTCACCTCCTCATCTCCTCACCTCCTCACCTCCTCACCTCCTCATCTCCTCACCTCCCTCACTTCCTCACCTCCTCACCTCCTCACCTCCTCACCTCCCTCATCTCCTCACCTCCCTCACCTCCTCACCTCCTCACCTCCTCACCTCCTCACCTCCTCACCTCCCTCACTTCCTCACCTCCCTCACTTCCTCCCTCCCTCACTTCCTCACCTCCTCACTTCCTCACCTCCTCACCTCCTCACTTCCTCACCTCCTCACTTCCTCCCCTCCCTCACTTCCTCCCCTCCTCACCTCCCTCACTTCCTCACCTCCTCCCCTCCCTCACCTCCTCACTTCCTCACCTCCTCACTTCCTCACCTCCTCACTTCCTCCCCTCCCTCCCCTCCTCACCTCCCTCACTTCCTCACCTCCTCACTTCCTCACCTCCTCATCTCCTCACCTCCTCACGTCCTCATCTCCTCACATCCTCATCTCCTCACCTCCCTCATCTCCTCACCTCCTCACGTCCTCATCTCCTCACATCCTCATCTCCTCAACTCCCTCATCTCCTCACCTCCTCACCTCCTCACCTCCTTCATCTCCTCACCTCCTCACCTCCTCACCTCCTCATCTCCTCACCTCCCTCATCTCCTCACCTCCCTCACCTCCTCACCTCCTCACCTCCTCACCTCCTCACCTCCTCACCGCCTCATCTCCTCACCTCCCTCATCTCCTCACCTCCCTCACCTCCTCACCTCCTCACCTCCTCACCTCCTCACCGCCTCATCTCCTCACCTCCCTCATCTCCTCACCTCCCTCACCTCCTCACCTCCTCACCTCCTCACCTCCCTCACTTCCTCACCTCCCTCACTTCCTCCCTCCCTCACTTCCTCACCTCCTCACTTCCTCCCCTCCCTCACTTCCTCCCCTCCTCACCTCCCTCACTTCCTCACCTCCTCACCTCCTCACTTCCTCCCCTCCCTCACTTCCTCCCCTCCTCACCTCCCTCACTTCCTCCCCTCCTCACTTCCTCACCTCCTCACTTCCTCCCCTCCTCACCTCCCTCACCTCTCTCACTTCCTCACCTCACTTCCTCACCTCCCTCACTTCCTCACCTCCCTCACTTCCTCACCTCCTCACCTCCCTCACTTCCTCACCTCCTCACCTCCTCACGTCCTCACATCCTCACATCCTCACATCCTCACATCCTCATCTCCTCACATCCTCATCTCCTCAGCTCCTCACCTCCTCATCTCCTCACCTCCCTCATCTCCTCACCTCCTCACCTCCTCACCTCCTCATCTCCTCACATCCTCACCTCCTCATCTCCTCATCTCCTCATCTCCTCACCTCCTCATCTCCTCAGCTCCTCACCTCCTCATCTCCTCACCTCCCTCATCTCCTCACCTCCTCACCTTCTCACATCCTCATCTCCTCACCTCCTCACCTTCTCATCTCCTCACCTCCTCATCTCCTCACCTCCTCATCACCTCACCTCCTCATCTCCTCACATCCTCATCTCCTCATTTCCCTCATCTCCTCACCTCCCTCATCTCCTCACCTCCTCACCTTCTCACGTCCTCATCTCCTCACCTCCTCACCTTCTCATCTCCTCACCTCCTCATCTCCTCACCTCCTCATCACCTCACCTCCTCATCTCCTCATTTCCCTCATCTCCTCACCTCCCTCATCTCCTCACCTCCCTCATCTCCTCACCTCCTCACCTCCCTCATCTCCTCACCTCCTCACCTCTTCTCACCTCTCCTCACCTACCTCACCTCCTCACCTCCCTCACCTCCTCGACCCCCCTCACCATCCGCTTGTTAAACCCTCTGCAGAGCCAAGACCAGGAAGGCTTTATGGACGATGAACCCCTGCCAGGGCCTTGGGGACCCGGCACCAACGCGCGCTATGGTTACAGCAGGGGCGTCCTTGGCATAGTGCGGCACGCATGCCAAGTCTGAACACTCATGTCTCCCAAACGTGAGTGGAAGTCCTCACACCAAGGCCGTGGAGTCTGCGGGGGAGGCTTTGTGGGGAGGGGAGGTGATGGAGTCTGCGGGGGAGGCTTTGTGGAGGGAGGGGAGGTGATGGAGTCTGCGGGGGAGGCTTTGTGGAGGGAGGGGAGGTGGTGGAGTCTGCGGGGGAGGCTTTGTGGAGGGAGGGGAGGTGGTGGAGTCTGCGGGGGAGGCTTTGTGGAGGGAGGGGAGGTGATGGAGTCTGCGGGGGAGGCTTTGTGGAGGGAGGGGAGGTGATGGAGTCTGCGGGGGAGGCTTTGTGGAGGGAGGGGAGGTGATGGAGTCTGCGGGGGAGGCTTTGTGGAGGGAGGGGAGGTGATGGAGTCTGCGGGGGAGGCTTTGTGGAGGGAGGGGAGGTGGTGGAGTCTGCGGGGGAGGCTTTGTGGAGGGAGGGGAGGTGATGGAGTCTGCGGGTGAGGCTTTGTGGAGGGAGGGGAGGTGATGGAGTCTGCGGGGGAGGCTTTGTGGGGAGGGGAGGTGATGGAGTCTGCAGGGGAGGCTTTGTGGGGAGGGGAGGTGATGGAGTCTGCGGGGGAGGCTTTGTGGAGGGAGGGGAGGTGATGGAGTCTGCGGGTGAGGCTTTGTGGAGGGAGGGGAGGTGATGGAGTCTGCGGGGGAGGCTTTGTGGAGGGAGGGGAGGTGATGGAGTCTGCGGGGGAGGCTTTGTGGGGAGGGGAGGTGATGGAGTCTGTGGGTGAGGCTTTGTGGAGGGAGAGGAGGTGATGGAGTCTGCAGGGGAGGCTTTGTGGAGGGAGGGGAGGTGATGGAGTCTGCAGGGGAGGCTTTGTGGAGGGAGGGGAGGTGATGGAGTCTGCAGGGGAGGCTTTGTGGAGGGAGGGGAGGTGATGGAGTCTGCGGGGGAGGCTTTGTGGAGGGAGGGGAGGTGATGGAGTCTGCGGGGGAGGCTTTGTGGGGAGGGGAGGTGATGGAGTCTGTGGGTGAGGCTTTGTGGAGGGAGGGGAGGTGGTGGAGTCTGCGGGGGAGGCTTTGTGGAGGGAGGGGAGGTGATGGAGTCTGTGGGTGAGGCTTTGTGGAGGGAGGGGAGGTGGTGGAGTCTGCAGGGGAGGCTTTGTGGGGAGGGGAGGTGATGGAGTCTGCAGGGGAGGCTTTGTGGAGGGAGGGCAGGTGATGGAGTCTGCGGGTGAGGCTTTGTGGAGGGAGGGGAGGTGATGGAGTCTGTGGGTGAGGCTTCGTGAAGGGTCTGGAGGCTTGGGGGAGGAGGGGCCTGATGGAGGGGAGGGGTGTTTGCAGGTGGGGCCTCAGGAGGCGATGGGGATGGACCGTCCCGGTGGCTCAGAGTCTTCCTGTAGAGGTCTAGAGAGCTCCCCGCCCAAAAGTCAGAGATGCTTGAGGCCCCGAGCACAGAAGCAGCAGTTTTTATAGTACAGAACAAACAAGTCTGGGGAATTTCCATTTTCACAATATTATGGTTAACTAACCCTTACATTGATGGACTCCTTAACCCCTTGTCTGCTTTATTACCTGTAAACAGTTGTGAAGCACAGCTTTTGACTGGGGACAAATTCCAGGTGTCTCCAAGAAGTCTCCCAGGGAATAGCTTCTGGCACTTTGCAATCTTTCTGAGAAGGGTTTGGGGGAAATTATCTCCCAGCTGTCTGCAAGACGGAGGTAGTTCTAACAAGATGGATTTGGACTAGCTATAACTTCTCAGCTTCGGCTCTTCATTTTTAGCTACAGCTCTTCACTTTACCACCTAAATATCTCTGATGCAAGGACCTGTGGGTCTCTGCTTTGTTGCTTGTCCATTTGTCTGCCTGCAGGCTTACTCAATAAAGCTCTGTCAAGTTTTCTTACCTCTGTGACTGGTCCAGAAATTCCTATTCTACAAAAGTCAAGAACCCTAAGGTAAGAGTCCCTTTGTTTAAAGGGAAAGTTCACAAGCTTTCACCTGCATCTGGTGACATGATCACCTGGAAAAAGACACTGCACCGGCCCAGCACATGATGGCACAGGACACCAGACCGCACAATACACAGCTTTCCTGAGGTTTCTGCCGAAAGGAATGGGCAGGGACCAGCTGGCCGGGCCTGGCCTGGCCAGTTTGTTCAGGTTCAGTAACTCCTGGGGGAAGGGAGAGGTGAGGAAGAAGGGGGAGAGGCAAGAGAGAGAGGTGTGGCCTCCCAGGTGCAGAAACCCGATAAACCAGATAAACCGGACAGGCCGGGAGCTCTGGGTGGGTCCAGTGTCCAGGCTAGCTCCACAAGTCTGCTAGCCAGGGAAGGGGCAGAACACAATACGGCAAATGGAAGCCACAGGTAGTACAGAGATACCCCTAAACACAGAGCTTTAACCCAAGTATGATTTCCTTAGTGGAGGCACTGAGATCCTCACTCCTAAACACGCACCCTGACTACTCCTGAACACACAGGCAAGTTGATGTTTACGAAACACACTTTAGAAACCCAATGGTTTTATGCCTACACTCACTGTTTTCTATCAGTGTCTTAACCTTGAGAGAAAAACTCTTTTCTATCCAAGTGTGTGGTTTAAAAGTTCCGGAGTTGGCCTGGTGGGTGGGTTCTTGTTCAGGAAAAGAGGAACTGCTTTGGGATAAGGGAGGGTTCTTGAACTGTATGCTTTTGTTTTAAACTTGTTTCTTTCTTTTCAAGATGGAATTAGGACACACCTCCGATGGTTCCAGTAGGAGCAAAGGGTGTTGGATGTATTTTAGGATTGCTTGGGTACTGTAAATCTTATTTCAAAGTCACTTTGTGTAAATATATTTTAATAGTTCTCAAACTAATCTGGAGCAGATTGTGAACCTGAGCTCAACCAATAAGAGCAGAGGATCTGGGCCTGCTGTGTGAGGGATAAATGGGGACGGAGAGGGCACTGTCTGCCTGCACCATGTGTTTGCTTGCCAGGTATCTTGCTGCTGTTACACAAGGAAATTTTGCTTTGCTGAGACAATTCTTTACTTCATGTCTACCATTGTGACGCCAATAGTGCTTGGAGAGCATATTTACAACAGCATGCACAAATCATTTTGTCATGTTCTAAAATAAATAAATCAGCAGCTAAATACACAAAGAAGAATCTTGTTCCTAAATGCCTGGAGGTCAGCTGTGGCTCAAAGGGTAGAGCACTATCCTTGAACGAAGAAAGCTCTGGGATAGCTTCTAGGCCCTGAGTTCAAGCCCTGGGTCAGGAATAAAAAGTTTCCTGGGATTCGTTTGTTTTAAAGGCTTGAAGCCAAATCTTAATCCTTTGACAGAACAAAGGCAGAGAGGACAGAAGGTCTGGTTCTGGTGGGGTGGCAATCTTTCTGGACAGGGCAGTGCTCCATAGCTGGACAGAGCGCCTGAGAAGGCTGCTTGCCCACACAGCTCCCACTGGACACCGGATGGCCTGATTCTCCCTGGCTTGTCCAACTTACACAAGAACTGGTCTGCCGACCAGGCTTGGGGCGGCCTCCTATGCCAGTGGGGCATTGCCAAATCACCCCTCATCAGAGGGCCTGCTCCTGGCAGACTCCAGGGATGCCCCTTGCAGGTTGGGTGACTCAACCCTATCCTATGAGCTGGGTCCTGCTCAATCATTGTTATGATGAATGAGAAGACTCAGCAGGAGATGTATGACCTGGTTCCCAGGCCAAGGGTACTGAGAGGGAGCCTCATCCCTTCCCTGTGAGACAAGTGTGGGGCCTGGGCCCTGCACACGGCTTCTCTCCGGGTGCTCCACAGTTCCAGGCTCCGATGCTCAAATCTAAAGGGAATGCAGTGCCTGGTAGGAAAACTTGGAAACAAAAACACTTAGGTAAGTTTTTAATATTGTTGTTGTTTGGCAGTTAACATACTAACTCTATGTGCTACTTGGTAGGTTTGTGGGCTTCACAACATTTTCTTGACACTTTTAAACACTAGGTTCTGTTAAATTTCTTCCATGAGCCTGTCTGATTCTTGTCACTGCTATATGGGAATCTGTTCCAGAGATACAGAGAAGCCAGGTTTTGAGAGGTGGAACCGGGAGTAGATGAGAAAGCCCGCGACTGCAGGTGGAATGCTGTCCCAAAGATTGGAAGTCTAGGGCCTGAGGCTCACTTGATCTCACAAGTGTGAAGCTCGCCTAAGTGACAGAGCAAGAACTCATCTTAAAACAATAAATGTATAAATTACTTTGTATCAGGCCAAGAGCATGCCTCAGTAGACTGCTTGAACAATGGAAGCTCTGGGTTTGATTTGTTGCAATAGAAAAAAAAAAAAGCAAACAAAAAGGAGCTCAAAAAAACCTTTTAGGTCACGGAGTCCCGGCTGTCCTCCTTTTTATGGGTCATGGGGCTTGAACTCTGGGCCTGGGTGTTGTCCCTAGGCTCTTCAGCTCTACCTCTTGAGCCCTAGCGCTACTTGTGGTTTTCTAGTGATCATTGGAGATTGGAGATAAGAGTCTCACGGACTTTTAGTGCCCAGCTGGCTTTGAACCTTGATCCTCAGATCCCAGCCTGAGATCTGGATTACAGGCGTGAGCCTCCCCACCCAGCTGCAGCTGTCTTCCTTCTAACATGTGCATGCAGGGCAGCAGACAGTCCAGTGGGCCGGCGCTGTCCCTGATGGTTGTAGGTTCAGGTGTTTCCTCTTCCTGGTGTCAGGCTTCTCCCCTCTGGACTGCTGATGCTCCAGGCTGCAGGCTGACCTGGAGCTGGGAACCCCTGCATGTGCTGCTTCTCCCCTTTCCCACCAGTGGCAAACAGGCATCCGGATGAGGGCAGTCTCCTCCCAGCAGGACAAGCCTGGATGTGGAAAACAAGCTGCCTTTGTACTTCTTACTTTGTTCTTGCCAGGGTTTTTGTAACTCACTGGACAAATGGCACTGCAGCCATTTGCTTCAGGACACCCAGCCTTCCTGTCCTCTGCCTCTTACAGGTGTGGCTCAGGTTTGAAGCCAGCCTGAGCAGAAATGTCTGCGAACCCCATCTCTAACTACCCCAAGTAGCAGGGCTGGAGAGCTGGCTCAAGGGGTACAGAGTTTTAGCTTTAAGAAAGCAAATTCAGAGCAAGCCTTGGTACTGACAAAAGGAAAATACAAGAAAGAGGAGCAGAAGAGAAGGGAAGGAAGGGAGGGGTGAGGGGAGGAAAGAGAGCATTTTAACCCATCTTCAGGGGTCTGTCAGGAGCTGTCGGTCTGATAATAGGAAGAATGGAGGTGGAGGGGAGTATGGTGCTAAGTGCGGTCTGACCTTTACTCCCACAGTGGTTTTGCAGAGTGGCCCGACTTTGTTGCTTGAGGGCCACGGTGACATGAATTACCTAGATGGGGAAATGGTCTGAGGCTGGCTGCTCCTGGTATTCAAGGTGACTGCAGATTTAGGGCAATGATGGGACCGCCAGCCATCTTTCAGGAACAGAGGCGGGACATTTACGAGCTGACAGGTGCCTCTGTCACCTCTTCCCTTTGTGCCTTCAGCCTTGAAGGGTCTGAAACAGGGTCCCCAGTGTTTAGACCCACATTCGCTGAGCGATTCACCAGCCTGTGTGCAGAATTCAGCAGTGAACCCATGGCTGCATGGGCTTCTCGTTAGCCCGGGTCCAGCTTCTAAGTGCCGGTTCGGAGGATCAAAACCGCGGAAGCTCCGCACAGGCCGGTGGAGAGGAGAACTCTTAACAGCTGGCCGCTAATGTCTCCTTCAAATCCGTCCTCAGGAGGAGGGTGGGGAGAGGTCCCCCGCGGCTCCCCCTGCACGGGGAAGCTGGTCGCGGGGGTGCGGGCCTGCCTCGGGGGCCTGGAGGGGGGAGGTGGGGGGGGAGAGGAGCCCGGGAGGGGGGAGGCCGGGAGGGGGGCGGGCCGGGAGAGGGGAGCCCGGGAGGGGAGGTGGCGGGAGGGGGGCAGGCCGGAAGGGGGAGCCCGGGAGGGGGGCAGGCCGGGAGGGGGAGCCCGGGAGGGCGGAGCCAGGGCCCCGGGGAGCCGTCGGGGGTCCTCCGCTCCGGGAGGCCTCGGGGCGCCGCCAGGCCCGGCCCCCGCCCCCGCCCCCCCTGACCCGGGCGGGCTGCCCGGCCCCCGGGCCTCCCCGGGGAGAAGTCGGGGTACTCAGCCGGCCTCCGCCCGCCCGGACCCCGGACGCCCGGACCGAGGAGCGGGGCGGGGCGAGGCGGGGCGGGAGGCAGCCACGAGCGGACGCACAGGGTCACCACCGAGCGCCCCGAGCGCGCCCGACGCCCTCCGCGGCCCGGCCCGGCCCGGCCCGGCCCGGCGTCCCCCGCGCCGCCGACGTGGTGCGCAGTGCGCCTGCGCCCGCCGAGGGGCGGGGAGGCGCCGACGCCGCCGCGGCGTGGGAGAGGAGGGCGGGCGGCGCCGGGGAGGGGGCGGGCGGCCCGGCGGTCCTGCCAGCCTGCGGTTCTGCCTGCCGTTCTGCCTGCCGATCTGCCGGCCTGCGGATCTGCCGGCCTGCCTGCCTGCCGGCCTGCGGACGCGCGGGCCTGGGTCGCCGCTGAGCCGCTACGGTGCTCGCCGGGTCAGTACCGGGCTGCGGGGTGCGGGCCGGGTCGGTACCGGGCTGCGGGGTGCGGGCCGGGTTGGGGCCGGGGCTGCGGGGTGCGGGCCGGGTCGGGGCCGGGGCTGCGGGGATGGAGTCGGGGCCGGGGCTGCGGGGTGCGGGCCGGGTCGGGGCCGGGGCTGCGGGTGCGGGCCGGGTCGGGGCCGGGGCTGCGGGGATGGAGTCGGGGCCGGGGCTGCGGGGTGCTGGCCGGGTCGGGGCCGGGGCTGCGGGGATGGAGTCGGGGCCGGGGCTGCGGGGTGCGGGCCGGGTCGGGGCCGGGGCTGCGGGGATGGAGTCGGGGCACCGGGCGGGCGGGCGCCGTCCGGTCCCGGCCCCGTGCTCACGGGCGGTCGGGCCCCAGTGTAGATCCGTTTGCGTGTCCCGGCCCCCCCGTCGGTCACAGCGGTGCCGTCTTCAGCTTCCCGGGGAGGTCGAGGGGCCCTGGCCGCCCGCCGTCCCGCCCCGCCCCGGCCCGGGTGGGCAGACTGGCCGGCCGCCCCGCCGGGTCCCCGGGAAGAGCGGAGGTGGCGGGGCGGCCCGGAGGGGGACTGGAGGGGGACTGGAGGGGGGACTGGAGGGCGGGGCGGGGCGGCCGCGCCCGCCGGGAGAGGAACCGGGCGCCGGCCCGTGGGGGAGGCCCCGGGGGACTCGGTAGGTGAGAAGCGGGCGGGAGGGATGGGGAGGTCGGTGCGGAGTCTGCGCCGTGCCGGCTCCGGAGGGCTGGCGAGCCTGGGGTCGGCCGACGCCGTGGGCAGCGGGGCGGCGGGGCGGCAGGGCAGCAGGGCGGCAGGGCGGCAGGGCTGACTCCGCCTCCGGTCGGGGCGCAGAAGGCCCGCAGCCCGCGGCGGCTCCCGGAGGGCCGGCGGCCGCCTCTTGGGAGACCCCGGAGGAGGCGGAGGAGGAGGAACCCACGTGGACCCGGAGAGCCCCGGGGCCCCCTGCGGCTCGTGCGAGGTCGGCCCCGCTGGCCCGCCGGGTGGCCCCGGCCCTGGGGTGCCGCTCAAGTGAGCGGGGCCGCCTTGGGCTGGGCTCCTCGGACACCGCGCCGCCTGGGGACCGGGACCAGGAGGGAGGTGTGGTCGGCTAAGGCCCGAAGGAGTTGTGGAAGGCCTGGAAAGCCGACAGAAAGAACCACACGGCCCCCTTTGTTAGGAGAGGGAAAGACTCAGAAAATCCTGTTCAGTGAAGTGAGCCAGACTCAAGGGAACGTAGGATCCATGGCTCCCTCGTGTGTCACAGTCAGTAGAAACCGTGGGCTGTACCAGCCGAGATCTGCAAGAGAGCAAAACCTAGACCGTAAGGGAACATAGGATCCATGGCTCCCTCATGTGTCACACACAGTCAGTAGAAACCGTGGGCTCTACCAGCCGAGATCTGCAAGAGAGCAAAACCTAGACCGTAAGGCCAGATGGTGCCACGCTAACTGAAAGGACCTCCAGGGTAAGGAAACAAGAGCCATAGAACGAGGGATTGCTGTCCTTAATGTACTGTTATCTCTCCTCTCTTTAGCTGTCCCTTGGTTATCTCATATTGTTACAGTATCTCACTTTATCTGCTTTATTGCATATATTTGTATTTGGTTATTTGAAATTGGATAGGGAAGGGGGGAAATAAGATGAGGGTGGGGATGGGGGGAGGGAAATGGGGACCAAGACATGAGAAAGGTATCAATGTGTGTGACGTGATGCACCTTCTATCAGGCAAATATAATGCAACCCTTCTATTAATTACAATAAAAATATGGAAAAAAGAGTTGTAGAAGATGAACCTGCCCAGCCACGCCTCCGTGGGTGCCCACTGGGTGATGTGGGGTGAGTCACAGCTGTTCTGCAGCCCCCAGGGCCTCGCAGGACTCCCAGAGGATGGCCAGGCCCCCAGCATATTCCAGCTGAGACTTAGGTGGCTGGCTGTGCTTGCACCTCGGCCCCTTGAATTCTGCCCATCCCTGCCTCCCCAGGTCAATGCGGTCTGTGCCTCTCCTGCTGCTGGAGAAGTGTCCTGGCTTCTGATCTTTTGCTTCTGTATCTCATCAGCTCTGGGGTGTGCCAGCAGGATGACCCAGGCTCCTGCCTCTGCGTCATGCCTGACTAACCTGTCTGCAGTGCTTCCTATTGGCTGAGCCTGTCTCTGTAAAGGGCTGGAAGGCTGGAGACCTGGACTATTCTGGCTCATAAACAAGCAAACCAGTTGACTGTCCCTGGGGCATGGTAGGCGCTGATGTCTCACTCCTGCAGTGGAACAGATACCGGGGCCCAATATGGCTAAGAAGAAAACTTCCTAGCTCCTATATATTGAAGCCAACATGAGAACCACTATCTGGGCTTCTTTGTTTGGTACTAGAACTTTAGCTTGGCACTTTCTTGTTGCTGTTATTATAGTTAATTTCCGGGTGCATCCCTGGGATTATAGGCGTCTGGCCCTCTGGCTGCTCCTGATCCTCTGGTTCTGGTGCTCTGGAGCCCCTCCCTGCCCACAGAGGCAGAACCTTCCTGCACAGCCAGGTTCTTCTCATGCTAGACCTCTTCAGAGTCAGGGCCCACCCCCATGGAGGCAAAGCCACACACAAGCTGAGTTGTTTGGCCACAGGCACACTGGTGCAGTCATGGCAAAACAGGAACTGCCACGGGTCTCATGACTGTAAGTTCAGGGGTCTGTTCTGAGAAGTCTGCATTTCAGCACTCGCAGCCTTGTCAGCCGTCGCTGTTCAGTGCTTGTGAATGAGGCTGCTGGTTTCTCACCCTGGGGTCAGTCTCTTCTCCCAGCCCTGTACTTGGCTTTGAAGCAGATCTGCACCTAGAACTTGGGTTCAGAGGTACAGTGTGTGAAGGCCAGGTGTTCCTGCCAGTCCAGTGCATCTGGAGACAGGCACGGAAACTGGAGCCTTGCTTTCTGGAGGCGAGTTCCATGAGGGTAGGTTGTAGACAGAGCAACCCCCTGTCATCAGAAACAACTTCCGTGTGAACTGAAAACACAGCAGTGCAGAGGCTTAGAGCCAGCAGCATGCTGGGACCGAGAGAATATGGATGTGGCCGTTCCTTCCCTGAGTCAGCACATCTGTACACAGGCTTTTGGGTTTTGCCCTTGACTGTGAGACCACCAGGGAGCCCAGGCACAGGCTCTGGAGAAGTGGAGCTTGCTGTGCCCTGGGGTGTGGGAGGGATTCCCGGCTGCTGGCAAGACCCATCCCTGAGGGTACTCTGCATATGGGACTGAACTTGTAGAACAAGTAGAACTTGCCCACTGCTGTCTCCTTTGTTTCTCCCTGCCTTGTCTTACCAGCTTATGTTAAGACCCCTGTAATTGTAATGTATGCATACATGCATGCAGTGCTCCCCTGTCACATACACTCAGGAAGCCCCATGCCAACCCCCAGACTCTGGAGCCCCGTGGATGGCTATGTCTTTGAGTCTTGAGAACTTGAGATTCTGGTCCTCACGGTTTCACAGAGTAGGCCCAGACAGACACTTAGACCACATGAGCAAGCACAGTTTAGAATCCGCCTACAGCAAATACTTTAGCAACACCCGCTGCAGGCCAGGCATTATTAGGCCTGACTAAGAGGATGTGGAGGTGGATGAAGTGTGCCAGAGGCCTGTCCAGTAGTGCACCAAGTTAAGGGTGTGCCAGAGACTCGGAGATGTACATGCTTGGCTACATGACGGAGCACCAAGTGCTTTTGTCTTGGATTCTAGAAACACAGTACTTCATAAAGTACGCACAACGGTTACGTAGATGCATTTTATGCTGTGGGCTCTGTGAATTGTATGGCTACTGACAGACTGCCACAAAAACCTGCAGCCTACTTGTGGAGTTCTGTTAAAGAAGTTCCTAGAATTCCTGAGTGTTCCTGTTGGCCCTCCCTGCTTCCTGCTCATGACCTTGCCTCTCCACCTTTCATTCACCCTTCCCATTCCTTGCACACCTATCCGCTTTGTTAGTACAAAGAAAAAAACATTTGTCGTGCACTTGCATTGCTGGGGCAGATGTGCCCGCTTCTGTGAGGCCATGTAAGGTGAATTCTCTTTTCTTCCTCAGCTTGAAGACCCTGGAGACTGTTTGCTAGGACAAGACACTGACAGTGGTGCTGTGTTGGTCCCAGGCTGGAGACGTGGCCAGGACAGGACCAGCAGGCCCGGTGGGGAACGGTGAAGGAAGATGACGCCTGTGAGTGGCGGGGCCACGCAGGAGAGCATCTTCGACCTGGACTACGCCTCCTGGGAGATCCGCTCCACGCTGGTGGTTGCAGGCTTCGTCTTCTACCTGGGCGTCTTTGTGGTCTGCCATCAGCTCTCATCTTCTCTGAATGCCACCTACCGCTCCCTGGCAGCCCGAGAGAAGGTCTTCTGGGACCTAGCAGCCACACGTGCCGTGTTTGGGGTGCAGAGTACAGCCTCGGGCCTGTGGGCTGTGCTGGGGGACCCTGTGCTTCAGGCTGACAGAGCACTGGCCCAGCAGAACTGGTGTTGGCTTCACATCACCACGGCCACGGGCTTCTTCTTCTTTGAGAACGTGGCCGTTCACCTGTCCAGCCTGTGCTTCCGCACCTTTGACATCTTCCTGGTTGTCCATCACCTCTTTGCTTTCCTTGGATTTCTTGGCTCTGTGGTCAATCTCAGAGCCGGACACTACCTCGCCATGGCCACCTTGCTTCTGGAGATGAGCACCCCCTTCACCTGCATCTCCTGGATGCTCCTAAAGGTGAGTGCCCAGGAAGGGGTGCCTGGGCTCGAGAGCTGCAGACCAGGACACAGTCCTTGTTCTGTTCCCGCTCTCTCCCCTGTGGCTGGCATGCCTCAGAGCCTGCTGCCCCCACTAGCAGCCCATCAGGCACATTGTCCAGTGGGGAGGGCTCCTGACCAAAGTCCGTTCTTCATTCTGCCTTCCGTGTGTCCTGATAGGAGAACACAACCTAATCTATGCAACACACACACACACACGCCTCAGGAAGTTTTGAAGTAAACCATGTACACACATGCTGTCTATTCTTTTAAAGTTTGTGTCACTATGAAGGTGATGCAGAGGGCTTGCAGTTACAAAAATCAGGTAAAGAGAACATTTCTTTCGGGGCAGTGCCACCCCTTCCCTCACTCCACACATGCGTTTCCAGTGCTTTGGGTTTTGATGAGGTCTGAGATGACCATGCCCACTTACCTGGTTCCCTTCCCTGTTCCCCAGAGGGCTGGCACCTAGCATCGTGATCTGTCTAGACTTTTGTGTTAGAAATGTTTTTCTGAGTGCTGGGTGCAGTGGCGCACACCTGCAATCCTAGCTACTCAGGAGGCTGAGATCTGAAGATTGTGGTTCAAAGCCGGCTGGGCACTAAAGTCCATGAGACTCATCTACAGTTAACCACCAGAAAACAGAAAGTGGTGCTGTACAATGCCCAGGCCCAGAGTTCAAGTCCACCACTTGAAAGAAAGAACTGTTTTCTCAATGTCCTGCACACAGTCATGACTTTGATGTTAAAGAGTCCTTTCTGTTATGCCTTTTGTGTGTGTATGTGGCGGTCCTGGAGCTTATACTCAGGCCTGAACTACTTTGTTTTTTTCTTCTCTCAAGGCTAGTGTACTACCACATGCTCACAGCTCCACTTCTCCTTTTTTGGTGGTTAACTGGAGATAAGAGCCACATCCACATGGGCTTTCCTGCCCATGCTGGCTTCAGACCACGGTCCTCAGGTCTCAGCCTCCTGAGTAGACAGGATGACAGGCGTGAGCCTCCAGTGCCCAGCTTGTGTTGCATAGGTTCTTGCCATCTTGGATGATGTATCATCCTCTTTGCAGAGTATATTATTTGGAAATTGAAGTACTGACATGTTTAGCCAGTTCATAGATATGTCGTATTATTAAGCATGTTATAGAACACTGGCAGGAGGGTGTGGGTGTGGGAGGGTGGAGGCATGGAGGGTGTGGTATGGGTGTGGGAGGGTGGAGGCATGGAGATAGAGATACAGAAGGTGTGGGTATGGAGGGTGTAGATAGGGAGGGTTCAGGTAAGGGAGGTGCAGATGTGAAAGGCACAGGTATGAAGGGAATGGTTATGGAGAGTATAGATTTGGAAGTTGAGGCGAGGCAGCTGGGCTTGTGTGTTTTGTGTTAGATGAGGAGAGCCTGTTGGCTCGGATGTGCAAATTCAGGAGAAAGAGGTTGGGAGAGGATTAAATTTTGCTCTAGGAAGCAGAAATCAAAAGCAGGACATCTCTCTTGCTGGCAGTAGCCGGTGGTCTTTCTCAGACTAGGCCAGGAGACCAAAGCCCTGGTAAGAACGTCTGTTGTTTCTGGTTGGTATTGGAGTGTGGGGTGGCACTTGTCTGCTAGGCCAGCTGGCCTGAGGCCCTGCTCTGGGTGGGATGGCTGTGTGCTGCTGGCCATCCACTGACCACCCCTGTCTTGTCCCCAGGCCGGCTGGTCGGAGACGCTGCTGTGGAAGCTCAACCAATGGCTGATGATCCACCTGTTCCACTGTCGCATGGTCCTCACCTACCACTTGTGGTGGGTGTGTTTCTGGCACTGGGACAGCCTGGTCGGCAGCCTGTACCTGCCGCACTTTGCATTATTCCTTGTTGGGCTGGCTCTCCTCACATTTGTCCTCAATCCCTATTGGACCCACAAGAAGACGCAGCAGCTTCTCAACCCCGTGGACTGGAACTTTGCACAGACAGAGGCGAAGAGCAGCCCTCCAGAAAGGACCAATGGGCAGGTGCAGCGGAAGAAGAGGCTGTAGCTCCCGGGACCTGGCGGACCTCCGTGCCGGAGGACCGAGGCCCAGGGCTCTGGGGAGCGCAGCAGGCAGGATGTTCCTTACCAATGAGGGTAGTGACTGAGAATCACAGTGACATTCTGACTCTGTGCGTTAGCATTGATTCTGAAGTAGCCACAAAGTATTATTAAGACCTGAATTCACCTTAGGAGCAGATCTTTGCCATGGCAATTTCCTTGACTGCTGTGGTATGTTCCTGCAGGAGCCCTGCAGGGCAGGTGAGTGTGCAGGAACTGAGCCGGCGGGTGCTTGAGGCTGGCCGCTGGGGAGGGGGGTACTGAATACTTGAAGGGTCTTCTTGTGAAGCCCCACGTGGGTGTGGCAGGGTCCACATGTTTATGCTATGTGTGTCTTACTCAGAAATCACTTTCTTTTTACTGCTAAAGAATGGCTGAAGAACCTACTCTGGTGGCTTGTACCTATAATCCAAGCCACTCAGCTTCTGAGATGTGAGGATTGAGGTTCTAACGCTGCTCAGGCAGAAAAGCCAGGACCCTCCATCTCTCATTAAGTAGGAAAAGGCAGGACTGGAGGCATGCCCCTGGTGGGAGGGCTGTCTGTGGGCAAACCACTCACCCAACCAAGAACGCAAGTCACTGAGATCCAGCCTCACAACTGGGGGAAAAAAAAAATGTGTTTTGTGTTGTAGTAACCCTCTTTACAATTTCCGGGCACGTGTGGATAGTGACCTCAGTTGCCGCACTGCCACCTAGTGGCAAGTAGCATAAAGACAGACGGCGGCTGTAGCCCGGGCCGGCTCCCCACTCATCAGCCTCCCGTTGGCCTGCAGTGAAGGAGTCTATTGGACTGGCTGTGCTGTTCTGTTTGTGCTATACTGGGGCTTGACCGCAGGGCCCGAGGGCTTCCTGTAGGGTTTTTTGTTTTCTTTTTTTGCTCAAGCCTGGTGTTCTAACACTTGATCACAGCTCCACTTCCAAGAAATCTATTTTAAAATGAGAATTTTTTAATTGGCATTACATTGCTGAGTTGACAAAATAAGGGAAGTACTTATCCGTATTATTGGACCCTCCCTGTTTTAGAACTGTTTTAATCAAGTTACCCATCCGTTCTCAGACTAGACCCCATCCTTGGCTGGTGTTGTCTAGATTTCACAGACTTTGTATGAACTGTCTTGTAACCTTGGACACAGCAACGCTCAACGTGGCCCTGTGGTTCCGGAACAGACTTTCAGTAACTCCATGCAGCCACTGCCTGGGGCTGGGTCCCCGGCACGCACCCTTCCAGGCTGGGACTGGGTAGGAGATAGATGGATAGATAGATGGATAGGTAGATAGACAGACAGACAGATAGAGATAGAGATGTCATATCTATCTATCTATATCTGTATCTATCTATCTGTCTATCTATCTGTCTATCTATCTATCTATATAGGGGTAGCAGACATATTGACAGATACAGAATATTTTTTTTTTTTTTTGCCAGTCCTGGGCTTGGACTTTCTCAAGGCTAGAGCTCTACCACTTGAGCCTCAGCACCACTTTGGCTTTTTTCTATGTATGTGGTACCAAGGAATCGAACCTGGGTCCTCGCGCATGCTAGGCAAGCACTCTACCACCAGGCCAAACTCCTGGCCCAAGATACAGAATTTTTATTTGCCACAATTGTTCAATCAAAACTCAAAAATGTTTTTATTATGGGAATTTGAACTCGGGGCCTTACACTTGCTGGGCTGGTACTCTACCACTTGAGCCATGCCTCCAGTCCTGCTTTTCAGTGATTTTTGTTGCTGTGTTTGTCAGCTGTGGGGCCTGAACTCTGGGCCTGGGTGCCGTCCCTGAGCTCTTCAGCTCAAGGCTAGCGCTCTAGCACTTGAGCCACAGTGCCACTTCCTCAGCGATTACTTTGAATACGTCTGGTCTTGGTTGGCCTGAGCTGTGACCCCCCTGCCATGGTCCTCTCATCACTGCTGGCCTCCACAGGTGCGCTGCGTGACCTCCAGCCTCTCTCCATGGAGGTGGAGTCTCGGGGACTTTTCCTGCCTGGACGGCTAGCCTCAAACTGCTGTGGTTCTGATCGCAGCCGCTCCTGGAGCTGAGATTGCTGGCAGGAACCTCGGGCACCTGAAGCAGAGTTTGTTTTCACCAGAAGCACCTTTGAAAATGTGCTAGAAACTGTTGCTCCTGAAAATCACATCTGACTGCATATGATGTGTCACGGACTTTCTGAAGAGCAATTTTGATTACTAGTGCTTTGATTACTAGTGCTTTAACTTCATTGAATATATCTAGATGACTGGGTTAACTCATTTTAAAACTATTTAAAATGCATCCCTCCTAGGATGGTTGGCTCCTCCAGAGCCACACAGTGCCCTTCCTGTGGACTGCCAGGGGCTGTGGTTTCAGGGAACAGGCATCTATCTAATAAAGTAACCCTTCACAGAACCTGGGTGATGTCGGTTCCTGTACCTTAACGTAGACCAACCTCCATTCCCACCCCTGGGACTGCCTTGCGCCTTAGAAATGCAGACTGTGGCTGGGCTGAGATCTGAGGATCACAGTTCAAAGCCAGCCTGGGCACTAAAGTCCGTGAGACTCTTCTCTCCATTTAAGCACTAGAAAACAGGAAGTGGCACTGTGGCTCAAGGGATAGGGTGGTAGCTTTGAGCTGAAGAGCTCAGGGACAGTGCCCAGGCCCAGAGTTCAAGTCTTACGACTGACAAAAAAAAAGAAAGGAAGAAATGCTAGCTGTGACTCTGGATCTTCCCGTCTCTAAAGGCATTTGCTGATATTCATCTGGGCTGCACCAGACTGACTCAGGAGTTCAGGCTTCACATTCCATTTCTTAGCAGACCTGCCATCCGATGCCGTAACAGGGAGCCTTGGAAGACCAGCGGCTTGCTCTGTGAGACCCCTGGCCCATGGCTCATCTCTGATCATGACTGCTGTGATGGGGACATGCCAACAGGTGGCCTGCCAGAGCCAGCCAGCAGCGAAGCAGGATTCCTGATTTAGGGGGTGAAGACTTGGAAAAGAAAAAGATAAGAAACAAACGGATGGGGTCGGGAGGTCTACAGCTCAAGAAGGCTGTAGCACCGTTTATTTCTAAATTCAGTCTTACATACTTTCTTGAAACCAGGGAACTGTCAGGGGTTACATTTGTACAAAGCGGTAAATTTCAGATCAGTTAAGCAGGACAAGGCCATAAAGCAATAAATCGATAAGGTCAGGGAATTCACAATATAGACAATGTAGCTCAAAGTTCATAGGCACGGCGCCATATATGACAGCTCATATCTTTGTGTGGTTATCTTACTGAGTGATACAGATTCATGGGTCAGTCTGACTCCATACTCCGGCTCCCAACAGTGGCCTGGGTAGGAAGCTTTGGGGACACTGTGGTCCAGTGGCTTGTGCTTGTGCTGGCCTGGGACCCACCACTCAGGCCTCAGCCTGTCACCCTCCCATCCATGCAGGCGACACAGCCACAGCTCACCGATCCTGAGCCAAGGGCGAGTCTGGGCCGGTCCTCTGTGTCCATCCTGACCGCACTGCGCGTGTGCGGGGAGACTCGCACACCCTGATTGCTTACCATGAATGAGGTCCTGGGGTTGGAACTCAGCACTACAAAAGGAAGGAGTGAGAGCACGTTCTAACCGAGTTCACACAAGTCGGGAGCAGGTGTCCAGGAGAGCCTGTGTCCTTGTTGGAGGCACTTCCCTTAGCATTGCGTTTGTTTCAGTAAAGAAGGTTTCCTCTGTACCCATGTTTTATTCGAAACTGAAACATGGCACACATGAAGGGGTCGGGTGGCAGGCAGCAGTGGACAGAGGCCTTTTCTCCAGGTCTGTGGGTGGAAGATGTCTGCCTCCCTCACTGGCTTGTTCATTGCGTGCTTTCTGTCTTTCCTTTTGTCATTGTGGATCCTGACCTTGGGTCCTGGTGCTGTCACTGAGCGCTTTTGCTCAGTATCACTTTGAGCCACAGCTCCCCTTCCATTTTTTGTATGGTTAATTGAAGAGCCTCCTTGGGGACTTTTATGCTCTGGCTGGCTTTGACCCACAATGCTCAGATCTCAGCCTCCTGAGTAGCAAGGATTAGGTGTGTAAACGCCGGGTGCCCAACTTTCACTGCCTTCATTTAACTCAGCACCATCCGTTCTGCTCCTCCGGGTCCTGCAGACTCCCAGAGTGTGGGACAAGAACCCGGCCAACGACAGCAGCTCCTCAGAGGTCATCGTTCAAAAGGGGCAGTGCCAGATGACAGCGATCATGGTTTTTGCACCGACAGCTCTGTGTTTCCACTCTACAGCTTGGGACTGGAAGCTTGTGGGAGTTAACTGCTAGCAAAGCCTTGTATCTTTACCTCGCTCTCAACCACACGTTTATCCCCAGCATTGTAAGAGAACAGCACAAGGCATGTCCTGTCTTTTTTTTTTTTTTTTTTTTTTTGCCATTCCTGGGGCTTGAACTCAGGGTCTAGGCACTGTCCTTGGGCTTTCTCAAGGCTAGAGCTCTACCACTTGAGCCACAGCACCACTTCCGGCTTTTTCTATGTATGTGGCACCAAGTCTTTGGGCCACACGTGGAACCCGGGTCTTCGTGCATGCTAGGCTAGCACTGTCCCACTAGGCCACACCCCTGGCAGCATGTCCTGTCCTAGATGCATGCTTACCTGACCTGTAACCTGGTGATGTCTCTGTATCCTGGTCCTCCGTGCTGAAATGGAGTCCCAGTTCTGGAAACACATGAGGAAGGTGGCAGGACGCTCAGTATTGGGATGGTACAGTCTTCTCTTCCCCATGGCCATTGCGATGGCCTCGTGGCAGGAGAACAAAGGCCTAAACCAGCTCCAGCAGGTCTCTTAGAAGGCACCATCCTTTGATGAGAGGGGTTCTGTCCATCACCCCCTCAGGTCAATGACATGTTAGTGTGGCTGTGCAGGGGACACTTGAACTCACGGGGTCAGTGACCTGTCAGCATGCAGGGGACGCAGAGCCTTCCAGGACCAGGAGAGAATGGGGCCCTTGCTGAGACAGTTGGGTTCCGGGAGCTCTAGTAGGCAGGGTTCCAGCGCCTAGTCTGTCATGTCCCGGTGCCTGCTCTGCCTAGCCTGAAACACCTGCCTACTAGATGGGAGAATGGACACATGATCTCTGCTCACCTCAAAGCAGTGTCCTGCCGGGCCAAGCAGTGACCTGTCAGAAGACAGCCCTGTGGGTCCACTGAGGACCCAAGGATGCTGGCCAAGAATGTGTTTATCAAACCAAGGTGGAGCGAGGAGCCCAGAGCGCAGCCCTAGTCCACGCAGAGCGGTGAGGACTACACAGAGTAGCAGGCAGTGCTCAGCAGTGGTCTGAAACCTGGCTGGGCGAGGCGGCTGGGGCAGAGCCCGGCAAGCAGGGGGCCTGTGTGGGTCTGCCAGGCTTGCCCTTCACACTGGGGCCTGGGTGTTAGTGTGCCTCTGACCCATGAACTGAAGGCAAACTAAACATTTTGTCTACTGAATATGCCTTTGCTGTTACTCTTATGTCCCTGCCTGGACGTCCTCTTCCGGACCAGGGAAATGAAGACTCGGTGGTGGCTGCCTCCCGTGCTGGCTGCACACACCTCGCCTTGTCACAGGATCCCCAGCCCCACTGTGACCCAAGCAGGAGAGGTTGCTTCTGCCACCTGAGATGACCACAGAGCGGAAGGAAGGGCCGAGTCCAGACTTCTTCCAGCCAGGATTCTGGGGCTGCCTGTGGTGCCTGGAGGGTTTGCTCCAGAGGGCCAGGCCAGTGCCTGAACTGGGGCTGGGCCAGAATATTGGGGAGCTCCAGGCTACTGATGCTGTCTTCGGACTTCCTGACAGTCTGGCTGTCTGTTTCAAGCAGTGTTGCTCCTGTGGGGGGTGTGGGGGGTGACTGAGGATGGAAGTGTCTACCCCGCCTGTGCTCTGCTCTGCCCTCCACAAGATGTGAGATCTGCACCCTCCTAGAGGAATTCAACACCAACAGTGTGCTTGTCAGTCATGCACACTGGTGCTTCTGTCTAGGCCTCTTTTTTTTGGCCAGTCCTGGGACTTGAACTCAGGGCCTGACTGCTGTCCCTGAGCTAGCACTCTACTATGTGAGTCACAACCTGGCTTTTTCTGAGAATAAGAAATCTGGGAATAAAGAGTCCCACGGATTTTTCTCCCCAAGCTGTCTTGGAACTACGGCCATCAGCTATCTGCCTCTTGAGTAGCTAGGATTACAGCCATGAGCCCTACCTTGGCTCAGCTCTCTTCACTGTCTTCATGCATTCTAACAGGAGAGTTTACTGATTCAGTGTTCCTCCTTCTGGAAAAAAAATAAGACTTTTAAAAAATAATATGTCACTGAAAAGTAACGCATGTAATTCATATGTAACATGAATTATATAATTAACAAAAGGCTACTTGACAGTCATTTTAAATGCAGTGATATGAAAAATATAGAAATCGTTTTGTTTTCTTTCTGATGACTCAATTCCTGGCTGCTGTGTCTGGAGCCTGGCAGCCTTCCCGGCAGGGTGGGGAGGGAAGGGCCCTGCCCTGGGACTTCCCTGACCTTCCAGACTGGGGTGGGAACTCTCCAGCAATCTTCAGTCATTACAGAAGATTATCAGGCATCCTAGTGAGATAGGAGAAGTCCCCACCAACCCCTGACACAGAGGACTGCAATCTTGGTAAGTCTCATATTTGCTTGCTGTTTTCAAAAGTGATGTAAAAATCCCAGTTGGAACACAGCCCCTCCCACAAGTTTCTTTTTCTTCTGTCCTAGGGGATTTGTCAGTGCACTCTTCCTCCCAGCCTTGGTTTCCACACAAGCAGATGGAGAGGGCGGCTGGCAGCTGCTGCCCGAGCCCCCCGCCATGTTCCTGTAGCCTGTGATGATCTCACAGCCGTGCCCATGGCCTCTGGAACGTGAACTGTGGAAAAGCACATTCACTCCCAGTGTTGTCTTCCATTCTGCTCCGGGGTGCATACTGTGACTCTGGTCAGCGTGCGCTCTGCAGGCCGTTCCAGGATCCAGTAGCCCTGCTGTCCACGGTGGGTGGGGGTGCGCCATCTGCCAGTGTGGGGGGCCCCGTGTGGTGCGATTCCTTCACAAAGTGTCCAACCTCCTCCTCGGGTTTTTGTTTTTTTGTTTTGGGGGGTTTTTCTTTTCTTTTTTGCCAGTCCTGGGCTTGAACTCAGGGCCTGAGCACTGTCCTTGAGCTTCATTTGCTCAAGACTAGTATTCTACCACTTGAGCCACTGCACATCCGGCTTTTTCTTTGTATGTGATACTGAGGAATCGAACCCAGGGCTTCATGAGTGCTGAGCGAGCACTCTACCACACAGCCACATTCCCAGCCCTTTCCTCCCTCATTTTTGCCCGAGTGCACTCAGCATGTCTGTACAGCCACCTACTTTTGTCACCCCAGGGACAGGCATGATGACCAGGGTGGGGCAGGAACAGGGTGCAGGCTTGGGCTGTGGTCTTGAGAACACAAACCGAGGAGAGCAACCAGAGGTGCTGACCTGCCTGCTGGCCTCTTTCCCACTGCCCCACCAGCACCAAGCGCAGCATGGCAGGTGAGCTCTGAGCTCTGGTGAGAACTGCTTCCAGCGAGGGCGTGGACCTTTCAAACCCTCAGAATGTGAAGCCAGAGCCCTACAGACCTGTTCAGGACTCTGCTCATTTAATCTACTGTTGGCTTCTCAATTCCAGCATTCTCTATTGTGGTCACAAATAATAATTGTTATCAGCTAATTAATTATCTAACCCTAGTCCTTAATGAAATCTGATTTTCAGCATCCCGTTTGGCAAGCTTAGACAAGTGCGAGGCTCAGTGACAGGCCTGGGAGGACAGGATGTATTTTGGTTGTAGGCTATAAAGAATTTCCTAAGCTAACAGCAGAACTGATGGGTCTTATCTCACAGTAGGACTTTCTGGGAAACAGATTAAGATTCAGGTTTGTCATGCAAATAAAACCATGCCAACTCTCTGGGGGCCGTGGTCAGGGTAGTCCTGGGATCCCGGGTAGAAGTGTGGCTGTAGGCTGGTTGCATGCTGTTCTCTATGCAGGAATGGGAATCATTAGATGTATGTGTTGTGAATTTTTCTGAGTATGTTTCATTTCATAGTAAAATAGGAAGTTATTTTAAAAAACTGAGCAAAATTAAGGACAAGCAGATATGATATCCTTGAAATAAAAAAATTAGTGGTTAAGTGGATTTTTATTGTAACTCTGATATTATAAATCCCCAAATGAGTGAGTGCTGCCTCACCTGTTGTAGAAACAAACTCCGTGAGGGTCCAGGGTGGAGGACAGGACCACTGAAGAAGGGAGCTCAGTGAGAGTACCAGGCTAATCCTTAATTACTCAGCATTATCTAACTTCATTTTGGGAAGGTGGATTGGGGTTTGGAGTTGGGTAATAAGGGGTGTGTGTGTGTGTGTGTGCGCGCGCACGCGCGTGCTCGCGTGTGTATTTGGGGGTTTGATCTTGGGACCTGAAACTTGCTAGGCAAGCATTCTATTACTTGAGCCACCCATGGCCTTTTTCACTGGTTTACATAGTGGTTGAGTCTCTCACTTTTGCCTCCCTTGGAGTTGGGATTATAGGGAGGAGACGCCATGTTTTTGATCATGAAATAGTGATAGAGTTCTTGTCTGGACTCTGGGCCCAAGATGGAGAGAATGCTGATCCAGGTCAGACACTGTGGACGCCTGTGACCATTGCCAGGAACCACTTCTAGAGATGGCAGAGAGAGAGAGAGGGAGAGAGAGGGAGAGAGAGGGAGAGAGAGAGGGAGAGAGAGAGAGAGGAGAGAGAGAGAGAGAGAGAGAGAGAGAGAGAGAGAGAGAGAGAGAGAGAGGGAGAGAGAGAGAGAGAGAGACAGAGACAGAGAGAGAGAGACAGAGAGAGAGAGACAGAGAGAGAGAGAGACAGAGAGAGGTAGAGAGACAGAGAGAGAGAGACAGAGACAGAGGGAGAGGGAGAGGGAGAGAGAGAGTCCTGCTCCATGCCTCCCAGGTGAAGTGGAAGCTTACCCACCCTCTGCCTTCAGACTCTCAGGACTCAGTGACCTGACCTCTGGAAAACTTCCCTTCTCTCCCTGTCTACTGAAAAGCCCAAAGCCACTAACACCAGCTTGGTGCATATGAAATGTTAGGGTGCGCCACGAGAGAACCCTGAAGCTGTGCCAGGATAGAGTTGCACTGAGCAACAGAGAACGGGAGTGATGGCGGCGGCAAAACCCGCTCCAGCTGTGCTTATACATGGGGGAGGCATCTGCCTCAGGGCCTCGGTGTCATGGGTGTCATGGCCGGGTCGGTCACCCGAGCTCTACGCTGACCTCTGCTCCCTCTCCAGGGCTGGGTGTTCCATTCAGAACTCCTTCCTTCCTCGACATCCCTTCCCTCCCCAGCCGCCAGCTCTGTGTAGACGGGGGAGTGGGCTGTGGGGGCAGGACAGGGTTGACCTTTACGGAGGCCTGTGAGCGAGAGGGGTCAGCCCCTCACAGAGGGGACAGGCTCACGGGCCACCAGGAGTCACCGCGGGTGCAAGTTCAGATGGAAACACTTCACCTGTCTGTCCTGTTCCCACAGGTGCTCTCCTGGTGTGGAGAGCTGTCTCGCTCACACTTCTGCCTCCACTTCTCCCTTCCATTCTCAGACATTGCAAAGCAAGAAAACAGGCGCCGTTGTGCAGAGCTCTGGAAACAAAAAGCCACTGTTTCCTGGGGGAACAATGTGTCCTTCTCCCACTGGGCTGGACAGATCGCTGACGGAGCAGAGAGAGTCCAGTCTTCCTTATCTTGCTGAGTCCTGGAGCCTCTCCTCCGTTTCTTTGGTTTCTGCCTCTTCTCTTTGCCTTTGGACCCACATCCACCAAAGGGGCTTGGGTGGGAGTTGTGTGGGAAACGAGGCTCGGGACACCAAGGTGTGACTTAGAATGCGGCAGTCCACAACAAGGCCCCCAGGCAAGGATCTGCAGAAGTGTGCACAGGGCTAGGCCAGGGGGGCAGTGAGCAGGTGGGCAGCGGTGAGGGAGGCGCTTCTCCAGCACCCGCTGGCACATCCAGTCGTGTGGTGTGGAGAGGCCCTTCACACGACTGACTCCACGTGCAGCCCCCCGACTCTACTACATATCGGTGTGGTCTTTATATAATAGAAGGCCATGCTACGCTCGGGGTGGAGGGACCGCCTTGCTTCCTCCCCACAGGGTCCTGAGGCAGGCACCGTGACACCTGCCTCACGTAGGAGGCTCACTCATCGCTGGTGGCCTGCCGGACAGCTCTGTCTCCCAGGCCTTCAAGGCAGCCATGACATCTGCTCACACCCTTCCTGCCTGACCCTTTGCAGTGTACACACATCTTACCTGTTAGCTTGTAATTAATAAGGTGACATTTTATATCCAATTGATAGAGAATCATTTTAACCCGGTGTCAGCCCAATGTTTAAAACTTGTTTCTTCAGTGGTTTTTGGTCTGCCCCTGCTGCTGTAACATCTTGAAATGGTAGTTACTTCTCGGTGACTTGGAAGTTCTGAGGTGAAGGTGGCCATGGGGTCTGTGCTGGGGGCCTCTCTGCTTACCAGTCCATTATTAGTCCTTGAACCCATGTCCAAAGTCAGAAAGGGAAGGAGGAGCTCGGCCGGACCATGTGGGGAGGAGAGCTTCCAAACCTTTGGAAGACCGACCCCTTCTCTCAATTACTCCGCTGGCAATTAAGCGTCAGCAGATGGGTTTTGGAAGACACATTCAGACCTTAACAGTTACAGTAGCACACGGACTAGCCTGTTCTTGTGTTCAACCTGGTAACATTTCATAAAGTGAACCCCTCTAGGTGTCTATACTGTAATTTTCATGAGGCCCCTAATTCGTTTACATCCTTTCCCAGGCATTCCCCCCGACAAAAGGGCTACCATTGTTCTGTTTCCTGTTGTCATTTGCTGTAAGTTTGGCTCATTCTTTCATTTGCCACGTGTGTGTGTGCGCGTGTGTGTGTGTGATATCTCCATGCAACCTTGGCTCTGCGATGTGCCAGCACTCTGTTCCTTCTTGCCACTGACCTGTGTCCAGCTCCTGGCCTCGCCGCCCTGGCTGAGGCCCTTACCGCTGCCGGCCCGTGGAGGTTCGACCCGTCTGAACCATCCTGTCAGTAATGAACTAGCAGGTCTTGTAAAGACCTCTGGAGGGGCTTAGGGTTGTATCCTGAGCATGGGATTGTGAGAACTGTGTGCAGCTGTGAATAGCTGTATCGGTGGGTACTCCAGCATACAGCAGTCTTGAGTCTCTACGTCCTGAGCAGTGCGTGGCTGCTTCAGTCCCAGGCATTCTCCTGGGGATACAGTAGCAATTCACTATGGTTTTAATTCAGATTGTTTTGAAAATAACATTGATGGTCATCCTGTTTATTCTGGCCATTAATGAACCTTTTGTGGAGTATTTTTTATGTCCTTCATTATCTTTTGTGATCTGCAGGAGTTTTTTTTATTGTCGGGATAACGTTTAGAGGGGTTATAGTTACATTCGTCAGGTGGGTGCGTTACTTCTCACACAGTGATGCCCTTCTCATTATGAAAATAAAATGCCTTGGAAACTTGATACCAGTACAGAGACACCGGAGGAAAGGACCCAGTGTGGCCTTTGGATAGAGGAGCTGTAGAGGGCACTGCCCTCCGTGGTGGACTCAGCCACAGGGTCCTTAACACAGACAAGAGGTGAGTCCTTCATAGGACAAGTTTGGTACCTTTGAGTATGTCTTCCTTTAGAACTGCGAGAAATAACCAGGAGAAAGAAATTCCCTCCAAGCCGGGCACGGTGTTTCACGCCTATAATCCTACCCACTCAGGAGGCTGAGATCTGAGGGTGACCATTCAAAGCCAGCCTGGGCACTAAAGCCCATTGGACGCTTATCTCCAATTAACCACCAGAGAACTGGAAGTGGCGCTGTGGCTCAACAGGTAAGACCTTGAGCTGAAGAGCCCAGGGACAGCATCCAGGCCCCGAGTTCAAGCCTCATGACCAAGAAAAAAAAAATTCTGTCCACTATTGATTTTTCAGTCTCAGATACTCTGCTGGCACAGCACGGAATAGACCAAGACAACAAATCTTTTTTGGGTACTTGTTACTAACAATGTCTTCTCAGCCTGTGACTCACTTTGAGTCATGTCACCAGATAAGTAAAAATTTTTAAATTATGGTAGAGGACATTTAAACATTATTAAATGGTTAACACATTTTCAGTCCTGTCTGAAGACCTGTCCTTAGTTTCTTTTATAAACTTCAGTTTCTTATACTTGAATCTATGATACAGCTCAAACTCCATTTATTGGTAGATTGTTTTTGTAGTTGTTTGTTTTGTTGTTTTTTGTTTGTCTGGGCCTGGGCGTTATCCCTGAGCTCTTCAATTCAAGGCTAGTACTCTACCACCAAAGAACAGTGCCCACTTCCAGTTTTGTGATTTCTGAATGGAAACTCCTGACTTTTCCAGCTCTGGATACAGGAGGAGGCAGAGGTACAGGCAGGGATCTGAGCCAGGAGTCAGTCCTACCGGAGGCACCACGGTGGGGCCTCCAGTGTCACAGCCCTGGGTCCTGAGTCAGACGGCTCAGTGCTAACTTCCTAAGTGCTCCAGCTCTTACCAGAAAGGAGTCCTGTTCTCCTGTCCTGCAGTGAATAAGTCGTGGGCCAGCCTAAATAAGGCTCCCCGTCACTCAGAGGAAATCACCTTTCAGGTGAGTTAGAGAAACTCAGTCCATTTCCGTAACGTTAATGTGTTGCTGTTATTTCTAAAAATTACTTTACCTACTGTTGTTTTCTAGTCCCTGCTGTCTTTATATTGGGCACAATTTTTACAGTCAAAAAATTCAGAAAGTAATATTACAGAGCACATTGAACATTTTGTAACATCCATTTGCCAATTCGCTCTTGGTACTGACTGGTGTGAGAGAGTGGGACTAGAGATCTCTAAGCAACCCGGCACTCCTGACACTTCGACTTGTAGGAAATCAGAGTTTGGGGTGGGAGGCAGCGGAGTTGAGTGTTGTGGCGCGGGTCCTGTGCACACCACCCAGGCAGCCATCTACAGTCGTTTCCATTTGAAAAGGCTCGTTTCCATTTCTTCTCTAGTTGCAGTCACAGCCATTTACTTCCCATTTAAAAATCAGCGCTCAGGGCCAGCTAGCTCTTCCTCCGGGGCCTGTACTCAGCCTGGGCCCCGAAGGGTTCTCACCACCGGGCCCCGGGCCTCTAGAGGATTCCTCCCACCACCACCACCACCGGACCCCTCGGGGATTCCTCCTCCACCTCCACCACCGGACCCCTCGGGGATTCCTCCTCCACCTCCACCACCACCGGACCCCTCGGGGATTCCTCCTCCACCTCCACCACCGGACCCCTCGGGGATTCCTCCTCCACCTCCACCACCACCGGACCCCTCGGGGATTCCTCCTCCACCTCCACCACCGGACCCCTCGGGGATTCCTCCTCCACCTCCACCACCACCGGACCCCTCGGGGATTCCTCCTCCACCTCCACCACCGGACCCCTCGGGGATTCCTCCTCCACCTCCACCACCGGACCCCTCGGGGATTCCTCCTCCACCTCCACCACCACCGGACCCCTCGGGGATTCCTCCTCCTCCTCCACCACCGGACCCCTCGGGGATTCCTCCTCCTCCTCCACCACCGGACCCCTCGGGGATTCCTCCTCCTCCTCCACCACCGGACCCCTCGGGGATTCCTCCTCCTCCTCCACCACCGGACCCCTCGGGGATTCCTCCTCCACCTCCACCACCACCGGACCCCTCGGGGATTCCTCCTCCACCACCACCACCGGACCCCTCGGGGATTCCTCCTCCTCCTCCACCACCGGACCCCTCGGGGATTCCTCCTCCTCCACCACCGGACCCCTCGGGGATTCCTCCTCCTCCTCCACCACCACCACCGGACCCCTCGGGGATTCCTCCTCCTCCTCCACCACCGGACCCCTCGGGGATTCCTCCTCCTCCTCCACCACCACCACCGGACCCCTCGGGGATTCCTCCTCCACCTCCACCACCGGACCCCTCGGGGATTCCTCCTCCACCTCCACCACCGGACCCCTCGGGGATTCCTCCTCCTCCACCACCGGACCCCTCGGGGATTCCTCCTCCACCACCACCGGACCCCTCGGGGATTCCTCCTCCTCCTCCACCACCGGACCCCTCGGGGATTCCTCCTCCACCACCACCACCACCGGACCCCTCGGGGATTCCTCCTCCACCTCCACCACCGGACCCCTCGGGGATTCCTCCTCCACCTCCACCTCCACCGGACCCCTCGGGGATTCCTCCTCCACCACCACCACCGGACCCCTCGGGGATTCCTCCTCCTCCACCACCGGACCCCTCGGGGATTCCTCCTCCACCTCCACCACCACCGGACCCCTCGGGGATTCCTCCTCCACCTCCACCACCACCGGACCCCTCGGGGATTCCTCCTCCTCCTCCACCACCACCGGACCCCTCGGGGATTCCTCCTCCTCCACCACCACCGGACCCCTCGGGGATTCCTCCTCCACCTCCACCACCGGACCCCTCGGGGATTCCTCCTCCACCTCCACCACCGGACCCCTCGGGGATTCCTCCTCCACCTCCACCACCACCACCGGACCCCTCGGGGATTCCTCCTCCTCCTCCACCACCCGACCCCTCGGGGATTCCTCCTCCTCCTCCACCACCGGACCCCTCGGGGATTCCTCCTCCACCTCCACCACCGGACCCCTCGGGGATTCCTCCTCCACCTCCACCACCGGACCCCTCGGGGATTCCTCCTCCTCCACCACCACCGGACCCCTCGGGGATTCCTCCTCCACCTCCACCACCACCGGACCCCTCGGGGATTCCTCCTCCTCCTCCACCACCGGACCCCTCGGGGATTCCTCCTCCACCACCACCGGACCCCTCGGGGATTCCTCCTCCTCCTCCACCACCGGACCCCTCGGGGATTCCTCCTCCACCTCCACCACCACCACTGGACCCCTCGGGGATTCCTCCTCCACCACGACCGGACCCCTCGGGGATTCCTCCTCCACCTCCACCACCACCACTGGACCCCTCGGGGATTCCTCCTCCACCTCCACCACCACCGGACCCCTCGGGGATTCCTCCTCCTCCTCCACCACCGGACCCCTCGGGGATTCCTCCTCCACCACCACCGGACCCCTCGGGGATTCCTCCTCCTCCTCCACCACCGGACCCCTCGGGGATTCCTCCTCCACCTCCACCACCACCACTGGACCCCTCGGGGATTCCTCCTCCACCACCACCGGACCCCTCGGGGATTCCTCCTCCACCACCACCGGACCCCTCGGGGATTCCTCCTCCACCTCCACCACCGGACCCCTCGGGGATTCCTCCTCCACCACCACCGGACCCCTCGGGGATTCCTCCTCCACCTCCACCACCACCGGACCCCTCGGGGATTCCTCCTCCACCACCACCACCGGACCCCTCGGGGATTCCTCCTCCTCCACCACCACCGGACCCCTCGGGGATTCCTCCTCCTCCTCCACCACCGGACCCCTCGGGGATTCCTCCTCCTCCTCCACCACCGGACCCCTCGGGGATTCCTCCTCCACCTCCACCACCACCACTGGACCCCTCGGGGATTCCTCCTCCACCTCCACCACCGGACCCCTCGGGGATTCCTCCTCCACCTCCACCACCACCACCGGACCCCTCGGGGATTCCTCCTCCTCCTCCACCACCCGACCCCTCGGGGATTCCTCCTCCTCCTCCACCACCGGACCCCTCGGGGATTCCTCCTCCACCTCCACCACCGGACCCCTCGGGGATTCCTCCTCCACCTCCACCACCGGACCCCTCGGGGATTCCTCCTCCTCCACCACCACCGGACCCCTCGGGGATTCCTCCTCCACCTCCACCACCACCGGACCCCTCGGGGATTCCTCCTCCTCCTCCACCACCGGACCCCTCGGGGATTCCTCCTCCACCACCACCGGACCCCTCGGGGATTCCTCCTCCTCCTCCACCACCGGACCCCTCGGGGATTCCTCA